>NW_026526754.1:13455000-14070000 GCF_024362965.1 Panthera pardus
GAAGCCCAAAGTACCTTTATGTACCTTAAACTTTTCTAATATTTAAATATCTTCTTTTGTAGCAGTATGCTTACTAAGTAATTTTTTTTTTTTATAGCAGCAATAAGGTATTTGCAGAGAAAGGTTAGAAAATTCAAGTCTCTTCTAATCCAACCACTTTGCCTACAGACGACAAAATGCTCTGGCAAGGAACAATACAGGTACCCGGCAAGTGGTTTAGTATTTTGAAGATGACACTACTCTTGGCTGATATTAATTCCTCTGCTTCCCCACACAGTACTGAAACACAAACAAACGAAATGCATTCACAGGTTAACGAGCCTTGGATCTGAGGGCTGTCTGGACCTCTACTTCAAGGCCATCTCCAGCCCTAAATTTTTCCCGTGCCAGTTATACAACACTTTACATTCATCAAGTTTGCAGGACCCCTTTGATGAAGCCAGTATAGTAGATACCTTTTCTCCAAGCCGAATACTGCCACATTTCAGAATGTTGATGTCATTTTTGCAGTCATCCATGAAGCCACAGATTAGACGGTAATCACTGAAAATGATGGCCGTCATCTTGGTGATGTATTGGTGACACTGGTATTCAGTGATATTGCCTCGGTGATCCACCAAGCAGGAAACCAAGTAACCTTTTCCAACTGGTTCATCAGCACATTCTTTAATCTGCTCCAAAGAAAGTGGCTGTTTTACACAAGTATTTTATTTTCCTATCATGTAACTTTTATAAAAGAGAGAATGTGTGATATTTTCTTATTGATTTCCCATCTCTGTATTTGGGAGAAAAAGAGGAAAACACTTAGAAATACATTTATTTTAAAGAAAACAGTGGCGGACATATTCAGATCGTTGTACTCTCTAGGAAATACCCGCAAAATGTGTTTTGCAAGAAATTTTTACAATTTCAGCTTTATTGAGATATAAATAAAAAGAGCTTCTAACATCTACAGCTTCAGAATGGCTGTACTGAAAAGTTCCTTTATCCACGCAAAGAAGACAATGGACAGTGAGATTAATCTGGGAAACAGGTCTGGAAAACAGGTGCAGAAGTGAAGTCTAGTACCATGTCCCAAGTCAAGCTACACAGCAAACCATTACTGTCAGGGAAAACTAATGGCCAAAAGGAGGGAGGCAGGAAGGCATAATATTACTTCTTGACATGACATTAATGTGTTCTGAATTAACTGTGGATTTGGACATGTGTTTTTGAACTTTAGTAGAGTCCCAGCTTTGCCACTGTGGTCTGGAACACAAACATGTTTAAAATGATGCTCAGTGCAGTCTGGCAAAAAGTCTGAGAAGGGGAAGGCCACTGCAAATCTAATTTGGGTGGTTTAGACAACATGTTCTAGAGGATCAAGCACAGAGTAATTCCACATGGTTACTGTTCCTGCAAAGTGCACCCCAAACCACAAGTGCTAATGAAGCAAACCAGCCAAAAAATGCTGAAATTCAGTCCTAAAAGAGTAAAATCTACTTATAGGGTTGTAAGCTTGAATTATAAAATGGGGAAAGTTGTTTGCAAAAATCCTACTGCATTTGAAGAAATTAAAAACAAACAAAAATGGTAGTTTCGACAAGAGTAAGGGGCCCAAATGTAAATTTTTATTTTTACTATAAATGGGAAGAGAATGTTTTACTGGTTTTTTGAAACCAATAGAGACCATTCTCTACTATCACACTTATCGTAAATATGTATAGAGGGCAAAACAAATACACCACACACACATCATCCTATAGCCCACTAGGTCTCTTCATGTCTAATTCTTGTATCAAATCCAGATCAAGTCAGACACTCTGTTCAAGACAGAAGACTGTTTACTTTTAAAGAAGCAAACTTGAGAATTTAAGTAAATAGTCTCACTCTGGCTTCAAGAGGCAGCAGAGACCTTCAACAATCAAGATGAATGCAACTCTTTCAACTTAACCCTGAGGTTTTTTGTTTTTTTGTTTTTGTTTTTGTTTTTTTTTTTGGAGATGCCTAAAAAAGAGGGTCATGAATGTATTTCCAGGAAAAAGGCTTGTTTTGTTTTGAGTAAAACAAAAGTTTCAAAAGTGAAAGGAAGGCATTTGTAATTCAACCAACGAAAAGCCTGTGTAAGAACACAAAACCAGTGGCAGACACCTGGGTTTTAAAACTGAATAAAGTGCAAGAGTTCAATACAGCCCTTATACTGGGCAATCAAGTTTATAAATCTGAAGAAAAGCCAGGAGCACATTTTGAACTGGAGCCCCAATAAGAAAATAAATGTGTATTTAGCTTTAATCACTTGAGATTTTACTGAAGCACAGAGACTGAGTACCTATTTGTATTTTAGTTCACCACCAGTTACAATAGGGCATGGTGTTTGATTCAGAAGATTATGCTTTCCTTCAGCCATTCCATTGGCTAGAAGTTTAATAAGACAGAAGGAAAATTTCTAAGATTAACAGCAAGAACCGCAATAAATCATCAACATATTTATGAATGGGAGTAAACTCTGAAGCGGCTGGGGAGCAGATTCATAAGGTGCCATTAGAAAAATGCTGCTGTCACTCTGTTTTTGACATGAAGCAGGAGGAAAGCAGGAAGCGAGCAGTATTTGCTTCAACTACAGAGTAAATAAGTTGGGTTTGCAATTTGCAGGTATTCTTGTGATGCTGTTTTTCTCCTTGCAAATAGGATTGCAAGAAAGAAGATAGGAGAGAGATGCAGAATAAAACATTTTGTTGGCAATTAGGTTCTTCCTGATTTTAATTTTCCTGATTCCAGTATAATCTCCCTTCTAGGGAGGGATAAATTCCGGTTTTTACTTGAAATCTTTGACAAAACCACAACACCCCAAAAGGTTACAAGAGAACCATTATTACATACCCATTATAAGAAAACCAATTATACGTATATATATCTTTTATAAGCCAGCCAAGAGTGAAATTATTCTGATGAATATGCAGAGACTCTGGGCAAAATTTCCACAAGGCAATCAAAGTGGTATAAACAGCTAACCATATAGCTAGCTAAGGGACTACGAGGTGTGTAATACTAAAGCCGAAGCCCAATGTTTTCAAAGATACGCTATTCTGTTCTGAAGCCCCAAGGTAACTATGAAGAAGGCTAACTGCTTTAAAAGAATAAAACATATCAGATCCAGTATTAGAAGGTGTGAGGAAGCAAACAGATTCTAAACAGGGTCCCGTAATGATGTAATTGAGGAACAAAGCTGAGGGCTTATCTGGTTGGAAGAGGGTGGTCCTGCTAAGAACCCTTAGAGCTAAGAAAGTGGTCCTGAATTGAGTCATCAGTAGGGTAGTTTGAGGGCAGATCTAGATGTTGCAAAATGTACAATTATTAACTTGAGGTGGAAAAACAGCAACTGTTCTTTGTGATTCTTATACTTCAGTATGCAGAAATCTCTGGCTTTTTGAAATTCCTATCACTGATTCCAAAAAATAAAATAAAAATTTCAATACCACAATTTTCACTAATATCATCTGTTGAACCAAGACAGTTGAAAAGTTTCCCCAATTAGCACCCATACAATGCTATACTATTTTCATTATTTTTATTTTTATACTCAACATCTAACTAAAACAACATACACAATCCTTCCACAAACCTTTTTAATGCTAACTCCTATTATTTGAAGCATATGCCTCTGTGGTCCAATTGATCCAAACGTGTAACTCAGAAACGTTGATAAGCCTCTTGGGGAGACCATTTTGATATGCTTCAGACATCAGCAGATTGTAAAAAGTGTGACCGCAGCACTGATGACAGAGGCAGTTGTGTCCTCCATCTGGGGACCAACGGAGCCTGATTTCCAATGTGTCTGAATCAATAGCGTCCTACTGTAACTGTAGGTGAATACAGGAGGCTAGTTATACTCCCCACTGCAGTGGCCTCTCTCAGACAATGTAGGTGTGAATTCCAAGAAAAGTAAAGTAACTGAGTCAGTTATTCCTCCCTTAATGACTGGTCTGGTCAACAGATGTAATTTTCTCTTCTAAGCCATTAAATACCCACAAAATTCTGTCACAACCTACCTCTGATATGGTAGATTTGCAAACCTCTCTGGCCACAGATTCAAATTTGGGGTCTGTAGTTAGATTCAGCTTGTAATTCCACAACAACTAGGTATAAGAGAAAAAAAACAAACAAAACACTGCAGTTAAAATAGTATGAAATTTTCCATCAATGGTTACCGTAAGTGACAAAAGTCCATTACACAGAGTCAGATAAAAGCATATTCAGTTAATGAAAAGTAAAGTAAGAGGGGTGCCTGGCTGGCTCAGTCAGTAGAGCATGCAACTCTTGGTCTTGGGGTTGTGACTTTGAGCCGACGTTGGGTAGAGATGACTTAAAAAAATTAAATCTTTAAAAAAAAAGAAAAAGAAAAGTAAGATAAAAATGTCATTTTGTTTACAGATAAAAGGGAAAAAAAATGAGGGCACCTGGGTGGCTCAGTTGCTTAAGTGTCCTACTCTTACTTTTGGTTCAGGTCATGATCTCACAGTTGGTGAGTCTGAGCCCCTCATCAGGCTCTGTGTTGATGGCTTAGAGCCTGCTGGGTTTTCTGTCTCTCTTCTCTGGGCCTCCCCGGTTCACGTAGGCACATGCACACATGCTCTCTCTCTCTTTAAAAAAAATGTGCAGACAAGGGCACCTGGATGGCTCAGTTGGTCCCACTTTAGCTCAGGTCATGATCTCACAGCTCGACTTGAGAGTTCAAGCCCCATGTCGGGCTCTGTGCTGACAGGTCAGAGCCTGGAGCTTGCTTCAGATTCTGTGTCTCCCTCTCGCTCTGCCCCTCCCCTGCTCACCCTCTCACTCAAAATAAATAAACATTTAAAAAAATGTGCAGACAAAATAAAATATTACCACTCAGACATACTTGTTTATTTTTTCACTTAAGAACAATTTTAAGTCAAGAAAAAACTGCAGTTAGTATCTCTGGTAAGGTTTTCAGAGAAAACATTAATAAAGTTGTACAAGCTAAATTTTATTAAGCCTATTAAAAGTATAACCCTGAAGCTGAGATTTGGTAGCTTTAGTTGCAGATTTCACAATCCACGGTGCTTTCATAGATCAGTTTTATGAAGGAGAGATGCCCAGAATCTAGTTTCCTTTATTCCTTTAAAATTCCTTTCCTATCTTTATTCCTTTAAAATTCTACCTTGTCTTGACATACACACCATAAGGTCTACTTTACACAACTGTTTTAACATGTTTTAAACTGCAAAATATCTAAAGCCATTACTGTTCACAGGTGAGGGCTTAATATTACCTTAGCTTTGCAGCTTTACTTAAAATTTTTCCAATATATGATTCATTTTCTGAAAAGTAGCCAAAAGGATCCCTTATTCTAGGCTCAGCTGGAGAGACAGAGCAGGGACTTTGTAGGATGCTGAAAATGGAGAGATTGGGGGAGGGAGAAGCAGTTCACAAGTCTTTCTCCTATATTCCAAGACTAAACAATGCACTCAATCACTCACTGATTCACTCAAACATCTGGTTAGCACTTATGATCTACCACACAAGTCTAAACTCAAGGTCTTCATAGGCTATTACAGGAAATAGAAAAAAATGTTCTGAGTATGTACCGTTTTAGGAGCTGGGAGTTAAAACAAGAGGAGAAAGACAAAGACTGTCCAGTGGTGGCTGTGGTCAATGGCAAAGTACTGCAAGTATTTGATTAACAGCAACACAACGTACCACAACAGTACAGGGAAGGAGTACCCGAGACTGCGTTGGGGCATTTGGTCCAGTAAAGTTTACCATAGAAAGTGCTATCTAAGACAAAACCTGAAACACAAGCAGTTAGCCATAGTAAAGGGGTAAGGAGAAGACTATTTTATTAGGTAAACGAAACAGGATGCACAGAAGCTCGCTGAAAGTGATGCAGGGCATGCCAGAGGAACGCGAGTCCAGTGGAAGACTGACTCTGGAGAGGCAGCCCAAGGCCAGATCATAAACCCCTAATAAGCTATGTCTGAGCTCCAACCTGAGAATAACAGGGAGTCACTAAAGGGAAAGGGAATGACATGACCAGATCTGCTTTTTAGAAGGAGAACAGTCTTATATAACCTGTGTTAGGAACAATACAGAAATAAGCAGTTAATTCTGTATAGGAATACTAAAGAAAATTTTGTGAATAAATAAAACATGAAAAATGAGTGGGATTTCTGCTCCTCTTCTCGCAAAAAAAAAAAAAAAAAAAAAAAAAGCCAGCAAAAAGCTCTAATCTCTCGACTCTCATCAATAAGTGAGTTTTTAGAAAAAAAAAGGAGTAGAATCTGGCCACCATCTATAACAAAATCTCTAAGAGGACGAACTTCTGCCTTGTTCAGCACAGTGTATGCCCAGTGCCCTGAAGAGGGAATGATGGAACACATAGGTATCAACAAATATTTGTTTAATAGATATACAAAAGAACAAACTTATACCATTATGAGTGACAAGTTCAAACAACGGGACATATGAGGCCAAACTGAGAAGGGGTATAACAGAAGCTTAGCTCTAACTGAAGAAATCTTGGGCCTCCTGGTTCCTCACAAGCAAAGATGAATCCAGTGAATCAAAAGACAAGGTCAGAATTTAGACAAACACATTTTACAATTATCTATTAATTCAGTCCATACTACTTGGTCATTAAATTTTATATTTTAAAATTAAAGCAACACTCTTCTTTTAAAATTAAGAACATTCTAATATTCTGTATGTATATCTAACCAAAGATAGATTAAAAATTTCCCTCCTTATTGAGTGACTTGTAGCCGACTCAATGCCATTTCTTTCAGAAAGAAAGAAAGAAAGAAAGAAAGAAAGAAAGAAAGAAAGAAAGAGAAAGAGGGAAAGAAAGAATGAGAGAAAGAGAGAGAGAAAGAAAGAAGAAAACAGAAAGACAAAGAGAGGAAGGAAGGAAGGAAGGAAGGAAGGAAGGAAGGAAGGAAGGAAGGAAAGAACAAGCAAGCAAGCAAGAAAAGCTGTCTGATAGCTCAAGGATTTAGAGTAAACAGCAAGAAATGACAGAAAAATTATAAAATACAAACCACAGATTGCTTCCTTACTTTTATGCAAACTCAGATGTCCTATGATGGGCTAGAAACTGATTTTTTGTCAAAGCCATTTAAATAATCACTTAGATCTTCTGAAATGTCTTTATCTTTTAATTTGGCATCCCTCACCCTTTATTTTTCTTTCTTTTACTTTGAGAAAGAATTCACATACTATAAAAGCCACCACTTTAAAGTGTACAATTCAGTGGTTTTCAGTGTATTCAGAGGTGGTACAACATCACCATTTTCTAATTCTAGGACACGCTCATCACCCCAAACAGAAACCCTACACTCACTTTGTCACTCCTCATCCTTCCTGCTCCCATTCTTTGGCAACCATTAATCTATTTCCTGCTCTTTTATATTTTAAAGTTTATTTATTGGGGCACCTGGGTGGCTCTGTCAGTTGAGCATGACTCTGGCTTACATCATGATCTCATGGTTCAATGAGATTGAGTTCAATCCCCACAAGGGACTTGCTACTGTCAGCACGAAACCCACTTTTGGATCCTCTATCCCCACCCCCCTCTCTCTCTGCCCCTCCCTTACTCGTGCTCTCTCTTTCAAAAAGAAACAAACATTTAGAAAAAAAAGTTTATTTATTTGAAGGGGGAGGGGCAGAGAGAGATGGGGGGGTGGGGGGGTGGGATGGAGAGAATCCCAAGCAGGTTCCACCCTGTCAGCACAGAGCCCTCCTTGGGGCATGAACCCACGAATCGTGAGATAAGGACCTGAGCCAAAATCAAGAGTCATTTAACCAAATGAACCACCCAGGCACCCCCTGCTCTTTTATTTTTAACATGACCTAGTAATGATTATTACTCTAAGTAGAAAGGGAATTTAGCACACGAAGCCACCAGTATCTTTTCCTCTAGAAAACACACATTGCACACTTCATTACTGACAGTGGATTACTCATACCATACTTGACAAATGTCCTCTCCTGAGTGGTTATAATCAACTAAGAAAAATAAGTGCAACTGACAATAAGTGCTATCAGTTAGCAGAATGCATTTCAGCTTCAACTTTCTTAAACATAAGATGTTCACTTTTAATTCGTCTACATACCCATCTCCCTCACCCAGACACATATTGAGTAACTGCTATAATCTGGAATCCAGCTAGGTGACAAAATTGAGAAGAATGAAGGAAAAAAGCCACCGTCTCGGCATTCAAGGA
This sequence comes from Panthera pardus, assembly GCF_024362965.1. Taxonomy (NCBI): domain Eukaryota; kingdom Metazoa; phylum Chordata; class Mammalia; order Carnivora; family Felidae; genus Panthera; species Panthera pardus. The sequence continues at coordinate 13,463,220 of NW_026526754.1, forward strand.
GCTCAACCACAGGAGCCAAAAGATTTGAAAGAGTCAGACTGAGAAGAAAATAATTATGTGTATATATATGTATATATATATGTATATATATATACATATACATATACATGTATATGTATATATATGTGTATATATATATACATATATATATGTATATATATATGTATATGTATATATATATAGTGATAAATCTGATACCAGATGCATGCAGAAGATATTATGGGAATACAAAGGAAGAATACAGCTCAGTGAATGTGGAGGAAGGGCAGGTGTGGGAAGCAAAGACCAAGTTATACTGGGCTTGATCCCCAAGAATAAGAAGGAATTTTGTCAGGTGGGAGATTGGGGTTCTAGGAGTACAAAGCTAGAGAGCACAGAGAGCGCAATAATAACTTCTGGGGACATCCACAGTTCAGAACGGCTGCAGTTGAGGGATGAAAGCTGGGGCTGGCAGGTTGCAGGCAGGGGTCAGATCACACTGTGTATTAGAGCTCACATTAAAGAATGCGTATTTTACCTTACAAGAAATGGGAAGCTAATCAACAATTTTAACCAGAGAACTCAAAAGCTTAACTCTGGTCACAGTGCAGAGAAGGGCAAGACGAGGGGAGGTTAGCAGACCAGTTAAAAGCCACGTACTGCTGGCTGGGAGAAGATGCAATGTATCCGAGGTATTTGGGATAATGACAAGTTTTGGGTGTGGAGGGTGAAGCAAAAAGCTTCCTTCACAGCCAAGCTCCTTGAAAAGTATAGCTCATTTTATCCACTTCCTCTTCCATTCATCTTACAACTTTTAAATCTTGTTTAGTTGAATAAGTAGTTAAAAAATCAAAACAAGCAGTTTCCGGACAAGTCCTTTTCTGAAGTCCTACCAACTCCCCAGAGACAAATATTTCAAATTCCTTTTGCTGATTTTTTTTTTTTTTACAGAAATTACCTCTACAATTTTAAACTACCTAATTAACTGCTATTTCTTGATTTGTTAGTTTTAGATATTCTGTAATATTCTATAAAACTTTATATGGTAAAAGACAAGGAATGAACTTCTATATACTTCTTCCTGATCCCAATTCTCCCAGTATAGTTAAATGATAATGTCAGATGGTGAGTATTTACATTAGTGATGCTATACAAAAGTATACATGCTGAGCTATAGAGAACATTATTATTTCATTCCTCCACTTATAGTCTGTCACAGAGTTAACAGTCATTTATTTCATGGGCCTATTTTTCTCCATGGTCATTACCAATTAATCCCCAATCTCTAACTGGAAAAGTAGAGAGTTTGGTTCTAGAAAGGACTATGAGGCAGAGTAAAAATGTGAAGTCAGCAGTTGGAGCGTGGAGTTCTGTGCAAAGGAGTAGGCTAGATAAAAGACAGGAACCACACACTGTCACCAGAGAACACAGGTGACAGGACAGGAACCAGACAGGAACCACACACTGTCATCAATTGCGCCAGGGAAACCCTGGCGGCAGTCGGCTTAGTCATCTGTGTGTTCTCTCCAGATAACAGCTCAGGTGTGAGAAGAAAAGACTCGCAACGGGCACAGGGAGGAGCCTTGGCTTAGAAGACTCATGCCCCGTGGGAACCACTATCTCTAATAACAACCCTCTGGGCAAAGTTTTCAGGGTCTCTGCAAGGGACACACTCAGGTATGAGTCACCGCTTCAGGGAAGCCCCAAGTACGGCACCCCTATCGAGTAATTACAATTCACTTACAGTTCTTTCGGGTCCAAACAGAATGTACCATTTAGGATCATTTTCATCATGACCTATACTGCCTTAAAGCTTAGTCAGTATTTTACTACTACCAGACCACCAGAGATCTGAGTTACATAGTGAGTAGAATTCAAATTCTCACGAGGAAAGGGAAAGGGTTTTATTAACCTTTCACTCACAGGACTATTAAAATAAGCTGCTATAAACATTCTTGAAATGACACACAAACATTCCTGTTGAGTTAATAAATATCTGGAAGTGAAATGGTTGTATCATGTATTATGCTTATGTTCAGCTTTAGTACGTAAATGCTAAGCAGCTTCAAAAGTAGTTATACTAATTTACATTATCACTATCGATGCATGAAAATTTCCTTATTCCATAGTCACATCAATCCTTGGTACTGATACCATCCGTCTTTACAATTCTGGCAATTTATCTAATGGTGAATCACTGAGGTTTTAATTTCCATTTCCCTGATTACTAATGAGGTTGAGTACCTTTTCATGTATTTATAGGTCATTCAACCATCATCTTTAGGAAATGGATGTTCAACTATCTTACCCATTTTTCTTTTTTTTCCTTTTTTAAAGATTTATGTATCTAAGTAATCTCTACACTCAATGTGGGGCTCGAACTCACGAATTTGGAGATCAAGAGTCGCATGCTCTTCCAACTGAGCCAGGCAGGTACCCTTCCTTTTTCCTTTTTTTTTTTTTAAATGGCTTATCTCAAATTTATCCATCCAATAGTTATGTTGTATTTTATCTTATGGCATAATTTCTATTTTAAAAGTCACTTAAATTAAAAAGAAAAACAAACTGAACCACCAAAAAACAGTTCACTCATTTCTCTCATCCTTTGTCCCACTCCCCTAACCACCACCAATCTGTTCTCTGTAACTATGAGCTTAGTTTATTTAATTTTTAAATTTATTTAGATTCAGCACAGAAGAGGGAGCATCCAGTGTTTTTGTTTTTGTTCTTTTTTTAAAAGAAATCCATACAAACATTTACTCTATCCCTGCCCAAGGGTGGAGGAGAAGGGGTCAGGGCACTACTGGGGCTACAGGCCTTTGCAGACAGCCCTTGGGGGAGGGTGGGGCTCCTGCAGGAACAGTCCAGAGGCCAGTAGGCCTTGTGGGGCAGGGTCTGGAAAGCGAGACCCTGAGGGCTGACACAGGAGCCGGCTTGGCTCCCAGAGGTCAGAGAGTCCAGGTGGTTTTGGGGGGGTACCAGTTCCCCGGCTCTGGCCCAGGCCAGGATGGACTCTCAGTCTTGGTGGCTGCTGAGGTGCCAGGTCCCCCAACTCCCCGCCAACAAGAGGGAAGGCAGCGCCCGGATCTTCCTCCTCTGGGTGGAAGACGACAACTGTGCAAGTCCCTGGGTTCAAATTACAAATAATAAAAACAACAATATAAAATTTAAGAAAAAAATTAATATTTGAGACAGAGATAGCGCACGAGTGGGGGAGGAGCAGAGAGAGAAGGAGACACAGAACCCTAAGCAAGATCCAGGCTCTGAGCTGTCAGCACAGAGCCCAACATGGGGCTCAAACCCACAAACCGTGAGATCATGACCCTAGCCAAAGCTGGATGCTTAACTGACTGAGCCACCCAGGCACCCCAACAATGTAAAAATTTAAAAGACAGCCCCTGTCCCAAACACCCACAACTAGCCTGCCTGGCCTGATCCCCACCTCCAGCAGGAAAGAAGAGGCAGGGACAGGAGGCTTCGCCAGGCACTCAGTAGAGCTCACTGGGTTTCACTTTAACATAACGTTAAAAAAAAAAAAAAACCAACAAAAAAACCCATAATGTTTAGCATTATTTCACTTCAGCATAATGCCTTTCAAAGGTCCCACCATGTTGTCACAAATGGCAAGATTTCATACTTTTTTATAGCTGAATAATAGTCCACTGTATATATATATCACATTTTCTTTATTCATTCATCCATCAATGGACACTTAAGTTGTTTCCATGTCTTGGCTACTGTAATGCCGTAATGAACATGAAGGTACACGTATCTTTTCAAGTCAGTGTTTTCATTTTCTTGGAATAAACACCCAAAAGTGAAATTTCTGGATCGTATGGTAGCTCTATTTTTAATTTTTTGAGGAGCTCTATGCTATTTTCCATAGTGACTGCACCAATTTACATTCCCCCCAACAGTGCATGGGAATTCCCTTTGCTCCACATCCTCACCAGCACTTGGTATTTGTAGTCTTTTTGATAACAGCCATTCTGACAGGTGTGATTGTAATCTCTAATTACTGACTGGTATTATTTTTTCCTTAAATGTTTATTTAAAAACACAAAACAAAAACAAAACAATAAATCCATCTGGTCCTGGAGTTTTCTTGATGGGAAGATTTTTACCTCCAGATTCATTTTTTTAAAGTAAATACAGGTTACTCAGATTTTCTACTTCTTCCTGTGTTAGTTTTGGTTAAGTTTGTTTTTTTAGGAATTTGCCCACTGGGTAAACATTTTCAAATGCATTGGCCTAAAAACTGTTCATAACTAATCTTATCTCTTGCTTGACAACACTAACTCATTCCAGAACTCCCTATTAGGTGGAAAGTTGTTTAATTTTTAAAATTTGTTCCATTAACTTTAATGGGAAAAATTATAATGCATCCTATTCTGACCCAAAAGTGGATTACTTTGCTAGTACTGCCATCAAAATACCACAGACTTGGTGTCTTAAACAACAGTGATTTATTTTCTCACAACTCTGGAGTCTGGAGGTCTGAGATCAAGGTGTTGGCAGTACTGATTTCTTCTGAGACTTCTCTCCTTGGCTTGTAGATGGCCATCATCTTTTTGTATCTTCACATGGTCTTCCCTCTGTGTCTATGTCCTAATCTTCTCTTTTTATAGGGACGTCAATTCTCCTGTTTTCTGTATACTATTTGGCCCCTATTCAGTAGTGTCAAATCCTTCCTAACCCCCAAAGCCTTTTGGGGTTCTAGGGCACAGATAAGCTGCTTTCTGGGATTTCCCCTATGGCAGATATTTTATTCCCAATCTTATGCTTTATAAATAATGCCACAACAAATACTATCTTATAGACACATCTGAATCCATTCTTTTAAGTATAACTACACATAAATTCTTCGAAGTAAAAATGCTAGGCCAAAGAATATACACGTTTTAAGTTGACTGCTTTATAAAGAAGTTTTTCATATTTATAGTCCTATCCATAGGCTAGAGAGGTATTTAGCCACTTTTTCTTTTATACTTCAAGGGACCTAAAGTCTCTGTAGAAACTACTCAACCTTTCCATTATGGCGTGGAAGGCAACCAAAGACAGTATATGTAATTGAATGTGCGTGGGAGCATTCCCATAAAACTTTATGTGTAACAGTGGTTTGGATTTGGCCAATGGGTAGCAGTTTGCTGATTAGTGGGCTAGAGAGCTTAAATCCCCATATTCCCATCAATACTGTGTACTTATTAATTTTTTTATATTTGCTAATCAGATGGGTGAAAACAATGCACTCATTTGTCTTTTAATTTTCACACTTTTAACTATAAGAGAGAATCAACTTTTTCATTATTTACTGGACATCTTTTTCTTTACCTGTGAATAGTATATAAATATCTGTTGCCTGTGTCTATTAACAGCGCTTTCTATTAAAGAATATAGGCCTTTTTATCGGTGTTGCAAATACTTTTTCATAATATACCTAACATTTTTGAAGGAAAAATAAAATCTTTTGAGTTTGTTTAATGCAATCAAATTTACCAATCTTTTTTTACAAATATAGTTCTTAATGTTCTGTCATGTTTTAAAACACCTTCCTCGTGTTCATGTTTTCTTCTAGTACTCCTGTGGTTTTATTTTTACTTTGAATCTCTGACCTATCTACACATTCTTTAGAATAAGCAGTCAATCTAAGCAACTAGCCTGCTTCTCTGCTCTTACATCTGCCCTCCAAACTGCCTTCTACACTGTGACAGTGATTTCTTCCAGCACTGTCAGATATAGGACTACTCACTCCTCTTTTAAGACCCAACTCAAGTCTCATTTCCACTTTTAAGTCTTTCCTGACATCAATCCCCCCTGAGCAAAATTCACTTTTCTTTCCGCTAACTCTAATACAGGCCTCTGTCTTCAAGGTGTTCACTTGTAGGTGCCTGTAGTTTCTATCACAGTGTACGGTACATAGTATGTGACTGTATTATGACTGAATAAAACAACTTTAAAATATGGAATTCTAAAGTTGTAAACTTGATAAGCAGAGAAACAATTATTTTCATATGGTAGCTATAACTGAAGTAAAATTTAAACTTAAGTACGTAAATATTATTTGACAAAACCTGCTGGTTTCTAGAATGGAAGGGTATTTGCAGATTTACCATGATCCTTAAATAAGGCCGATCATCGTGGTTAAGATGGAGGCAATCTAAGAAGACATAATATTTCTCAGAATAACAGGAAAAGCATCCTGAACCTGTCACACATATAAAGCATATACAGTGAACTCTGGAAAATCCATACTTACATGATTGCAGTCTGAAGAAATCTCATTTTCAGGCTAAAAGGGGGAAGAAAAAGACAATGTTAAAAAAAAAAAAACTCAAGTTTTCAAACACCACCAAAATAAACTCAAAACAAGAAATGTGAATATTTAACTGAATATGCTTCTTCAATTTAAGAAGGAAAATGGGGCTTATATATCTTTTAGATAGCTGGGGAGAAATATACCAGAAAAGGAGATGAGACATAACCCCTTCGTAATCAATGGTTTGATCTGAAAATAGGGACAGGGGAGAATAAAGTACTAAAGAAACAAAGCTATAGGGACATCAGGATCCTTACAGAACACTTCATAATTCTGAAAGCTAAAGAAAATCAGGCACAATACAGGTGTCCTTTCTAAAGTTAGATATCTTAAAAAAACAACACAAAACAAAACAGACTTATTAAAGAGGGCAGGGGCACCTGGGTGGTTCAGTCGGTTAAGCATCCAACTGTGGATCAGGTCATGACTTTGCAGTTTGTGAGTTTGAGCCCCGCATCAGGCTCTGTGCTGACAACTCAGAGCCTGGAGCATGCTTCTGATTCTGTGATTCCCTCTCTCTGCTCCCCTACCCCGATCACTGTCTGTCTCTGTCTCTGTCTCTCTCTCAAAAATAAATACATATTAAGAAAAAAATTTTTAAAGAGGACAAAGAAGGTCCATCAAATGATTTAAAAACTAGTCTTATGCCACCACTGGGTGAAGTGAGGTCATGGGTACATAGGACCTCTATGTAACTTCTTAGGAGCCTATAATCTTGCAAGTATATCATTTAAAATAGAAAGTTTTTTAAAAAATAGAAATTATATATATAGTCCCATGACTATATGTGCTCTGCAAAGCCAGGTACATGTACCAGAAGTAAAATGAACTTTCTATTCCATAATTTAAAAAGTAAGCTAGGTTATGCTTAATGTTACATAACGGCAATACACATATTTAGTTTCCTTGTTCGTGCCTTTAAAAAAGATACAATTGTAAGACAATACCATTTCATTTGAGTTTCCATAGCATTCCAAACTGTTCAAAGGAAGGGAATTCTGTGCACCTTCTATGAAATATCACCAAAGCAGGTCCTAAAAGATGCCATTTTCAAAATAAAAAGATTCTCTCTATTCACGGATAGAGATAAGGCAATAAATAGTAAATATTAACAAGTCAAGCAGCCACAACTAGCATCAATCACTTCAGAAAGAAAAAGTTTTCTAGGGAACTACTAATTCCACTGTAGAATTTAATAGGCATTGACACTAATATAAAAACTTGTTTTTGTACTTATTCATAAAATATGATAACTGACTTTAATTAGGTGTGCCTGGGTAGCTCAGTCGGTTAAGCGTACGACTCTTGATTTTGGCTTAGGTCATGATCTCACCGGGACTGAGCCCCGAGGTGTGCTGTCAGCGCAGAGCCTGCTTGGGGGTCTCTATCTCCCTCTCTCTCTGACCCTCATCTCCACGTATATACACTCTCTCTCAAAATCAATAGACACACACACACACAAAAGGAAAAGTGACTTTAATTAGATTCCTAGGTAATCATAAAATTACAACATACCATCTTTGGACTGTTCACCCACTTGTCTACATAAAAACAGGTAATGTCTTTTTGGGGGGGCTTTCTAGTCTCAGAAATCAGCCTCTATACTATGACTGAAACTAGCTTAACTCTGCTCCCTCCACTTCAATCCCAAGTGCTTGTCTTACATCTCTTAACAGTTTATTATTAGCAAGAAAGCTTTATTTTGTTTAGGCAGCTTTCTGCCTTATCCTGTTTTAATCTATCCCTTAAATATTTTCCAATCAATCAGCAATTCTTGCTCTTTCTCAAACAAAGCACAAAGCCAATTAGTAACACTATCATTTCAACTAGTATTCATTTCTACTACACAATAACTTTGGATTAAAGGGGCATTCTTGAGGGGGGCCAGCCGGCTGGCTCAGTTAGTAAAGCATACGACTCTTTATCTCAGGGGTTGTGAGTTCATGCCCCATGTTGAGCGCGCAGCTTACTTTAAAAAAGGAGCATTCTTTAAAAAAAAAAAAAAAAAAAAATTTAACGTTTATTTATTTTTGAGACAGAGAGAGAGAGCATGAACAGGGGAGGATCAGAGAAAGAGGGAGACACAGAATCTGAAACAGGCTCCAGGCTCTGAGCTGTCAGCACACAGCCCGACGCGGGGCTCAAACCCACAGACCGTGAGATCATGACCTGAGCTGAAGTCGGACGCTCAACCGACTGAGCCACCCAGGCGCCCCTAAAAAAGGAGAATTCTTGAAAGAAATCCAGAGCATTGGAGCATTTTCAAAATAATTTATTTAAATAATATGCAAGTTGCTCATGGAAAAAGTGTTATGTTTACAGTTCACAGGACCTATACGAGCAAATTGACAGTTTTAATGGCTTGCTTCCCTACATTGGTAGACTGGATTATTTCCCCTAGTTTTTTACTCCTCTTTAATAGCATCTGATACCCACAACATTTGCTCTGTAACTCTGCACAGCCTCCTGCTGCGCAATGAGTATACACCCTGCTCCACTGATATAAGGCTAGGCTACTATTGACTTGCTTTAGCCAATGGGATTTTAAATAGACACAATAGAAGAGATTTTATTTACTTTTTAAAATGTTTATTCATTTTTTGAGTGAGAGAGAGAGAGAAAGAGAGCATGAGCAAGGGAGGGGCAGAGTGATGGAGACAGAATCCAAAACAGGCTCCAGGCTCTGAGATGTCAGCAAAGAGCCCGTGGGCAAGCGGGGCTCAAACTCAGGAACTAGGAGATCATGACCTGAGCCAAAGTCAGACGCTTAACCGACTGAGCCACCCAAGCGCCCCAATAGAAGAAGTTTTAAATGTGCTTTTCACTCTCACACTCCTGCCATTTCCCAAGAGAAGAACACGTCCAGGCAGCTGCTAGTACAAGGAAAAGAGACATGTGCAGCAGACTTAAACCCTACCTATAGCCCAGAGCAGAGCCATCCTAAATGACTTGCAGAGCCATGGGCAAGAAAAGTAAGTATCTGTCATTATGAGAACTTGAAATTGAGGGAGATTGTTATGAAGAAAAAAAATGAATAATATACCTATCAAGCAAATGGAATAATAAAAATCTGAAATCCGTTAAGCCACAATTGATAATAGCTACAATCTAATTTAGTGAATTATGTTAGTAAATACAGAGTACTATAGCCTTTTATGAAAGAAACACGTGAGCCACGGAGACACAAATGAACTGCACATTTGGAGCCCAGTGTTTCGTTTTCGTCTCTTTTGTCATCTTAATTTGCAATAGGCAATAAACTTATTTTTTTTTCTTTTTAGATTTAGTATCTCTTCCAAGAAAGAGAAGATGACAACATAGGAATGCTATAAGAACCAGGTTATGATTTGGGCGCATGGGTGGCTCAGTCAGTTGAGCACCCGACTCTGGCTTAGGTCATGATCTCTCAGTCCTTGAGTTCAGGCCCCACATGGGGCTCTATGTTAACAGCTTAAAGCCTGGAGCCTGCTTCAGATTCTGTCTGTCTGTCTCTCTCTCTCTCTCTCTCTGCCCCTCCTCCACTCATGCTCTGTCTCTCTCTCTCTCAAAAATAAACATTAAAAAAAAAAAAAAAAAAAAAAAGAACCAGGTTATGATGTTAGGCCATTGAGACTAACAGAACTAAACAGCTATGAAGATTTTCTATGTATAATTGCAAATAATTTCAGAAATTTAAAAGGATCTGTAGAATCAAAGGTCATAGAGATGGTTCAGAGGAAGTGAACAGAGACCTATCTGCAAAATATAAAAAATAAAGTAGTATACCCAAACAGTGGGAACATGAGTGCCAGCACAAAGTAACTCCAGAGGAAGTGTAAAAAGAAGATGCTATGGTTTAGCACGGCCATTTGATAAGACTCTAAAAGGCAAAAGTATCAGGGACCAAAAACAGATGTGGGTGCGGATGCAGATGTGATTCTCAGACTGTACCACTCCCATGATGTCCCAATCAAATCACTTCATCAGACATAGTATGTATCTACTTCTGCAAAACTATAAATGCAGATAGGCTTGATTACCTTTAACCTAAGAAGATTAATCGCATAGAGAATAAAACCCAGAATTACTAAGGTAGAATAAGGCTGAGGATTTTTTGTTTACTTTGTTATCAATGAAATAATACTCTGAAATTATCCCAAGAAATGAAGCAACAAGTAAATACTGGATAATTATGATGGACCCAAAATTGTGTGAGGGATTGTTGTGGGATACAGAAGAAAGATAAGACACTGTCTCTAACCTCAGGTGGTTTACAATCCAGTTGAAGAGATAAAATGGTGAAGTCATGCAATTAAGCAAGAACTGGGACTTGAGCTAGGCCTGAAAGATGAGACAAAGGAATGATTTCCATGGAGTACGCAGGGTAGATGATCCCCTAGAGCTCAAGAAGAAAATAAGAGAATCTCTCTTTACTTTTTTAATGTTTTATTTATTTTTGAGAGAGAGAGCAAGTGAGAGAGGGGCAGAGAGAGAAAGAGACTGAGGAACCGAAGCAGGCTCCATGCTGTCAGTGCAGAGCCCCACGCAGGGCTCAAACCCATGAACCTGCGAGACCGTGATCTGAGCTGAAATCAAGAGTCAGGTGCCCAATCGACTTAGCCAATCAGGCGCCCAGAGAACCTCTTCTTAAAAAAAAAAAATCATCTTTTAATTTACATTTTAAGGTTTTATAATGCATATATTAGAATACTTAAGGGGCACCTGGGTGGTTCAGTCAGTTAAGCATCCAACTTCAGCTAAGGTCATGATTTTGCGGTTCGTGGGTTCGAGTTCCATGTCAGGCTCTGTGCCGACAGCTCAGAGCCTGGAGCCTGCTTCGGATTCTGTGTCTTCCTCTCTCTCTGCCCCTTCCCCGTTCGTGCTCTATCTCTCTCTCTCAAAAATAAAATTTTAAAAATTAAAAAAAAAAAGAATATTTTATAAGTAACTATAAAATATTGTGGTATATGTAGTAATTTTTTCAAATGATAAAGAAGAACATGATCAAAATAGAGGATTAAGAACTGAAACCTTCCTTGTAACCAGTTTAGGAGTCCTATCCTCACTCTCTCCCCATTAAATCAGAGGCAAAGAGCAGGCTCCTAGCCTGTGGAACTATCAAATGAGACAGTGAGCTTTGTTATATTATTAGCTGCTCTCCATCATTCTAGAGACAGAACGGTGGACTTCAAAAGAAGTGTCTCTGGGGTGCTGCGATGGCTCAGTGGGTTAAGCATCAGACTCTTAATTTCGGTTCAGGTCACTATCTCTTTGTTACAAGTTTGAGCCCTGTGTCGGGCTCTGCCCTTGACAGTGTGAAGCCTGCTTGGGATTCTCTGTCTCTTTGCCCCTCCCCAACTTGTACATGCACTCTCACATGGGCACTCTCTCTCACAAAAATAAATAAACATTAAAAACAAAAGAAGAAATAAGTGTCTCTTACATCGAGTGTTTCCTCATGGAAAATAAATTAATTGTCCTCTTGGCAATGGATCTGGGAGGAGAAAAATTTATGAAAAGCCTCATAAATAGCTGTTAATTTAATGACCAAACTTTGTAGAAGAGACTGCTGAAATTACATATATTAATATCGATAAAAAAAATTTATGAACAGAGGAAAGAGAAAAGGAGAGTGTGACACATCCCCTCAACCCAACACGGCAGTGACTGAAACAGAGAAAGAGCTCAAATAATGCTGAATGAACAATGTGGCAATAACACCATAAAGGAGATAAGCACTGAGTGCTTGGAGACATCGGCCTGACTCCAATAAAGAATGTCATGGATAGCAGGAAAAGGTAAAAGTGTCACTTAACTGAGCTAGATGTCAAATTCATTTCTGACATGATGGACTGCAAGATAAATGGTTTTGTGTCCAATTTTACAGATGAAGATCTCAAAATCCAGAAAAACTGAGTAATGTGATCAAAGTACACTTCTAGGAGACAGCACAACAGGAATTTAAATAATGCTAATAAATGGCAACTAATGCTCACTGTGATGCTTTCAGTGTGATGCCTCCCAAAAAAGGCTCCATAAGGTCAGGTTGAGCACAATGACCGGTGGGGGATGGGGTGGAGGATCTTTAGGAGGTGCAAGAAAAAGAAAGGCAGACAGCATGAATAAACAGAACAAGTACTCTAGAATGATCTGACAGCCACATGATTAATTTACATGCAGGAAGCACAGGTAAGTAAAGGCTGGAGTAATTAGACCAACTATGAATCCAGAGTAGCCCTATAGTAACTACAGCAAGTTATAAAAAAAACTTTGCTTAGTTCACTTGGCCTTTCTAAATCAATGATTTAAATGTTTTGGGTATTACTGTACTCCAGTCTCCTTGTTGGGTAAGCAAAAGATGATGTAGTTGACTTTAAGGCTTAAAACTACTTGTCCTTCCTCTAAGCTCTGTGATTTCAAAATGGGTTTTAACTAAAGGGATACAATGACAAAAAAAAGACAACGGATTCATGAAAATATTCAGCTATAGAAGCTGTGTGATTTTGGTGTGTCACTTAACTTCTCCAGACCCCTGAGGACAGAACAGGGATTTCTTCACCTAGGATCATGAACTGACTTTAGGGGTGAGACTCTCTTGAAACTGAATACAAACTTTTGTGTGGAAGTAGATTTTTCTGAGAATTCATAGCTGTCATAATAAATCTCACAAAGAGCCATAAGGCACCAAAAAATTAAGAAACAGTGGTCTAAGATGGTTGAGATTCTTTGCAGCTGTAGGAGGCTATAAGATGTGAGATGTGGAAAATAGAAATAGAAGTATTTATTGATTTCCATGTCTTTTAATGTGGGTAATTTGCATATTATGACTACAGTTTCCCAGTGCTTCATCTTAATCATTCTCTGCTGGCCAAAGCACAACAGGTTTCAGAATAAACTACTGAAAAGCCTGAGTCTGAATATTGTCAATTAAATCAACCATCACATTCACTTAAAAGGATGGTTTTTACAGAAAGTACAAGTCTGAACTCTGATTTCCCCAAGGTGAACAGGCTGAGTTAATGAGTCTGGCAGGAGAAATTGAAGGATTCACAAAACTTACTTGGAAGTTGTCCCAGTTTCTGAAATAGAAATGCTTGGGAGCTGGACTGTGTCTAAAATTTGGAACATTCTACAGTTAGACTGAAGTTGAACTACCCACCAGATCACACCTGGTACTAAATTAAGTGATAATAGACGCTGTTTATTAATCACCTGGGAGAAAAGAAAGAAAAAATGTCAACAGTATCAGTGCTTTTATAGCCTTGCACAAATCTGAAGGCTGGGCAACAACCTGATGTCTCCCTGTGATTAGAAACAGTCTCCTACAATAGTAAGGAGATTCTTCTTCTGGGAGTTTGTTCATTAAGAACCCAGTAAAGTGCCAATCATATGAACAATTCATTTATTAACATGACCCAATCCACCTGCCTCCTGCCCACCAAAAAAAAAAGCAAACTCAATATAATACAGTTGGTAATAATTAAAGTCAGTTTTCTAGTCTTGGTGAACTTTCCGTGAGCAAGTGTAAACTGAATTTTAATCTTCTGTCAGATTCATAACCAAGTTCTTTTCAGTACATTATTCTGGCCAATGAGAATTGACTTTTCTTATTTGTACCCAGGGATTGCTGCTAAGTATTGTTTTTCCAAAAGGACAGTGACTAGCATAGGCTTTGTGCCCTCCAACAATGCTTTACTGATTCACTAAAGAGTTGTGCTTTTGTGTGATTCTTTAACATTCAACCAACTTTTCAGAATGAATTTACTATAAAGGTCCAGTGGGAGATTTGTTTTTAAAAAGGGTATGAGACACAGATTATAGATGTTGGCTTTCAAGTAAATCAATTAGTGTGGTAGGGAAGATAAAACATGAGTCTACACCTCACCATTATACAAAAAGTGGAGTCTGGGGTGGGAAGAGGGCCTGATACTTTAAAGAATGAAGAAAGTCCCCCTTACCCACTATGGGTAGGATAACAGAAAGAAGTCACAGCGGGGCACCTGCATGGCTCAGTCGGTTAAGCTTCAGACGTCAGCTCAGGTCATGATCTCATGGTTTGTGAATTCAAGTCCCACATCCAGCTTCCTACTGTCAGCATGGAGCCAGCTTAGGATCCTCTGTCCCTCTCTCTTTGCCCCGCCCCTGCTTGTTCTCTCTCTCTCTCTCTCTCTCTCTCTCTCTCTCTCTCTCTCAAAAATAAACAAAAAAGACAAACAGAGACACTTGTGAAAATATATGGAATACATCATAGGTAAGGCACCTAAGGGAATCCGACGATACACTCTTTGCAGTCCATATTTTTCTATTTTCTTTCTCTTTCAGTGTGTATTTCAAAGGGGATGGTTGGGGCAGGGAAATATGGGAAATCCACACTTTCTAGAACATGGCAAGTAGCAATCTGGTCCTCTTAAGAGTCCTAGAGTAGTAGTTCTAAGAAAAGCACATTAACCATTTTATGGTTTAGTTGTGTCCGTATGCTCAACTTTTAGGTGAGAAATTTATGTATGTATGTATGTATGTATGTATGTATGTATTTATTTATTTATTTTTCCATTTTATTTAGGGGGGAGACAGAGAGAAAGAGAGAGCATGCATGAACGCACAGGGAGGTGGGAAGAGGGCCTGAGTTGACAGGGGGATCTCAAGCAGGCTCTGTGCTCAGTGCGGAGCCCGATGTGGGGCTTGATCCCACAACCCTGGGATCATGACCTGAGTTGAAATCAAGAATCGGACGCTCAACCAGCTGAGCCACCCAGGAGCTTCTATGTGGGAGTTTGAGAATGAGAAGTGAAAACAAAATTCTCTGAAGGACATAGTATGAATAAGGAACAAAAGATCAATTTTTATATGGCATCCTTTATATGTTTTATTTAATTTGCCATCTCAGTTGATTTGGAACAGCTGAATATACAGGTCCAAATTTGTCAAAGCAGAAGCTACTGAGCCAAATGCAAAGTGGGAAACGAAAAGAGAGAGAAGTTTTCCAGGCATGTGACAATACTATTAGGGATTACGGCCAGTAAATCTGGACTGATTCTGTCAATGCAGCTCAGTACCTCCAATCCGACTATGTTACTTCTGTAATTGTGAGAAGATAAAAACAAAAAAGGCATATAAAATTACAAGATGCAAAAAAAGTCCCAAAATGAAATATAATTTCTCATGAACCATACTCAAGTATCTAAAAATACCACATCTCTTCCATACTGACCAGGGGTTAGTGCACTACTTACTTTAACTGGCCTAAAGAGAGGCAAAGAGCACAGAGCTGCCAGAACGTGCAGAACCCTTTCTGTATAACCCAGCACAAATGATTGGTGCTGCTGCTTCTTCTTTTTAAGTTTATTTATTTATTTTGAGAGACAGAGAGAGAGAGAGAAGCCAGGGGGAAGGGGCAGAGAAAGGAGGACAGAGGATCCAAAGCAGGCTCTGTGCTGACAGCAGAGAATCCGATGTGGTACCCCAACTCACGAACCGTGAGGTCATGACCCGAGCCAAAGTCAGACACTTAACCGACTGAGCCACCCAGGTCCCACTATGACTAGTGCTTCTGAAGAGAACAGCTTTGATTCAGGGACTAGCCTTCCATCTGAATAACAGAGCAACTGCATAATTCCGAAGCATGTGTAAGCTTTGAAGCAGGAGCCTCAGGGGGACAAATCTTAGGTTAGATGAGAAAGATAAAGGCCATCTGAATACTGGGAAATGCTAAGCTGAAACGGGGGAAGAAGGGTACCTGGTACCTTGGCATCAATAGATGCTTAAATGGACTCAAAAAGTGTCAGAGAAGCAGCAAATAGTTTTATACAAATAGTGTCTCCTGGAAAGGGAGTCACATCAAGAAACTATGCAAGGAAAAGTAATCACCACTGAACAACAGTAGATATGGAGAAAGATAAATGTAACAGAGAAATGTAAAAAAAAAAAAAATTGAATACAGTTAAAGATAACGACAAATATAGCTATCAGAACCTACAGACATTGCTGCAAATAATTCTGATCAAAAGCTTTAAAAGATATTATGTCCTGAAGCTTAGAGAATCATCAGAAGGTCAGAGAATTAAAAGCGTAATTTAGAGACAATTTATCCAAGAAATTTTCAAACTTTTGGGACCTCCTCCTTACTCCTCATGACTATCTAAGGCACCACAGACTCAACACAACTGAGGTAGTCCCAAACCACTTCCCCAACCACCCCTGTACCACTCTGCCCCTCCACTTAAGTCCAAAATGGGGATGGTGTTTGCTCAATGTCATTGAATCAATTGACGGCTGAATGAAAACCTTAAGGTTCCATATAAATGCTATTAAGTACATAAGAAAACTCAATCTGTGTGAAAACTGAACTGGGAAAGCCTAGCATACTTGAGCATTGTTTTGAGATTTGAAAACACGGCTGTAAAAAAATATATATTCCTTCAAAAATCAAAAAGCAAAGCCAGCACCACAACACAAAAACCCAAACTCAAGGGAAAACTCCACCTTTTCCTTTACTTCTTAAACCTCCATTCTAAAACCCCAAATTTAAAACCTCCTGTCATGTCACACCTAGGAAAGAGGTTTCAGCCTCCACTGAAACAACACTTAATGATTATTTTCAGGAGCTAGTCTATAACCAAACTGTCACATGAAAAAGATGGTGTGTATTTAATACCTGTCTCATATTTATAGGCCTTTTACTCTGTAAGTAACTCTTCTGATTCCCTATCAAATCTAGCCCTTTATCTACTTGAGATATCTCCACTTTATAGTCTCCTACCTGGCATCTAACTTCTTTTGAATGGCAACACTATACCTTAAATTTTGGCAATCCTATAGGAATATTCTGGTCAAGAACTGATCATTGGGTAGACCCTAATGACTGATCCTAATTTGTGGTACAAAAGCCTATTGGTTACTGCCAGCAAACTGGACAGGTTTAGCTTGGTAAACTGATGGTGAGTCAGGGTCCATTCTGGTCCACCAGTCCCCTTCTTTCTCCAAAAAAAATGAGACCAGATAACTTCCCTCAAGAAAGAGAAAATGTGGGCCTGTGTGGTGAATTGTATGCTTTAAAATGGTAAATTTTATGTTATGAGTATTTACCATAAAATGCCAGTAAAATAAAGAAGTGGGCCTTAATTTGAAATCTGAAGACTTAACTACTCAACAAGAATTCTGGACTGTTTCATTCTACCCTCAAACTTCTTCAAACACACTTGATAACTGACAAAGTTAGGGAAATCTTTTTTTTTTTTTTTTTAATTTTTTTTTTAATGTTTATTTATTTTTGACAGAGAGAGACAGAGCATGAGCAGGGGAGGGGCAGAGAGAGAGGGAGACACAGAATCGAAAGCAGGCTCCAGGCTCTGAGCTGCCAGCACAGAGCCCGATGCGGGGCTCGAACTCACAGACTGCGAGATCATGACCTGAGCCGAAGTCGGACGCTCAACCGACTGAGCCACCCAGGCGCCCCCAAAGTTAGGGAAATCTTATATGTTATGGTTCACAGACTGAAATGGGAACTAGACAATCAAAGAAATTATGAAATTAAGTAATCTGGCTGATAGCCCCACATGTAGATGTACAGGCTCTTTGGATTATGGGCAAAATCTCTCTGGACTGTGGATGAGATGTGTTCTCTTGTTTTAATTTGGGCACTCTAGGCTCCTGGCTTAGAAATGGATTGCAAACTCTGATCATAATCTCTCTCCTGTTTGAGGTGCAGTGTTCAAACGCATCATCTCCAGTCTTAAATGATGGATCAGATGATACAACAAACAAATGATCATCCTACAATACAAACAGGAAAAGTTGATATATGTAGTGGATGAAATGACTACTACCTGAAACTAGATATGCAACCACAATTCTTTAAAACAGTGGTCTACATCCAGATTGATCATATCCCCAGATGATAATGTTCCATTTTTCAGTCTGGGCTGAAGAAGGATAAGAGGGGACAGATAACCAAGACCAATTCTGTTAACGTAAGACTGTAGACCACCTATGTTAAACATGACATAGTTGTCGTTTCAGGGAATCTTTGCCCAAGAAAGACAGACTGCAAATCAGTAACTTCACCATTTGATTCAGGGAATTCCTAATAGATCAATTTACCAGAGACAAGAATCTTCTCATCTGAGCAAATGACTTCCTTATCTAACATATTTATGCATTAAGAACTGCTTTAGGGGTGCCTGGGTGGCTCAGTTGGTTAAGCACCCGCCTTCAGTTCAGGTCATGATCTCAGAGGTCATGAGTGCGAGTCCCACGTTGGGCTCTCTGCTGTCTTCGGCTTGGAGCCCGCTTTGGATCCTCTGTCTCCTCTCTCTCTGCCCCTCCTCAGGTCATTCTCTTTCTCTCTCTCTCAAAATAAATAAATTAATTTAAAAAAAAAAAAAACATTAAGAAGAATTGCTTTAAGACCTCTAACTCGAAGTGTCCACCAATTCTAAATTATTGTATTGCAAATTTTGTCCAATCACAATCAGTTCCCTTCTTTAAAAGACCCTTTGAAACCATTTGATGTCAGATCTCAAAGGCATTTAAATATCCCAATTTTGACTTCTTCCTGTCAAGGTGGTATCCTCCTATCTGTAGTAAGTACTAATAAATTCAGGTTTGCTTTATTAACAGATTGGCGTAATTCAGCAAAGTATATTGGGGTCCATACCAACTGATCCTTCAATACCTAGCTCAAAGAAGGACTTTGGGGCTGAATTGGAAAAACCTCAATTGATATATTTTAAAAACTGAATCTTCTGAGGTTTATAAACATCAGTAACATGAATAATCTAATGAAATCTTCTCAAGTTTCCCACGTTTTTCTTTAGATAACATCAATCTACAGTTGATAGAACAAGATACTACCAAGTATACATCAATAATCACCACTATATCAAATGCTGAAGTGATGTAAATTAAGTACTTACTTTGGGAAATATTGATAGATTAATGTAAACAATAAACATGCAATATTTTACAAGGATTATCCACAATCTCCAAACCATATCTTTGCCTTTTAAAGTGATATTTTTCGGGGCGCCTGGGTGGCGCAGTCGGTTAAGCGTCCGGCTTCAGCCAGGTCACGATCTCGCGGTCCGTGAGTTCGAGCCCCGCGTCAGGCTCTGGGCTGATGGCTCGGAGCCTGGAGCCTGTTTCCGATTCTGTGTCTCCCTCTCTCTCTGCCCCTCCCCCGTTCATGCTCTGTCTCTCTCTGTCCCAAAAATAAATAAAAAACGTTGAAAAAAAAAAAAAATTTAAAGTGATATTTTTCTATTATAAAATTAATGGATTTTGAAATCAAAATGCAAAGAACAAAAGACCAGGAGGATCCTTTAATGGTACTCCAACTGAGCCAGTGCTCATTGTATGACTTAAATAGATCATAACTCTCAACACTTCAGTTGGAATTGGTGGAAAACTACATAAAAAGTGAGACATTCTGACTCCAACTAGTTGCATATCTACTATGATTCCATAAACCAATACTACCTTTCTGAGGAAGGGAAAATACTGTTACAGAAAGGGAATAGTGAAAGTATAGAAAAGGAGTAGTTCACTGGGAGAAGGTGAAAGGACAAAGGTAGAACAGTTCCAGATGCTTTTAGATTTACTATTTTTAAATACTTTATAAAGTATGTCGATGGTTCAAGTACGCATTACTTTCCGGGTAAAGAACATTCACCTCAAATAATGGAAACTAAAGATGCTCCCAGGTATTTCTAAGCACTCATTACTATATAGTCTACACCACTGGTTATACAGCATAGACTTGCGAGAACTAGGATCAAATTTAGGTTCTTCCAAGTACTAGCTGGACTAATTATTTAACTCTTGTAAGCCTAAATTTCCTTATCTATAAATGGGGATGAGTATTTATTACATATGCAGGAATAAATTAGGCAAAGCACATTAAAGCACCTATGAGTACTCACAATAAGCATACAATAAATATTATCTATAATATTATTATAGTATACTTCTAGAAGATTATTAATTTTGTACTGCCCTAACTCCAAAACACAGCAATAAATCAATCTCAGAAATAAGGAAAAAAGTAAGTAAAAAGAGGTTTTCTTTTAAGCCTCAACTTCAGGATTAAGTTTGTAGATCTATAGATTCTTAGCTAGAGGAAGGCAACTTCAATTTTAACAGTTCAATTACAGGGGCGCCTGGGTGGCTCAGCTGGTTAAGCGTCTGACTTCAGCTCAGGTCATGATCTCACCGTCCGTGAGTTCAAGCCCCCCGTCAGGCTGTGTTGTCAGTTCAGAGCCTAGAGCCTGCTTCGGATTCCCTGTCTCCCTCTCTCTCTACCCCTCCCCCACCCACACTCTCTCAAAAAATGAATAAAAGAGGGGCGCCTGGGTGGCTCAGTCGGTTGAGCGTCCGACTTCAGCTCAGGTCAGGATCTCACGGTCCATGAGTTCGAGCCCCGCATCAGACTCTGGGCTGATGGCTCAGAGCCTGGAGCCTGCTTCCAATTCTGTGTCTCCCTCTCTCTCTGCCACCCCCCCCCCCCCCCCCACCGTTCATGCTCTGTCTCAAAAATAAATAAATGTTAAAAAAAAATTTTTTTTTTAAATGGATAAAAGATAGTGGCCAAAATGAACAAATCAGGAGACTACAGATGCTGGCAAGGATGTGGAGAAACGGGAACCCTCTTGCACTGTTGGTGGGAATGCAAACTGGTGCAGCCGCTCTGGAAAACAGTGTGAAGGGTCCTCACTATGACCCAGCAATAGCACTGCTAGGAATTCACCCAACGGGGATACAGGAGTGCTGATGCCTAGGGGCACTTGTACCCCAATGTTTATAGCAGCACTTTCAACAATAGCCAAATTACGGGAAGAGCCTAAATGTCCATCAACTGACAAATGGATAAAGAAGATGTGATATGTGTGTGTGTGTGTGTGTGTGTACACACACACACAATATGGAATACTACTTGGCAAGAAGAATGAAATCTGGCCATTTGTAGTGGACAGAACTGGAGAGTGGTATGCTAAGTGAAATAAGTCAGGCAGAGAAAGACAGATATCATATGTTTTCACTCATATGTGGATCCTGAGAAATTCAGCAGAAGACCAGGGGGGAGGGGAAGGGGGGGAAAAAAGTTACAGACAGGGAAGAAGGCAAACCATAAGAGACTCTTAAGTACTGACAACAAACTGAGGGTTGACAGGGGTGGGGGAGAAGGGAAAGTGGGTGATGGGCACTGAGGAGGGCACCTGTTGGGATGAGCACTGGGTGTTGTATGGAAACGAATTTGACAATAAGTTACACACACACACACACACACACACACACACACACACACACACACATATAGTTCAATTACAAAAGTGATAATTAATAGCTACATTATTTATGTAACTATTTATTAATGTAATTATCCAAATTACATTAGGATAAACTGGAGTAAAGGAATAAATTAACTTAGGAAATTATGGTAGAAAAATCTTATGCCAATGGAAAGAACAATCTTTAAGTGACTTTATCAAGTTGCTTAGCACAATTATGTGTGTATGGAATTTCTGCCTGCCTCCACCCTTATCTCTCAATCTAATACCCATATACAAATCCAGATGTGATGCCTATTTTGAACTTCATTTAGGTTGCTTCTACGTAAACATGAGAGGTTTAAACAGTTTTGGTTTTGTTCACTCATATATTTTAAGGCTCCAAACAGCCTTTGTATTTAAATCCAACTGTTCAGATGCAGTTCTTTTTAAATGTGCAAACAAACTAAGGCTATTACTCAAGTAAAATCACTTTTCTAAATTTTACTTGGGAAATGTTTTTAGCCTACCATTGGCATTCGATGCACTTCTCTCCTCACACCAAACTCAAGTGGACTCCTTCTGTGCAAGTAAATACTACTTGTGGTCAGTTTAATAGGCAAGATCAATGACTTTGACAATTCAGTTTAAATGTCATGCATCTGTCTGTGTTATTTCAAATCACTTGACAGCCACCTATAAACAGGTAATAAATATAAAACAGTGCAAACAAGGTCTAGGACTATACCATAATTCTTTCAAATACACTCAGATCTTACAACAGTATCTTTAAAACTTTGATCATCACAATTATTATTCTTCCGAAGAGTATGGGAAATCTAATGTCTAAAATATGGGGCTCTGGGGGCGCCTAGGTGGCTCAGTCAGTTAAGTGTCCAACTCTTGATTTCAGCTCAGGTCCTAATTTCATTTTGTGGGATCGAGCCCCATATGATTTCACAGTTCATGGGACTGAAACCTTCATAAGACTCCGCACTGAGCGCAGAGCCTATTTGGGATCTTCTCTCTTCCATTCTCTCTGCCCCTACCCCTTGCTTTGTCTGTCTGTCTGTCTGTCTCCCTCAAAATAAATAAATAAACTTTAAAAAATACGGGGCTTAGATTAAAGGTCTTTAGATCTTTAGTCTACACAAGAAATAGAGAAGATAAGAATCGATGACTGGAGTAAAGTTTGGTATTTCAAAGACAATATTTTAAAGGCTAACATGTGATACAAATGAAATGCCTCATGGACCAGAGAAAAAGGACAGACCTTATAAACAACATAAGTGAGCTACAAAAAGCACGCAAACATTTTCCTAACTGAAAGCTTACTAAATAATCCACAATACAGAATTTGTCTGGGGAAAGGCTCTCTGTATCAGGGAAAATATACCTACTCAGAAGCAAGAGGTGATATCTAATAACCCAAAACATATACATATACATCCATATAGATAGACAGATAGATTCTCCGCCAAACCAAAACACATTTTAGTTGAAAAAAAAAACAAAAAAACAAAAACCAGGGTGGGATGGATAGCAGAAAGTCAATCTTGGACTGCTCTCACTAAAAGTCTTGATTCTGGTGCCAAGAAGAATTTTTTTCACCTGCTACTTAGATTCTCCATGTTATTTATTTTTATTTACTTAGTATGAAAGAAAAAAACCTTCAAGCATTTATTTTTTTGTAATGTTTATTTATTGATTTTGAGAGAGAAAGGGAGTGAGCACGATAGGGGCAGAGAGAGAGGGAGAGAGAGAGAATCCCAAGCAGGTTCCAGGTCCAGCTCAGAGCCCGACTGCGGGCTGGATCTCACAAACTGTGAGATCATGACCTGAGCCTAATCAAGAGTCACATGCCTCACCGACTGAGCCACCCAGGCGCCCCAAAAGTTTTAAGATTTATTTTTAAAAAAAAATTTTTTTTTTAACGTTTATTTATTTTTGAGACAGAGAGAGACACAGCATGAACGGGGGAGGGGCAGAGAGAGAGGGAGACAAAGAATCGGAAGCAAGCTCCAGGCTCTGAGCCATCAGCCCAGAGCCCGACGCGGGGCTTGAACTCGCGGACCGCGAGATGGTGACCTGAGCTGAAGTCGGACGCTTAACCGACTGAGCCACCCAGGCACCCCAAAAGTTTTAAGATTTAAATGAGAGGAACTGGGGCACCTGGATGGCTCAGTTGGTAAGGTGTGTGACTCTTGATTCAGCTCAGGTCATGATCTCACGGTTTGTGAGATCCAGCCCCCCGTCGGGCTCTGAGCTGGACCTGGAGCCTGCTTGGGATTCATATTCTCTCTCTCTCTCTCTCTCTCTCTCTCTCTCTCTCTCTCCCTCTCTCTCTCTCTGTTTCTCCCTGCCCCTCTCCTACACATGCATGTGCTCTCTCCCTCTCATAAATAAATAAATAAATAAATAAATAAATAAATTTAAATGAGGCTTACCTTCTCTGTAATACGTACTATAAATAAAATCCACAAAATGAAACATTCTGACATTTAAAATATACACTTCAGATGTAAACGGTGTTGTACACTAGTATATGTCTACTCTGAGTCATTTGTCTGGTTAAGAATCTTACAACACTTGGGGCGCCTGGGTGGCTCAGTCGGTTGAGCGTCTGACTTCGGCTCAGGTCATGATCTCACAGTTCGTGCATTCAAGCCCCGCGCCGGGCTCTATGCTGACAACTCAGAGCCTGGAGCCTGCTTCAGATTCTGTGCCTCCCTCCCTCTATCCCTTCCCCACTCATGTGCTCTCAGTCTCTCAAAAATGAATAAACATTAAAAAAAAAAAAAATCTTACAACGTTATAAATGTTGTTACCTAGTTATGCCATTAACCTAAGGAATTCAAGAAGCACATTAAGTACTAATTAAGTAATGTACTAAAAACCATTGGCTATAACTTTATTTTTAAAACTTTATCTCAGATTAACAAATACACAGAGGCGCCTGGCTGGGTCTGTCAGTGGAGTGTGCAACTCTTGATCTTGGGGCTGGGTGATCTTGATCTACCCACGTGTGTGTAGACATTGCTTAAAAATAAAATCTTAAAAGAAAGAAAGAACAAACAGGCATGCCTGGGTGGCATCTGACTTCAGCTCAGGTCATGATCTCGCGGTTTGTGAGTCTGAGCCCCACGTCAGGCTCTGTGCTACAGGTCAGAGCCTGGAGCCTGCTTCACATTCTGTGTCTCCCTCTGCCCCTCCCCCACTCACACTCTGTCTCTCAATAAAGAAACATTAAAAAAAATTTTTTTTAATTAACAAATACATGTTTTAAAACATAAAATAATATGGAATAATTTTGGCCTAAGAGCAAGTTAATGAAGTTTCAAAAGAAAAGCGAATGCATTAATACCTCCTTTCCAAAAGGTCTGCCACTATATAAATGACCTCAATATACACGACTTACCAAGATAATTTATTCAACTGGTTACTAAAATTGTCCCTGCTTCCAGATGAAGAAACAGTGCATAAGAATAGGAAATTGACTTCTCTGGTTTAAAACGATCTCTTATTAGTTCACTTTGGGGCCACTAAAAATTCCTAAGTTTTTCTGGTTTTATTTTGTTCTCCTGCCCTCTTGGGGGTAGTGCCTCAATTAAAAGCAAGCAAACACAAAAAAATCCTATAAATGTAAATTTTCTTTTCAACCTTTTCCCTATTTCACTAATACCTTAATTAATATAATTATCTATCTTCTCTAAAAACATCAGAAATAAAAAAAATAAATAAACATTCTTCTTCCAAAGATGACTAATCACCCTTGCCTTAGAATTTAAGTAGCTCTAGCTTACATCATTAATTGCGACCAAAAGAGATCAGACAAAAGTATCTTCCAACTATGTAATGGCTTAAGGCTACAGTTTCTACTCATGACAAAATTCAGGGTTTTTTCATATTTAAGCTTTCTTTTTGCATAATAGCGAGGAAAGCAACTGACCGGGTAAGACTATGAACTTGTTAATTCAAATTCTTATTCTACCAGTTAATTTATGCTATGATCTGGGCAAAGCCAATCATTAATCTCATCCTCTGCCACAGAATGCTTTGATTTTGAACTACAGTGAAAAGAGAAAAACACATTTTTCAAACCTTTTCCCTACAAAAAATAGAGCCATACCTTTCTGAAGCCCTCTGACAATTTTGGTAGTATAATTACCAACTCACAACACCTTGTATCTGTGAAAAATACCCACTTCCAATAAGAGGGATCACTTAAATGGTCTCTGATCCAAAAGTTGCATTCTTGTGAGATATACTGAGGACAGCTTAAAGTTGAATTTTCAGAAGAGAAGAATAACTAATTCAGGATGAAAGATTCCAAGTTTTAAAGTCGATATTCAGGATCAGTTTCTGAATGAGAACCTGACTCACGGCAAGCCCTGGAGCTGCTCCTCCATTCTAAAAATATCTGCCACAGGGCACCTTATTCATTCTGAACTGAGTAAGAATTTCAAAGCTATGCTCTAATTCTTACTTGGTGCAACCATGACATCACAGAGCAGGCAGTGGCACAAATAACTGTGCTGCAATAATTTGGCTACAAGTTATATCTATCTTGAAATTCTTCCTGAAAGTATTAAAATCCTAATGCAATAAACTTTTGGTTGATCACAAAACCCCCCCAGTCTCTGGCAGTGTTTTTCTTTTTAAGATAACTGAGGGCAGTTCCGGGAAGGCAGTGATCACAGTTTGGGCCACCACAATACCAGGCATACAATGGCATTCCATATACATTTGTTACTTGGTTGACAGAAATCCTATCTGATCTCTAGGCTTCCAAAGGCAAGCTGTCCGACAATGGCATCACAATGAAATAAACTTCTCTGAAATTTCTTCCTTTTGGGTCTATTTTTCAGGTCTTTTAATTAAAAAAATTTTTTTTGTTGTTCATTCTTTTTTTTTTTTTTTTAACTTTTTTTAATGATTATTTATTTTTGAGAGAGACAGAGCATGAGGAGGGGAGGGGCAGAGAGAGAGGAAGACAGAATCCAAAGAGGCTCCAGGCTCTGAGCTGTCAGCACAAAGCCAGACATGGGGATCCAACCCATCAACTGTGAGATCATGACCTGAGCCAAATTAGGCCGCCTAACCAACTGAGCCACCCAGGTGCCCCCTAATGTTTATTTATTCTTGAGAGAAAGACAAGAGTGCAAGTAAGGGAGGGGCAGAGAGAGAGGGAAGCACAGAATCCGAAGCAGGCTCCAGGCTCTGAGCTGTCAGCACAGAGCCTGACACAGGGCTTGAATTCACCGTGAAAGCATGACCTGAGCTGAAGTCGGAGGCTTAACCGACTCGACTGAGCCACCAGGGCACCTCTCAGGTCTTTTAATTTCAACACTAATTCTCTAACACAGCCCCAAATTAATTTTTTTTAACGTTTATTTATTTTTGAGAAACAGCGATAAAGAACGAGCAGGGGAGGGGCAGAAAGAGAGGGAGACAGAATCTGAAGCAAATATAGCCCCAAAGTAAAACCAAAACTATGCAATGACTTTAAGCTGGACAGGACAAAAAAATTACTAAATAAAGAGATCAAAGAGCACTACTCTTAAAAAATTAAGTCCACTATTTTGGTTTCTTGATGGAAAAGCACTAGGACAGGGAAGAAAAGGGTTATCAAGAATTATATTTCTGGAGTTCCTCCACATACAGTTATGTTTCTGGAGCTTAGGAAAAAGGTTTAGGCCTGTGACAGAGATATGGGGATCACGACATTTAGATGGGAATGAAATTACCTCAACCAAGTAAGAATAGAATCATGACACTTAACCACCTGATTATAAGGAGGTGACTGAGAAAGAAGAATCTGACAGAAAAGCCACAGAGCAATGTCTTTTAAAGTTTTTATTTTAATTTCAGTTAGTTGACATAGTGTTAAATTAGTTTCAGGTGTACAATATAGTGATTCAACAAGTCTATACATCACTCAGTGCTCATGAGGACAGGTGTATTCCTTAATCACCTATTTGACCCATCCTCCCATCCCCTTCCCCTCTGGTAACCATCAGTTTGTTCTCTATAGTTAAGAGTCTGTTTCTTGGTTTGCCTCTCTCTCTTTTTACCCTTTGCTTGTTGGTTTCTTAAATTCCACATGAGTGAAGTCATGTGCTATTTGTTTTTCTGTGACTTATTTCACTTAGCATTACACTCTCTAGCTCCATCCATGTTGTTGCAAATGTCAAGATCTCATTCTTTTTTATGGCTGAGTAATATTCCGTTTTACACACACACACACACACACACACACACACACACACACACACACCATCTCTTCTTTATCCATTTATCAATCAATGGACACTTGGGCTGCTTCTATAATTTGGCTATTGTAAATAATGCTGCATTAAACACAGGGGTGCATGTATCCCTCTGAATTAGTGTTTTTGTAATTTTGGGGTAAATATCTAGTAGTGCCATTACTAGATCATAGGGCAGATCTATTTTTAACTTTTTGAGAACCCGCCATACTATCTTCCACAGTGGCTGCACCAGTTTGTATTCCCACCAACAGTACAAGAGGGTTCCTTTTTTGTCTACATCCATTGCCAATACCTGTTGTTTCTTGTGTTTTTTATTTTAGCCATTCTGACAGGTGTGAGAGGATATCTCATTGTAGTTTTGATTTGCATTTCCCTGATGATGATGTCGAGCATCTTCTCATGTGTCTGTTGGCCATATGTACATCTTCCTTGGAGAAATGTCTGTTCATGTCTTCTGCCCATTTTTAAAATGGATTATTTGTCCTTTGGGTGTCGAGATGTAGAAGTTCTTAATATATTCTAAAACTGATTCATGGTGATAGTTACATTATTCAGTAAAGTTACTAGAAATCATTGTAAACTTGAAATGAGTGGCTATGTTAAATATCCTTCAATAAAGCTGTTTAGAAAAAAAGGTAAGGTTGAGTACTGCATCTTCCACACCGTGATATGGATACTATTTCTAGTGTAAGAAAATGTGTGGTGAGATTTATAATAAAGAAAATTTATAGGCTCCCACACCAAGCAAGCTGGAAACCCCTCCCACAGATACCTAAGCATGTATTCTAATTTTTTAAAAAGAGAGAGAAATGTTTTATTTATTAAAGTTCATGGCAGTCCTCAAAGGTCAGAAAGTAAAATCTGGTACACATATACAGAAAGCAAAGGTATTAGGTTATAAATAGATGGTATTTAATTTTAAAAGGCTCAAAATGGAGTCACTTGTGCTAACTCAAGACTTCATACCTAACCTAATTGACAGTTTCAGTCTCTCTCAGGAATGTAATCTTAAACCACTCAAACTGGAATTTCCTAGTCAGCACTAGTGAGGTCTTCTGCCTGAAAGATCCCTTGTGGTCCTCAAAGAAAGATATGAGGTACTTTGGTCCGTTCTTGTCCTTGCCCCGTTCTGCCTACACAAGTCTCCCATTTTGTACAGCTCAGAGCTCCTTTCTATTTGCTACATGTGGTGCTATGCGATTCATCACCGAGTAAAGCTAATTTGACCTTTAAATTTACTCAGTTGTATTTTATTTTTTAACAGTAACCAATTCCCAATCAGGTATATTTGAAAATATAGAGAAATTTTGTTTATCACATTGGCTTGGGGCTAACACTGGCATTTAGAGGGCAATGTTTAAACTACAATTTACTCTTTTTAAAAATAATAAATCAGGGGCAGCCTGGGTGGCTCACTTGGTTAAGTATGCGACTTAAGCTCAGGTCATGATCTCATGGTCCGTGAGTTCAAGCCCTACATCAGGCTCAGTGCTGACAGCTCAGAGCCTGGAGCCTGCTTCAGATTCTGTGTGTTTGTATGTGTCTCTCTCTCTCTCCCCCACTCGTGCCTTTGTCTCTCTCTCTCACAAGTGAATAAACATTAAAAAAAATAAAAAATAAGTAAATCAGGAATATATACTGTATTCACTTACACTTAATAAAACCTGCCTTGATGTTATTAGGGCAAACAGTTCTAAGCAGGCATTTATCTTTTGATAAAAATACAAAAATTATAAAAGGGGCTTAGTATGAAAATGTCCTTCAATGCACAGGACAGTCCTGCACAATGAGGAATGGTCCCTCCTAAACACCAAAAGCATTCTTCCTGAAAAAACACCAATTTGAACCATGTTCCTATTAGCATCTCAAAAGGTAAAGTACCTGTAGGTTCTTATTCTAAAATATTTAAATATAAGGCATCAACATTACCAACAAAATACTCCAAATTAGGGGTGCCTAAATGGCTCAGTCTGTTGAGCATTCAAGTCTTCAATTTGGCTCAGATTATGATCCTGGGGTCGTGGTATGGAGCTGTTTCAGGCTCTTTGCTGAGCGTGGAGCCTGCTCAAGATTCTCTCCCTCTCTCCCCCCCCCCCCCTTCTCCCCCTGCTGCACTCTTGCTCTCTAAAATAAAATTTTAAATACGTGTGTGTGTGTTCGTGTGTGTGTATTCTACTATATGCAAATCAAAAAATATAATTTCCCCAAATTTTGTTTGAAAGATCACACATGACTACCAGATATTCAAATTTTAGAAACAACATCAAGTATTTAGAGAGATATTTAATTTTTCAGTTATATGTCACTTAGTTGGAACCAGGCTTATTAATTTCCTCTCAGCTTTAAGCATTTTCTTTGACAGACCAAGCAATAACATTTGTAAGCACTTCTCTGTACTGCTGAAATGTAGTATTTTTCTTTGAGCCTTTATTTAAAAAAAAAATTTTTTTTTAACATTTTATTTATTTTTGAGACAAGGAGAGACAGAGCATGAACAGGGGAGGGTCAGAGAGAGGGAGACACAGAATCTGAAACAGGCTCCCGGCTCTGAGCTGTCAGCACAGAGCCCAACGCAGGGCTCGAACTCACGGACCGCAAGATCATGACCTGAGCCGAAGTCGGCCGCTTAACAGACTGAGCCACCCAGGCGCCCCACTTTGAGCCTTTAAAAAGTGTAGGGACACCTGGGTGGCTCAGTAAGTTAAATGTCCCACTCTTGATTTCCACTTAGATAATGATCTCAACTTTCGTGAGATGGAGCCCCACGTCAGGCTCCATGATGACAGCGTAGAGCCTGCTAGGGATTTTCTCTCCTCTCTCTCTGCTCATGCTCTCTCTGTGTCTCAAAATAAATAAATAAAAACATTAAAAAATATTAGAAGGTGTCATTTCATCAGCTGCCTGAGAATATAAGCATAGTATATCTCTCTAGTAAAGCATTAAACTGTATTATTGAAATGCTTCTATGTTCTTGGAGGGTGAAATTTTGTCTATTCCACTTTTTTAGCTAGCACACAGTAGGCGCTTACAACTGTTTTAAGAATAAATAAGCAAGGGTATTGAAAACTAGTAAACTATATGATAAAGAAAACTTATCTGCATGTCTTTATTTTCAGGAGAATCAACTAATTTTATACTGGAAAGCCTTAACAGTAATTTTATAAAATTAAGAAACATTTGGGGGCACCTGGGGGGCTCAGCCACTTGGGCGTCTGACTTCGGCTCAGGTCATGATCTCACAGTTCATGAGTTTGAGCCCTGTGTCAGGCTCTGTGCTGACAGCTCGGAGCCTGGAGCCTGGAGCCTGCTTTGGATTCTGTGTCTCCCTCTCTCTCTGTCCCTCCCCTGCTCACGCTCTGTCTCTGTCTCTCTCTCTCTCTCTCTCTCTCTCTCTCTCAAAAATAAATAAATAAACATAAAAAAAAAAAAAGAAACATTTGAATGAAGGTCACAATGAACTAAATGACAGCTCTAGCACAAAACAAAGAACAGGGAGAGGACACTTATTTGGAAAATACAATATACCTATTCGAAGGAAGGACAAAATACACAGAAGTGAGAGGACAACAATTGGTCCCTTCTGTCTGTCATGTTCTAAACTCTTTCCATCACATAGAACTACAAATTTCAGCCCATCTTCCAACACTTCTGCCCACACCTAGGACCAATACTTGCAAATAACTTTCCTTTGGATAGCTGATCAGGGAAGGAGGTGGATAGGAGGGGAAGAGATTATTATTCAGAGAAGACAGAGGTGGAGTACTAGAACCACAAGGGTGCTAAATCTATTGTATTAATTGTGTTCTAAAAAGTATATACTTCCCTTTCTTGCAAGTCATTCAAAAGCTTTTTTTCTGAAGATGGGTGAGAGATTCCATGAAATTTTGAGTATGTGTTTTTATAATGTGGCCAAACGTTAAAGCTGGTGGGAAAAAGAGCTGCAAGACTCAACTGGTAGTATATACCATAATGTCCTGGAATCTTAATATATCTTGGCCAATATGCTGACTTAAAAAGATAAGCACATGGGGAGCAGCGGCTTTGCTTCATGCCAGGCAATGTCTCCACAGGGTGTGGGTTTCCTAGTGGAACAGCAGTCATACCATATGGTGCTACTTTTATTGGCATGGGCAGGACAGAAGCTGCCAAAAATTCAATGTGCTATTTTCGGCCATGAAACGTGATAAATCCCAAATTTGAAACATTAAGAATTTTTAAACTAACAAATATCTTTTTTTAAAGATTTCAAATATTGGACTTTTGTAATCAAGGCTCAACAGGGTAACAGCTCTCAGTCTTTGAAATAGGACAAATATGCACACAAAAGTCAAGAATTGGGAATACTTGGCAGCTCTTCTCTGAAAATAATGTTTTAAGGACTGAAATGAAAACTCCATGGTTATACCACAAATATAAAGGTGCAATGTATAAAACAGCTTTTGAAATACTACATTGTGAAAACATCAAACGAAGGCAGTATATACGAGAAGGTCAAAGATGGTTCATCCATAGGATGGATTCTATATTTCTCTCTAGCCACTTCAAGTTTAAGCACAGTAAGATAACTCCAAGTACTCAAATAAGCTGATCTAATGTTTGAAGTCAGAGCAAGCCTGGAAATATTCATGTTGAATCCAAGAAACTACTTACAAGTGCTTGTACTTAACCCTTACAAGTGCAGTCCTAGATTGGAGTAAGTAGGTCCAGGATTCTAAAAACAACAACTTCAAATGCTATATTAAGGCTGGTAATATTAATTTCAGAAAAGCAATTTTTGAGCTTCCACACTTGTGTCAATGCTAGCCTTTTCCCCAAGCCTGCTCCTTTTTCCTGAATTAGGTTAATTATAAGTCATAAAAATAGCTTTTAGTTTGCCCTGAAATAAAATGGGTTTTATGAAGTGCTTTACATAAGACAAGAAAATCTGAAGATTAAGGACTTGGTTGAATCTAAAACTACAAGTGAGGGGTGCCCGGGTGGCTTAGTGGGTTAAGCGTCTGACTTCAGCTTAGGTCATGATCTCACCGCTCGTGGGATTCTAGCCCTGCCCTGGGCTCCGTGCTGACAGCTCAGAGCCTGGAGCCTGCTTCAGATTCCGTGTCTCCCTCTCTCTGCCCCTCCCCCCACTAGTGCTACGTCTCTCTCGCTCTCAAAAATAAACATTAAAAAATAAAACAAATAATATTACAAGTGAAAACTCCATTTTCCTGCCCGCCCAATACGTTGCACAAATTATCTACAGTAAAGCGAACTGTAAATGCAAATAACTTTCACCTAAAGAAGGCTGTGGTTCAGCCATCCCCAATATGTAGAAAGAGTCGCACAAGCTACTGAGGTTCTCAAAGTGCAGCAATATCGGCATCTGCAAATTCTTAAGACCCCTACCCGTAGATCTACTAAATCTGTGTTGTAACTTCAAGGCTGCAGATGACTCAATGGATGCTTTAGTTTAAAAACCAATGAAGGCTTGGGCTTTTGATCTAAGAAAAATAAAATATGTCAAATACAGATCATTGTTGCTGAAAAGCAATTTAACAACTTTGGTTTTTTCTGCTACATTTGCTGTTATAATTTCCTAAGAATATCAATGCCTAGAAGTCATATATTAATCAGAAGCTGATGACAGGAAGAAATAAGAAATGCCTTTGAGTGCAGTTTCTTTTTTAAGATTTTATTTTTAAGTAATCTCTACACCCAAAGTGGGACTCAAACTCAGAATCCTGAGATCAAGAGCCGCACGCTCAACCTACGGAGCCAGCTGGGCACCCCCAACTTTTTTTAATAAAAGAAAATATCAACTTTAAAGTGCAGTTGGTTCTATCCCTGAAACATGATTACGCTATACGTTAACTAACTTGGATTTAAATAAAATTGAAAAATTGAAAAAAACTAAAGTGCAGTTGGTTTTGTGTGCAAGTATGCGTGTTGGGAGACAAGGGGCTTGCCTTTAAGTGTTATGCCAAAGGCTAAAACGATGTTATATGGCTGGTTTCAAATGCACCAGGTGAACTATGCACCAGAATGAGGAAGAATTCTTGAAAGAGGAGGCGGAATTTCAACAGATGACAGGGAAGAGAGATTTCAGGCTGAGGGGACAATGTTCATTCCCTCCTTCATTTCCTCTGGTAGAGAGGCTAGCGATGCGCCTGAGACAGTCATGGACACTCCCGCAGGGAGCTGACATTCTGAGAGGACTTCAGTAAAGAAAAAAGGGGCAGACGAAAATCACAGCAAATTCTGTTGTGAAAGAAACAAATCGTGAATAAAGAACAACAGTGGGAATTTATTTTAGGTGAAGAGGGCACGAAAAGCTTCTCTGTGGAGGTGTCATTTCAGCTGAGCTCTGAAGGGAAAGGATGCAGCTGTGAAAAAGTGGGTAGGAGAGGTGGGGAGGCACCAAGAGCAGCCTAGGCAGAAGGAACATCATATAATAAAGAGTCTGGCATGTTTAAGCAGCCGAAGAAGGCAAGTATGGACAGAACACAGAGAGAAGTGAAGAAAATGTATTCAAAAAGAAAGAAAGAAAAAGAAAAGTGAGTGGGCTGTCTGGGTGGCTCAGCCAGTTAAGCGTCTGACTCTTGATTTTTAGCTCAGGCCATGATCTCACGGTTGTGGGACTGAGCCTCATATTGGGCACAGCAAGGAGCCTGCCTGGGATTCATTCTCTCTCTCTCTCTCTCTCTCTCTCTCTCTCTCTCTCTCTCTGCCCCTCCCCTGCTGACGATGCATGTGCACTCTCTCTCACAATAAATCAACTTTAAAAGTAAGAGTGTGGATTTTATTAGAAATACAATGAGAAAATGTTAAAGGATTTCAAAACAAGTTTTTAATGTTTATTTATTCTTGAGAGAGAGAGAGAGAGACAGAGACAGAGACAGTGTTAGTGGTAGGGAGGGTCAGACAGAGAGACACAGAATCAAGCAGGTTCCAGGCTCTGAGCTGTCAGCACAGAGCCCAACACGGGGCTCAAACTCACAAACCATGAAATCATGGCTTAAACCAAAGTCGGACGCTCAAGCGACTGAGCCACCCAGGCACCCCAGTGTTAAAGGTTCAATCAGGGGATAGACAAGATGAAATTACTTCTGTAAAAGAAATTGTTTATTCATCACTTTTCAATAAAATTCTTTTAAAAAATAAATTGTGAGGCATACTTTACGTTAATAAAATTCACATATTTCAAGTGTACGGCTGATGACTTTTGACAAATGTTATGTATCTGCATAATCACCACCACAATGAAGATACAAAACATCTCCCAAAGTTCACTCCTGCCCCTCTACAATCTCTTCTGTCCCCACCCCGGCCTTAGGCAACTAATGGTCTCTGCTCTATCACAGTAGATAACATCTGCCTATTCAAAATTTCCTATGAATGGAAACACTTCCATATCTATCCACTTTTAATCGCAAAATGCCTGTGAGAGTCATTCCTGCCATTGTGTATATCAGTAATTTATTCCCTTTTGGCTGCTAAGTGGTACTCTGTTGCATAAGTACCCCATAATTTGCTTATCCATTCACCCACAATTGGGTTGTTCCCAGTTTGGGCTCTTAATGAATAAACCTTTTCTGAACATTCACATGAAGATCTTTATATGTGAGTATATTTTCATTTCTTTTCTTTTTTTTCTTAATGTTTATTTATTTATTTTTTTGTTTTGTTTTGTTTTTTATTTATTTTTGGGACAGAGAGAGACAGAGCATGAACAGGGGAGGGGCAGAGAGAGAGGGAGACACAGAATCGGAAACAGGCTCCAGGCTCCGAGCCATCAGCCCAGAGCCTGACGCGGGGCTCGAACTCACGGACCGCGGACCGTGAGATCGTGACCTGGCTGAAGTCGGACGCTTAACCGACTGCGCCACCCAGGCGCCCCTCTTAATGTTTATTTTTGACAGGGAGAGAGAGTTGGAGCTGGGTAGCGGCAGAGAGAGAGAAAGAGAGATATCGAGGATCAGAAGCGGGCTCTGCAAAGAGTCCGATGTGGGGCTTGAACTCACAAACCATGAGATCATGATCTGAGCCAAAGTCTGAAGCTTAACAGACTGAGCGACCCAAGCACCCCTCTTTTTTTTATTATTACTTATTTTGAGAGAGAGAGAGAGAGAGAGATAGAGAGAGAGAGAGAGAGAGAGAGAGAACGAGTGCTCTCACATGTACAAGGAACAGAGAGAGGAAGGGAGAGAATCCTAAGCAGGCTCCCCACTGTCAGTGCAGAGCCAAGATTGAGGCTCCATCTCACAAACCAAGAGATCAGGACCTGGGCTGAAATCTAGAGTTGGAGGTTTAACCAACTGAGCAACCGAGGTGCCCTACTATGTTTTCATTTCTATTGGGTAAATATCTAAGGGCAGAGTTTCTGGGTCACACGTTAAGTGTATGTTGAAAGAGGAAAATTTCAACAGTTTTCAAAAGTGGTTATATCAACTCAGACCCCATCACCACCAGCAATGTATGAGAGCTCTAGCTGCTCCACCTCCTTGACAACACTTGCTTGTGTTTTTAATTTTAGCTCTTCTAGTAGATGTTAAGTGGTATCTCATGGCTTAATATGAATGTCCTTGATGACTAATGATATACAGAATTTATGCATGTGATAAAAGTCCATTTTAATATTTTTTTGGAAAGCACTGTTCAAATATTTTTCCTTTGGTTTTTTAAATGTTTTTATTTATTTTTGAAAGAGAGAGCGAGCAGGGAAGGAGCAGAGAGAGAGAGGACCTGAAGCAGGTTCCATGCTGAAAGCAGAGATCCCCATGTGGGGCTTGAACTCACCAACCGTGAGATCGTGACCTGAGCTGAAGTTGGACGCTTAACCAATTGAGCCACCCAGGAGCCCCTTTCCTATTTTTAAAATGGAGTTATTATTATTTAAAGACTTCTTGATTTATTCTAGATACAAATATCTTCTAATCTGTGGCTTACCATTTCATTTTCTTGATGGTTATATTTATATATTTATGTATGTAGGTATGTATGTATTTAGATTTTATTTTTTGTAATCTCTACAGTCAACGTGTGGCTCAAACTTACACCCCCAAGACCAAGAGTCACATGTTCCACCGATTGAGCCATTCAGGTGACCCTGATGGTGACTTTAAAGGAGCAGAAATTTTAATTTTTATAAAATCAAATTTACCCATTGTTTTCTTTTTATGGTTAGTACCTCTGTGTCTTAAAAATTCTTTGTCTATTCCAAGTTGATGAAGAATATTCTGTATTTTCTTCTAGAATTCTTACTAGTTTCGGTTTTAGTTTAGGTCTATGATCCATTTCAATTTGAATTCTGTGAAGGTGTGAGGTAGGGTTGAAATTAATTTTTTCTCATATAACAGACTCTTCAACAAATTGTGCTAGCACAACTATCTTTTCCTTCTGATTGGCACCTCTATCGAAAATTATTTGACCACACATATGTGTAGAGGCCGCTTTTAGGCAAAAGACCTGAGCAATGGAAACCTGACCAAGGGAAAAGGACCCACTGTTAACCCCCTGGCTCAATACAAACAGGCCTGTCAGGACCCACCTCACAATATCCATAAACTTTAACCAATGGGCTACTTACAACAAGGCACAGGTATCAAAATGGAATATTCTACATGTTCCCATACCTCCTTCACTTTCCCCCCTTAAACACACCCTCCTACCATTGCTGTGTTGCAGAAAATCTCTGCTTTGCCGTCCTGCCCACCCACTCCCTTAAAGTATATTCCATAAACTTTTATCTCCTTTGCTCTACCTCAAGTGAATTCTTTCACTGCCAGTGCCTCCGGCTTCCACCCAATTGGGTCACCCCCACATTTGGGGGCCCCCATCCAACTGGAATAAACACCACAAATATATAGACCTACTTATGGACTTTCTAATCTGAACCATTCATCTTCAAGGGATAGACAGTATTTTAGGCTTGGGGGCCATATACAGTCTCTCTTGTACTCAACGTGGAAACTGTATTCAAAAGCATCTTTAAGGAAACAGGTTTGCCTTGTTCCAATATAACTTTCTTTACAAAACACAGGCCATTTCACAGGCCTCTGATTTATAAGTTTATCTTTTTGATAATACCAAACTGTTCTGATTACTTTATAGTAAGCCTTTATAAACTGTCTTGAAATACAAATAATGCAAAGTATCCAATTTTATTTTCAGTTGTCGACGCTATTTCTAGTTCACTTGCATTTCCATATAAGTTTTAGACTCAGCTTGTCAGTTTCTACTTCCTACCTTCCCATCCCTCCCCTCCCTGCTGGGATTTTGATTGGGATTGCATTCAATTGAATCTGCAAGTCTTCCAAATCCAGGAAGATTATCTCTATTTATTTAGATCTTTACTTTCTTTCACCAGGCTTATTCTTAATGTACTATTTTTTAATGCAAATTTTAATATCTACTAAGCACACGTGAAAGCAAAGCAAAACTTACTTTTTGTGACAACTCTCAGATTCCTACACTAACTGGGTGTCAAAAAACTTAATTCTATACTACCCCAAATTAGCACAGACCCCAAAGATTGAAGGGTCAGTCCCACAAGACTGCCCACACTTCAGACACCAGTCAAAGGTCCCAAGTCCAAAGACACTTAGACCTCTTTCCAACTTGGCTACAAATTTGAGGGTGCTAACACTCCCTCCTCAGTTTTGATAATTCTCTAGACTGACTCACAAAATTCAGGAAAACATTTTATTTACATTTACCACTTCATTATAAAGGATACAACTGAGAAATAACCAAAAGGAAGAGATGCTTAGGACAAAGTGGGAGGAGGAGTCACAGGGCTTCCAAGCACCTTCCCAACGCCTTGATATGTTCAACCCAGAAGCTCTGAAGGTCTTCTAGTTCAAGAGCTTTTATGAAGCTCAACCTCTAGCCAATTGCCTACACCACCTTCTTAGGAGTTGGTAGGTGGGACTGAAAAATTCCAATCCTCTAATCACTTGGTCTTTCAAATGACCAGCCCCATCTAGGGGCCTCACCCCATTCATTTAAACTCAGGTGTAATGGAAAGAGGCTTGTTATGAATAACAAAAGAATTCCTATCATTCAGGAAATTCCATGGGTTTTAGGAGCTCTGAGCCTGGAACTGGGGACAGTCAGACCAAATATACTTTTTATCATATCACACAACTCTTTAAAAATGAGGGAAACTTGTTTCCTTGTAAATATGCCACAAATATACCAGTGTCAAAGTAGTGTGTATGAGTTGGATCAGTCTGCTACTGCAACTGCCTTTTTAAAATCAAAATTAGGGGCGCCTGGGTGGCTCAGTCGGTTGAGCATCCGACCTTGGCTCAGGTCACGATCTTGCTGTTCGTGAGTTTGGGCCTCGCATCAGGCTCTGTGCTGACAGCTCAGAGCCTGAAGCCTGCTTCTGCGTCTCCTTTTCTCTGCCCCAACCTACTCGCATTCTGTCTCTGTCTCTCTCAAAAATAAACATTAAACAAATTTTTTTTTAAATCAAAATTAGCTTGGGTCATTTCAAGCAAAATAAGGACCCAGAGCAACAGAAGTGGTTTCAAAGGAGTTATCTTTACAGTGTTTCAGCAGCCACACCTCAGCCATATCCTCAGGAGAGTGTGGGTTACGATTCAGGGAGAATTCCCCATTCTCCCAGATAACTCACTAAATCCAACTTTTACTTCCTCTTCTAGGAGACAGAAATTCTCCCTGGTAACTTGTATTTCAGTTCATGGCTGAATCACAAAACCCTGCTTCATCTTTCTTCAAGATTTGACTATTCAGATTCTAACTTAACAACATTAGTTAAATAAATGACAACTTTATTGAATATTCTTTAAAATAGGTATAGACCCCACAGAAGTTTCAATTCCAGTTCTTACACTTTGCCATTATTTTGGTCTTCTTGTGGCTGATAAAAGCTGAGTTTTCACTGTATATCCAAATTCCACAATGGCAAACAGTTCTTTTATAGAAGGAGCCATGTGATAACAGCAGTGATGAGGGAGCACAGAGCAAGCTGAGGGCAAAGTACAGGCTAATAGCATGCCCCCTCTCCCAAGGTAGAATATGTGTGATAATCCTCAGACATTCCTGGCTACCCAAGAACAAAGGAAAGAGGTTTAAGTGTTTGCCATGATGATGTGGGAAACTAAGGCAAATGAAAAATTAAATTCCTTTACTGGCTACAGCCCATTGACAAGTCCTTGAAACAGGGTGACATCCTTCAAGAAGCTCAGCTGCCTGGATGATAACACTTTGCTAGGGGCAAAAGGGAATATGGGCTTAACATTATCCTGACCCTCTCCCCACCCCATTCCACAGGATCCTGTAAATCTACTTTAACATATAAAAATTCCTTTGGAAACTTCCTTTATCTCAACTCCCCCAAGGTATATGCTGGCAATCATACTCCAAGCTCATCGCCTCCTGATATATATCTGAAGGGTCTCATGACTGAGGTTTTATTAACAGTAATAAATAGTATTTTCCTAACAGCAGCTAGCACCTCAAGGTCCTGGAAACCCAGCTTCCAAAATTCCTTAGGAACTGACGCTGTTACTGAACCCCTCCCAACCTGAGGATATATAATCAGTTACCTGTCACAACCCCAGTGAAGCTCTTTTTGCCCATAGGTACTGTCCCTGTGCTTTAATAAAATCACCTTTTTGTACCAAAGACATCTTCAAGAATTCTTTCTTGGCCATCAGCTTCAAACTCCCCACAATCACCCTAAAATCCCATCATCAGGATTCACATATACAAAGATACAAATTATCAATCTAGATTTATTATGAGATTATTAAAAATCCTCAATCAAAGCATATGCATCCAACATTCTTAACTGTGGCAACATGGCTGTAACCACGATAAACCTCAGTAGCATGTCTTTAGAAACCAGGTGGTACAACACAAAATGGTCATCTACAGGAGATGCTTGGGAATTACTGTTTGCACAAAATCAGTCTTGAAAAAAAATTTTTTTTGTTCAATTCCTCAGCATTACGTATTTAAATCCTACTTTTTTTCCAAAATGATTTAAGACAGGATTTCTTCAATAAATGGTTGGGACTCCTACATTTTTCTCAATAGACTGCTGCTAAATATGAGTTGGTCACTTAAAGTTAGATGGGACTTCATGAAACCATGATGAAAATTAACAGAAAAAGAACTGTTAGAGATGGAAACTTTGTAAAATGCATGAATAAATTTATCTTTTGCTGATGTATCTTATTAATATTCATTTCTTCAACTTGCAAATCCAATGACATCACTGTCACTTTAACTAGCTTTCTGCTCAACAGTGGAACTACTACTGATAGGTACCCAAATAAAAATGAGATTCTAATATAAAAAAATGTAATTTCCTTCCATTTGTTTTATAAGATTTTGTGGTGAAATGTAAAACATCCATCAATAAAGATAGTTTTAATCAGTTATAGCTGTGCTTAGGAAATACCAACTAGATGGATTATTGTCACATACTGACCAAATGATGACTGTTGTGGTTTTAAAAATACATTCATAAGACTTGGGTGGCTCAGTGGGTTAAGCGCCCGACTTCAGCTCAGATCATGATCTTACCGGTCCGAGCTGGAGCCCACATCAGGGCTCTGTGCTGACAGCTCTGTGCTGACATCAGGGCTCTGGAGCCTGCTTCAGATTCTGTGTCTCCCTCTCTCTGCCCCTCCCAAGCTGGCACTCTGTCTCTCAAAATAAATAAATATTAAGAAAAAAAAAATTTTAAGAAAATAAAAATACGTTCACAAATTGCAACTTTTCCTTCTTTGAAACTGGTTGGGGTCACCAGAACACCCAAATCACAATCTTGTCTTTCTCTAGTGGCTTTGTTCCAGACTGACAAAACATAAAACAGGTCAATTACTCAGTTGTGAAAGGATCCACTGTATAGAACACACGTTAAAAACGTAAACTTAGGGTTCTGGTCAGCAGGCCTTTCCAGCAAAGCCTGCCTTTGAGTTGACTTGCAAGATTTTGCATTTCTTCCTTCACTGGTCAATAGCAAAGTTATTGAGAATGTCTTTTTATACTAGGAAAGTTATCCTAAAATGACGTTGAAAACCTCTCCCCTCCTTTATTATTTTTTTAATCAATTCATGTTAAAGTAACAAGAAAAAAAACCTTAAAAACAGAGAAGTGAGGGTTGCTGGTGGGGTGTTGGGTAGTGGGATGGGCTACATGGGTGATGGGCATTAAGGAGGGCACTTGTTGGGATAAGCACGGGGTGTGATATGTAAGTGATGAATCACTAAATTCTACTCCTAAAATCATTATAACACTATATTGTTAACTAACTTGGATTTAAATAAAATTGTAAAATTTAACTATTTTATTAAATTTAATTATAATTATTAAAAATTATAAAAATTTTAAAAACCCACAAGTGTAAACTTAGCACAAGTTTCCTTTAAATCATCAACAAATGTGATCCCATTCTCCATATGATTTACAACTGTTTTTATGTTTCTCTATAAAATAACCACGCATAACATCAACAACTGTTGATATGTGTTAATGTTTCTGTAATATCGTGCAGCAGAGGCAAACTTCTCACATACTGCAAAAGATGGCAGAAAACAAAGCCCATTGCTAGTTTCTCCTTCTATGGAAAGAACTAGGATCATTCCCAGGCTTTCTCTATTAATGCTAACTAAGAAACTTGGTTTGGAATATATAAACCTATATTTGTATTTTGCTGTGGAATATCATATGGTTTCACGTAACAATAGATTAACTTTATTATGTTTTTCCTAAACATAAACAATTAGTAAACAATTACTAAAATGTGTCCCCATTCCTGAATATAGGTGGACCAATGGCTCAGAAACAATTCGTCCAGGATTTAAACAATTTCTGGGAAGGGGCGCCTGGGTTGCTCAGTCAGTTAAGCATCAGACTTTGGCTCAGGTCATGATCTCATGGCTTGTGAGTTCAAGCCGCACTTCGGGCTTTGTGTTGACAGCTCAGAGCCTGAAGCCTGCTTTGGATTCTGTGTCTCCCTCTCTCTCTACCCTCCCTCTCTCTCTCTCTCTCTCTATCAAAAATAAACATCAAAAAAAAATTTAAGAAAAAAAACAACTTCTGGGGAAAAAATTCAGCACTAATTCATTCAGGGACAATTATAAGCTGGTGAAATTCATCTACTTTATATTACAGTAAGAGTTAATTCCAAATTCCTAAACCACTAAAAATCCGTTTTATTTTTACTACAAGAAAGCAAAATAGTCCTATAGGAGAAAAGCAAAATGTTAGAAACAAGCAACAATAAGAACCTATGGATTACTTCATTATTTTATAAAACTTGACTTAATTAGTTCTTCTACTAGAAAGCTTAAAGTCTTTTACTAGGAGACATAAACTTTTCTCCACAAAATTGTTTTAGTTTGAGGTAACTCAAGAACTTTAATTT
Organism: Panthera pardus; assembly: GCF_024362965.1. NCBI lineage: Eukaryota > Metazoa > Chordata > Mammalia > Carnivora > Felidae > Panthera > Panthera pardus. The sequence goes on from NW_026526754.1 coordinate 13,506,414, forward strand.
AACAAGTTTTTGTCTGGACCATCTTAGTATGCGGATTACATACAAAATAACTTAAAAGTCTGGAGCCAAGGAGTAAAGTAGAGCTGAAACTAATAGTCTCACTGCATACAGGCTGTTTACATTATACGTAAGACAGTTAAGAACAATTTGTAAGAACAATTCTAATAGTATGATTTTAATTAACTTAACCGTATTCTCATAAAGAAAATCTCTTCAGATTTTCACTGTTCAGGAATAGTGAAGAACTTGATTAATTTGGTATGAGGAAGATTTACCCTTCATACGTTAGTCAGTAGGATGAATTTTTACTAACCAATTCCACTCCTGCTCCATATTCACGTAGTCAGCAAAACTAGAAGGGCCTTTGTTCTGACAAACCCTTACTGGAAGATTACAAAACTTTTTTTTTTTTTTTTTTTAATTTATTTGGAGAGAGAGAGCGAGCACACACATGTGTGCGTGAACACGGGCAAGGAAGGGGCAGAAAGAAGGAGAGACAGAATCCTAAGCAGGCTCTCCACTGTGAGCACAAAGCCCAACTCGGGGCTTGAACTCACAAACCCTGAGATCATGACGTGAGCCGAGATCAAAAGTCAGAAGCTTAAAGGACTGAGTCACCCAGGCACCCCACAAAACTTTTCCAATTCTGTAACTACACACTATTAGGTTGTGAGTTTCATTTTATTTTTAGGGATATTTTTACTGGATATTCATTTTACTATACAATAATTTAGATGAAGTAAAGCAGTAAGACTCCCAATTAAGGCAAATTTTAATCATAGAGGTTTTTAGGTACTAAAATAGGAAGTTCTGTTTGGGTCTAGAAAACAACCAGAGTATATGCTGATCTAAGAGGGTGTGACGGGATGGTGAATACAATTTGAAGATACCGGTAGGCCAAAACTCTGTGCACAGTTAATTAAGACACGATTCCAGGTTTGAACACTGTAGGAAAACAGATCAAACGCTTGAGTGACGAGTTTTAAAACTTAACAGATAACAGGAAGCAAAGAAGGCTGATGATCTTGGTCAGGAGATTGTATCCCGAAAGCATCCTGAAAGTCTAGTGCAGCTATCTAGAAGTAGTCAGCTTGGTGACTTGATAGAAACTGTCCTCTCTTGAGCCTGGACCTTTAATCAGTTTCCCCTATACTAAAGGGGAAGTAAAATGAATCCTTTTTAGAAGATATACTAGTTATTTGGAAAGAACATATACTAAATAAAGAACATTTTAAAACAGCAGATACATACTAATTTAAATTAAGCAGTAAAACAACAGAACCCTGGTAGTTAAAAAATTTAAATACTTGCATTTTGATTTACAGATGGTCCTCAACTTTCAGTCTGATTTTCATACATTATCTATTTAGATACCGAAGAGACTTTTAAATGTTGACTTCCTATTTTGTATTTACCATCTCACCAACTTTTTTTTTTTTAATGCAAGGGATATAAATTGCAATTTTTACTTCTGAGTACAGTTGACATAGTGTTACATTATTTTCAGGTGAACAACCTAATGATTCAACAAGTTTATACATTATGCTATATTCACCACAAGTGTAGCTACCACCTGTCACAATACATCACTACTATAGTATCACTGACTACGCTCCTTACGCCGTTCTCTTTATCCCCATGACTCCATACTAGAAACCTATTACCTCCCTCTCCCTTTCATCCATTTTGCCCATTCCTTCACTCTCTCACCTCTGGCAACCATCAGTTTGTTCTCCGTATTTATAGGTGTGATTCTGCTTGTGTTTGTTTATTCATTTGTTTGTTTTTTAGATACAAGAGTGAAATCAAATGGCATTTCCCTTATTCAGTCTCAGCATAATACACAGCATAACACACTCTAGATCTATCCATGTTGTCTCAAATGGCATGATCTCATCATTTTTTATGGCTGTGAAATATCCCATTGTATATAAATATCACATCTTCCACATCCATTTGTCTATGAGTGGACACTTAGGTTGCTTCTGTATCTTAGCTATTGTAAATAATGATGCAATAAACATAGGAGTGCATATAACTTCTGGGGCACCTGGGTGGCTTAGTTAAGTGTCCGACTCTTGATTTTTGCTCAGGTCATGATCTTGTAGTTCATGAGATCAAACCCTGCGTTGGGCTCTGTGCTAAAAGGACAGAGCCTGCTTGAGATTCTCTCTCCCTCTTTCCCTGGCCTTCCCCTGCTCTCTCACGCGCTCTCAAAATAAATAAATAAACTTTAAAAAAAAAAAAAAGAGTGTATATATCTTTCCAAATTAGTGTTTCATTTTCTTTAGGTAAATACCCAATAGTGGAATTATTATGTCATATGTTATTTCTATTTTTAATTTTTGAAGGAACATCCATACTGCTTTCCATAGTAGCTGCACCAATTTGCATTCTCAACAATAATAATTCATGAGGGTTCCTTTTCTCCATATGTTTGCTAACACTTGTTATTTCTTGTCTTTTTTAATTTAGCCACTCTACCATATGTAAAGGGATATCTTGTTCTGGTTTTGATTTGTATTCCCCTGTCAATTAGTAATATTGAGCATCTTTTCATGTGTCTGTTGGCCATTTGTATGTCTTCTTTCGAAAAATATCTATTCATGTCTTCTACTCTTTTTTTAATCTGTTTTTTGGTGTTATGTAAGTTCTTTATATTTTTTGAATATCAATCCCTTATCGGATATATAATTTGCGAATATCTCGCCCTATTCAGTAGGTTGCCTTTTAGTTTTATTGATGGTTTCCTTCACTGTGCCAAAGCTTTCTTTTTAAAGAGAGAGAGCAAGAGCAGAGGAGAGGGGCAAAGGAAGAGGGGGAAGGAAAGGGAGGGAGAGGGAGGGAGAGGGAGGGAGAGGGAGGGAGATGGGGGGGGAGAGAGAGAGAGAGAGAGAGAGAGAGAGAGAGAGAGAGAGAGAAATGGAGAATGAATCTTAAACAGGCTCCAAACTCAACACGAAGCCCGATGCAGGGCTCGATCCCATGATCATGGGATCATGACCTGAGCCAAAATCAAAAGTTGGATGTTCAACCAACTGAGGCACCCAGGCACCCCTTATTTATTTGTTTGTTTGTTTGTATTTTATTCTCTTTGATGCAATTCTAAGTGATGTTGTTTTCTTAATTTCTTTGCTACTTTCATTGCTAGTGTATATAAATGCTACCAATTTCTGCGTATTAATTTATTATATCTTGCAACTTACTGAATTCATTTATTACTTCTAGTAGTTTTTTTAGTGAGGTCTTTAGGATTTTCTATGTACAGTATCATGTCATCTGCAAATACCTGACAGTTTAACTTCCTCTTCACGAATATAAAAGCCTCACTTCTTTTTTGTCTGATTGCTGGTGGTTAGGGCTGCCAGTATTGCATTGAATAAAAGTAGCGAAACTGGACATCCTTCTCTTCTGCCTTGTCTTAGAGACAAAGCTCTCAGTTTTTCCCCATTGAGGATGATGTTAACTGTGGATTTTTCATACATAGCCCTTACTATGTTTAAGTATGTTCCCTCTAAACCCACTCTGTTGAGAGTTTTCATCATGAATGAATGTTGAATTTTGTCAAATGCTTTATGTTTATGTGCATCTGTTGAGATAATCATACGGTTTTTATCCTGCATTTTTTGATGTGGTATATCATGTTTATTAATTTGTGAATACTGACCCATCCTTTCAGCCCTGGAATAAATCTCACTTGAACATGGTGAATGATCTTTTTAATGTATTTATGTGCCACTGGCTAATACTTTGCTGAGGATTTCTCTATGTTCATTAGAGATATAGATATTGGCCTGGGTTCTTTTTTTTTTTTTTTTAAGTTTATTTATTTATTTTGAGAGAGACAGAGACAGCAAGGGCAGAGAGGGAAGGAGAGAGAGAAAGAGAATCCCAAGTAGGCTCCATACTGCCAGCACAGAGCCCAACGTGGAGCTCGAATTCACGAAACCGTGAGATCACGACCTGAGCCAAAACCAAGAGTCAGATGCTTATCTGACTGAGCCACACAGATGCCCCACTTCTTGGGTTCATCTTGTTTGTTAATACTCTGTGCTGTTTGGACTTAGACGTCTAATTCCTTCCCAAGGTTAGGAATGTTTTCAGCTACCATTTCTTCAAATAAGTTTTCTACCCCTTTCTCTCTCTTCTTCCTCTTTTGGGACCCCTATCACGTGAATGTTTGTTTGCTTGATGTTGTCCAAAAGATCTGTTAACCTATCTTCATTTTTCAAACTCTTTACTCTTTGCTGTTCAGCTTGTGTGCTTTCCATTACCCTGGGTTCCAGATCATGGACACATTCTTCTGCATCGCTAATCTGTTGATTCCTTCTAGTGTGTTTTTTATTACTGTGTTCTTCAACTCTAATTGGTTCTTGTTTATTTACTATCTCTTTAGTGAAGGTATCACTGAGTTCTTCGGCTCTTGTATCCAGCTTAGTTAGTATCTTTATGATCACTAGTTTAAATTCTTTAACAGGCATATTGCTTACCTCCATTTCATTTAGTTCTTTTTCTGAGGTTCTTTCTTGTTCTTTCTTTTGGAACATATTTCTCTGTCCCTCCATTTTACTTGACTTTCTGTATTTGTTTCTACGGATTAGGTGGAGCAGCTACTTCTCCTAAACTTGAAGGAATCGTCTTGTGTATGGTCATCCCCTATGATGACTATGTGTACTTGGTAACTTTTCCAGCTGAAAAACTTTTGAGCTACTAAGTGGAGGTACCACCTGCCCACCAATATTTCACCTTTGGCAGTATCACCACTTAAGGTGCACCTTTGTGAAATTATTAGCATTAGTTGGAATTAGTGGGGAAAGATGGGGGGAGGGCACAAGTGCTAATATTAGCAAAAAGAAGCATCTCTAACTGAACTGATTGCTTTCTGTTCTTAAGCCAGTTTTCCATGTACTCAATTATGAAGGATGGATAATAAATGAAAGAATGTACACAAATATTTGAACTACATTACTGAAGACTGTACCTAAAAGATTAAGAGCAATTTAGAATTTTATGTTTGTTAATTCACTGAACACCTGCTTTATAACACGTTAAGTTTTTAACCTATATGGCTTCCATCCATGTTTCTATGAATACACGTTCATAAATTTGAGTACTTGAGAACCTCACGACATTTTTAGAGGATGTGAAGAATTTGCTTTTTTTGAGAGCAGGGGCTGTTAAACTTGCTTTCTCTCCCCAGGAATTGAGGACAGTTTTATGTATTAGTTACTTAACTTTGGCCCTACAGGTACTGGGAAACTAAAGTAGTTAGAAGAAAAGGATGTTCTAAGAGAAGGGCAGATAAAAATATTTAAATCCATCTTCAAAAAGTTAATCTTAAAATAAAATGAAATTTTAAGCTAATTCTATTATCCATTCTGTCATTGTACACCTTCCTTTTACTTTTTAAATGAAGAATCTAACTACAGTTCCCTATTTCTTGCTTCATGTGACTTTTAACATTAAAAATAATCCTCTCTAAACCATCTTGAGGTTTTTCTGCTGTTTTTGCTGTTTAAAAAACAACTCTCTCCTCCTTAATGCTTTATCCTCTTTAACCCTCTATCCTCTGTTAGTTTTGGACAGTGACATAAGATTATGTACCAACTTGACTAGGCCAAAGAGTGCCCAAACATTCAAACATTTAGTCAAACATTATCCTCATCCAGGATTTGGTTATTTTATCTCTCTAGCCTCTGTGTCTCTGATGGCTCTGAGAGTTTGGAGGAAGCATGGTCAGGTATTTTGTAGACTATCCCTCAATTTAGGTTTATGTGGTATTTTTCTCACAGGTTACAGGTTTTGGAGAGGAAGTACCACTTTCAACACGTCATATCAAAGGCATACATGATATAAACATGACATTACTAATGACGCTAACTTTGATCATCTGGTCAAGGGAGTGTCTGCCAGATTTCTCCACTGTAAAATGACTCCCATCCACCTTCCCAGAGCCTACTCTTTGGAAGCAAAGAACTAAGCTCAGCCCATACTCAAGGTGGAATGGTGAACTAAGCTCTACCTCTAAAGGGGGAAATATCCATATAAATTATTTGCTATTCTATATAGAAACTTGTCTCTTCTTTCCCATTTATTGACTTAATAAAATTAATTTGTCTCCATGTCAGTTCTCCTTTCAACCATGAATGACAATAGCATTTTCTCAGTGAGCAACCCCCACATACCCAATGGAACTTTGGGTTTACTTTGATTCCTTTTACTCCTGCGTGTTCTGTATCTTAGTCCTATAACAAGCTCTCCCAAGTCACTTTTCACTGCTGTTCAGACTTAGTCAATATCTTTTTCTTCTGTCATTGCTTTAATCCAGGCCATCCTCATGTTCTAGACGACTTAAATAAGCTCTGAGCACATCTCATTTTTTTTTTCCCTCCATGTGTTTTTCGGCTCCAATCTGCCTTTCATATCAACACAATCATACTGTATGAGAAAGAAATGTTTGCAGAGGTAGAAACCGTATTCTTGACTCTAGATTTGTATCTAGAATACAGAAAGTGCATAATAAATAAATGCTGAGAAGTAGAAAATACAACGATATTTTTCTTCACCACAGTAATCTCCATGGTAGGAATTAAAGACAGCCTGTAAAAAATTAAATAAACAATAGAAATATTTAAATGTTAATTATTTTAAACCTAACATATATTGCCAAGGTGTGAATGAATGTAAATGTACAAGGAGGTATGTAAATGTTAGATAAGAAAATATTTAAGGTGTTGCAAAACTATAAGTAAGAAGCTAAGGAAAGAAAAATGTCTTTGGAAAAAGAAAGTAGGGAGTCTAAGAATCCAGACTCCTCAACAGTCTCCCCAAACCTGATGTCCTGACCTTTCTACAGGAGAAAATCCTGACTAAAATGACATATCCTATACCACAGGGATCCAATCCTGTCTCTTGACCTGTAAGCAGGAGATAACATGGTATAGCTTTGCCAACTCTTTATTTAACACATGAAATAAAGGATGGTAGGACAGTGGCAAAACAAAAACAAAAACAGAAAAACAAGGCAGGGAGGGGGGACAAATCTTACTCTTATTGAGGAAATAAAAGTGTGAGTTTCCCAAATGTCATTTACTTTTCCTTGCTTTTATAAAATGCTAATAACATTTCTGACTAGAAAGAATTTTAAATTCTTATTTTTTTAATATAGGGAGATATGATTGCATAAAGGTTGAAAACTGTTTAAATCAGCAAAACACCAAAACTTCATTATTATAAAGTTCTCAAGTTTATTGGTGAGGAATGATTAACAGCTGAGATCTATAATTCATGGTATGAAACATGAGTACTGGCTTCTTAGAGTTGCCTTTCAGAGAGAGAGAGAGAGAATTTTCTGCCTCCTTTGTTTTGTTTTGTTTTGTTGTTGTTGTTGTTGTTGTTGTTGTTGTTGTTGTTTGGTGGAAGGAACACAATCATCTGTGTTGTAACATCTATCTCCCTCAGCTCTAGCCTGGCTCACGGTGGTTCAGTGATGTTTGCAACGCCAGCTAGTTAGAATATGAAATGAGCCAAGTGGCAGGTATCTCTTTATTCTAATGAAAGAAGTGAATCAAAAACATTAGAGTTTCCTATGACATAGGACTGATCTTGATTTGGGTCACTTCAGAAGTAAAACTCCCAAAGACAAAAATCACTGCTTCCAATACTCAAACCCTACTACATACAGTGATGTCCTGTTTGTCTCTCCCACTTTTAGTCCTACTGTGTTCCAGTGGCTTCAGGTGAGACTCATTCCTAAGAAAGTAAATCAAATGATTCCACTCTCAGACTATACATGTGACATTCCTAAGTGTTTCGGGGACTGAGACAATAACGAACAATAAAACATTTGCAAATAATGCTGGCACAGATGCAGTAGGGATCAGAGCTACTCGGGCTACCTTGCCACCAGGTAGAGGCCATGAAGGAAGCCAACCCCGAAGTGGAGGGAAGAGAAAAATGAGTCCAGCTAAGAGGCTGAGCTCCAGTATCTAGCTAACTCCGAAGCCACTGCTATTCCTTATTATAGTTGTAAGAAGCAAATTCTCTTTTTAGCTTAACCTAGTTTGGAGAGGGCTTTCTGTCACTACAAAAGAGTCACACCCTTAACTGATTTAGTAAGGAACGTGTACTTACTTAAATGTCACTCAGATAAAACAAAGGTGAAGAAAAAATATTAGAATAATTTTACTATCTTTTATTTCTTTTTTAACTTCTTTCATTTGAGAGAGGAAAAGAGCACATGTGTGCAAGCACAAGCAGGGGAGGGAAACAGAAGGAGAGAGAATCTCAAGCAGGCTCCATGCTCAGCGCAGAGCCTGAGGCTGGGCTCAATCTCAAGACCTTGGGATTATGACCGGAGCCAAAATCACGTGTAGGATGCTCAGCCAACTGAACCACCTAGGTGCCGCACAGAATAATTTTACTATCTTTAATGTAACCCTGTTTATTTAAAATTGTAATGACAACACAGTAAAGGCCTCTTTTCAAGAAATCAAATAGTATTATGCATACTATATGCAGAGAGCAATGAAGTCACTAGTCAAATTTAAGAGGATATGGGAAAAAGAAACATAATACTTTTAAGACATTAAAGTTTACTACTCTATACTCCGGCAAATGGGCCTGTTTAGTTCCTAAATACAACAATTTCTGTCTAGTATCTTCTAAAAGTAATGTGACGTACTTTTGTATCATTTATCTTTCTAATCTCAATGGGATCTCTCAGCCTACTAAATTATATTTTTCAATAAGGCCTAGAAGAGTTATTAAATTTTCACCTACTTATTTGAAGTCTCATCTGTTTTTTAATGGGCACCTGGCAAACTACTAAGTTTATATCTCAATATTAAACAAATTCTATTAACAGATCCCTGGCTACAGCTATAGTATGCTGAAATCCTAAAAAGCATTTCAATGATAGTCTCACAGCAGAACAAATCAAATGAGGTTTGAAGAACTATTAAAAATAAAATGCCTGCCTCTCTGGAAGACGCAGAAGGTGGTGACATGTAAGTACCCCTGGAAAGAAGTCATCATATTTGTTTTCTCAGAGATAGGTTTGTGAAATGAAACCAATCAAAACTCAAGAGTTTTGTTGCTGCTGCAACTACTATAAGGATGCAAGAGTCAAGAGAGAAAAAACAAACAAAAAAAGTGTATTAAACAAAAAGACAAGTATAGCAACAGAACTTGCTCAAATTTTCGTAACAGTGGGGCTAGATCATTGATATAAAAATGTGGTTAAGGGGTGCCTCGGTGGCTCAGTCAGTTGAGCATCTGACTTCAGCTCAGGTCATGATCTCGCGGTCTGTGGGTTCGAGCCCCACGTCGGGCTCTGTGCTGACAGCTCAGAGCCTGGAGCCTGTTTTGGATTCTGTGTCTCCCTCTCTCTCTGCCCCTCCCCTGCTCATGCTCTGTCTCTGTCTCAAAAATAAATAAAAACATTAAAAAAAAAAATTTTTTTTAATGTGGTTAAATGTTTACAGCCTAATAAATACTAACACTCTCAATTTTTCAATTCATAGCATTTTGAATTATTCAATGCCTGGGATAACCCCAGTTTGACTTTATAGTGACTATCTCAGCTGACAATGATCCTAGACATAATTCATTGTGTAAAATGTAAACATCAGTGTTGACTTTGATGCATAATAAACCAAAGCACGTTACAAAGCAAAGTTGTCAAATCACATACGGGGTAAAAATGTCATCCCTTATGGCACAACTACATTAAGTAATTAACTTCTTTTGCCTCTGTTAACCACAAGATTCAGTATGAGAGGGGACCTAAGTACCAACCCTTAAGCTTCCATTCATCACCACACCAATTTGATTCACCTTCTGCCATGTCTCTGACTACTGCTCTAAAACTCTGTTTTGTTACTCAAGACATAACTAATTTGAGACCACTAACACCAAAACCAAGAATCATAGCAACAGTCTACTATAAATGTCTAAAATATCTCATCTTCCTGTAATACTTAAATACCTTAATTCCTAGCTTGTGTAGTCCAGAGCAACATAATAAACCACATTCTTAAAGAGGAGTAGCCAGCAAAGCCACTTGTTAGATGTTAATTGAAAAACTTGTCATTTCCCTAGCTATACCAGTGTGTAAATGTAACAGAAATTGGGTATTTCTTACCCAAATCTTTCTGATTTGTTTTGTTGGAAGGGGAAAATCTTTAGGAATCAAAATAATTAGATGACATCCTTTTACATCTCACCTGTAGATTTAGACTGGAGAATGTCAAATTACAATTGATTTGGTTCTCATATATAAGGTAACTTAGAAAAATGGCTTAATGTAAAAAAAAAAACAACTGCTGAAACCTATAATAAATATCAGTTACTAGATTAAGCTTTCTTCAAAATAACGTTGATATAAGAGTTGAACACTACATTTCCACTAGGCATGTCACAACTTCTGAGTATAGGGTGGGTGATCTTCTGTCCAGGCACTACAGAAGTCTTCAGTAAGTGTTTTGGTAATCATTTTTTTTCATAACAAGCCTGAATTTTCTATATTGGTAAGCACAACAACAAACATATCTGACCAACTCAAAAGACCCAAAGATAATTCTTTTCTTAAACTGAAGAAAATCAAGTTTGTGTGTGCGTGCGTGCGTGTGTGTGTGTTTGTGTTTAAACTGAACATTACCCAATGACTTTAATGACTCTTGGGTTCTCCCTCCTGAAATTTGACTCCCTACCTATTTAATTTTTACAGTTCTATGTATACCTTCTATTTGCTTAATCAATAGTATCCTAAACCTAGTGTACACGTGATCTACTAGAGAAGCTTTAAAAAAAAAAACAAAAAACAGATGTGATAATATATTTCTTATAATGGAGGTTATCGGTTATTGGTTACTTAGGAAAAACCCAACCAAAATCAACTCAAATTGTTGAAAAATTTAAAAATCTTCTTAAAAGCAACAAATAGCTAACAACATTATAGGTATTGCCAAACTAGTGCTGAAAGAAAGAAGGATACCTAGAAACATAGAACTCAAAATCTCATTTTTGCCTTAAATATACTTGCTATACTTATCAAAATGGGTCCTCCTTTTTGAAGGGCTATGTGGGCAGAAATGAAGCCAAGATCTGCCCAAGGTAAAAAGTCTAATAAGAGATGCTCCTGCTTTAAGTTGGAATCTCAAAAGGCTACACTCTTAAGGGCAAACTACAATTAAACTAGCTCTTCCTCATATTTGCATTGTCTGGCCATTTCAGAAAACCTTAAAACTCTGAAACTGATTTAAGGTGATCCTGGTGTGGTGATGGGTGATGGAACTGGTAGCAGTCAGAAATGCCTAACAGAAGAAATAAAAATCCTTTCTGAAAAACAGCACTTTATCTTAGGCCCCAAATCATTCCTACAAATAATTTCCCCAAAAAACAATGAGTGGCATATAGTAAAAATAACTAAACATACTGTGCAATAAGACACCAAGAATGAGACTCAGCAGAAAGACAAAGAAACAGATCTTTAAAGACTTCAGTTATTGGTACAATTAGATAAGAGAACAATCATAATTGCCATACTTTTAAAAAAATGTTTATTTTTGAGAGAAAGAGGGCCAGTGGGGGGGAGGGCGGGGCAGAAAGTGGGGCAGAGGAGCTGAAGTGGACTCTGTGCTGACAGAAGAGAGCCCAACGTGGGGCTCGAACTCATTACTATGAGATCATGACCTGAGCCGAAGATGGTCCTGCCCCCATAAATGGTATACTTAACCTTCAGAATACTAGGAAAAATCATGTAGGTAATCACCAGAATCATGAGAATACTAAGAAAAATACTAGGAAAATCATCATTTACCATTTTTATATTAAATACTTCATGAATAATTTATAGTAGAATAAGTCAAAGTAGAAAACTTAATTAAAAATCTTGATATACCTTTTAACACAGTACACCCAAACAGTTATTCTGTATTATCCTGGGTTTGAAGGTATACATACCCAGCTCTTTATCAGCTGTCAGTGACAAATCTAAAGCATATCCATCTTGTAAATACTGATCCCAGATTTCAAATACATCCTTAATAGATTCCATCTCATCATTGCTTCTGCTGCTTCCTGTACTTTCATTATCAAAATGCAACAGTTTTTAAAATTTTGATACCTCATAATTTTGTGGGAAACAGGACTGCCTCTTTGCTCTATTACCACAAAACATTTCATTTATGTATTAATAAAAGCCAATCAGAATAATAAACCCAAAGAATGTTTTCATTTTTACTTCACCTATATCCTACTATTAATCTCTGTATACACACTTGACTTAAGCATTTGTCCACTGGTCTAGTAAATTTTGGTGCAAAAATATAATAGATGTACAAACACTGCCACATACTCTTCTAGCAAAAGATGTTCTAGGTACTTGTCATAAAATACCGCATGATGAAGACCTTCTTGATGAATAACTAATTACATGAGATGTATTTCGTTTTCATCCTTAGAAATAAATTGTTCACCCACTGAATTTTTAGTTTCAGAAAATTTACCCAGGATATTGTCATTTGAATACTCTGTCCGAAATGATGCTTCTATAATATTATAGACCAGTACTGCCCAACAGAAATATGAGCAACATATGTAATTTTACATTTTTTAGTAACCATATTAAAAAAGTAAACAGAGGTGTGCCTGGCTGGCTCAGTTAGCATAGTGTGTGACTCTTGATCTTACGGTCACTGAGTTCGAGGCCCACGTTGGGTGTGAAGTAAAAAATAAAAATAAAAAGCAATCAGCAAGACAGTATGGTACTGGCGCAAAAACAGACACTCAGATCAATGGAACAGAATAGAATAGAACAGAATAGAGAACCCAGAAATGGACCCCCAAACGTATGGCCAACTAATCTTTGACGCAGGAAAGAATGTTCAGTGGAATAAAGACAATCTCTTCAGCAAGTGGTGCTGGGAAAACTGGACAGAGACATGCAGAACAATGAACCTGGACCACTTTCTTACACCACACACACAAAATAAACTCAAAATGGATGAAAGACCTCAATGTAAGACAGGAAGCCATCAAAATCCTCGAGGAGAAAGCAGGCGAAACCTCTTTGACCTTGGCCACAGCAACTTCTTACTCAACACGTCTCTGGAGGCAAGGGAAACGAAAGCAAAAATGAACTACTGGGAGCTCATCAAAATAAAAACCTTCTGCACAGCGAAGGAAACAATCAGCAAAACTAAAAGGCAACCTTCGGAATGGGAGAAGATATTTGCAAACGACAGATCAGATAAAGGGTTAGTATCCAAAATCTAGAAAGAACTTATCAAACCCAACACCCACAAAACAAATAGTCCAGTGAAGAAATGGGCCAAAGACATGAATAGACACTTCTCCAAAGAAGACATCCAGATGGCCAACCGACACATGACAAAATGCTCAACGTCACGCGTCATCAGGGAAATACAAATCAAAACCACCACGAGATACCACCTCACCCCTGTCAGAATGGCTAACGTGAACAACTCAGGCAACCACAGATGTTGGCAAGGATGCGGAGAGAGAGATCTCTTTTGCACTGCTGGTGGGAACGCAAGTTGGTGCAGCCACTCTGGAAAACAGTATGGAGCTTCCTCAAAAAATTAGAAATAGAAGTACCCTAGGACCCAGCAATTGCACTACCAGGTATTTATCCAAGGGATACAGGTGTGCCGTTTCGAAGGAACACACGCACCCCAATGTTCACAGCAGCGCTAACAACAATAGCCAAAGTAAGGAAAGAGCCCAAATGTCCATCGGTGGATGAACGGATAAAGAAGATGTGGTACGTATGTACGATGGAGCATTACTCGGCCATCAAAGAGAATGAAATCTTGCCGTTTGCAACTACATGGATGGAACTAGAGGGTATTATGCTAAGTGAAAGTAGTCAGCCAGAGAAAGACAAATATCATAGGACTTCACTCATAGGAGGACTTTAAGATACAAAACAGATGAACGTAAGGGAAGGGAAGCAAAAATAACATAAAAACAGGGAGGGGGACAAAACAGAAGAGACTCTTAAATATGGAGAACAAACTGAGGGTTGCTGGAGGGGTTGTGGGAGGGGGAATGGGCTAAATGGATAAGGGGCATTAAGGAATCTATTCCTGAAATCACTGTTGCACTATATGCTAATTTGGATGTAAATTTAAAAAATAAAATTAAAAAAATAAAATCTATACAACCCCCAAAAATCTATTAATTAAATAAAAAAGTAAAAAGAAACAGGTGAAATTAATTTTAATATATTTTATTTAACCCAATATATCCAAAATGTTATTTCAACAAGTAATCAACATAAAAAATTGAGATATTTTACATTTTTTCTCTTTCCAGGTCTTGGAAATCCCATATATATTTTACACTTACAGCACATCTCAAGTCCACTTTTTAGTGCTCAATGGCCTCACATAGCTGGTGGCTACCATACCAAAAAGTAGGGGCATCTGGGTGGCTCAGTCGACTGAGTGTCTGACTCTTGGTATCAGCTCAGGTCATGATCTTGTAGTCATGGGATCAAGTCCCACATGAGGCTCTGCACTGATAGCATGGAACTTGCTTCGGATTCTCTCTCTCCCACTCTCTCTGCCCTATTCTCGCTCTCTCTCAAAACAAATAAAAAGCATAAATCTATAGTGCTGCTATTTGTCTCTTTACATTTCTCTCCTAATTCATATAATTGTGAAGTATTTTCTTCTGTCAATGTTCTTCTCTTTGCCAGTATGGGCAGAAAATGAAAAATTCTTAATTTTCAACTGTGTTCAACAAAAGCCTAAACTATGAAAATAGTATCTTAGAATTACCAGAGTGTAATGCATCCATATGGTAACTGCAAGATAGAAACTAAATTCTCCTCGAAAGACTTCTAAGAAAGAATAAAGGCCATGAGATATCAATTCTTTTTTTTAATTTATTTTTATTTTTTTTTCAATATATGAAATTTATTGTCAAATTGGTTTCCATACAACACCCAGTGCTCATCCCAAAACGTGCCCTCCTCAATACCCATCACCCACTCTCCCCTCCCTCCCACCCCCCCATCAGCCCTCAGTTTGTTCTCAGTTTTTAAGAGTCTCTTATGCTTTGGCTCTCTTCCACTCTAACCTCTTTTTTTTTTTTTTCCTTCCCCTCCCCCATGGGTTTCTGTTAAGTTTCTCAGAATCCACATAAGAGTGAAAACATATGGTATCTGTCTTGAGATATCAATTCTTACAAATACTCTTCTTCAAAAGAGAAACTAAAAAACTAAAACTGGGTCCAATGGAACCTTATAGTACAGCAAAAGTTAAAGAAAAATTTGACATAATCTTTACAGAATAAAATATAAAAAGTGATCTAGAGATCTAGAACCAGAAGAGCCTAACAATTTTGAAAAAGAAAAGTAAAAAGACACTGTACCAGATTTCAAGACTTATTATAAAGCAAATGTAATCTAGAGTGAGATACTGGCAAAAGCATAGAGACAAAAGGAATGAATCTATCCATGTGTTAAAACTCACAGATTGTGTGCACACATACACACAAAAGCAAATTTTACTACATGTAAAGTATATCTTAATGTAAAAAAGGAAAAAATGATGAACTATAGTAATTTAGTTTAAAAAAAAGTACAAAGAGTTAAGCAGCTGGGCATAATGGAAAAGAAAACTAGTAAACTGCAAGGTAAGTCAAAAGAAATTATTCAGAACATAGCATGAATAAGTTAATAAATGTGAAACCTTCCACCACAGCAGCCAGTGAAGAACAGAACAAAAGGCTCTGTGATACCCCATGGCCATGCACCTCAACAAAGGCCACAAGATGACCAAGAACGTGAGCAAGCTGAGGCACAGGCACCACTGTGGATGCCTGACCACACATACCAAATTCCTCTGGGACATGACTGGAAAGTTATGTGGCTTTGCCTCATACAAGCAGAGCACCTTGAAGCTGTTATAAGTCTCCAAGGATAAGCAGGCCCTCAGGATCATCAACAGAAGAGTGAGGACACACAACCAGGCCAATAGGAAACATGAAGACCTGAGAAAGTCTTGACTGCCAAGAGGACTGCAGCTGCCAAGGACTGAGCCCTCTCCCCACTCTGTGTATATTAAAACCTTCACAGAAATAAATAAATAAACATGGAAAAACAGCAAGAAATCTAACTTGGTTGATGTTCTAGAAGAGAAAGAGTAGGGCAAGTAAGGGCTGAGAATTTTCCAGAATGGATGAAAGACACTAAGCCAAAAAAAACAAAAAACAAAAAACTCAGGGACGCCTGGGTGGCTCAGCTGGTTGAGCGTCCAACTTGATTTTGGCTGGATCATGATCTAATAGTTTGTGAGTTTGAGCCCCACATCAGGCTCTGCACTGACTCACAGAACTTGCTTGGGATTCTCTCTCTCTTCCCGTCTCTCTCTGCCCCTCCCTGCTCACATGTGCACTCTCTCTCTCAAAAAAATAAATAAATAAAAATAATTCAAAAATTTAAATCAAAAGAAACTCAGTAAACCCTAAGCCCAACAAATAAAAGGAAAATACCACACAGAAAAATCATAGTGAATGAGGGAAACAGAAGATACCTGAAAAGAAGCCACAGGAACTGACTGTTCAATACTAACAGTGAAAGCCAAAAGACAGTGGACAGAAGGAAATGTGCTAAAAGAAAAAATATTCCAAACTAAAATTCTCTACGGAAAGATTTTTTAAGACCACAAATTTCTCCCATTTCTTTTTGTCCCCTCCCATTTCTTTATGAACACCCTTTTGAATCTGATAGTATCATTATTCCCATCAAGGAATGGAGTCTAGGTGTGCGTGGTGGCTCAGTTGGTCAAGCACTGAACTCTCAGTTTCCACTGAGGTCACTGTCTCTTGGGTCATGAGACTGACCCTTGTGTCAGGCTCTGTACTGATGGCATGGAGTCTGCTTGGGATTCTCTCTCTCCCTCTCTCTCTCTCACTTACACACATTCTCCTCTCTCTCCAACTCATACACACACACACACACACACACACACACACACACACACACTCTCTCTCTCTCTCTCTCTCTCTAAATAAAGTTAAAAAAAAAAAAAAAAGAGAGATGGAGGCTAATTCCTCCACTCTTTGGAATCTTGGCTTGGCTACCCAATTTGTTCTGGTCAATGAGACATCAGCAAATATGACAGCAAAGGTATGTAAAGTGCTTGTGCATAGGAACTTATCATTTCTATATTGATTTTTGAAGGTAGTCACAATGTGAAGGAGTTTAGGCTGGCCAGCTGGATGATGAGAGGTATGTTGCCCAGTTACCCCTCTCACCCTAGCAGATCACCAGACATATGACTGTCTGGCCCCCAGATGACCTGACAAATGACTGTAGATACACGAATGAGCTGAGCTGACACCCTATAAACCAGAGACAAGCCATCCCATTGAGCCCTGCCCAAATTGCTGACCTACAGATACATGGGGAAACAGTTGTTGTCTTTGAGTCATTGAGTTTGGGATGGTCTGTTATCCAGAAATAGATAATTGACACCTAGACCCAACAAAAATATCTTTTAAGAATAGGGTAGAATAAAGACCTTTCCAGACAAACAAAACCTGACAGCTGGCCACTAGGAGACCCTCACTAAAGGAAATGCCAAAGAATGTACTGTAGGCAGAAGGAAAGTTGTCCCAAATGGAAGATCAGAGATGCAAGAAGGCATGAGGAACAAAGAAAGTGCTGAATATGAGGGTAAATCTATAAAAATATTGATTTTGTAATAAAATAATAATAGAATGAAAAAAAATTCAATGCCAGTTGCTTTTGTAATACAATAACAACCCCTTAAAGTATTTAAAATATTCAATGCTCGGGGCACCCAGGTGGCTCAGACGGTTAAGCAACTGACTTTGGCTCACTCAGGTCACGATCTCTCAATTTGTGAGTTCAAGCCCCGCGTCGCACTCTGTGCTGACAGCTCGGAGCTGGAGGCTGCTTCAGATTCTGTGTCTCCCTCTCTTCCTCGTGCTCTCTCGAAAATAAAATATTCAATGCTCCAGGGGCGTCTGGGTGGCTCAGTGCGTTAAGCGTCAGACTTCAGCTCAGGTCATGATCTCACGGTTCATGGGTTCGAGCCCCACATCAGGCTCTGTGCTGACAGCTCAGAGCCTGGGGTCTGCTTTGAATTCTGTGTCTCCCTCTCTCTCTGCCCCTCCTCCACTTGTGCTCTGTCTCTCCCTCTCTCTCTCAAAAATAAATAAATATTAAAAAATTTTTTTTTAAATATTCAACGCTCTGGGCGCCTGAGTGGCTCAGTCAGCTGAAGGTCAGATTCTTGACTTCAGCTCAGGTTATGATGCCAGGGTCATGGGATTGGGCCCCGCACTGGGCTCTGGGCTCTACACTTGAGCATGGAGCCTGCTTAAGATTCCCTCCCTCTGTCCCTCCAACTCCCTTTCTCTTTCTCTCTCTCTCTCCCTCTGCCCCTCTTCCCTGCTCATGCTTTCTTTCTAAAAAATAAAAATTAAAAAAAAAAAAATCAATGTCAGCAATCATTCCCATTCTGATTTAATTTACCTGAGACATCTAGGCACTGATAGTTTAAAAATCACCCAAAGTGCAACTAGGGTTTGGAATCACTATCTTAGGCCTTGCATATTTAAAGTTGGCATTAATCCCCACCTTCTTTCTTCTTTTATTTGGCTTGCCTTTTTTGAAGTTAATGACATGTGATTCTACATTGAAATAAGTTTTTAAAAACTTACTGTCTTCTGTAATACAAAGAGGCTCACCTTGGGAGATATTAAAGGTCTTAAAACAATTACTATGTAATTTCTAATTATTTTTCGTCAAGAGGATATGACTATAAATTCACAGGGTATTCCCAGTTGCAAGCATTAAAGAAAATTTCAGCTAAGGCTAAAGCTAAACAGGTTTTCTGGTTAATGTTCTTCTACAATATACTGAACAAAATAGTAACTAATATAAAAGACCAGGCTACAGGCCATCTGTTAACTAAACTAACAATAAAAGATCTGGATACTGTGCTACTCAAAATATTCTATGTTAACTGCTCATTTTTCTAAAATTGCTCTGTTGACTAGATACAGCTGATGGTGCTTATGATCTAAATCAATACACGAACTTAAGAATTACAATAACCCTCAAAGCAAACCTTTAAAACCCTTAAATGATGAAAGATTCCAAAGTAATGAATTCTGGCTGCAATATCAAAGTAAGGAGTGAAATTAATGTAAGGAATAAGAAAACGATGCACCTAACAGACAATATAAATAAGCCATACCTTACTGATTTTAAGATGCCCCATTATTTCATGTACCACTAGCAAAAAAAACTCTGCCAATTATAATTATGTCATACAATTTAAGACGCATCCTGATTTCAAAGATGTTAAGGTAAAAGATAAAAAGTATGCTTTACCACCAATAAAATATGACAAAACATTATAACCAGGCAACCAGGGGATTTTTGCCAGAAGCTGTCTACCAGTATTAAAACTCTCAGCCAAACCAACCATACACAACCCAATTTAACATCAAAACAACAGCCTCAAGGAAACAACACTCTCTCTATGCAGCAAAGGTATCAAAGAGAAAATGTTACATCTATGGAGAAATAGCAATATTCAAATTCATTACCACCCCTAAAGCAGTATCACAAAAATGTACATACCCACCCAAGAGAGAATGCATAAGTGTGCTGGTTCACGTGTGCACCATGCACATTCTCTGTCTCTCAAAAACCCAAACCAGTTTAATCAAAGTCTGCAGCATCACATTGGCCCTAATTAATAAAAGTCCATACCAAATATAAAAACTGACAAATTCAGCAAATTCCTACAAAAATGCAGGATTACTTAAAGAGATTATAGCAAAACATTGTTCTAGCTGAAGATGATGCTAATTCGGATGGACTGTAAACCATTAAAAAGAGATATATGTACATAATATATTATATTCTAAGACAAATTTGTCCTACAAAGGGACATGTCATAATTACTGCCAGCTTTGCAAGCCACATACAATCTCTACAATCTTGGTGTTTTCTTTTAACAATCTTTTAAAACTATAAAAACCATTCTTACCTCCAGAAACTCACAAAAACAGGCTGTGGACTGGATTTAGTCCATGGGCTGTAGATTGCCAATGTCTGGTCTAAGATATAAATGGGCATAAATGGGTGCTTCATAAAACAAGACTGCTAAAGAAATTAGCGAACAGATCTATTCTGGATTTTAATTTAATAGGTTTGGGAAAAATGCTTTAACAGGAACTGCTAAACCAAATCAAAACAAAACAAAACAATGAGGCCTACTGAAAAAAACTTTACTTTTTATTCTTTACATTTAAAATCTAATCTTTGGGGGTGTCTGGATGGCTCAGTCAGTTGAGTGTCCAACTCTTGATTTGGGCTCAGGTCATGATCTCACAGTTCATGGGATCAAGCCCCACAATTGGGGCTGACAGTGCAGAGCCTGCTTGGGATTCTCTCTCATTTTCTCTCTGCTCCTCCCCTACTCACTCACTCACTCTCTCTCTCTGTCTCTCTCTCAAAATAAATAAATAAACTTAAAAAGTTTTTTTAAATAAAATCCAATCCTTGACAAGGTTCTGTTTATGCATAGGAACCTGAATGAGTAGCTGAAGAAATATTTTTATTTTTACTTCTTAGAGAAAATCATGTATCAATTCTAATGTAGGAAAATAGACATTGAAATCTTACTGAGGTCAAACCATTTTTTCTAATGACTTCTATCATACTTTATATATTGGACCCCACCCTCCACAAACCTGGACTTCAACAAAAATACACAAAGAATAACTTTCAGAGGATTACCCTATCCACTTTGCTAATAGCAAAGCCTATACAGGTTCTATAAACGTTAAGAAAGAGAAATGAATCTCTAAGATCAGTAAAATGCCAAAGCTAGGGCAACAGCTTTTGTATTAGTGCTGCCTGGTATACTTGTTTATAAAGGGAAAAATAAATCCATAGGGAGTTTTATATAAATGGTGTTTTCAGTAGTTATTAAACTTAAAAACTGAATGCCAATTCAGATAAATCTCTGTCAAAGTGACCAGATATATACGCTTAGCTGTTCCTATGTAGAAGGAAACATTTCCCAATTTAAAAACTAGATTCACACACGTTCTAAGTAAATCTATTCCGATCAATTGTTTGAATCACAAAGGAAATCACCAAAGGCAGACTCTAGAAATGTCTTCTGACAAAGAACTCTGCAAAGTTAAAATGGGTCATGACTATGGATGGAGAAAGAAACATAGCTAAAGGAGTGTAATCTGTAACGACTGTAATCTGTAATGAGAATCCCACATACAATGACAAAAAGTATAAAACATCAAAGCAGGGGGATCACATATTTTGCTCTAAGTATTCTGACTTCACACTAAAATGTTCTTATAGCAATCACTTAGACTTGTTTTCTGTTCTCTGTTAAAGCTAAAAGGATGAATAAAACACAACTTTGGGTTGATTTTTGCTTTTGTTTTTTTTTTTGTTTTGTTTTGTTTTTTTGTTTTTTTTAACCAACCAGACCTAAAGGCAATGAGTTTGATCTCTCTTTTGGAAAACTGTTTACTTATATGAGTATGTTGATGACTCATGATTGATGAATAAAAATGAGACAGAGACAAAAAGGAAATGGACCAAAATTGATCTCATTAAAGAAGGTAAAAGCTTTCTGCAGAACTGAGCCAATTAATACCATATTCTACATCTACAGACTTGTCTAAATACTGTCTGTGGTATAGCAGTCTATTTTATCCTTTGCTTTGTAGCATTTCTTGCTCTATTAAGTTCAATTTCAAAGTAAATACTGTCAAGTGTGCTTTATGAGGACTAAATGTAAATCATTTGTAATAAATCAATAGATAACATCTAATATTAAAAAGTAACAAGAGAACAACATAAATATTCTACTTAAAAATTAGGTAAATGCAAAAATAAAATGCTAAAATTGAGTTCAAAGTGGGGAGAGCTAAAATAGAGATTACAGTTTTCCATTATAAACCTGGTAGCACTCTGACTTGTATAATCATGTATTAAAACTATGTATGTATTACTTGAATAAAAAAAAAGGATGGGTGGGGCACCTGGATGGCTCAGTCAGTTAAGCATCCAACTCAGGCTTAGGTCATGATATTATAGTTTGTGAGTTTGAGCCTCCCAAGGAGCTCTCTGCTATGGGCATGGAGCCCACTTCAGATCTTCTGTCCCCCCACTTTCTCTCTGCCCCTCCCTACTCATACTCATACTCATTCTCTCTCTCAAAATAAATAAACTTTAAAAAAAAGAATTCACTTAAAAAAAGTGGGAGAGGGAAAAAGACTAAAGCCATATGTCTGCCAGGACATATAGTGTCTATGTGAGACTATGGGAGCATCTTCTGAACTTGTACCACTATTCTGCTCTGCTGTGGTTCAGTATGCAAAAAGTTACCCAGTCTAGAAATACAGGCTTGGTTTGGTTTTCTTAATTTCTCCCAAAATACCATTTACATAGATTATCCTGAGTCCTCTAGTTAAAACAAGATTTAAGAAAAGACCTTTCAGGGACACCTGGGTGGCTCAGTCGGTTAACCGTCCAACTCTTGGTTTTGGATCAGGTCAAGATCACATGGTTTTTTGAGTTCGAGCCCAATGTCGGGCTCCATGCTGACAGTGCAGAGCCTGCTTGGGATTTTCTGTCTCCCTCTCTCTCTGCCCTTCCCCTCTTGAGGTGTCTCTCTCTCAAATAAATAAACTTAAAAAAAAAAAAAAAAAAAAGACCTCTGAAACAATGTTTTCACCACGATGACACGGTCTTACAAGGCATTTCAGTAATCTTTAACTAGTTGGAAATAGGTTAATGTGTCCTGATCCTGAAAACTGTTTTAAGAGCCAGCTCTTAATAATCCATATAAATGGGTTGGGATCATGAATCAGAGGGTTCAAGGCTACCCCAGAAATGTTAAGTAGTGATAACACACTAGGATTTGAAAATTTAAATGCATAAACTATTTTAAAAACTTAAGAGATCTTCATTTAAAGGTATTAGCTCAACACTTCCAGAATAGCTGAATCTCATGCTGCACATTTTTTTAAAACACAGATCTAAATCCTAAAGGTTATTAAAGATGCTAAATCAAAGAACTAAATTGAAAATGTTGCTCTTAGTAGGGATAAGAACAAATCCCAGTGAGCTTTTTCCAGGCCTAGGAGATCCAAGGGTTTGGTAAGAGAAAAACAACGGTTCACCATAGGAAGTCCCTGAGAATCAAATCCATACTAACGACAGATGCTGTGATGTTTTTGGTTTTTAAATCAAGCACCAATTTTTAAAAGTCTAAGTATTGTTAATATACTTCTAGCTTTTTTCCCCTAGAAGTGACAGGCCTGTACTTCACAATATTTGCAGAGCTGTAGATGACATAATCTCTTCCCCAAAACTCAACTACAAACAACTAATTAAGAAAAATAATTATGAAATAGTATATAATATTTTGTGACTTAAAAGTGAGTTTACGAACTTGAATATAACTTACTGAGATAAGGAGATGCTTCTTGTTTTGATTTTTTGCATGTTTAACTTTTAGAACAATTCAGCTAGGTGGAATTTTTCAGCCAGGTTACATCACCCAGGAGCAGTACTCGGGAAGTCATCTATTAATAGGTTTTTGAAAAATCAACTGTTTGTGAACAATAAGTTGTACAAAACTTCAAAAATTTTTATTTTCTTTTGAACTTATATTCTGCTGGTGCTGTAGCAAAAGCCAACAAAATTGCACTTCTAGGAAGTGTACTTAAGTACAGGGCATTTCACTGCAGAATTGTTCATAGCTGTGAAATAAGAGAAATAACTTTAATACTCATGCATAGGAAAGTGGTTCAATAAACTAAGGAAGATCTTTATGAAATGATTTAAAGTGATTTCCGGGGCACCTGGGTGGCGCAGTCGGTTAAGCGTCCGACTTCAGCCAGGTCACGATCTCGCGGTCCGTGAGTTCGAGCCCCGCGTCAGGCTCTGGGCTGATGGCTCGGAGCCTGGAACCTGTTTCCGATTCTGTGTCTCCCTCTCTCTCTGACCCTCCCCCGTTCATGCTCTGTCTCTCTCTGTCCCAAAAATAAATAAAAAACGTTGAAAAAAAAAAAAAATTAAAGTGATTTCCAAAATATAATGTTAAGTGAAAAAAAGCAAAGTGCAAAAGAGTAAACTATGCTGCATCTGGGGTAAGAAAGGAAATTAAGAAAATATATGTATATCTGCTCACCTGTACATAAAGAAACAGAAAGTATACACTAAAAACTGAGAGCCTGGCTACGCTGGGGATGTGCAGGAAAGGATGGAAGGATGGGAATGGGGTAAAAGGTTCAGCAGGAAGGTAATTCTAGAACCATGTTATTTTTACTGACCCAAAATTTTAAAAATAAGACTGGGGGGAGGCAAAAATGCAATTCAAAGGAAAAAAAATGAACCTAACTCTATTTCAAATTAACAGCATAACCATAAAGGAGAGAGAAGGAAGGGGAAGGGAGAATAACTTAAGTGGCTCATTAACACAGTATTTTTTTACTCTATATCCTCAGTCTAATGACAAAAAGTGCTATAAACAAACACTGAACTCTACTAGGTTTTCTCACAAAGGCATAGCTTAGCATTCTAAAATGATTTTAAGCATACTACAGGATTCAGAAATTAAATAAATAATTTGAGGATAATAGGAACCAAGTTTTTCACTGTCAGAGAAGGGAATTATAAACATGGAAAGGGAGAAAGCTAGAATGAACCTTGTGGTGCTGGAGGTATTGATATGAATAAAAATCACTTTTTAACATGTGTGTCTATACATATAGATATGAACAGATGTCTGTGTGTATACATACACATATGGGTACGCATATGTACATATGAAAGTGTGTATGTAAAAACCCACAAACACACACACATATACTTTATACATTTTCTGGCTCTGCCTGTTGAAGCAGTAACACTTCAGAAGCATTGAGCACATTTAGCACCTGGACCTTGGCTTCTAAATACCATTCTCCACTAAAAGCAAAGAGATCCTTGGAGAAGTGGTTGATTGTAGAGCTAAGGATTAGAAAATAGTACCAAATGAGCCTAAGAGACTTCCAGGTTCTAGGTTGCTATGTAAAGAGCTTTGAAATCATCACTCCCATCTTTACAACAAGAAAAAAGATTAACTAAAAATTAACAATTCTTCTTACATCTATCAGAGAACTGAAGTCACAGGGTAAACTCTGGCCAAAATTTGGAGAGACAGGGGTGTCTGGGTGGCTCAGTCAGTTAAGCCTCTGACTTTGGCTCAGTTCATGATCTCAAGGTTCATGAGTTTGAGCCTTGTGTTGGGCTCTGCGCTGAGAGCCAGGGAGCCTGCTTTGGATTCGCGCTCTCTCTCTCTCTCTCTCTCTCTCTCTCTGTATTCCTCCTTTGCTGTCTCTGTCTCTCTATCTCAAAATAAGCATTAGAAAAAAATTGGAGAGACAGGTTAAGTACAGAGAATCACAGCTTACAGGAAGCTGAAGTCCAGGAGGAGACCACTGCTAGAACCAGTACTCAGGGGAACACAGGAATTGTAATTGATGATTGCTCCAGGCTCAGTGTGGACAAGCTTGAGAGTTAAAAACCCAGGAGAATGAATGATATGAAAATGACACTAAGTAAATGATTTCATTTACAACAGCATCAAAAAGAAAAAAAAAAAAAATACAGAGGAATAAATTTAACCAAAGAGGAGAAAGACTTACACACTAAAAACCACAAAACATTCTGGATACAAATTAAAGACACAAATAAATGGAAAGACATGTCATGTTCACAGACCAGAAGACTTAATGCAGTCAATACTACCAAAGAGATCTATAACTGAACGCAATGCCTATGAAAGTCCCAATAATGTTTTTTGAAAAATCCATTCTAAAATTCATATAGAATCCCAACGGACCCTACCCTGAATAGCCAAAACACACTTACTGATTTCAAAACTTATTACAATGCTATAGTAATCAAAACTTTGGTGCTGGGGCGCCTGGGTGATCCAGTCAGCTGAGTACCCGACACTTGATTTTGGCTCAGGTCATGATCCTAGCGTCATGGGATCGAGCCCCATGTCAGGCTCAGTGCCAAGTGTGGAGCCTGCTTAAGATTCTCTCTCTCCCTCTGCCCCTCCCCTCCAAAAAAACAAACAACAACAACAACGACAAACAAACCTGTGCTGCTGGCATAAAGACACATAGACCAATGGGAAAGAATAAAGAGCCCAGAGATAAACTTGGGCATATATGATCAAATGATTTTCAACAAAGATGCCACGACCATTCAATGGGGAAAGGACAGTCTTTTCAACAAATGGTATTAAAGAAACTGAATATCGTCATGCAAAAGAATAAGCTGGACCCTTACCTTACAGCAGCAAGTACAAAGTTTAATTCAAAATGGATCCAAGACCTAAATGTAAGAGCTAAAACTATAAAACTCTTATAAAAAAAGCACAGGGGAAAACATTTATTATGACATTGAATCTGGCAATGATTTCTTGGCTATGACACCAAAAGCACAGACAACAACGACAAAATAAACTGGAATACATCAGAATTAAAAACTTCTGTGCATCAAAGTACACAATCAGCAGAGTGAAAAAGACAACCGACAGGATGAAAAAAATTTGCAAATTATTTATGTGATAAGAGGTTAATATACAGAATATATAAAGAACTCCTACAACTCAACAACCAAAAACAACCCAATTAATAATAGGCAAAGACTTAAATAGACATTTCTCCAACAAAGGTATACAAATCAAAGACGGTACACAAATAGTCAATACGCACATGAAGATGCTCAACAAAACTAATCATTAGGGAATAAATCAAAACCACAATAAGATATCACTTCACATTCATTACAATGGTTACTATTTTTTTATGCATTTATTTATTTTTTGAAAGAGAAGAACACATGCACACACACATGGGCGAGAGAGAGGGAGAAAGAGAGAGAGAGAGGGAGCAGAGGGAGAGAAGAAAAAGAGACTCCCAAGCAAGCTCCATGCTGTCAGTACAGAGCCTGACACAGGGCTCACAATCTGTCAGATCATGACCTGAGCCAAAATCAAGAGGTGAACACTTAACCAACTAAGTCCCTAGAGCCCCCCAAAGCTAGGTCCTTCTACAAGACACAAAATCAGGAAACGCACTGAGAAAGTTTAGGTATTATATAATGTACTGAAAAACTTCTAGCTAGATCCAGAATGTTTACTCTTAGTGATCCTGACATTTTACATTCCTAAAGCTACAATTTCTCTTTACAGGAGCTGCTTGTGGTGCTTTTCCCAACTGTTCTGGATCTATTCCAGAATGGCATTTAAGCCATTTTTTGTCGACTTTCTTAAGAGATCACCCAGGCATTATTTGTGGGGTGCAAAGCCTCCAGGGTTTGGTTTCACCCCAAAACTACTCTGCAATATTAACACTATGACAATTTAGAAAGTAGCTACACAATTATTTTGGACAATAGAGCTAAACATCTTTTTACTTTTGCTGAAATTTAACTTCAGAATGAAACAGTTCTGAGGAAGGAAAAAAAGAAGAAAAGCAGAATAATCTTTACTCTGTGGATCGTAAGTTAAACCTGAGATATCAACTCTCTTGGGAACTGGTAAGATTTGTAAAGTCCAGGGGTATAGCCTTTTAGTACTTCAAAAAAATTATATATCTTGTTTTCTGTTACCAAACTGATTTGAATCTGCTCACCCCTTTCTTCTTTTATAAGCATTTATATTCATCCTCTTCCTCTCCAGCACCTCCAATCTTTCACCTTCTACTGGTTCCTCTTAAACTAAAATAAACTTATTTCCTTAATCGTGAAAAATCTTTATTTAACTAGGATATCCTCCTTCCAAATAGTCTCCCCTCCTGCCTCTAACAAACTTCTGAAATAGACTAAAACAGTCTCAAATAGTCCAAATTTGGATTCTATAGAAACTATTCTATCTCAATTTGACAAAAGTAATGCTCTTTTCTCAGTTATCAACCTTAACTATTCCGCTATTTACCCTACTGATTACTACCACTACCACCTCCTTTCAAATTTCTCCTTCCTTGGCTCCCACAACTAAAATTTCCCTCCTTGGTTTCCACAATTAAACTCTTCTAAATCTTCTTTTAACTCTCAACCACTCCTTTTGTTGCCTGTAATTCCCTCACAAGCCTCTCTCCAACCCTCAATTGTGAGCATTCCCCAGGCTCAGTCCTTGCAATCATACTCTTCTATTTACACATTCTTTAAGAGGCTCCAACCACTTTCATACCTCCAACTACAGCCTTTTAAGCTCAGTGACTAAAATTTAGATTCAGTTCAAGATGTAGTTCCAAATTTACATCCTCTTACTGGAAATTGCTTGAAATACCTGGCTGTCATTTCAAATTCAATACAAGCTAAGAATTATGTATTTTTGGAGATAGCCTAACAGTTAAACTTTGACTTCTTGTCACCTGCTTAAGCCTTAGTGTTCCTTCAGCTCAATCATTTCCTCGGGAAAAATATTTCCTGACTCTGATTAATCAAATGTCCACATACTTATCTTTCACAGCACTTCTCATAGCTCTAATTTTCCATTTATTTTGTGGATTCTTTAATGGCTACTTCTTCCACCAGATGGTGAATTCCATGAGAGCAGGGAGCATGTCTTTTCAAGAGTGGGAGGTGAGGGGTATGAAAATCACCATATTCATAGCACCCATCATTAAGTTTTGGACGTGAAATAAATAATATCTACCCAAAACTTTCAAATAAATGTACAGAAGTACTCTAAATGTTTCCTAGCTAATGAGTCTCCCATCAATCCCATTTCCATCGCTACTAGACCACCACTGTCCAGGTCTTTACTTCACAGTTTAATTACAAAAGCAGCTTCCTCAATGAGCTCCTTCATATTTTCCTTATGTCAATCTACACTGTACACATAAATCATTTTACCATGCCATTATCCAAACCCATAATTTTCAGGAACTTCTTATTTCTCTCAAAAACAAATCTAAATGAATGCAGACATTTCACTAAAAACCTCAATTTGCCATGAATACTAATGTCAGCTACTCAGGGCAGCTCTTCCCACTAGCCATGGCTTTGAAACACACTGATTCTTCCTTCTCTTTGAATCCCCTTTATTCTAAGTTCCTTGCAGACCACCACCAGTAATATTACCTTGGAAATGTTACTATTAATTGCATCACAAATGCCTAACATTAATTAACCAAGTTTTGTTGGCACTAGATTTACAAGCCATCTCTTAGGATGTGTTTCTTCCAAGGTACAATTAATATTATTATTTATAATATTATCAATTATTTGATAATAGTTTCGAAAAATTTCATTTTATAAATCTGTCCTGAAATTCTAATGATCACTGATTCAAAAATTCTAAGTAAAATTATGGCAAATTAAATTCTGCTGTCAAAAACAACAGATGAAGCCTGGTTCAACATTAGAAAAATCTATCAGTATAATATACTTCATTCAGAAACTTCACATTTCCTTTTCAAAAAATTGTTTCTATACAAAATAAATAAAACATATCCTTAAAAATAAGAAAAAAGTCAACCACAATGTGTCACTATGCTATGATACAAAAATCTTTATGAAATATAATAGTATGTAACACAATCAAGTGGCTTAGTTTCTCATTATTTAAACCAATAATTTAAACTGGATTTTCTAGGGGTGTCTGGGTGGCTCAGTCGGTTGAGCATCCAACTTCGGCTCAGATCATGATCTTGCAGTCTTTGAGTCTGAGCCCCGCGTCAGGCTCTGTACTGACAGCTCAGAGCCTGGAGCCTGCTTTGGATTCTGTGTCTCCCTCTCTCTCTGCTGCTCCCCTGCTCGTGTTCTCTCTCTCTCAAAAATAAACATTAAAAAAAATTTTAATATAAATAAATAAAGTGGGTTTTCTAATGTTAAGTATAATGTTTTTCCCAGACGGATTTTTCACATTATATATAGTTAAGAACCACAGAGAGAAATATTAACAAAATTTGAAAAGATTCTTTATTTTCAAAACCTTTATACACCTAAAAGATCTAATCCCATGCCTGCATAATTTGATTCATGTTTTAATACAAACAACTTCCTAAACTAAAAAGCTGCATTATTAAAGTTAGAATACCTCTGGATTAGAAAAAGAATAAACAGGTAGGCAAACAGTCAGGCAGGTACCACATAACTAGAAAACCACTAGTAAATGTGACCCAAGAATTCTGCAGGAAGGGAAGACTATCAAATAGTCTTGCAAAAATTAGTGCTTACAGAGAATGAAATGGACCTCGGTTCATGATTAAACACTATTTAAAAAATTTTTTTAACATTTACTCATTTTTGAAAGAGAGCGAGTGGTGGAGGGGCAGAGAGAGAGAGAGGGAGACACAGAATCTGAAGCACGCTCCAGGCTCTGAACTGTCAGCACAAAGCCCGACGCAGGGCTGGAACCCACAAACCGTGAGATCATGGACCTGAGCTGAAGTCCAGTGCTTAACGACTGAGCCACCTGGGCGTCCCTAAACACTATTTAAAAACAAACCAAAAAACCTTAACAGTCACACTCCTTGAACTTTATGAAATAATTCTGTCCTCACACCATATCCAAACTAAAAAAAAGACAATGAGAATTTTGCCACCAATTTTTAAAAAGAATTCCAATTTGGTTTTTCAAAAGGAACTAAACAAGGAATCGAACTGTTCTGTGTTTTATCTCCAGTGTAACATTAAATCCAGAGACATTAGGTAATTTGCCCAAAATGAAAACAAAGGAGAAAGGGTATAAGGATGATATAGTGGCATAAACACAGAACCTGTTTTGAAATGGTACTGCATATAATTACCTTTGTTAAAAGTGTAAAGCAAATACAGACATAGGTCTAAGCCCTCAAGTTAAGCCAAACGGTGTAGACACATAACACCAAGAGGCCTCTATCACTAAACTTATCATTAACATAAAAACCAGCCTATAAACGCTAATCCAAAATATTAAATCAAATCCAAGTTTACATACAAATATCAAATTAATCATACATTAATGGGAATACTTCCTTTAAATTATCTAAAAAATTTTTAATTTTTAATGTTTATATTTATTTTTGAGAGAGAGACAGAGTGTGAACAGGGAGGGGCAGAAAGAGAAGGAAACACAGAATTTGAAGCAGGCTCCGGGCTCCGAGCTGTCAGCACAGAACCCGACGCGGAGCTCAAACTCAGGAATTGTGAGATTATGAACTGAGCTGAGTCAGACGCATAATCAATTGAGTCACAAAGGCGTCCCTAAAAATAATTTTTAAATACTTGTTCATAAGCTGTTGCAAAAATTGAAAGGCCCATAATTCTTCCAAGTAACCCTAAATTGACATGAAATAATCTGCCAACTCCCACAGAACATCCTGATAAGTAGTAGAGATCTTTATAAACCACAGAAAGGTTTCCAGTTTACAAAATGCTTTCAAGTCTAGTACATCTCACTCAGTCTTTACTCCTTACAACTGCTCACTTTTACAGTTAAAGAAACAAGCTCACCAAATTGACCTGCACAAAGTAATTTAGCATCTATGGATTTCTGACTCCAAAATTTTAAAAAGTATTATATATATTCATCCTTAATCAAAATACTTTCCTTCATCAATAAATAAAGCATTAGTAACAGAATAGGCCTAACAGCCTGAATAACCACTAACTTTCTAAACTAAGTTGTGCGACAAAATCGGATATTAAGAATTCATTACAATGAATAACTAAATGTTTGCTCACCAATTAATCAGTTTGCTGTGGGGCAGGGGTGGGCGGGTGGCGCAGAATTAAAAACACAAATACTGGGCCACCTGGGTGGCTCAGTCAGTTAAGTGCCCAACTCTTGATTTTGGCTCAGGTCATGATCTCATGGTTCATGGGTTCGAGCCCCACTGTCCAGGCAGAGACTGCTTGGGATTCTCTCTCCCTCCCTCTCTCTCTGCCCCTACCCCACTCTCTCTCTGTCTCTCAAAATAGACTTAAAAAAAACAAAACAAACAAAAAACCCACAAATACAAACAAACACTAAATAATGGGCATCACTAGTTTGAATATGTGCAAAATGACCGCATGTTGTTGCAAAAACCATATGCACTGGGAATGCAAGCTGCTGCAGCCACTCTGGAAAACAGTATGGAGGTTCCTCAAAAAACTAAAAATAGAACTATCCTACGACCCAGCAATTGCACTACTAGGTGTTTATCCACGGGATATAGGTGTGCTGTTTCGAAGGAACACATGCACCCCCATGTTTACAGCAGCACTATCGACAATAGCCAAAGTATGGAAAGAGCCCAAATGTCCACTGATGGATGAATGGATAAAGAAGATGTGGCGTATATACATATATACATATATATACATATATATATATATACACACACACATATGTATATGTATATGTATATGTATATGTATATGTATATACACACACAATGGAGTATTACTCGGCAATCAAAAAGAATGAAATCCTGCCATTTGCAACCATGTGGATGGAACTGGAGGGTATTATGCTAAGTGAAATTAGTCAGAGAAAGACAAAAATCCTATGACTTCATTCATCTGAGGACTTTAAGAGACAAAACAGATGAACATAAGGGAAGGGAAACAAAAATAATATAAAAACAGGGAGGGGGACAAAACAGAAGAGACTCATAAATATGGAGAACAAACAGAGGGTTACAGGAGGGGTTGTGGGAGGGGGGATGGGCTAAATGGGTAAGGGGCACTAAGGAATCTACTCCTGAAATCATTGTTGCACTATAGGCTAATTAATTTGGATGTAAATTTTAAAAAATAAAAAATAAAAAATAAAAAACCATACACACAACTATTTCTTGAATAATCTGTTTCTGTGCTGATAGCAAAAATTTGCCATGGTTGAATTTACTTTCTTTTTTTTCTGCTAGAAATATGATGAATTCAAAAGTGCTGCAAGGAAAGAAATTAACCATTGGGGAGAAATATTATATAAATGTTATATAAATACATTTTATATAAATGAGTTTGTTTGCCTCAACAAGTAGCATCATTTCACAAGTATTC
The DNA here is from genome assembly GCF_024362965.1 of Panthera pardus. NCBI lineage: Eukaryota > Metazoa > Chordata > Mammalia > Carnivora > Felidae > Panthera > Panthera pardus. The sequence goes on from NW_026526754.1 coordinate 13,539,508, forward strand.
TAGTTTGTAACCTAACCACCTATTAAAGAAAAAATAACCCAGAACCCTACATTTTAAACGCCTTCTGGCAAAAAGGAGTCATTACTAACACCAAAGCATTTTAACATATATCCAATCATACTAAATTGACTTAGAAACTTTCACCTGACTTTCAGCCATCTTCTGAATCCAAGAAATACAGAATAAACCTATGTCTAAACTTCAGCGCATCAACGGAATTAATTTATCATCACAAAATACTGATCTCTCAATCACCCAATGGAGAAATGAAATAATGCAATTTTTTAAAAAGTAAACTAAACACGGACATTTCACAAAAGATTAACAACATCCTATAGAAACTATTATTATTATAACTAAATTATTAAACAAACAATGATTTTGGGTGATGGAGGATACTGGCTCGGAATAACAATTATTCTGCATTTTTGCTACATCCTACTGGATATGTTCTAATTAATTTAAAGAATAAATCTATCTCACTACCTCAAGGCAATCTATAAATCACCATTATGTGGCATTGCTAAACCCTCAGTATAATAGCAAAAGTTCCAACATGTATCAATTCAGATTGCCATGCTTTGCTGCAGGGTCTGCCACTCAGGAGAAAGCTCAATTTCCCAAGTTTGGTATACCTTAAAGCATCCGGAATTCCTTTTAAGTTACGTAAATTGATACTTAAAATAATGGAAAGAACACATCCAGAACCAGACAACTATGAAAAAAACATCTTGAGAAACTGAGTGAAAAAGGAAAGTCTAAGGATACTGGCTTTCCAGGGCCGAATGAAGCCAACATGGCTTCAGAAAAGACACTGGTTTTCCTAACTTCAAGAAGGGAAATTCAGTTGCTTTCTACTAAGGTGCAAGAGTTGTTTTTGTTTGTTTGTTTGTTTGTTTGTTTGTTTTAAGTTCTGGCAGTAGGATGATGTTTTGTTTAGTAGGTATAATAAAAACTATGAATTAAAATTGACATGGAATACAATTTTTCACCCAGCTTACAGTAAGTGTTTAACACTAACATCTTTGGGGCACCTGGATGGCTCCAACTCGATTTTGGCTCAGGTCATGATCTCATGGTTCGTGAGATGGAGGCTGGCTGTGTTCTGACAGCTCGTAACTTGCTCGGCTTTCTCTTTCCCTCTCTCTCGGCCCCTCCCTCATTCGTGCATGCGTGTCAGCGCTCTCCCTCGCTCTCAAAATAAATATTAAAAAACACAAAAAACATGGGCGCCTGGGTGGCTCAGTCAGTTAAGTGTTTGGCTCAGGTCATGACTTCACAGTTCATGAGTTCAAGCCCAGCATCAGGCTCTGCACTGACAGTGTAGAGCCTGTTTGGGATTCTCTCTCCCCTCTCTCACTCTGCCCCTCCCCCACTCGCATGAGCACATGTGCACTCTCTCTCAAAATAAATAAATAAACATTAAAAAAAACTAACAAATATCTTAAAAAAAACTAACATCTTTATGTGATAAAGCAAATGTAGTAAAATATTAATAGAATTTCAGTGATTGAGTATGTGAGTGTTCAATGTATGATTTTTTTTCAATGTACAATTTCTTTAAACTTCTCTGTATGCTTGAAATTTTACATAATAAAATGGGGGCTAAAATGAAATGTACCTCTTAGAAACAGTGGTCATTAAACAAGATAATGTACATAAGCACAGAGCAGGTGCCCTGTATAATTTCTTTGTCCCTTTTGAACAAGGTCAATTATCCAAAGAATGGGCTGCCTCAAAAGTCAACAACTTCAGGTTCTAGCAACATCTATGTTCTTCAGCAAAAAACATAACTTGAAAAGCCTTCATCAATAAACAGTATAAACAAAGTCCTTTCAAAGTCATAGGTAAACTCGGAAGAAAATGTGAATCCCCTAGGTGCCAGGAAAAGGAAGGAAGAAGGATGGATTAAAAACCATGTCACCAAAAAAAGAGGGAGGAAGGAAGGAAGGAAGGAAGGAAGGAAGGAAGGAAGGAAGGAAGGAAGACTGTTTCATTAACCTAGGGCTTGGGGCTTAATGACCAGGAACAGGTCAAGATTTGCCTGATCCTCAGTAAATATTATGAAACTGGGCAAAAATAATATAAAAACAGGGAGGGGGACAAAACATAAGAGACTCTTAAATATGGAGAACAGAGGGTTACTGGAGGGGTTCTGGGAGGGGGGATAGGCTAAATGGGTAAAGGGCATTAAGGAATCTACTCCTGAAATCATTGTTGTACTGTATGCTAACTTGGATACAAATTTAAAAAATAAATTTAAAAAATATTATAAAATTGGAACTGAGATCAATTATGTACTATTGAAACTGCTTCCATACTTTATATGAAAGAGACTATAACACAGAAAACTGATCACAAGAAAAAACTTTCTACATACACCCTTAGAACAGAAAAAAAGAAAAACCTGATTGTTTATCAACTTTCACCTTCCTAAAGAAAATGGGAAAGAACATGACTTCTTCATGTGACAAATCAAAGGCTGGCACATGAAACTGACCTGACTTGCCCAAACAACTAAGACAAAGCTTGCTAGCTGTCTGCAGGACTTGTGTGCTCTGTTCTCCTTTTCACAGCACCAAACTGTCACTGGGAGTACTTACTCAGTCCCTGGTGTATCTAGGTGCCTGCACCTGAAAAGGTATCACCATTGGAATGTGAATAAGAGAGAAGTGATCACCTGAGGGCCAGGGATTTTTAGAACAGGAGGTTGAAAGGGTGAATTTTATGTTATGTGGATTATATGGAAGGAAGGAAGGAAGGAAGGAAGGAAGGAAGGAAGGAAGGAAGGAAGGAAGGAAGGAAGGAAGGAAGGATAAAAAAACAGGGGGATGGGGTGCCTGGGTGGCTTGGTCTGTTAAACGTCCGACTTCGGCTCAGGTCATGATCTCGCGGTCCATGAGTTCGAATCCCGCATCGGGCTCTGTGCTGACAGCTCAGAGCCTGGAGCCTGTTTCAGATTCTGTGTCTCCCTCTCTCTCTGCTCCTCCCCTGTTCATGCTCTGTCTCTCTCTGTCTCAAAAATAAATAAACATTAAAAAAAATTAAAAAAAAAAACAGGGGGAGGTGCCTGGATGGTCAAGCCCCCATGGGTCAGGCTCAAGCACTGAGGGTGGAGGCTAAGATTCTTTCTCTTTCTCCTCACGCTAAAAATAAAAAAATAAATAAATAAAAATTAAAAAAAAATTTTAACTGGGGAAAAAAAAGCCCTAGGAAACAAAAACACAAGATTGGAGGGGGCAGGGTCTCTGGATCACCAGATGGCTGACAGTCTCCCACAACTTTTCCTATGTTAAGCCACTGATATTTTGGAATTCACTGTGGCAGTTAGTTTTGCCCCAAATAATACATTAACTGAAAGGAAATCTTTTATCTTCTAAGTTAGTAAAAGGCTTGGCTCAACCCAGTTAGAGAGAAGCTGACCCCTTGGCACTTAACAAAATTATACCTATGGCACTCTCCTGCTAAAGTAGTTTTGTCAACATAGGGCAATAAAGATCTTTAACTTAATTTTTAAAAACGTCAGGGGCGCCTGGGTGGCGCAGTCGGTTAAGCGTCCGACTTCAGCCAGGTCACGATCTCGCGGTCTGTGAGTTCGAGCCCCGCGTCAGGCTCTGGGCTGATGGCTTGGAGCCTGGAGCCTGTTTCCGATTCTGTGTCTCCCTCTCTCTCTGCCCCTCCCCCGTTCATGCTCTGTCTCTCTCTGTCCCCAAAATAAATAAAAAACGTTGAAAAAAAATTAAAAAAAAAAAAAAATAAAAACGTCAAATAGGTAACATATCTGGCTCAAGTTTCTTTTAATTAAAAATATAAAGGGTATATTGGAAAGTTCTCACACATTCTTATCCTCCAATAGCCTAGTTTCTTCTGTATCCTTTCAGAGCATTCTAATGCAAATGCAAGCAAATACTAATAAATATTTTTCTTCTTTTTACTTTGTCTTTGATTACAAAAAAGGTAATATACTATACCAAGTGGTAACTTTACTTTCTTCATTTAATAATAGATCTTGGAGATCTTTCCATACCTGGCATAAACACCTTCTTTTCTACAGTAATACAATAGCTCATTGTATGGATACACAATAACTTATTTAATCACCCCCTTATTAAGAGGTTTTGGATTGTTTCCAATTACTTGCTATTACAAAAAAAAAAAAAAATGAAATCATCAATCAAATACTTCCTACACATTGTTCATACTGTTACATATAAATTTTCAGAAGAAGGTCTATTGGGTCAAAAGATCTATACATTTTTTACAATTTTTATAAATAATTCACGATCTCCTTTTCTAACAAATTACCCCTATTCATTCCCATTTGATACGTCAGAAATTAAAATTCAAGTCACAGTGATTTCTACTACTGCTTATGAAGGATTACTGGAATTGCCCCCATAGTAATTACCAAGTAGACAAAATATAAAATAATCTTCAGTGGCTGGACAACAGGCAGCATAGGCCTGTGATCCCTAAGAGAAGGGAAACGAACAAGGTGTACCTGATGATTACCCCAGCTTACTGCCTGGAGGTGGTTTCTAGGCTGCAGCACAGGACGGGGAACCCAGACAGAATCTAGTGTCCTCACTGAGAAGAGGAGAGAAATCAAAAGTTCAATGGATTTAAGGGGACTAGAACTTGCAAGATAGAGTACTGGAAAAGAGAGAATACAGGATATCTGTGGAGGGATCACCCTGGGTTTTGTCCTATCCTATCTATGCACGTGTGGTGGCAAACAAAAAAAACTGAAAAGCGAATAGACCAATTAATTCCTGACATTCACACAAGGAAGGCAGTAGTTCATTCCCAGCAGCCAGAAAAGAGAGACCTTAAATAACTTGGGACACTGGGTAGAGTCCCGTAAGAGTCACATCCTACTAGTAGAATTCAATTAGGCACAGACTACAGGCTGCTCCAGACTTACCCTAACAAAGCTTAAAAGCAAGCCTCAAAAGGCTCAAACTGATCTGCATGTAACCTCTGTGCCAGACAAAATCTAACATTCTTTAAAGGAACTCAACAAAATTCAGCACTCAAAGATGTAAGATGCACAGTGGTCAATATTCAGTAAAAAACCACCACACATGCAAAGAAGCAAGAATGTGACCCACAGGAAGAAAAATTAATCAGTAGAAAAAGACCAAGAAATGACAACTGATGTAATTAGCAAATGAGGACCTTAAAACAGCTATTATAAATACACTGAAGATTGTAGGAGTGCCTGGGTGGCTTAGTCAGTTAAGCGTCCAACACTTGCTTTCAGCTTAGGTCAAATCCCAGTTTGTGATCCATGTCAGGATCTGCGCTGACAGTGCACAGCCTGCTTGGGATTCTCTCTCTCTGCCCCTTCCCTGCTCACGCATGCATGCACACATATGTGCTCTCTCTCTCTCTCTCTCCCCCCTCTCTCAAAATAAATAAATAAAAAGATTATAACGGAAGGGGTGGCTTAGTTGGTAGAGCACGTGACTCTTGATCTTGGGGTTCTGAGTTCAAGCCCATGTTGGGTGTAGAGATTACTTAAAAGTAAAATTAAAGGGGTGCCTGGGTGGCTCAGTTGGTTGGATGACCAACTTCGGCTCAGGCCATGATCTCGCAGTTTGTGAGTTTGAGCCCCACGTCGGGCTCTGCGCCGACAGCTCGGAGCCTGGAGCCTGCTTCGGAGTCTGTGTCTCCTCCTCTCTCTGCCCCTCTCCTGCCCACATTCTGTATCTCTCTATCTCTCAATAATAAACGTTAAAAAAAATTAAAAAAAAAAAGTAAAATTGAAAAAATGACTGTAAAGGAAAACATGAACATAATAAAAGAGAGAAATGGGATACTATATAATATTATATAAAAGACCCCAATCTATTTTACAGATGAAAAATAAAATATCAAAAATGAAAAATACATTAGATGGCTTTACCAGACTGAAGACCACGGAAGAAAGCCCAAAGATACAGCAATAGTAATTATCCAAAATGAAACAGAGAGGGGAAAAAACAATTGTTGGTGCAGGGGAGAGGGGGAGAGGAGAGGGGAGGGTGAAGAACAGATCCTCAAGACTTGAGACAATAGCAAGCAATTTAACCTATGAAAAATTAGAGCACAGGAGAGGAAGGACAGAAAAACTATTTGAAGAAATAACAGGCACATAGTATATGTTCAAAATTTATTGACAGATTTATTTAAACATGGAAAAGGGTTATAAAAAACAAAATGAAAATATGTATGTAAATGTAAAAGTTATCAGAAAAGCACTGTGGAGGGGTGCCTGGGTGGCTCAGTGGGTTAAGTGTCTGACTCTTGACTTCTGCTTAGGTCAGGATCTCACGGTGTGTGTGGAGCCTGCTTAAGATTCTCTCTCTCCATTTCCCTCTGCTCCTCCCTCACTCATGCACTCCCTCAAAAAAGAAAAGAAAAGGAAAGAGAAAAGAAAAGCAATGTGATAACACAGAAAGACAGAGGCTTTAAATTTAAAAAGATTTGGGTTGGAGTCTAGCTCTTATTCTTAAAACTTATATGACTTGGACAAATCACAATCCATCTGATTCATTTTTTTATCTGTAAAATAAGGCTGGTAATCTGTCCTATCTACCGTATATTTTGTCAAGAGTTGGAAATAATATAAAAAGTATTCCATAAATCACATATTGAATAGCAACTTACATGACTCATAGTAATTATTTAGGGAGAAGATTGTTAGGCCAACACTTAGTTTATAAAAAGCAAGCATATTAGGGTGAGTTCCTCTCTGACATTACACCTGGTCCCACATCTCCCCTCCCCTATGCCAAGAGTTAAGAAAAGCTGGGGCACCTGGGTAGCTCAGTCGGTTAAGCATCCAACTTCAGCTCAGGTCATGATCTCGTGCCAACGTTTAAAAACAAAAACAAAAACAAAAACGTTTATTCTTCTTTAAAAAAAAAAAGAGCTAAGAAGTTTTTTGGAATACATCATTTTATATGAAACAAAACTCTCAAGTCATCTTTTTTATGCCAGATAATCCCACCCATCAATTAACCCATACAGTGAGTGCTCAATAAATATTTACAAGTGATGAGTGAATCTACACCGATTTTCTTCTTTTTTTTCTGGGGGCAGATAAACCAAATGAAAATCTTGGGGGAAAAATTTCAGGAAGACTCCAAAGGTGAAGCCCTACAAAAATGACTAATTCATCCTATCTCCTCACTCTTAGCTGTAGATTTCAAGATACAAAAGAGTAAACAATGAAGTTGCTGCAGACACATATACTATTTACTCAAAATCGGAACTACTGTGATGAACCATATGAAACTGCTGTTTTTTTGTAAGTCAAATATGATCAAATATTAGAAGTGCTGGTAGGGGGACAGGGGCAGTGGACCAAGCAAAGGGAAAGATACTAAACAATATGCTGGGGCAGAATATTCCCAAATCACTGAATATAAAATCTTTACCAACAAATGTTGTTTACATAAAAACTGTAAACTCACAAGCTATAAGGCAGTGCTTTCTGGAAGCCTACCCCACTAGGCTATGTATTTGTGTGGGAGAACAGCAGGATGTTGCATGAGCTAGCAGGAGGCAGAGCTGGAGAAAGAGGCATAGATCATCCCACTAAAGAATGTAAATTTGTCTCCACAAAAGGAAGGGAACCACACCAATGTCTTCTGACTTCTGCTTTCACTGCTCTACTTTCTCCCATTTTAGATATGCTTTCAAGTTGGAAATCAATATACAATAGTATAAATTCTTGAAACTTCTTAAAATGATAAACAACTGTGAGTTCCTAATAAACAAATCAACTGTAATAGGAGACTGGAATTTTAACTGTTTCAACACTTATTCAAAATGAACTCTGCTACCAAATAACCTCAAGAAGAAGGCTTACATACTGCAAATATTTCGCAATGCCCTTAATGTATGATTAATTTATGTATTTATACTTTAATATAGATTGTTTCACAAGCCAGAGAATGCTGCAACCTTAGCAATATCAAAGTCTTTACATATTATTCCCCCTCTGAAAAGTTGCCAATTTTCAGGAAAATTTTAGTGATTTTGAAATTTATCTGGTTTTACAAAGGGCAAAAAGAGAATCAATGCGTTCTTTTTCTCAGCTAATAAAAAGCTATGTTCTTAGTCATTCCATTCTACAGAGGGAGGATCTGCGTTAAGTAATGCTGTCTTCAGAATACAAGAACTAATTCTTTTCCTCTCCTATTTAAGAACGGGACTTTCCTCTTTGTCTGATTGGCAGTATATTCCAAATTTAGGCATCATTTAGGCCATGAGAACTGAAGAACATTTGGTAGAACTGAATTCCTCTACCCAGAGAATTCACTCCTTTGCACTCCATAATCTCAAAGTGCACACATTTTTAATACTCAGTAAAGACTAAATGTTCTTGATCTTCCTCTTCAAGTAAGTTCAACTAAAGTTTTCATGAAGGAGCCTAGGAAGAATTACATAAAAGGTGTGACACATTACATTTCACTTCACATTTCTTTTAAAACAGTGAACATAAAACCTCATCTTGAACAATTTCATCTGCAACAACAAAGAGAAAGGGAAGGCAAAGACCATTTATGGGCAAATGCAATTTGATGCATGGTCTACATATTTTAAAAAGTTTGATCCTCACCATAACCCTGTGGGAGTAGGTTTCATATCTCAGTTTTATAGATAAGAAAATTGAAAGTTGGAGAAATTAATTTGTCCAAGGTCACAGTAAGCGATAAGTGAGCTGGGATTTGAATCCAGGATTGTAATTCTGATTTTTAAATCTTCCCTTAATAGGTGTGCTCAGTAGATGGCACTAATTTAATAGATGGCAGATTTTGTTCATAATTAAAGCCCTCCTTTACATCCCCTTCTCCCTCCTTGAAATTTCTGTCCACTTCAGAGTGGTTATCACATTACAGAGCTGCTTTGGACAGTGCAGGAACTTTGGGAATTCTGTTAAGTGACCTACAGGCTCTTTCTAGTTAAACTTGAGTTACAAATGAAAATACCTTCTGTATCTTTCTTTAAACATTTCTTTTTCTTTTATTCTTTGTTGTTGTTACTCTGCACTTAAACTGATTTATAGCTTGTATGCACATTCTCCTGGTTAATTTTTCTTATATACCATTTCAACTCACTGTTTATCTTGCTTCTGATTCTAAATATATCACACTTGTTATTTTTTTTTAAAGGGACACAAAAACAGTTTCAGAGTCTGTTCTATTTTATAAGTGTACAGATCCAGGAATTCAAGTCAGCACCCATTTTCACTATGACTTCCCCTACAAAGAGTTATACATGTTATTCAAGCCTTCATTAGGAGAAGGTACTATAAATACTATGAATTCAATCTAACATAACTTTCCAATTTCAATAAAATTATTAAAACTGAATGAAAATAGATGCCTAGTTCTCTTAATTGTTTTTAGATTCCAGTCCACACTTCTTGTTCCTCCACACTCTATTTTGATGCAGATACAAGGATTAGTACTGGCACTGTTCAGAGGACCATCACTTGAGCTTCCTTCGTAGGTTTCAAATTTATGTAACTCAACCAAAGATGAACCACTTACTGACTTCCAGTTTTATGAGTATTGCTCTTCTCAAGCTAAAGGAGCGCCCCTTACAATTCATAATTTAGACACAGGGAAGACAAGATTCATCCATAAACCAGATTAGGAGACATTTTAAGGTAGCTAAATTAAGAATTTCATGATATGGGGGTACCTGGCTGGCTCAGTCAGTACAGCGTGAGACTTTTGATCTCACGGTGGTAGGTTTGAGCCCCACTCTGGGTGTAGAGATTACTTAAAAATAAAATCTTAAAAAAAAAAAAAAAAAGGAATTTCATGATATGAATAACCAATTTAAGAAGAATGAAGAGCTTTTTTCTGATTCTCCCAACCATTTCTTCTACTCATATCATAAATGCCCATAGCATTTAATTTACCATTCTTCTATGATACTATTTTATAACTTATATTAATAATTTTTAGTAAAACTATCTTTTTCTTCTTCTAGATCAGCCCTAATAGACATATAATATAAACCACATCTCAACCTTGTCATATAGTCATATTAAAAAATAAAAAAAATTGACTTTAATAAAGCACTTAACCCAATATATCCAAAGTAAATTGTCATTTAAACATGTAATCAATATAAAAAATTAATGAGACATCTTAAATTTGGTTTTTTTTGTACTAAGTTTTTAAAATCAAGTGTGTCTTTCACACTTATAGGGCATCCCAATTCAGACAATTCATGTTTCAGTTTCTCAACAGCTACATGTAAGTGGTGACTAACCACACTGGACTACCACAGGGACAGAAGGAAGAGGAATGAGCTATTTTACAGTTGGACAGACTTGCTTTCAAATCTTAATTCCACTACTTATTAGCCCTGAGGCAGTCTCCTCATTAAAAAATAATTAATAATAATAATAATACATCTCTGATAGGATTAAATGAGACGTAATGCCCAGAAAACATCTGGTCTCTTAGCTAGCACAGGGCACACAAAAAGCCTTCAATAAATGCTAACAATTACCATGTATTTATACCCTCTACCACTAAGCACAGTGTCTTACACATAGTAGGTATTCAATAAATGTTTGTTGAAGGAAGAAAAACTAATTTGCATGACATCCTATAACCCATTTTAATTGCTTCTTTTTCAAATATATAAATATCTCATATAAACAAGTAAGTTTTGGGGCACCTGGGTGGCTCAGTCAGCTGAGTGTCCAACTTCAGCTCAGGTCATGATCAAACGGTTTGGGAGTTTGAGCCCCGCAATGGGCTCGCTGCCACCAGCGAAGAGCCCCATTCAGATCTTCTGTCCCCCTTTCTCTGTCCCTCCCTCCTGCACTCGCACTCTCTCAAATATAAATATTTAAATAAATAAACAGGTAAGTTTTATTTTTTGGATTGTTGCTGGCTAAATTGTTTTTGAACACATTAGGCGAAATATACAAAAGGAAATGTACCATTTTATCTTTCAGACTGTTCAAGTATTTTACTTTCTTCCAAAAAAACAATGAATTATTAAGCAAATATATGCTATTAAGCACTCTTTATCAAGAGACTTCTTAAAAAAGTATTTCTTGGGGTGCATGTGACTCAGGACCTCAGGATTATGAATCCGAGCCCCATGTGGGGTGTAGAGATTAACAAAAGTATTCCTCATCAATAACAGTGGTATTTTACAGGTAACTCTCAATTATCTGCAGGAATATTTTTATCTCAGGTTGGGATGAAAACACATCCCATTTCTGGGCTTTACTTGAAAAACAAGCCAGTGGTATATGTAAAACCCTTTACAATCTGGACTCTGAAAAAATTCTCAAGCTCTCTATTTCAGACAGTACAACCCCCTAAATTTCTTAAAGCATTTTCCCTTTTCACCTGTGCTTAGAATTCACTTGCACATAATTGCTTTCTTACAGATCACAGAATCGCAAAGTATCAGAGCTATTAAAAGATATTCCAGTCTTGGCATTTTCCAAAGCATGTACCGTAAAAGGTACATAAAAGGTAAGCAAGATAATTTCGGATGGTATTAGTATTGTATACTTTAACTGCCATATATTTTGTTTAGTGTATATTAGAAAAATATAACTGTCACATCAAACTCAAAAATTCATGTATATCTTCACTTATGACATGGTTAAAGTAGACAGTCACAATTTAAGCGAGGGGAAATTTTTTTTTTAATTTTAATTTTTTAGAGAGACAGAGAGAGAAACAGTGGGCTTGAAAACACAAGCATGTGTGAGCGGGGGAGGGGCAGAGAGAGGGAGACAGAGGATCCAAAATGGGCTCCAAGCTGACAGCAGAGGCCTGACACAGGGCTGGAGTTCACGAACTGCAAGATCATGACCTGAGCAGAAGTCAGCCATGTAACCAACTGGGCCACCCAGGAGTACCAAGGGGGCAGGAAACTTTTAAGCTTAGAGTAGCAGAGCTGGAGTCCACCCAAGTTTAAATCCTAATTTTCTGCTCTTTTCATTGCCCTAAAGAATCTACTGTCTATACGACATCAAGGGATTAACACTCTCCTATATAATTGTTTCTTGATTATAATCTCATTTATCAAACCAATTATAAGCAGTGGCGGTGTCTTAAAGTACTAGTGTTCTTTCACAATGACAGGTGCAGAACAAGAGATCAAAAATGCCTTGATTTTGTGGTTAGATTGCTTCCAACCACTGAGAGTTAGCACTGGAGGAAATTCCACATTGGCTCAAACAGAACAATCATAATATATCCTAAACTCAAACAATGTTTGGATTAACTGCCATTTGCATTATTCATATCACTATTTCCTCCCATGAATGAAAAAGGAATCAGGAGATGGTATGCCTATAAATCCTAGCGACCATACGACATATGCATGCAGAGGATATAAGAAACTTGTACAGGTTAAATAACAGGGGTCTTACAAATTGTATTACCCAAACCTGTCATTTAATACATGAGGAAACTGGGACTCAGAGTGGTAAGAGGACTTGCTCACAGTCATATGGTTTCCTAATGGCAGTGCCAGCTCTAGTCCTAGTTCACTGTGCCGTTCCATGGATTCAGTACAAATAGTAGAGAAATATATCTAAATTTTTCCATTATACTAGTACAAATCCTGCTTAAGGTGAGATCGGATTTGAAAATCTTTTCATTAAGCAGAAATTCTGCTCATGATGGACTTAAACTAATAAATTAAATTAGCTTTGTCTAATAATGCTGGTCTGTCTGCCTGAGAAACCTACAATATTCCAATGCATAGGAGCTGTTGCTACCCAACTGTTCTTGGTAGTGAAGAAAAGAGGATTCTAATTCCAGGTGACTCTTCTTATTTTGTGTACATTTCTGAACCCCTGGCATTCTCAACAGTCTCAATTTCCTTAGCTGCAACCATCCATGGCAGATTGCAAAGCATAAGGTCTTTTGAAGTCAAAAAGAACTTACTGAATACCAGGTCTTACCACTTAGGACATAACATCAGACAAATCACTCCATCTCTCTGAACCTGTTTCTCAACTAAGGTAATAAGATATTCACCTCACAGGACTATCAAGAGCATTAAATGAGATGATATAGACAGTGCAGAACATGATCTTAGGATACAGTTAAGTGAAAGGTTAAGAAGAGAATAGAGGCACCTGGCTGGCTCAGTTTGTGGAGTGTGTGACTCTTAATGTCAGGGTTGTAAGTTCAAGCCCCATATTGGGTGTAGAAATTACTTAAAAACAGAAATCTTAAAAAAAATTTTTTTTAAAGAAGAGAGTAACAAAAATTCTCACCTATGAGTTTAAGAGCAGGTTTATGGTTTGCAATGTTTAAATGTTAATTCCTGTTCAATACATAAAATATCTTAAATAAGTATCTACATTTTTTTTTTTAAGTCCTTGTCAAAGATACATATTGAAGTAGTTAGAAAGTGAAATGACATGTATCTGGGACTTGCTTTAAAGGATGCCAGTCTCCCAACTCCTGTGCCATACAAACAAAATTAGTAGAGATAGGTGAAAGTGGGTGATGCATACCATGGAGAATCACCATACTACTCTATTTATGTATATACTTGAAATTTTCCATAGCAGAAAGTTATTTATTTGTTTATTCATTTACTTACTTAATTACTTAATTTTAAGTACACTCCATACCCAGCATGGAGCCCAATGCAGGGTCTGAATTCACGATCCTAAGATCAAAACTTGAGCTGAGATCAAGAGTCAGATGCTAACCAACTGAGCCACCCAGATGCCCCACAAAGTTTTTTGTTTTAAAACCCAACAAAAAACAACACAAATAAAAAGCTAAGAAAAACTATACACATAAGTAATAAACTTTTCCCAAAAAACTAATGTCTCCATCAGAAACTTCTCAACACAAGATAATACTGGTCATTTCAGCCAAAATAAAGTATCTTAAAATTACTCTCAATACAAAGCATGTTTTATCTCTTTATTAAATACTAACTAAACAGCAGTATCTTCTCTTTCTTTGGTATTATTATTCCTCCACCTGGTAGAATAGCCTACAGTATATTTTTTCCTTTTTCCCCTTTATACATCCTTGTTATATTTTTTTAATGACTAGAACTACCATTAGTTCTATATGTATAAACAAGTATGTAAATATACATGAATGTATACACATATACATATGTATATGTATATAAAAATAACTAGGATTACTATACTACCATTACTACTCTTACATCTATTATTTAATAGTGCACCCATCGGGTATACTTGACCTTTTAAAGTTTGTTTGTTTATTTATGTATTTTTATTTTGAGAGAGAGATGGAGAGCATGCAGGGGAGGAGCAGAGAGAGAGACAGAAAGAATCCCAAGCAGGCTCCACACTGTCAGTGCAGAGTCTGAAATCACAAACTGTGAGACCATGACCTGAGCCAAAGTCAAGATTAGAACACTTAACTGACTGAACCACCCAGGTGCCCCTATCCTTGACCTTTTAAAAAGCAGGACTCATCTGGGGCAGCTGATCCAACTTCGGCTCAGGTCATGATCTAGCAGTCTGTGAGTCTAAGCCCCACGTCAGGCTCTGTGCTGACAGCTCAGAGCCTGGAGCCTGCTGCAACTCTGTGTCTCCCTCTCTCTCTCTGCCCCTACCTCGCTCACACTGTCTCTCTCTCAAAAATAAACATTAAAAAAAATTTTTTTTTAAAAAGCATGATTCATCTGAAAGGATTAAAAAAAATCCCTCACATAACACATAACCTTCAAAATAATGGGCAAAGTGAGGAAAAGCTGTGAACTATAGCCCATTTGCAAATTTACTATACTTTACACATAGATTTTTAATTTGTTGGCACATGATGCATTAAATAAACTGAAAGTATCAGTTGAAATTATTTAAAGGTAACCATAAATACCTGCAAATAACTTTTGTAAGTTAATTACTATAAAACTTTGAACACTACACTACAGTACAACCTTAAAATATCTGAACTTAAGACTTAACACTATATACTCCAATCTTGTTTCAAAATAAAAACGTTTACTGGGGCGCCTGGGTGGCTCACTCAGTTGAGCTTCCAACTTTGGCTCAGGTCATGATCTCGCGGTGTGTGAGTTCGAGCCCCACATCGGGCTCTGTGCTGACACCTCAGAGCCTGGAGCCTATTTCAGATTCTGTGTCTCCCTCTCTCTCTGACCCTCCCCCATTCACGATCTGTCTCTCTCTGTCTCAAAAATAAATAAACATTAAAAACAACATTTTTCAAAATAAAAATGTTTACTATACTAACATTTATTATTATTATTTTGTTATGTTTTATTTATTTATTTTGAGAGAGAGCGAACAAGAGTGGGGAAGACGCAGAGAGAGAGGGCACGGAGCCTGACACAGGACTCAATTCCACAACCTTGGGATCATGACCTGTGCCAAAATCAAGAGTCAGATGCTCAACCGACTGGGCCACCTAGGCAACCCTACCATACTACCATTTAAATACTCACACGCTTTGCCTTTTCATAATTTTCATAGCAAGTACACAGAGAACAATCTTCTCCAAATTTGTATCCAAAGGGATAAAGAAGCACATTATGTCAACTTCCCTATCAAACAGTCCCACTTACCAAAAGGCAAAGACAAAACATATTCCATAATTTCACTTCAAATGTGCCTAGGCAGTTTATTTCTTTAATTCAGATATACTCTTTCAAACATATAAATGAGATTTAACTAATTCTCAAACTAAGTGTGTTAAAACTTCCTTCTGCCGTCTTTAAAGGAAGAAAAAGTAGTTTCAAAATAGTTCCACCTCCAGATGCTTGGCTGGCTCAGTCTGTAGAGCGTGCAACTCTTGATCTCAGGATTGTGAGTTCAAGCCCCACTTTGGATGTGGAGCCTACTTAAAACAGAAGAAAAAAAAAAAAAAAAGGTTTCAACTCCTGAGAAATAACAGTCATTCATGGTACTCTTCTTTCAACTTTTAAGTTTATAAAATTATAGGAAAATTAATTAAATTGGAAGTTTGGAAAGCCCTGCTCTCCAAAATACCCCACCTCCAAACTACATGACACCTTTTCTTTCTTCCTCTGGAGCTAAAACTGACTCCGTTAGTTTATTCATCCTCAATCAGTCGGCAATATTTACTAAGTCTCAGCAATGAATTAGGTACTCTGGAAAGTTACAAAGGAAATACAGGAGCTACTAACTACCCTCAAGGAGTTTATATATCATCCCCATAAAGGAAAAAAAAAAAAAAACAAAAACATAGTTACTGAAAAATATCTTTGCTGAGAATCTCACAGTCAATGTGGATCAAAGACTACATCTTCAAGCCAGGTTCTTTACACTAAGTAATGCAAGACAGTGTCCACAAAATTAAACACACTCCAAAAAGTGGCCAAATCTAAGTTATTTATGGATTACATATGCTGCTACACACTTCTACATGCATGACAAAGGAAGCCAGCTCCCATAAGTGGAGGTTTCCAAACACCCCTAATGCACACAAAGAAAGAGACATGTACTCCCTGCATGGGCCACTTTTTGCTACTTTCCCTGATAACATCCTGTTTCTGCCACAACCACTAACAAAGTGTTCAGTCACCAATATCAGGGTCCTACTTTGAGGGAACAACATCTATTATATACCCTCAGAGACCAAACAGAAAATTCCAAAAAGCCTGACAGTTAAGAATCTTAGCTGTATCTACAAGAGAAGTAGCTGAAAAACAAGGAATAGCAATGGATTATCCTTCTAGTCTTCAAGCTGTAGATGAGAAGTCATCTGCGGCCCCACATTTCTGTTGGCTCTGGAAACTTCCTTTCTGTCTTCTGATTATGTATGTCTTTTCCTCTTGTGAACTACTCTGTATAGAATACTAGATAAAGCAGATACCACACTGGGATGGGGGTAGGGGTGTACTGCCAAAGCTAGCAATTTTCTACAAACCAGGGGTCTTCCCATGATCATGAACACCCCAGACAATTCTGATGATACAATTCCCCAAATAAAACTGTTATCAAGAGCAGTTTCATTCTATTTGTCAACCTTTGGGCCTAATTCTATACACCTAAACCTTAAAACAAAACAAACCCCTACCAGATTTGCTCCGACACTTTGATAGTTGTCAAATATTCTGCAGCATTAAATCTAGAAAGGACATTCTCTGTGTCACTTAACTGAATCACATTAAAGAATATCAAATCTAGATCTCATTAAGAGGTCCTGTTAAAATCATATTCAGACGTCAGAAAGGCAAGATCCCACAACCCAATCACAAATACTGTATAGGTATTACAGCTTCGACTGCTGTCCCAACTTTTCAAGCTTTGGGACTCTAAATTACTTGGAGTAACAGCTTAAACTTGAGATGCACTACAAATTGACCAAAAGAAATTAAGAAAATAAAAGGCATACATTAGTTTCAGCGCGTATTCATAGTAAGAATTTGCGAATTAGAAAAGAATAGGGTAAAGACAGTAAATTCGATGTTTGGACTACAATACACATCAGAACAGAACCCGAGCTACCTAAACAAACCTTACCTACTGCCAATAAACAGAAGAGCGTTTCTTAACGGCTTAAGTACGACAACCATTTTTTTTTTCATGTTTAAAACGGCTGCTACAAATTGTCCAAGTCGAAACACATAGGAAAATTCTAAGCCGGTCTTCGGCGAGGAGCTACTGTGCTTAGAGCATCACACAAAAGACCGAAGCAAACATAAACACGCTCTGGGCCTTCGCAGATAGCGGCCAGGAGCCAGGGTCTGACTCCCAGACCCCCGCCCCGGCGAGGGAATGGGGAGTGGGGGTGGGGTCCTCTTCTCGGAATGCGCCGGGGAGCTAGCTAGGGACGGGGAGGGAAGGAGCGAGTGCAGCACGGAGGAAGAGAGAGAAGCAGCGCACCGGCGTCAGCGGCTTCCAAGGCCGGCAACACCCTCAGGCCCGCACCAGGCCTGGCCCTCCCGGCTCCGTCCCGCCTCCTCCTTACCTCCCTCACGTCCTGCAGGCACTCGAGCACCGCCAGGTTGTTGCTCCAGGTGTGCTTGGGACACACACGGGTCACGTCCTCCCTGCAGGACTCTTCCTCCGCTAGCTTCCAGCCCCCGCCAGCCCCGCCGGGCCCCGCTCCGCCCCGCCGGGCCGGAGGCCCACCCGCCGGGAAAGGCGGCTGCGGCGGCTGAGGCGGTTGCTGCGGTGGCTGCTGCTGGTGCTGGAGCTGAGATGACTGAGGCATCTGGAGCAGCGACTGACCCGCCTGCCCGCCTCCTCCAGTCTGCCCTACAAAGGACGGAAAGTTGGCCCCCGGGCCCTGGCCCTGGCCGTGGCCGCCCTGGCCCGGGAGTTTCTGGGCCCCGGCCGCCGCGAGCAGCAGCAGCTGCAGCGCCGCCGACAAGCGGAACATCCTCCGTACACGTCCACACGCCGCCATCTTGGGTCCGCGGCGAGCTCGACGCACCCGCCGGCGCCGCGTATTTAAATGAGGGGGCGGGGCGCGGGCGGGGCCCTGTGGGGCCCACCCGAGCCCCTCCTCTGCTGGCGCCGACTGGGGTACTGAGAGCAGAGCCCCGGAGGAGGCTGCGCTTGAAACGGCCCACGCCCTGGGCCTTAGAGGCTCTTTGCCGGGGAAATTGCTGGAGTTCCTTAAAAAGCCTGGGCAGGGCGGCTATGAATAATTCCCTTCGTTGTCGTCACAGGAGAATAAAAAGGAATTGGGATTGCCACAACCAAGATGGCCGGTAGAGTATGTCGCCTGTTCAGTGACGGGGGTAGGTGGGGGGAAAACAAAAACAAAAAACTTTGTGTGTAGACGTGAACTTTACACGATCAGGTGTATTCCGAAACCTGAGAGTCTCTTCTTGCATCTCTCCGTGCTGCCTTCCACCTGCCTCAGAACCTTTCTTACCCAGGGAAGAAGGCAGCATTGGATAAGGGGTAGGAGCCCCGGTTAGGAGCACAGGTTCCGAGTTAAGGAAAGACCCGGTTATAATCTTTGCTGCTCTGAAGACTAGGAAAGCCCTTTAACTTCTGAGCCTTATTCTTCTCGTCCCATGAAGAAGAGGAGGAGCTCTAACGTAAAGTATAATTGTGAAGTTTAGAAATAATAATAAGGAAAGTGCCTGGCCCACAATATAGAATTCAAAAAGTTATAGCCAATACTATGAATAAGCTGGGAAGACTTTTGCGCCTGAGTCCAGACTGTAGACTAGAACTTAACCTCCTGTTTAAAGGAGGAGAAGGGCCGCCTGGGTGGCTCAGTTGGTTAAGCATCCAACTTTGGCTCAGGTCATGATCTCAAGGTTCATGGGTTTGAGCCCCATGTGTGGCTTTGTGCTGACAACAGGGAGCCTGGAGCCTGCTTCAAATTCTGTATCTCTTTCTCTCTGCCCCTCCCCTGCCCGCTCTCTCTCTCTCTCTCTCTCTCTGCCTCAAAAATAAACATTTTTTAAAAAGTAATAATAAAGGAGGAGAAGAAAAAAGATCTTTGAGGCCTCAAGTTGCTCAGGGTGAACTGTGCTTACCCGAAAGCAGCATCTTGGGCACTTTAGGGAATGGTTGATTGACTTCACACTGGTGTCCCTCCCTCTCCTTAAGAGATAGGATATGTCCTTAAGAGATAGGATACCTTCTCAAAGGTCTACACACCCATTGTGTCATTTGAGCCTTGTATCAGGCCTGGGTTGGATTCTAATTCAACTGAGGAATAGCACAGAGGAATGGGCAGTGAAGATCAGATCAGACATAACTAGTCTAAAAAGCCAGGTGGACTCAGGGAACCCATAAGGATCCCCTGAGATTGAGAATGTTCTGGGGGTACAAACTGCCCACTTTGGCTGACAGCAGGCCTCTATCACTGGGAATGAGGGTGTGTTGGCCTCTCTGGCAACACTCACCCCTGCTGATGCCATAAAATGGTCCTGAGGCTGCTGCCGAACTTCAGCATTGACTAAGTCAGCCCAGGGTAAGCCACATAAATGTACATATTCATGAAGAGATACATGGCATAGGTAAGTTGTCAGCAGGCTGGAGTCATCGGAAGTTCTTAAAAAGTCACTAAGGGCCGTTAATTTTCAGTAATGGGTCTGCATTGCACTCAGACAAGTGGGAGATTATTTTAAACTAATTTAAGGCTAGGGGCACCTGGCTTATTCAGTCAGAAGAGCTTGTGACTCTTAATCGCAAAGTCATGAGTTTGAGCCCCACATTGCATGTAAAGATTACTTAAATAAATAAAACTTTTTTAAAAACTTAAAAGATAAATAGTTTAAGGCTAGCAATTGACAGTCTGTTAAAAGAAGCCAGCAGTTGCCTATCTCTCAGCCTTACTGAGGAAACCCCATACCCAGCCACAGATTGCCTCTGAAGATAGGGAGGAGTGTATGTGCTGATCTTGAAATCACAATGACCAAGAAGCGAGAAACCCAGAGAAATCTGGGAACCTGGCCAGCCCAGACTGTGTTAGGCAAGTCTAGACTTTATATAAGGCACAAACCCCTGAGCCAGTGGGAAGAGGGTTGACCTAACCTGGGTCTCCTGACCTCAGTGACTTTTCAGTACAAAATAGACTGTCCCTATCACAAACTCTGAATTCAGTTTACCCTTTATTGTACCTTTTGTTTCTTGTTCCTCACTTCCTTGATGCACTCAATATGTATAGGTTGAGTTTGGGTTGTTTTGTTTTGTTTTGTTTATGCCAGGCATTGCTCAAAAACTGGCTGAGATAAACAGTAAGACAATAAACAGAGCAAGATCATTTCAGATGGTTTAAGTGCTCTGAAGAAAATAAAAGGTATGTGCGGTGGCTGAGGCAGGGAGGGTTTTTATAGAAAGGCAGGTGGGGAAAGGCTTTCTGAGTGATAACTGAACTAAGAGCCAGTTGGCATACAGATGCCAACCACGTAAAACATCTGGATCTCAAGTTGGCTTAGCCTACTCAGGCTGCTATAACAAAATATCACAGACCGGGTGGCTTATAAACAATAGACATTTGTTTCTCACAGTTCTGGAGGTGGGAAGTCCAAGATCAGAGGGCTAGCATGGCCAGGTTCTGGGGAAGCCTCTTCTGGGTTGCAGACTGCTCACTTCTCGCCATGTTCTCATACAGTGGAAGGAGCTAGGGAGTTCTCTGGGGTTCTTGATAAGAACACTAATCCCATTCATGAGAGCTCTCCTCTCGCGACCTAAGCACCTCCAAAAGGCCTATCTCCTAATATAATCACATTGGCTATCAGTATTTCCGCATATAAGTTTAGGGCAGACACAAACATTTAGACCACGGCAAAAATGTTCAAAAGCAGAGAGTAACAAGTTGAAGACCCTGGCATGGGAATAAGCTTTCAAAATAAAGACGTATATGGCTAACTTGAAATGAGGAAAGAAGAGAATAGAGGAAGGAGTCAGAGAACTGGTCAGAGGCAGATCATGGAGGGCCCTGTAGACCCTATATATCCATGTAATTGGGGAGGATTCTGATTCCAAACAAAGAGTTTGTATTCCCACTGAAAGAAAATCATAAAAGCTAGACAACATACATAAAATATTTTTGAATGGCACCTGGGTGGCTCACTTGGTTAAATGACCGGCTCTTGATTTCAGCTCAGGCTGTGATCTCACGATCCATGAGTTCGAGACTGGCAATGGGGTCTGCCTGACAGTGTGGAGCCTGTTTGGTATTCCGCCTCCCTCTCTCTCTCTCCCTCTCCCCTGCTTGCTGTCTGTCTGTCTCTCTCAAAATGAATAAAAGTAAACTTAAAGGGGCACCTGGGTGGCACAGTCAGTTAAGCGTCCGACTCTTGATCTCGGCTCAGGTCATGATCTCATGGTTCGTGAGTTCAAGCCCCACATCAGGCTCTGCACTGATAGCATGGAGCCTGCTTGGGATTCTGTCTCTCCCTCTCTCTCTGCCCCTCCCCTGCTTGTGCTCTCTCTCAAAATAAATAAATAAACTTAAAAAAATAAGAAAATTTAAAAAAAATAAAAAATAAATAAACTTAAAAAAAAAAAGTTTAAAATGTCTTTGAAGGGGCGCCTGGGTGGCTCAGTCAGTTAAGTGCCCGACTTCGGCTCAGGTCATGATCTCACGGTCCGTGGGTTCGAGCCCCGCGTCAGGCTCTGTGCTGACAGCTCAGAGCCCAGAGCCTGCTTCAGATTCTGTCTCCCTCTCTTTGCCCCTCCCATGCTCGAGCTCTGTCTCTCTCTGTCTCTCTCTCTCTCAAAAATAAACATTAAAAAAAATTGTTTTTAAAAGAAATAACAGATGCAATCAGGAAATGAAGGTCTACAATCTTTGAGAAAAGGGAATTCCATAGCCCAGATTTTTTTCAGAGTTGTACTATCCAAATTGTGGCTCAAAAGAAGTGAGCCCATACAGAAAGCAGCAATCTCA
The DNA here is from genome assembly GCF_024362965.1 of Panthera pardus. Lineage (NCBI taxonomy): Eukaryota > Metazoa > Chordata > Mammalia > Carnivora > Felidae > Panthera > Panthera pardus. The sequence continues at coordinate 13,561,848 of NW_026526754.1, forward strand.
TAGGGCTGAAAATACACAGGTACAAGTTCAAAGCACCCAGTGTGGCTGGGGCTTAAGGGTCAAAATACTGGAGAGAAGAAAACCACAGAGAAAGAGCCAAAAATCTGCAAATACATTTCTCTCAAGTCTCTGGCTGACTCCTAAGCTGTGCAAGCACAGAGTGAGACTCCGCAAACTCAGAAGCAAACAATAGCTGAGAAAGCAATAAACTGAGAGCTTTTTCAGGAGCCTCATGTGTGCTAAAGAAAGAAATACAAGTTAGAGTTTAAAGCCGGCTGACCCACAGAGGCCTTGGTAAACACCTCAGGCTTTAAACTGGAAGGGTTACACCCTGGGAACAAAGGCCACACCCCAGGAGAAAGGACAACACTCGAGGAGTGAGGATACTGGCCCGGAAGAAAAGGCAAAATTACAATAGTTCAACCCTAATAAAAACATGCCTCCGTGGGGTCTAAGTGACCCACCAGTACTCGGTAAGAAGAAAACATAATCCTTCTGGAGACAGATAACATCATCGAAAGCCTCTACAACTTTTATTAATTTTTATTTTAAGATGTTTTTAAATGTTTATTTATTTGAGAGAAAGAACACACACACGTGTGGGGGTGTGGCAGAGAAAGGGGGACAGAGGATCCAAAGCGGGCTCTTGCTGACAGCAGAGAGCGCAATGCGAGAGGCTCCAACTCAAAAACCGTGACATCATGAACTGAGCCAAAGTCGGTGCTTAACTGACTGAGCTACCCAGGTGCCCTGCCTCTACAATTTTTAATCTGCATGATCCAGCACTGGATCAAAACTTATGGGGCATGCTAAAAACAAAGCAAAACTGAACTAAATAACCAAAACCAAAAGAACAAAAAAGTCAACAAAAGCAAACTCCCTATGATTCAGATATTCGATTTAATCAGATAAGGACTTTAAAATAGTTGTGACTAATAGAGAAAATAAAAGATAAAACAGGGGCGCCTGGCAGGCTCAGTCAGTGGAATGTGTGACCCTTGATCTCAGGGTTGTGAGTTCGAGCCCCACCTTGGGTGCAGAGATTATTTTTTTAAAAATCTTAAGAGAAAGAGAAGGTAAAATAGATGACAAAGAGAGCATTTCAACAGAAAATTGGATTCTCTACAAATAATCAAATGGACGTTCTAGAACTGAATTAAATTTCCTTAGATGATTTTAACATCAGTGCCTTAGTCTGTTTGGGCTGCTGTAACACAGTACCATAGACTGGGTGGCTTAAAACAATAGAAATTTATTTCTCACAGTTCTGGATGCTGCGAGTCCAGGATCCAGGTGCTGGCAGATTTCGTGCCTGGCGAGAGCCCACTTCCTGGTTCACGGACAGCCCCATCTTCTTGCTATAAACCTCACTCGGCATAAAGGCGCTAGGGAGCTCTCTGGGGTCTCTTCTAAGACACTGTTCCCATTCATGAGAACTCTGTGTACCCTCATGAAAATCAAAGAGAAAGAAAAACAATGTTTAATGGTTTTTGTTTTTTGTTTTTAAATTTTAAGTTTTTTAAGTTTATTCATTCACACCTGATAGAGCACAAGCTGGGGAGGGGCAGAGAGAAAGAGAGAGCAAGAAACCCAGACAGGCTCTGCACTGCTAGCACCGGGCCCAATGGGACACAGGGCTTGGGCTCACTAACTGTGAGATCATGACCTGACCCAAAGCCAGATGCTCAACCAACTGAGCCACCCTAGCGCCCAGAAAGAAAAAACTCTTAAAAACAAAGACACATCGTTTTCAAAGGAGCGGTAACGTTAATATCTGACTTTTCAGTAGAAACTATGAAGTTAGGATTTCATAGTTGGGGAGGGGACACAAACAGTCTATATGGCAGACACAGAATTATTGGAGGGAAACAGGTCAATAGAAAATATCCAAAAGGAAGCACAGAAAGAATAAAAAGATTTTTAAAAAGGACAGAGTGGAAGAGATACATGGGACACAGTCAAAAGTTCTAACATCTAGGGGCGCCTGGGTGGCTCAGTTGGTTAAGCATCCGACTTTGGCTCAGGTCATGATCTCATGGTTCGTGGGTTTGACCCCCACATAGGGCTCTGTGCTGACAGCTCGGAACCTGGAGCCTGCTTCGGATTCTGTGTCAACCTATTTCTCTCTGCCCCTCCCCCGGTCATGCTCTGTCTCTGCCTCTCAAAAATAAATAAATGTTAAAAAAAAAAAGTTCTGGGGTACCTGGGTGGCTCAGTCAGTTAAGCATCTGACTTCGGCTCAGGTCATCATCTCGCAGTTTGTGAGTTCAAGCCCCGCGTTGGGCTTGTGCTGACAGCTCAGAGCCTGGAGCCTGCTTCAGATTCTGTCTCCCTGTCTCTCTGCCTCTCCTATGCTCATGCTCTGTGAGATAGATGTCTCTCTATCTCTCAATAATAAATAAACGTTAAAAAAAAATTTTTTTTAAGTTCTAACATCTATATAACTAGAATCCCAAGAGGAGAGGGGAAAGGCAGTGGCACAGCTCAATATCTGAAGAGACATGCTTTGAATTTTCCCAAACTGATGACAGGTATCAACCTTTGGATTCAAGAAGTTCCATGAACCCTAAGCAGTTAAACACAAAGAAAACCACATCTTAGTACATCATCATGAAACTGCTGAAAATCAAAAAGAAAGAAAAAATCTTAGAAGCGGATGAAGACATATTATCTTCAAAGTAGCACTAACACTAATATCTGACTTTTCACTAGAAACTATGGAAGCCAGAAAGCAAAATGACATACTTTAAATACCGAAAGAAAAAAAAAAAACCCACAAATTATTGCTAACCTGGAATTGTACACCCAGAGAACATGGACTTCATAAATGAAGGTAAATTAAATATGACATCCAAAGCACAAGCAACGAAAGAGAACAGATGGATTTCCTCAACAGTTGGATTTCCTCAAAACGTAAACCCTTTGTGCATCAAGGACGCTATCAAGGTGAAAAGACAGCCGACAGAACCGGGAGAAAATATTTACAAAGTATATATGTAGTATCCAGAATATGTGTAGAATCTTTATAACTCAATAATAAAAACACAAATAATCCAGTTGTAAAGTGGGCAAGAGATCTGAATAGTCATTTCTCCAAAGAAGATATACAGAAGGCAATAAGCACATGAAAAGATGTTCAACATCATTAGTCGTTAGGGAAATATAAATCAAAATCACAACCAGATTCCACTTCACACCCACTAGGATGACTATAATAAAAAAGAAAAAGACCAAAAAAAAAAAAACCAAACCCAGATAACAAGTGTTGAACAGGATATGGAGAAATTAGAATCATCATATATTGCTTGCAGGCATGTAAAATGGTGCAGCCACCATGGGAAATTGTTAGGCGGTTTCTCAAAAAGTTACACGTAGGGTTGCCATATGACCCAGCAATTCCATCCCTAGGTATATACCCAAGAGAACTGAAAACATGTGTTGACACAAGAACATAAATGTTCATGGAAGGATTATGCATAAAAGCCAAAAAGTGGAAACAACCCAAACGTTCATGAAATGATGCGTGGATAAATAAAATGTGGTATATTCATACAATGAAATATTATTCTGCCATAGAAAGGAATGAAGTACTGATCCATGCTAAAACATGAATGAACCTTGAAAATGTAATGCTAGAGGCACCCGGGTGGCTCAGTTGGTTGAGCATCCGACTTTGGCTTAGGTCACGATCTCACGGTTCATGAGTTTGAGCGCCGTGTCAGGCTCTGTGCTGAAAGCTCAGCACCTGGAGCCTCCTTCGGATTCTGTGTCTCCCTCTCTCTCTGCTCCTCCCCTGCTCACACTCTGTCTCTCTCTCAAAAATAAATAAAGATTAAAAAAAAAGAAAATATAATGCTAAATGAAAGAGCCAGACACAAAAGGTCATCCGTCGTATGACTGCATTTATATGAAATATCCAGAATAGGCAAATCCATAAAGACAAAAAAGTAGATTAATGGTTTCCAGGAGATGGGGTGGGGGGAGGTGGGAGGGAGAATTAAAAAGTACAGAGTTTCTCCTTTGGGGGTGATGGAAATATTCTGGATTCAGATAGTGGTGATAGTTGCATGACTTTGTGAATATACTAAAAAACACTGAATGGCTTACTTAAAAATGGTTAAAGTAGTGAATTTTATATTGTGTGAGTTTTATCTCAATAAAAACATTTGAATACAATTGGATCCACTTAAAAAAGTTTAAGTGAAGATACTTTCCGAAAACTGAAGCTCAGATAGTGAGATAACTCGTTTCTAGCAAACCTGCGCTAGTCTAGGCTGAAAGAAAATGACCCCAGATGGAAGCCTAGGACTGCGGGAGGGAATAAAGAGCACTGACAGAATAAATATGTGGACAATGAATATGAGTTTAAGCAACAATAGTGAGGGATTTATAACAGGTGTGATAGTGGAATGTATGACTCCCATAGTGTATAATCAGGGATGGAATAAACCCTGGAATTTTTTTTAAAATGTGATTTTTTGGGGCACCTGGGTGGCTCAGTCGGTTGAGCATCCGACTTCTGCTCAGGTCATGATCTCACACTCCAAGAGTTCGAGCCCTGCGTCGGGCTCTGTGCTGACAGCTCAGAGCCTGGGGCCCGCTTCAGATTCTGTGTCTCCCTCTCTCTCTTCCCCTTCCCTGCTCATGCTCTGTCTCTCTCTGTCTCAAAAATAAAGAAAAGCATTAAAAATTTTTTTAAAAAATGTGATTTTTTAAGTTTGTTTTTTTGAGAGAGAGAAAGAGTGAGTGGGGGAAGGGGCAGAGAGAGAGGGAGAGAAAGAGAATCCCAAGCAGGCTCTGCACTGTCTTCGCTTAGGTTAATCACATGTTTGGGGTGCCTGGGTGGCTCAGTTGGTTAAACATCAGACTTTGGCTCAGGTCATGATCTCATGGGTCATGGGTTCGAGCCCTGTGTGGGGCTCTGTGCTGACAGCTCAGAGCCTGGAGCCTGCTTTGGATTCTGTCTCTGTCTGTCTCTGCCCCGCCCTGGCTCACACTCTGTCTCTCTCTCTTAAAAATAAACATTGGGGCACCTGGGTGGCTCAGTCAATTAAGTGTCCGACTTCGGCTCAGGTCACTATCTCAAGGCTTGTGAGTTGGAGCCCCAAGTTGGGCTCTGTGCTAACGGCTCAGAGCCTGGAGCTTACTTTGGATTCTGTATCTCCTCCTCTCTCTGCCCCTCCCATGCTCATGCTCTGTCTCTCTCTGTGTCCCAATAATAAATAAACGTTAAAAAAATTTTTTTAAATAAACATTTAAAAAAATAATAAATCCACTTAAATTTAAGCGCAATGGGAAAAAGAATATAAGGGCAACGGGAAGCCCTTGGAGGTTTTCAGCAGGGGTGTGAGTTGATCGCCAAGCAAGAGCTAGTAAAGGTAGAGTCTTAAACACGTCACAACCACCCCCATAGTGCTCGGTGTGGTGTTGGGCACCCAGAGGGCAATCGGTGAGGACTTACTGAATGGCCAAGCTGCTTCTCCTACCGCTGGATGCCTGAAAGGGTCCTAAGTGCCTGAAACCCTCCAGTTGCTCTGTCATCTGCTGTTTGGGCAAACAAGGTGAAAAGAGGTGATTGGGTAGATCAGTCGCCCACCCCTTCCTATAGTCTTCTGACTGGAGGGCTGTGGCGGCTTCCACAGTTCAGCGCCACTTCCCCAAACTTGGCCGTGCAGCTCAGTCACTGGAGCGATTTGCAGACGTGTCTGATTACGGTGTCCAGGAGTGTGCCTTTTCCAACTAAGTTGGCACTGATCCCCGCGGGTCCTCAGTAACCGGTACTGTGGTATAGGGCTGCTCTGGTGGCCTCCCTCTCCTCAGGCAACTGCCTGACCTTTGCCATATCCAAGGTTTCAGGATCAAAGAGAAGTCACACTGACCCGTGGAGTTCTAACACTTTCATCCTGAAACTTTTTTTCTTATTCCTCAACACTCCTCTCAAAAGGTTGCAACGTTTTTGAAGCCTCCCTGGGAAGATTAACCCCTTGTCAACATGTCATTTTTATATTCATTTATATAGCACTTATTTTCTGAGCACCTCTTATTTCCTGCCTTGGGGATGGCCCTGTGGTTTAGCACAGCCATTTCATTATCTACTCCACCATTTGCCTTCTGGTGGGTTATTCTGGGTTCTCTGAGAAGCGATCTCCAAGGGTGCCTGGCTGGCTCGGCCAAAAGAGTTTGTGACTGTTGATCGTGGGGTTGTGAGTTCGAGCCCCATGCTAGGTGTCGAGATTGCTTAAATAAGTAAAATTAAAAAGAAGGAGGAGAAGGAGGAGGAGAAAGGAGAGAAGGAGGAGAAGGAGAAGAAGAAGTCTCCAGACAGGATGAGCCATGGAAGAGATTCATGAGGATGAAACCTTCCCAGGAATGAGCCCACTTTAGCACCTCTGCCACACTCAGTCATCGGCTAGGAGTAGCCCTTGGGGAATGTGGCCTCAGCGTGAACGCGGTGATGGATTTCAGAGCACTATCAGTCTGTCGGTCAACTGAGCTCCCACCATTGGAGATCTGAGAGGCAAGTTTTCATGACCACCATACTCCACCCTTTGGACCCCGCAGAGTTCTTTCTCTCCATTAGTGTGGTGAACAGCTACTCCATAGTTTCCACGGATCTCTTTTTCTGAGGTAAGAACTCAGATGAGGGACATCAGCGAGATAAACTACCATCTACTGCTGCAAGTTGTCTCAGGGCTGCGATGTATTCACTTTTCTCCATTCTGAATTTCTATTACCCTCAACGAGCAGCTAGACGTCTCGGTGGATTACTTGGTAGTGTGACCCAAGACTTCATTCCGGGGTTGCTGGTGGTGGTAGTGTCTGAATTCTTGGTCATTGTACCCTTCTCAGTCTGGTGCGGTATTGTTGCACATATCTGTTTATACTTACAGAGGGGCAACGGAGAACCAGAAGGCACCCAAGCAGACCACCTGGGTATTCCCTCCTGCCCGCCCCCCCACCATGTACAAGCAGCCCTACTTCCTCCTATTGATCAGGGTTAGTTTCTGCCACCATTTTATATCTACTGGTCCCTGGGCACAAGGTCCCAAAGTAGCAGTCATAACTTGTAGCTCAGGAGGACCTTTGCTGTGTCCTCTGGCAAGGTGCACCCCCTGTAGAGACACAGGACTTCAACCATATGGAGCCCAGAGTTGTTGGGATGGGAAGCACAAAATCACCCTGGTCATTGAGAGTGATGGTAAGTGGGGTCACTCCTGTTCCCCACATTGGTTCCTGGACCCATGTATTCCTCCTACTAGGGATTCAGCAGCATATGGAGGTCTCTTATTTAGTACTGCACCCTGAAGAATGGCACCCCATGCTTTGAGTGTTGTTTCTGAGCTAGTGCTTCAGCTGTGCTTTTAGAAGGTCATTACCAGTGTTCTATTAGCTGGCTGCTTCTGGAGAATGTAGTATATGATATGAACAGCAGATACCATGGTCATGGGCCCCCTTCCGCAACCCTGGGTGGTGAGTTCACTGTAAATTGAGTCCCCTGGGTGAGGTGTTATGCCGTGTGGTAATCTGTGCCTCAATTAGGCGTTTTGCTGACTGACGCTCTGAGAGCAAGAAAGGCAAATCCATATCCAGAATAGCCCTACAAGGATGAATTTTGGGCCTTCTCGGAAGGAAGGAGCACTTTGTAGCAGACTTAACACCACATAGCTGCTTGATCTTCTCTAGGAATAGTGCATATCAGAGACGCAGTGTCGGTCTCTATCGCTGACAGGGTGGACGTTCAGAGGCAGCCTTGGTAAGCGGGAGCCCATTCTCCCGTATGGACTTTGGGTCCATATGTAGCCTCCATCTCTGTCACCATGGCCACTCTGTTCACGGGCCCAGCATGTCAAGTCTGCAAGGACTGAACACGGGCTAATGTCGATTGACCTAGTCATTTTGCCTACTTGGTTGTTTGTGTTTCTTCTATGGTGGAGGCTTTCTGGTGCACATTGGCATATCAAAAAAATCATATGTTGTACCTTCTTCCATATAGTTCATCTACATCCACCAGTCCACTGGAACCTGCCCAGGAACCTGTACATAATCTCACCTTAGACCACTTGCCCTTCCATACAAAGTGGAAAGCCAAGGGCACAGCTTGCAATTCCATTTGTTGGGAATATTTTTCATTCTCCGTCATCTTTCAGGGTCACACTTGTATCCTTCATGTCTTTAATGGTGGCACTAATCTCCACCATCCTTCATCCCCCAATAAAACAATGCTTTTAATTTACTGTTTTGGCCAGTGGTGGAGAGCAGTTTCCAAGGCTTACATCTGTTTTTTACGGTTATAATTCTTATCCCACAGGCCAGAAACGCAATGTGGCATTATTCTAGATCATTTCCAGTTATATATTTGGGACTGGGAAATGATCGCTGGACAAAGAGGGGCCCCTATGAACCATACCTTAGCTAGGATCCCATTTATTACTGGCCCCCAGAGGCCAGGGGGCTAATGATACTTTTGGTCTCTGAGGGTCAACTCAGATCGAGTGTCCAATGGTCCTCAAAATATTTGGTTATTTCCCTTTCACCAGTATCCAGTCACCCAAGTAAATGGCCATGAATCTCTCTGGGGGAAGGACTGAGGAAATCACTGTGGTGGTATACATCTTCCCTGGTGTTGCAGGATCTTTGTTTGTAAGCTCCCAGCTACTTATTCATCCATTGATTTGTTCTGGATCTGAAAATTGGCTCAGGTCTAGAAACTGGGCACGGGAACATGACTTACTGGAGATGGCCACCCTTAGTGCCCCGCTCTTCCATTTCTATGGACTTTTTTGGTAATGGATGTTAAAAATCACCCTTGTTGATTGCGTCTATTTTGCCCCTAGGGATGCTATCTTTTATTAACCCTCTCCACAACTCCCTGATGATTGACCCTTCGGTTGCCTCTTCAGTCTTGGTGGCATTAATGGTAATTGTGGTCTCCTCAATGCTTGCAGTTAAGTACCACCGTCTGGTCTTTATTATTCTGGGGTCCCATCGTCCCCATCTTACTACCTGTTTTCTGGAACACTCCCAGAACAGCTTCTATTGGTTTATGTTTGCCAGGAAGCAGACAATAAAAGGGAATTAGCTATCCCTCTCTCTCTATCCCAGAGAGAGAGAGAGAGAAAGTGGGGGTAAGGGCGGAGAGAGAGGGGGAGAGAGGGAATCTCAAGCAGGCTCTGCACTGTCAGCGTAGAGTCCAATGTGGGGCTCGAACTCACAGACTATGAGATCATGATCTGAGCTGAAATCAAGAGAGCATCCGACTCTTGATTTCGGCTCAGGTCATGATCCCAGGGTCATGGGATCAAGCCCTGTGTCAGGTTCGGCACTGATCATGCAGCCTGTTTAGCTTTCTCTTCCTCTGCCCCTCTCCCCCCACTCAAGCTCTTTATAAAACTAAAATAACCTTAATCATAAAGGAAATGCAAATCGAAACTACAATGAGACATGACCTCACACTCAATAGGACGGCTACCATCAAAAAAATCCCAGAAAATGAGGGCACCTGGATGGATCAATGGGAAGAGCATGCGACTCTTGATCTTAGAACTTGGGTTTGAGCCCCGTGTTGGGTACTTAAAAAAAAAATTAAAAAAAAAAAAACAAAAACAAAAACAGAAAATAAAAAAGGTGGGAGAGGATGTGGAGAAATTAAAACCCTTGTGCACAGTTGGTGGAAATGTAAAATAGTACAGCAGCTATGGAAAAACAGTATGGTGGTTTCTCAAAAAATTAAAAACAGAATTACCATAACCCAGCAATTCCACTTCTGGGTGAACAAAACTGAAAGCAGGGTCTCAAAGGGATATCTGTACACCCACGTTCACAGCAACATTACTTGTAATGGCTAAAATGTGGACACAGCCCAAGTATCCCACTGACAGAATAAATAAGCAAAATGTGGTATTTTATACAATAGAATATCATTCCATCTTAGAAGGGAAATTCCTTCCTTCCTTCCTTCCTCCTTCCTTCCTTCCTTCCTTCCTTCCTTCCTTCCTTCCTCCCTCCCCTCCCCTCCCCTCCCCTCTCCTCTCCTCTCCTTTCCTTTCCATGTTTAGAGGATCCCAAGCAGGCTCCACGTTGTCAGTACAGAGCCAGACATGGGACTCAAATTAATGACCATGACCTGAGCTGAAATCAAGAGTCAGATGTTTAACCAACTGGGCAACCCAGGTGCCACTAAGAAGGAAATTTTTAACATATCTTGCCACATGGGTGAACCTTGAGGACGTTATGCTAAGTGACATAAGTCAGTCACAAAAAGACAAATATTGTATGATTCCATTTATATGAGGTAATTAGAGCAGTAAAATAGAGAAAGTAGAATGGTTGGTGCCAGGGGGTGGCAGGAGGGAAGAATGGGGCGTTATTATTTAATGGGTATAGAGTTTCAGTTTTACAAGATGAGAAATTATGGACATGGATGCACAACAATATGAACATAATACACTGAACTGTACCGGCTCAGTTGGTAGAGCATGCAACTCTTGATCTCAGGGTCGTGATTTCAAGCTCCACAATGGGCACAGAGCTTACTTAAAAAAATAATAATAAAGAAAAAAATGTGTAACATGGTATATTGTGTTATGTGCATTTAAAAAAGAAATTTCTGGGGGGTGCCTGGGTGGCTCAGTCGGTTAAGCGTCTGACTTCAGCTCAGGTCATGAACTCATGGTTGGTGGGTTTGAGGCCTGCGTTGGGCTCTGTGCTGATGGCTCAGAGCCTGGAGCCTGCTTCAGATTCTGTGTCTCCCTCTTTCTGTTCCTGCCCACTTACACTCTCTCTCTCTCTCTCTAAATAAGATTTAAAGAATTAAAAAAAATTTTTTTTAAATATTTATTTTTGAGAGAAAGAGTGACAGAGCACGAGCAGGGGAGGGGCAGAGAGAGAGGGAGACACAAAATCCAAAGCAGTTCCCAGGCTCTGAGAGCTGTCAGCACAGAGCCTGATGTGGGGCTCAAACTCATGAGCCGTGATCATGACCTGAACTGAAGCCGGACGCTTAACCAACTGAACTACCCAGATGTGTCCCGTGCATTTTACCATACCATAATACAAAAATTAGCAAAAAAAAAAGGAGCGGGGCGGCGCCTGGGTGGCTCTGTCAGTGGAGCATCTGATTTTGGCTCAGGTTATGATCTCATGGCTCATGAGTTCTGGCTTGCATCCGGCTCTGTGCTGACGGCTCAGAGCCTGGAGCGTGCTTCAGATTCTGTGCTCCCTCACTCTCTGCCCTTCCCTTCCTAGTACTCTGTCTCTAAAAAATAAACGTTAAAAAAAAAAAAAAGAGGAGGAATTAGCTATGCGAAAAAAATTATTTTGGATAACATCTGTAGGAAAAATTGGGTGAGTGAAAGAGCCGTTAAACATGATGCAGGTCTGACCCTGTGTGAAATGGAGAAGGATGGAAAGATGTGTGGGTGGAAACTTAGACTGAATTGAGACTGAACTGTTCAGCCTTTCCTAGAAATGGGCCTCAGTGTCCCTGCCATCCTCAGTCATTGCCTGGAATAACCCCTGGGAAGTGTGGCCCTACTGTGGATGCATTTATGGATTTTCAGAGTTTACAAGCTGGAACAGCAATTATGCTCCCCATTGTTGGGAGTTCTGAGTGGCTCATTTTCATGGCCACCATACCTGGGCAAATTCTGTAAAAGGTGTACCATATAACATTGGGACTTAGGGGATGAAACATGTAAAAGCAGGGCCACTTGGGTAGCTCAGTCAATTAAGCGTGCTACTCTTGGTTGCAGCTCAGGTCATGATCTCATGTTTCATGAGTTTGAGCCCCACCTTGGGATCTGTGCTCACAGTGCGGAGGCTGCTTGGGATTCTTTCTCTCCCTCTCTCTGCCCCTTCCCTACTCACACTGTCTCTCTCAAAATAAATACACTTAAAAAAAAAATGTAATAACATGCTTCCAGGCATGCCCAAGTTATGCAGCTAAGGGACCTCAACTTGTCTGTCCCAGACATGTCAGTGATTATCTAGGCTGAGAATCTAAGATCCGGAGAGGAACCCAGCATTTTAGGGTATGGATGTCCTTACCTCCCTTACAACAATTTGCCAAGTTGCACAAACTGTGGTCCTTACTCTAAAGGAATTTCATGCCTTTTTTGAGGGGGAGGGAGGGTCTTAATCAGAGACATTAATATTAGCAACTGATAATGTGGGTTTCCTTTCCTTGACTCAGGTAGCAAATGACTCATGTGAGCTGAGGGAAGGAGCATATTGTTCGCCTAGTGAAGCAGTGTCACTCTTGACAGGATACCATTCTCATGAGGCCAACTGGTGGCATGGTTAATTCTAGAGTTTCCACTGGGGTACAAGTCAGGTGTCAGCACTTCACAGGGCTTAAGCTTGCGCAGCAATTTCTCCTCTCCTGTCCTCGACACCCTTTAAGTTAGGCCCTCATTCCTTCCTACGTGGTCCTGGTTAATTTAACAACCAACTGTCTTTTTCGTAAGGCCCCAGATTCATATCCCCAGATATGACCTTTTGAGTGACAACCAATTTTCTACACCATGTGTAAGAGAAACGATTGAGCCACACCAACATCTCACAGCCCCACCATAGCTCAAGCCTAGGAATTGACCAGGATCCTTCTGGAAACACTGCTTTAACCTAGCGGTGGCATTTTAATCAGACGGCAGGGTCTTTATTCCGGGGAAGGTATTCCCTCCTTTATTTCAAGAACAAGTGGTCTGCCAAGCCCGCCACTTTCATGAACTCACAGTCCACCCAACTGTTGGCAACTCACACAGAGCTTAGCTTACAGAACAGAACCTCCAGGTCTTTTGACCCAATCATCTGCTAAGTCCTGAATTTCCTTTGTTTTCCTCTCAGAGGAGAACATTTCCTTTTAACCAAATCCAGATATTGTTAGTTTCGGCCCACGTCCAGCCTGTAGGTGAGCCCTTCTGCTTATTGTAGCCATACACGGATAAAGCTAGTGTTACTTTTAGGGGCTAGTGAGGTTCATGGCCATGGCAGCCCTCCTCACATCCCATCCCAACACCAGGCTCCTTATTTAGCCAGCCTTGCACCCTGCTTTCTAGGGCAAACACACAGCTCCACCACTGTTTTTCCCCCTTCAGTTGACCTCTGTGATGAGCCCTGACCTGGGTGGTTCTAGCTATGTGTCTAGCCTCTTCCACTGGGCGGTGGTGCTCCCGGCCGCGGCACCCAGAAGAGGGTAAAGTATCAACGATAATATTCACGACTGTCTGCTTTATTTTCATTTTAAACGTAGGAGGAATAAGTTGTGGGGCAATCAGCCTAGGCTGCCCCGGAGACGGAGACGTCAGGAATGAAAGTGAACTTCCACCCAGGTTTCCCAAATCCTGCTTAGCTGTCAGTAATGTAAAGGACAGGCTGTAAACATGAGGATATGAAAAATTTAATTACACGCCACCTACTGTCATTCTCCTTTAATAGGATTTTTAATTGTTGCTTCCCCTGTGAATTGGAAGAACTATACTTGTTCTGCAACACTGCTTAAAAATTAATCAATACATTAGGAAGGGACTTTGTAAACTATAAAGGGATAAATAAACAGAAGCAATTGTTACCAACACACAGAAGTTGACTCATTAAAAGACAAGGACATACAAATGTCTGTTTCCAGAATTTCATTTGACAGCCAGTCACCGAGATGGGAGACAAGAGTACCGTGGAAGAGAAAATAATGGCGTTTGGTTTCTTAGGAATGTGGGGGTTACTCCCAGGACCTGTGTCATCCGCTGTGGGAGCACCAGGCTCCGTGACAACAGCAAGCCTATACCTATGGATCTGGTCCTCCTGGAATCGAGTATACTCCGTTTGCTGTTCAGCTGGAAAACATCTTCAGCCTTTCCAACCTAATCCCGGAACCGTGATTTGTGGCAACAGAAATACCTCAACTAAACGCAAAAAAAGACGCTGAGGCAAGAGGCCAGAACTGTGCCGAGCAGGAACCCAGAGTCCACGCTTGCCCAGGGCTGCTGCCGCTGACCGAAAGGAATAAAAGGGTAAGTCCTCTCTTGCACTCCCCTCCCCCACACTACAGTTTTCTGGATTCAAAGTAAGTAACAAGAAGCCAGCAGGCAAAGGGAGTCTGCGAAGTGTAGTTTCCAAGATTAAGCCCTTTGGATCTGAAAGCAAACAAATAACCAGTGTGGGTAAGTTAAGAAGCAAACACACAGCTTCCCATTAACAACAGTAGAACAGAATTGCCAGTTAAACCACCGCAGCCACCTCATCAATTTAAAGAAGATGTTTACTTCAGATCCAGGGACCATCCTGTGAAATTCAGACCCAGTTCCACATGAAATGAAGAAATCGACCAGGCTGGGACTGTACCCCTTGCCCAAGAGGCAGACAAGTTCCTGCCCCTGGCAGTCAGAGAGGCAAAAGACGCCAGCAGTTGGTACACATAGCAAATGTTTTATTTTCATATTAACATTAAAACATAAAGCACGAACATTAAAACACAGAACATGAACAGAGATCCCACTGCCCTGTTTGTCACAGCAGGTACAAGGATATATGCCAATAAGATCTTTGGAGTCTGCTTAACTCCAAACCCTCATATGGGAAACCTCCCTTAGAGACAGGGGGGAGGGAACATGTCGGGGCAGAGCCTGCTGCAGCACAGGAGACCAGAGCCTGGGACTACATGATCTCCTGCTGGATGAGGGATGCAAGGGTAGGATGGCTGGGGGCAAGGTCTTTTCTTTTAAAGAAATCAGTTGAAGTTACATAAGTTTCTCTCTAAAATGTCCAAATTTACTGGAGGAATGCAAGAATTGGCAAGACATGAGAGATTGACCCAACTTCCCTGGTAGTTAAATCCCTTGGTTCCTCTGCGTGGCGGAATCAATCAGCATCCGCCTTGGTCAAATCCTAACCCTACCGTGGGATTTGTCCCTGCCAAAGACAAAGGCAGCCAGGGCCAACTGCATCCTCTCTGATGACTTGCTGAAACCAGATGAGTCCTGCTTTTTAATCCAAATCCCTTTCTGCCACTGATGCTCTAGGTCTGGGCCGTCATTCTGAATCATCAACATATTGAAAGGAGTATCTCCTCTGAGAAAAGGGGGCTCTTTCCCAGGCTCTGGAAACTGGCTTTTTGAAAGATATCCTAAAACAGAAGGAGGCCACTCTTTAGAAGGCACAGCTAGAACTTGAAACTCTGGGGAAATCTGTGGCAATAACCCTCTGCTGGTGAGAAATGCTGGAAACCGCTCAGGAGTCGTCGGTCAGAACTATTTTAAAATAAAAATAATAACGCTTCTAGAGCAATTATTTAAAAAAGTCACACTGTTGGCCATCCTGCTTCCAAGAACGGGGCACTGACCGCCCACACCCTGAGGCGCCGCGTTCTATTGTAGACTGCGGTTTAGCAGAGCAGTCGTGGGCGAGGCAAACAGATACAAACGGAAGCCTTTCTCCCTACTGGAGAAAAGTGAAGTTCGCAATGTTGGACAATCCACGGCTGGAACAAAAGCTGATGGGCTTCTCCCTGCAATCCGCACAGGTCTCCAACCACATTTATCTTCCTGAGAATATTTCACTGACAAGAGTCTTTAAAAAGGCTAGGAAGGGAGCCATATCGGAGGAAGCTGAAGTCACACGCCAGTTTCACATGCGGAAGGCTTTAGCTTCTGTTCCCAGCAGTGGTCTCGGCAGCTTCTCTTTTGCAAGCCTGTCTCGCTTAGCCCCTCTCCCTTGACCTCTTTTACTGGGAGAGAATCAAACAAGAGCTGTGACATGTTGCTCATGTTTTCCTAGTAAGAGGGAAAAGGAGGGGTCTTCAGAGCACTGGTTTATGTAAAATCAATCCGGAGGTCCTCAGACAGCAAGAAAAAAGGAGGCTTCCCCACTGCTCAAACAACCGGTCTCTTCTTCTCTCGGCTCCCACGATGTGATGAACCTAATGTACTCAGCATTCCGAGAGGGTCCACAGCGCACCAGCTGCCTCCATCACCGGGCCTGCCAATATCCCAGCACCGCACACCTGGAATGTATCTGCTGCTGCCACAAAGTAGACCAGATGCGCTCGACCTCACACTTCTGCGGGGATGAGACCAAGTTGCTGAAAGGCTGCCAACACGCCAGGTCAGAAACGGATCCAATTCTTCACCAGGTCGTACAGTGCCCTCTTGTGTTCAACTGAAGACTCTTCTGCATCCACGCAACATGGAGATGGTGGGTCTCTTCTGGGACGTTAGCATCCGTTCCTGAGTTCGAGTGACAAGACCACTTAGGTGGGTGTCACACCCTCCAGAAAATGCTTGCTGCACACTCGTTCTAAATGACTGCTGGGAGGATACTCTCTGAGGTCCAGTAGAATGTCTGATCGGAAATACAGATTCTCAACAGATTCATGAAGGCTTTGAGCCCAAGACAATGATAATGCAGATGCAGTACCAATCACGTATTCTTTGGATGGACACCGCAAATACACAGTCTGTAGTGTTTCAGTGACCTGGCCTCTTAGAATCACATTAATCCAAAGGAACCATGATCCCAGAAGTTCTAGGCCACAGACAGTAAGCAGAGATCTTGCTCAGGGCTGTTAGGTGCTGGCAAACATTTAACATTCACCAGCAGCATGCCTGACAAGTTCCAGACACAGTCACTCCCACCGATACATGTGGACCATCTTCTCTGTTAAGGTAGCCAAGTAGCTGTTGTGGTTCACCTCGAAAGGGCAGATGTCCAAGACGGGCTGATCGGCCTGCAGTTCCTGTAGCAACGAGCCACTGCCAGCATCCCACAGCTAAAGAAGACAAGCAGAGTTCAGGGTCAGGAGTCATTCAATTCAGCTGGGGGACTCGCTTGCTCTATCGCTCTATTGCTCTACAATATAGCGGTTCCACAGTTCCGGACCACCCCCGTTGCTCACCACGAGCGCACTCCTTAATACCATCGGGCAACTTTGAAAGGGCTGCAGAGAGAGCGCTGCCAGGGGAGTACGACAGACTGTTCTCAACCTTCACAAAGCCAGGACACACAACATCAGGTGTGGGCTCTGCCACTGTGATCAGCAATGAGTCTACCTCTGAAAAGCAAGCCCAGCATTCAGCTCTTCCATCAAGGTGCCAGCAACTCTTCTAGGCCCAGAACACTCAGCAAGACAGAAAGTCCCTTTCTCGGCCCTCAGGAAATCTATCTAATAACTAGTGCTTTCTTTTCCTTTTCAAAAACTTTTTGGTATGAAAAAATTTTTTTATAATTTTTTTTTTTAACATTTATTTATTTTTGAGAGACAGAGCACAAGTTGGGGAGGGGCAGAGAGAGAACGAGACCCAGAATGCAAAGCAGGCTCCAGGCTCTGAGCTGTCAGCACAGAGCCCAATGCGGGGCTCGAACACACGAACTGTGAGTCGGATGCCCAACCGACTGAGACCCCCAGGCGCCCCTGTTATGAAAAAAAATTTTTAGGGGGCACCGGGGTGGCTCAGTCGGTTAAGTGTTCGACTTCAGCCCAGGCCATGATCTCACAGCTCGTGAGTTCGCGCCCTGTGTCGGGCTCTATGCTGACACCTCAGAGCCTGGAGCCGGCTTTGGATTCTGTGTCTCCTTCTCTCTCTGCCTCTCCCCTCTCGTGCGCGGTCTCTCACTCTCTCAGAAATAAATGTTAAAAAAATTAAAAAAAATTTTAATATAAAGTATAGTAGTACAACAAATTATTAAGCTTTCACCATATCTGCTTCACTGATTCTATTGTTTTCTTTACTGACTTCATATCATTTTACCCTTAATCTATAGTGTTATCCAGTATGGTGGCCACTAGCCACATAAAGCTATTTAAATTAAAAATGAAAAAAAAAATTAAAAAAATTAAAGTCTTCATTCACACTAATCACATTTCAAGAGCTCATGTGGCTAGCACAACTGTATTGGTCAGCAATGCTCCAAAGCTGGATTACATTTAGGTTCAAGGGCATCTATGTACTTCGTATCTTCTTACATCAAGAGGCAAATTGGGGTGCCTGGGTGGCTGAGTTGGTTAAGCATCTGATTGTTGATTTTGGCTCAAGTCCTGATCTTGTAGTTTGTGAGTAACTTGAGCCCCACGTTAGGTTCCTTGCTGACAACATGGAGCCTGCGTTGGATTCTCTCTCTCTCCCCCTCCACTGCTCACACACGTGCGCTCTCTCAAAATAAGCTTTTTTAAGAGGCGAATTATTTTTTGTTAACCCACCTACAGTGATGTCGATCACTGTGTTCAGGTTATAAAAGACTGACCCATCCACTCTACAATCCCCCATCAATCATTCATCTTTTGGTGATGAAACTGTTGCCTGAAACAACTGTTTTATAGGAGTTTCAGTAAGTAGTTCCTTAATTTTTGTTTTAAAGGTTCACAAGACGGCCCATGGGATACTACAGCTCATATAAAAAAGAATGAGGCGAATCTACAGATATTGAAATGGAAAGATATCCAAGCTAGGAAAGCTAAATGGGAAAAGAGCAAATTACAGAGCGTGTCTCAAGCGTGCCTGGTGTAAAAACAAGCAATCGTACATATACACATACACAGATGTGTGCAATCAAGGAGAACGTCGGTTTTTCGCTTTACATACTTCTGTATAAAAAAATAACAGGCTCACCAGGGCAGAATTTGATGCTTCATCCCCAGTACACACCAGGATGCTGCCATCACTCTCCGGGTTTTGGAAAATGGCACTTTTGGTCAGTAGTTTGCAAGTGGGTCCCCCAAGGAATGTTTGCACAGGATGGCAGGAACAGACCAGCTCTCCAGCATCGTCCAGCGTGGAGGACATCTCCATCAGCACACTTCGTAAAGTGCTGTGATTTTTATCTACGGGACAGAGGAGTCAGTGTTGCTCCGTGGGGATGATCCCAAGAAATTAATGAAGATCCTGAACCTCACACGATTACAAACTACTGAGTGGAAGAGCCACAGTTTATTACATCATCAAGAGTAGCTACAAAGCAAACAAAGCAACAAGAACAAAATAATACAGCACAAATGAAATTCCGAACCGCAGGCTAGGATAAAGCAAGTTATCTACAATAGACTTTTGCCTATGAGGGAAACAATTCTCGGCATAAGCTATCCTTTTTAGTAAAATCACTGTATCCTGCCGCCCCCTGCCTCGGTTTTTATCTTCCTTCAGGGCAGGCGGATGACACGAAACTGCGCTGAGGGGGATGCCCTGGCCTCAGGGGCAGGACCCTTCATTCCATTACTAAGTCACAGGGGCTCCTAAAGGGGCTAACTCGCTCCAGGGAGTACCTGGCAGAATTTGCCCTGTCACATAAGCGAGGGGTAGAGGCGGCATCTATGGAGGAATGCGGAGCCACCAGCCTCGATATAGTAGCAAGAGCTGTTAGCCTGCGAGGGGCTCTCCGGTGCCACCTGAAGGGCAGGGCCAGCTCTCCCCTCCTCCCCTGAACCGACTTGCTCCCAAACAGAACAAGGACGTCCCAGCACTCACCAGGCCTGTAGGTCACAAGACAATGCCGGGTGCTGCTCTCCGTCTGAAAGTCTACGCAACCCCCTGGCTCTATGGGCAGCACATGAGGACAATGAGAAAAGCCCATCTTTAGCTCCCAGAAGGAAGCGTTCTCTAAGGTTCCAGCCAACACGCCACCATAAGGAAATGCAGCCGAGGCAGCTTTGGGTATGTATGACAGGGATACGAGTGGGCATCTGAAGGGAAAGAAAGGAAACGATGTGTCACGTTCCAATACTTGTACTACTCCAGACTCCACTAGCAGGAGCCCTCAAGCACACTTCCACCTCTACAGAAGAGGTTAAAGACCTTCTGGGGCACCTGGGTGGCTCGGTTGATTAAGCATTCGACTTCAGCTCAGGTCATGGTCTCACAGTTTGTGGGTTCGAGCCCCATATCTGGCTCTGTGCTGACAGCTCAGAGCCTGGAGCCTGCTTCGGATTCTGTGTCTCCCTCTCTGTCCCTCCCCGACTCGTGCTCTGTCTCGGTCTCTCAAAAATAACCGTTAAAAAAAAAAAAAAAAAAAAAAGGCCTTCTTTGGGTCACTATCCTTTGACATCTGGTAAAATCTACCAACCCATACTGCAGAAACTTTAAAAGAGTACACATATAATCTCTGGCATCTAATTTCAGAGGAGATGTCGCATATTCTAAAAATAGTTTTTAAAAATGACTAGGGGGGCACCTGGGTGGCTCAGTCAGTTAAGTGTCTGACTTCGGCAGAGGTCATCATCTTGTGGTTCATGAGATCGAGCCCTGCATTGGGCTCTGTGCTGACAAGCTCAGAGCCTGGAGCGGCCTTCAGAGTCTGTGTCTCCCTCTCTCTCTATTCCTCCCCCACTAGTGATTCCTCTCTCCCATCTCACTCTCTCTCAAAAAATAAACAAACATTAAAAAAAATTTTTTAATTAAAAAAAAAAAGGACTAGGAAATTTAATACTACAAAGTCACAGTTACAAGAGAGCTTGACCAGTGTGAAGTTTTCTAGAAATGGGGTTAGATGTGTACACAAGGAAAGTCAGAAAGGAAATGCAGCTTATACATCTAATAAAGTCTCCAAGATGCAGTTGACAGAACCTTCAATTAAAATACAGCCTGAAGCAAAAACATTTTTTTTAGATTTGTGTAAGTAATCTCTACACCCAATGTGGAGCTTGAACTCATGACCATGATATCAAGAGTCACACGCTCTTCTGACTGAGCCAGCCAGGCGCCCCTGAAAAAACTACATTTTAATTCAGAAACAGGATGGTTTTAGAAATGTTCTAAATCTCTTTCTGCAAGCACATGACCAGGAATGTGTGCCAAGAATTCTCTCAGAAGTGTCCGCCTGTAGACTATGTTCCTGTGAACTTTGTTTCTGCTGAAGGTGCCCAGGTGGTCGCTGTGCCTGCTTTCTTTCATTGCCCCGTCATGTCACGACGAAGCAAACTAAAACAGAAACGAACACTGCATACGACTATTCTTTCCTCGCCATTTGCTCTATTCGATTGCCTACTCTTGAGCAGATCTCTCTACATCAGTGGCAGTTACCATGCTTGCCTGCAGTTCACACTTCTAGAAGTTTACATCAAGTCATCTTCAGGCCTACAGACCACATAACTGAAGCATGATTCTACCCCACTCAAATGAAAAGACCTCAAAGTGTTGAGCCTAGGTTTTCGTAACCAGTTACTACTATGGTGATAGCTTCTGAGGAGTCACAGTGGTGCTGGTGACCACCCATCCTCAGAATCCGGGCTGACTTTATAAACCTCCCAACTTCGTAAATGGTTATAAAGGATAAATCATGGTAATTGGTATCTTTAGACCAAGTTGGTTTAGCTGGAGATTAGGGAAGTTTTAAATCTTTTTTTTATAGGCCTACCTTTTACTGATCTCCTCCTGCGTGTTAGACATGTGGCCATTAAAGCAAGTCTGTGTAACAGGCCAAGAATTGAGACCAAGGTCGCATAGCTCCTACGCAGCGGAGTTTGGTTTTGAACGCAGATCTGACTTCATTTTGCCACACTGGGGGAGGAGCGACTGTATGAACCTGGCTATACTTGGTACCAGGGCTTTCTACTGTGTAGAAATATCACGAACACACGCTCTAAGGATCTTAGTGATTCCCAAGCGACAACACCTCACTGGACTCAGGAGAACTGCCCTCTGAGGAATTCTGATCAACTGTGAAACACACTCAGAAGACAGGATTCATACAACGGTCCAAGAGAAAGCTGCTACAGGGGAAAAGTAAGTGGCTACCCACCTGGCTTTCTGGGGTACCAACTCCTGGATATGACAGCTCGTGTTTCGAAGGTCATACACCAGAATTGAACCATTGACCAGTCCAGCATAGATGTGATTACTTTCATCAAGACACCAGCAGCAGCTCCAGACAGGACGTCCAGCGTTGTAAGTCTGGACCACTGTATTTGTCTCCAGGCTGTGGAGATAGAAGACTTTTACAACCATGTGTTAAGGAAATCAATTATAAAACAAAGATGTAAAGATTATCACTGAAATGATAATCCCTTAAGAACACACCCCCACACCCAAACTATTTGGGATTTCCAATTTCCTCTAGGGACTGCCCAGATAATCCCTTTTAATTCCAAAATATTTATTTTGGGGGTTACAGGTTTTCTTCTTGAAATGTAAGGAGATCAAAGAGATATTTAAACAGTACATTCCCTACCCTACCCCTATTTTCTATAATTACTATTATGCAAGTAATCAATATTCAATGCTGAAAAAATTAGAATATACCTATGAGAAAAATAAAAACTAATAATCTAACCACCCAGAGGTAGTCATCAATAACACTTTGGTATTTAACCTGCCCTTTGCATCTATTTTTTAACACGACTAGAGAAAAAAATCATAACCTATATATACATATAAAACATAATGCTACATGGAGTTTTGGGGCAAATTAAGCTGAAGCATTCTTGAAAAGTCAAGAGGCTTCTCAGGTCTGACAGTGCTATAATGATGTTCCTCAGATTTAACTGCAGAATAGGAAGCCAACTATCAGACATCTGATCAGAACTACTTTCTAAAAGATGAAGGCACATTCCATCTGGTTCACAGCAGTCACATGAAAGATGAAATACAGTGACCGAGGGTTACTGATGAGAGAAGTCATGGCACCCCAGGACAGTGAGTTCCTGGTGAGCATTTCTGTTAGGCAGAATGGTCCTCGTAACAGACCAGCAGCAAGCAGTTCCAAGCTGGTTTGGTAACTCCATGGTGCCAGGTACCAAGGCTCCTTCCACGCTGTCATTCGACCATCTCTAGCGTGTTACTCGCATCTGCGAGGCTTAAGATGCATTTTGTAACATAAATAATTTTAAAACAGACAGGACGTTGTACATACCATTTATGATGTCGCATCTACTTTGATGAGCAACACATTTTATATTCAACGAAACTGGATCTCAGAAGACAATGCCTTAGACCAAAAAACGCAATCTAAGGCCATCTTAATACAGATACTAATTTCTACGCTGTTTAACACTAAACAGCCCAGGCCCTACCGTCCTCCCTAAAGCACTCACCTGGTCAGTTTAATAGTGCTGTCTAGGGAAGCAGAGAGCAGTAGGCCTTTGGGCTGATTGCTGAAAGCCAGTCCACGGATCTGTTTGCTATGCATGGGAATGTACTGACTGCTTTGCATGTTGGCAGTACTCAACATCTTAACACCAAAGCCTGCCAAAGACAAGGGAGTGTGAAATAGATCACCGAAAGTCAATTCAAGGCAAAGCAAACGACCTTTTCAAGTAGCTCCTTCGTTCACCTTTCCTGGCATATAAATCCCTGGAAAACAGCTGGTCAAACAAACAAAAAAAATTCCCCAGGGTTATAATTATTTTAAAAAGCATATTCTACTCCAAATGCCCAGCAACAGGTGAATGGATAAACCACTATGTGAACATGTACACAGAACAGAATGCTACCCAGTAATAAAAGGAAATGAAATATTGATATACATATTAATACGGACGAATCTCCAAAACTTTATGCTGGAAGAAGCCAGACAAAAAAGAACAATGCTGCATGATTATGTTTATGTTAAATTCTGGGAAATGCAAACTAATGTATAGTGACAGAGAGTAGATCAGTGGCCGCCTGGGGATGGGGAGAGGAGAGGAGGGAGGGGCAGGTGGGAGATGGATTATAAAAGGGCATGAGAAAACTTTGGGGCAATAGATATGTTCATTATCTTGATTACGGGGATAGTTTCAAGGGTATAGACATAATTCACCCAACTGTATACTTTCGATATGTGCAATTTATTGTATGTCAGTCATACTTCAATAAAGCTATTAGGACAGAGACTATTCTACTTGAACCACAGACACTGAAGATGTAGAAGAGAAGGAACAATAAAGAATGGAGACAGGTAATCTCTATGTCAGGTGGTTAAGATATGCTACATTTGTTTGAACGGAATAAAAACAGATGACACTTCAAGTATTCTAATCAATTTGTGTCATTCCAGAAAGGGAAAAAAATCCCCCCCAAACTTGTCCTTGACAGGTCCTTAAAAAGTCATGTTACTGTTCTCTTACTAGGCTATGTAAATACATTATATTTGTTTTCACTAAGTATCCATTATTATCCAAGTTATCCACAAACAGGATTTGTCAAATCCTAGATTCAGGACAGCCTCGAGTCCTACCTCAGCTTCTCCAGGGAACGAAGTGGGAAAAGTTTATTGTGTTCTCTGCTGAAACAGAATTAGGACAGCCAGAGAGACAAACAGAGAAACCATAGGCTTTAAATCAACAAGGGAACATGACTACTGGCCTAGTTAATGATCAAGGGAAGCAAGGAGAAATTAGCACCAACAGGCTAGCAAGAAGAGCTAGCTGTACAGTGTGGAATGCATGCATTAGAAAAAAGGAACCGGGGCGCCTGGGTGGCTCAGTTGGTTGGGCAGCCGACTACAGCTCAGGTCATGATCTCGTGGTCTGTGAGTTCGAGCCCCACGTTGGGCTCTATGCTGACAGCTTGGGGCCTGGAGCCTGCTTCAGATTTTTTGTATCCCTCGCTCTCTGCCCCTTCCCTGCTTGCTCTCTGTCTCTGTCTCTCTCTCAAAAATAATAAACATTAAAAAAAAAAATTAAAAAAAAAAAAAAGAAAGGAACTGGGTGGCTGAGTCAGTTAAGTGTCTAACTTGTGACTTCGGCTCAGGTCTCACGGTTCCCGAGATCATTTGTGAGATCAAGTCCCACATTAGGCTCTGCACTGACAGCATGCAGCCTGCTTAAGATTCTCTCTCACTCCCTCTCTCTGTCCCTCCCCTTCTTGCGAGCTCTCTCTCAAAATAGATAAACTTTAAATAAACAAACAAGAAAAAAGGACCGGGGGCTCCTGGAGGCTCAGCCTCACAAACCATGAGACCATGACCTGAACTGAAATCAAGAGTTGGACGCTTAACCAACTGAGCCACCGAGGCATCCCTGAGCTTCCGACTCTTGATTTTTGGCTCAGATCATGACCTAACGGTTGTCGGACTAAGCCCCACATTGAGCTCCGCGACGGCGTGGAGTCTGCTTCGGATTCTCTCTCTCTGCCCCTCTTCCTTGCTCGTGAGCTCTCTCTAAAATTTAAAAATAAATATTTTCCCAATTTGGTGAATCTTACTAAAAATGTGGATGGGATACAGAAACATTATAAACAGTCCTTTTATGTTCTCCTCAAAAGGAGTTTCTCTCAACTCACAGCTATAAGTGATTAGAAAAATACATAATAATCTAGGAATTCTACTCCAAAACCTGATTATACCTAAGTTTGGAGGGACAGAGTTTTGAAGCATTTGAACGGAATGTTTAAGTGAGTAAACAGGAAATCAGGCTAAAGCAAAAAGACCTGACAGCTGGAGGAAATCATATGCTGAAGATCATGGAAAGAAGCATCTATAACCATCAGGAATAATTTAATCGAGCATGTGAGGAGATTTGTTTTTCAACCTTAAGACAATCTAAAATTTGGGGCACCTGGGTGGCTCAGTCGGTTGAGCCACCGACTTCACCTCAGATCATGAGCTCACGGTTTGTGAGTTCGAGCCCCACATCGGGCTCTGTGCTGACAGCTCTGAGCCTGGAGCCTGCTTTGGATTCTGGGTCTCCCTCACTCCCTGCCCCTCCCCGGCTCATGCTGTCTCTCTCTGTCTCAGAAATGAACATTACATAAAATTAAAAAAAAAAAAAAAAAAAAAGACAATCTAAAATTAATCTTAAAAAAGCACAAAATTTGAGAAAATTTAGTATTAATGTATTATTATCAATACTAATCTATGCATTTCCAAATTCTTTTATTTGGAATTTGTCAATTTAACACTACTGAACATAAATATTAAATCTTGTTTCAACTTGAATTAGCCCTTGGGATATTATTTTAAAAAAGAATTCGAGGGGTGCCTGGGTGGCTCAGTTGGTTAAGCATCCCACTCCTGATTCTGGCTCAGGGAATGATCTCACGATTCATGAGATCGAGCCCTGTGTTGGGCTCTGCGATGACAGCGCAGAGCCTGCTTGGGATTCTCTTGGGATTCTTTCTTTCTTTCTCTCTCTCTCTCTCTCCCTCCCTCCCTCCCCACTCTCTCTCAAAATAAATAAATAAACATTTTTAAAAAATTATTAAAAAAATATTCCTAGTCCAGGGATGCCTGGCTGGCTCAGTTGGTAGAGCATGCGACTCTCGATCTCAATGTTCTAAGTCTGAGCCCCACGTTGGGTGTACAGATAACATTTTATTTTATTGATTTAAAGTTTATTTAGAGGGAGAGAGAGAGCGTGCGCACATGAGCAGGGGAGGCACAGAGAGAGACGGAGAGAGAGAATCCCAAGCAGGCCCCGCGCTGTCATCGCAGAGCCCAACACAGGGCTCGATCTCACGAATCATGAGATCATTACCTGAGCAAGAATCAGGAGTGGGACACTTAACTGAATGAGCTACTCAGGCACCCGCCCTCCTTTTTTTATTTCAGAGAGAGAGAGAGAGAGAGAGAGAGAGCGAGCGAGCAGGCGTGCACATGAGCAGGGGACAGGGGCAGAGGGAAAGAGAGATTCTTAGGCAGGTCCCACACTGAGCATGGAACCCGACACGGGGATCATGACCTGAACAAAAAATCAATCAAGACCAGAGCAAAAATCAAGAGTCGGACACTCAACTGACTGAGCCACCCAGGCACCCCAAGATAACTCAAAAAAACTAATATCTTAAAAAAAAAAAAATTCTAGTGTAAAATGAATCTGTGACAAGGGCAACTGGGCGGCTCAGTCGATTGAGCATCCAACTTCAGCTCGGGTCATGATCTCACGGTTTCCGAGTTTGAGCCCCATATCGGGCTTGTTGCTGTCAGCCTGTCAGCGCAAAGTCCGCTTTGGGTCCTGTTTCCCGCTCTCTGCCCCCCACCCCCAAACTTACGTTCTCTCTCTCTCTCAAAAAATTAAACGTTAAAAAAAAAAAAATCTGTGACCTTATTTATTAAAAATTTTTTTGCCCCTAAGTAATACACCCAACATGGGGCTCAAACGTAAGTCACATGCTCTACCAAGTGAGCCAGCGAGGTGCCTCCACGGGGCATACAGGGAGTGCTGTCCTTCTCCTTGGCCTACACTAGTAACCCATACTTCCAAGTGCCCCATCTTCCTCTTTATCACTGTTATTGGCATTTCTGAGCTCTTGGTGAACAAATCTACAGGATGAAGCCAACACTTTAGCCAGACGCTAAAGATACCTTTGCAGTACCTCAGAGGACCTGCATTAACAGACTAGGAAAGGTGATCTGGTGGGCCGGGGTCAGTGTTCACCCACTAGTGAGTCCTGGATTCTCCAAAAAGAGAGAGAAATAAATGAAGTCCAATAATGAACATGAATGCTGAGGTTCTGGATGGTTCACCTGGCAGGAAGGAGGACTGAGGAGAAGGCTGTGACACCACCAGGCAGCTCAGAGTGTCACAGTATGTCATGATTCGGCAGTTTCCTGTCTGAGACACCGTGAAGGTCTTCTGGAAACGGTACTTGTGCCGGCCCTGGCTGGAGGGCAGGCAGCTCAGGAAACGTGCCTGGGAGCCCCCGGGTTGCTGTGAAATCTGATCCCGATGCTGCACAAGAAGTTTTTGCAAATCCTAAAGTGAAAAAGATTTTGTAAATGTGCAGCCTTTTCATTTGATATTCCCCTCATGCACAATTCCTTGATTTAATATGGAATGTTTTCTCCATTATATGAAAACGCTGACATGAATCCTAGAGGACTGATGCGGTTTTCACAGTATTTCAACCAGCAACTGAACTAAGGAGAGCACAGATCATAAAAGAGTAGCGTTCAAAGTCTTTAATGGTCATTTTGTCTAAACCCATCATTTTAGGGGTAGATTCAGGGAGGTAAAAATGACTTAGGGTTCAAATTATCAGCTAGCTGATTCATTTTTTAAAAGTTCAAATTGCAGAGTTCACCCTCAAGTGTGCACGCTGCCCTAATCAAGAATGAAACACTTGTTCTTGCTTATTTCCTGAAAAGCTTGATAGATCCTTCTTTGTATCGGAGAGGAACGGAAATCCAGTTTAGATTCCTCTTCCATTTTTATCCCGAAAGCTCTCTGGACGAGAAAAGGCAAACCTACCTGGACACGACTATGAAGCTTCGCGCACTCATCAGTGAGGACTTGAAGTTGGAGCCGGCACTGCGCCGATTCTAACTCGGCCTGCTTCCTTAGCATCTGCTCCTTTAGTAAGGAACTAGAAGGGGAAGCCAACGACAGGGGGAGATTAGGAAGGCGGCAAAAGACCTCCCATCAAGATGTCAGATCAAGTTCATGCTCTGATATACACACTTTGCTGTAAATACGTCGTGATGGTGAATATGAATGGAACAAAAGAGAAAGCTCTCACATCCAGCAACACTGCAGAAAAGTAGCATGCAGGGCTGAACTCTTGAATCACTGAGGTTCAGTGTTAAGGAAGGCAGTGAGGACCAGGAGTTCGGCTCTTACCGTGGAATGAGACTAAAAATGCCAAAATGCCAAATGAGGGAACAGAGCCAAGCTTATCGCTTGAGTTAGGGCCAAAAGAGTAAAATGGCCTGTTAAAAGACCACAAAGTTATCTGCTGGATTAAAAGAAAATAATAAGCTGCCAGCTGTTCATCAGATACTGAAATTAAGTAATACTACAAAAATGAGGCTGAAGTTAAAAAGATAGAAAGTATATACCTGGAAAATACCAAGATCGTTTAGAATTCAACAGCATGAATAGGTATAAAGAGGAATTATACATAAGGAAAAAAATACATTCACCAAGAACAAAAATAAATTTGTATGTACCTAAAGACACTTTCAAAATATGAAATGCAAAAAAAAATATTTCCACTCCAACAAGATAGGATAGAAAAAAGATGAAAGCTGGAAAGGAAGGGATAAAGCTGCCCAACTTATCTTCACGGAAAATTCAAGAGAAGTCACAAATTATTAGAGCTCAGCAAGGCGCTGGAATTAAGATCAAGAAAATTAGATTGGGGCACCTGGCTGGCTCAGTAGGAATAGCATGTGTCTCTTAATGTCGGGGTCGTGAGTTCGGGCCCCATGTTGGGTATAGAGATTACTAAAAAAATAGACTTAAGAAAAAAAAGAAATTTAGATCAAGTATTTCCCATATGCCAGGTAACTGATTAGTAAATGTAATACAAAAAAATTCATTCACAACAGCAAGTCTAACAATAACAACCTAGGAATACAGTGAAAGGGCATGCCAAGACCTTTATGAAGCAAAGTACACTAGTAGAAGGCACAAGAAAACAGCGAATAAGCGGAAGGATATTATAGAATGCTCATGGCTGGAAAGACTCAAAATCATGAAGATGGAACTTCTCAAAAATTTAATGCAATTTCAATCAAGATTTCAAAAGTTTCCTTTGAAATCTTGATTGAAATTACATTAAATGGAACTCAGCAAACTAATTTTAAAATTAATACGGAAGAACAAAGTGCCAAGAATAGCAAAGTCAATTTGAAGAACAAGGTGGGGGGACATATTTTAAAGCTACGACCTGGGAATACTGGGGTGAGAATTAACAAAGAGACCACAGAACCTAAGAGTAGTCCGTTCATATACAGAAACTTAATCTAGCGTAGAGGTAGCAATGAAAACTTACACAGGAAGAACATATTACTTAATAATTACACTACAACAACTGGCTATCTGTAAAACGAGATTTAAGAAATATTCAAAACCTATGTAAAAAGCAAAAAATTTAAAGACCTTTAGATGATGTTACGTCTTTAAGACTTTGAAGTACTAGGGACAAAAAAACCCACAAAACAAGTGATAAAGGACTGTGTTAAAATTAAAAACTCATGTTCAACCAAAGATACCATAAACAAGTTAAAGAGACAAGCCCAGACTGGAGGACTATATCTGCAATATACACAAGCAACAAAGCATCAGTACAGCTGACCCTGAACAACACGGGTTTGAGCCTCGCCAGTCCATTTACTGTGGATTTTTTTCAATAAATACATTGGAAAACTTTTTGGAAATTTGGAACAATTTGAAAAAACTCACAGATAAACTGCGTAGCCCAGAAATATGGAAAAAATTAAAAGTGAGATATTATTGTAAGGATATAGCGTAGAATACATATAACATATAAAATATATGTTAACCCACTGTTTATGTTACCAGGGAGGTTTCTAGTCAACAGTAGGCTATTAATAACTAGTTCAGCTCTGGGGGAGTTGAAAGTTATATGTGGATTTTCCACTGTGGGATGGGCTGGCACCTCTAACTCCTGGGTCAACTGTATAAGGAAAACACAAAAAACTATACAGATCAATAAGAAAAAAGCAATGTATTTTTCTCAGTATCAATGAACAAATGATATAAGCAAAACTGACAGAAGAGTATGTCCAACTTCATTAATAACTTAGGAAATGCAGATTAAGTAAATACTATTTCACTTCATGAGACCATCAAAATTAAGTCTGATAATACAAAGCAGACGAAGTATGAAAAAATAAGAAATCTGGCTTCTGCTGACAGGAATATATATATTGGGAAGAGCTTCTTGGAGGAACAATTTGACAGTATCTAGTAAAAGCTGAAATTATATGTGACCTATGATAAAGTAATTCCATTTCTAGACCTAAGGAGACTATTGCCCATCTCTCTGCACCGTGGCTTATGTTAACAAAAACTGGAAACCACCTTAACTGTCCACAACTACAAAATATGGATAGGAAAATTCTAAATTAGAGAACTAGAAGACTATACAGAAGTTAAAATGAATAAGCTAGAGCGATACGAAGTTGGATATGTGCCCCAATCATAATACTAAACCAAAAAAACAAGTTACAGAGGAAAATCATAATCCAATAACATTTGTATAAACTGTAAAAACTTCCTAAATCATACTATAATATGATTTATAACTCCTCTGAGGAAAGTGATGGAATTAAGGACATGTAGTTCACAAGGAAGCTTTTGCTCTATCTGTAATGATTTATTTATTTACTTAAGGCCTTAAACAAATATGGCAAGTTGTTAAGATCTGATAAGGTCAAGTACAAGGGTGCTCACTGAAGTCTCTATTTATTGGCATTTTCAAAATGTTCACATTTTCTAAAGAGGATAGGGGGAATACTGATTATGTGTAATCAGCAAGGTTTATTTTTCATTTTACTTCCAGTGTAGCTAATATACAGTGTTCTATTAATTTCAGGTGTGCAATATAGTGTTTCAACAATTCTATATATTACTCAGTGCTCCTCAAGGTAAGTGTACTCTTGGGGTGCTTGGGTGGCTCGGTAGGTTGAGTGTCCAACTCTTGATGTCGACTCAGGTCATGATCCAGGGTCGTTGGATCAAGTCCCGTGTCTGGTTCTGTGCTGAGCATGGAGCCTGCTTGGGATTTTCTCTCTCTCTTTGCCCCTCTTCCTAGATTGCGCACTCGCTCTCTTTCAAAAATAAATAAATAAATAATAACAACAACAGTAAGTGTACTCTTAATCTCCATCACCTATTTCACCCATCACCTGCCTCCCCCTCCGCCCCGCCCCCATCTCCCCTCTGGTAACCATGTGTTTGTTCTCTATAGTTAACAGTCTGTTTTTTGGTTTGTCTTCCCCCACCCCCCCCCCCCTTTGTCTAGTTGTTTCTCAAATTGCACATGAGTGAAATCATATGGTATTTGTCTTTCTCTGACTGGCTTACTTCACTTAGAATAATACTCTTTAGCTCCATCCATGTTGTTGTAAATGGCAAGATTTGGTATATATATACTACTTCTTTATCCGTTTATCTATTGATGGACACTTGGGCTGCTTCCACAGTTTGGCTATTGTACATAATGCTGCTCGAAACATAGGGGAGCATATATCACTATGAATTAGTGTTTTTGTAAACTATGGGTAAATACTCAGTAACGTGATGACTGGATTGTAGGATAGTTCTATTTTTAATTTTTTGAGGCAACTTCCATACTGTCTTCCACAGTGGCTGCACCAGTTTGCATTCCCATCAACAGTGCACGATGGTTCCCTTTTCTCCATATCCTCGCCAACACCTACTGTTTCTTGTGGTTTTGATTTTAGCCAACAGGTGTGAGAGGGTATCTCATTTCAGTTTTGATCTGCATTTCCCTGATGAGTGATGTCCACCATTTTTCATGTGTCGGTTGGTCATGTGTATGTCTTCTTTGGAGAAATGTCTGGTCATGTCTTCTGCCCATTTTTAAATTGGATTCTTTGGGGGGGGTGTGTGTGTATTGATTTGTATAAATTCTTTATATATTTTGGATACTAACCCTTTATCGGATATGTGATTTGTGAATATCTTCTCCCATTCCATAGGTTGCCTTTTAGTTTTATTGATTGTTTCCTTTGCTATGTAGAAGCTTTTTATTTTGATGTGGTTCCAATAGCTTATTTTTGCTTTTGTTTACCTTGTCTCAGGAGACCTATCTAGAAAAATATTGCTACGGCTGATGGCAGAGTAATTAGTGCCTGTGTTCTCTTCTAGGATTTTTATGGTTTTAGCTCTCAAATTTAGGTCCTCCATCCATTTTGAGTTTATTCTTGTGTATGGTGTGAGAAAGTGGTACAGTTTCATTCTTCTGCATGTAGCTGCCCAGTTTTCCCAATACTATTTGTTGAAGAAACGGTCTTTTTCTCGTTGCGTATTCTTTCCTGCTTTCTCAAAGATTAATGGCCATATAATTGTGGGTTGATTTCTGGGCTTTCCAGTGTTCCATTGATCCACGTGTCTATTTTTGTGCCAGTACCATACAGTTTTGACTACTACATCTTCATAATATAACTTGAAGTCTGAACTGTGATGCTTTCAGGTTTATTTTTCTTT
This sequence comes from Panthera pardus, assembly GCF_024362965.1. Classification (NCBI taxonomy): domain Eukaryota; kingdom Metazoa; phylum Chordata; class Mammalia; order Carnivora; family Felidae; genus Panthera; species Panthera pardus. The sequence continues at coordinate 13,594,660 of NW_026526754.1, forward strand.
TCCCAAATTGCTTTGGCTATTCGGGGTCTTTTATCATTCCATACAAATTTTAGGACTGCTGGTTCTAGTTCTGTGAAAAATGCTGTTGGTATTTTGACAGGGATCACATTAAATGAGTACACTGCTTTGGGCAATATAGACATTTTAACAATATCTGTTCTTCCAGTCCACGAGCATGGAATGTCTTCCATTTCTTTGTGTCATCTTGAATTTCTTGCATCAATGTTTTATAGTTTTCAGAGTACAGGTCTTTCACCTCTTAAATTTATTCCTAGGTTTTGGGGTTTTTTGGTGCAATTGTAAGTGGGACTGTTAATTTCTCCTTCTGCTGCTTCATCATTAGTATACACAAATGCAACAGATTTCTGTACACTGATTTTTCATCCTGGCAATTGACTGAATTCATTTATCAGTTCTAGTAGTTTTTGGTGGCCTTTGGGTTCTCTACATATAGTATCATGTCATCAGCAAACAGTGAAAGTTTTACTTCTTCCTTACCAATTTCGATGCCTTTTATTTTTATATTTTATTTCTCTTGTCTGATTGCTGTGGTGAGAGTGGACATCCCGGTCTTGGTCCTGCCCTCAGGGAAAAAACTCTCAGTTTTTAAGGATGATGGGTTTTCCATATGTCGCCTTTATTGTGTTGAGGTAGGTTCCCTCTAAATCTACTTTGTTGAGGGTTTTTTATCATGAATGGATGTTGTACTTTGTCAAATGCTTTTTCTGCATCTATTGAAATGACTATGCTTTTTGTCCTTTCTCTGAGAAAATATATCACACTGGTTAATTTGTAAATAACAGATCACCCTTGTATCTCAGGAATAAATCCCACTTGATCATGGTTAAATTATTTTTAAATGTATTATTGGATTTCGGTTGCTAATACTCTGTTGAGGATTTCTGTATCTATGTTCATCAGAGATATTAGTCTATAGTTCTCTCTCTCTCTCTCTCTCTCTCTCTCTTTTTTAGTTCTCTTTTTTTTGTGTGGTGTCTTTATCTGGTTTTGGTATTAGGGAGGCACTTGCCTCATAGAATGAATTTGGAAGTTTTCCTTCCTCTTCTATTTTTTGGAAAAGTTAGAAGAATAGTTATTAACTTTTCTTTAAACTTTGGTAGACTTCACCTGTAAAGCCAACTGGTCCTGGACGCTGGTTTGTTGGGAGTTTTCTGAGTAATCAGCAAAGTTTTTTTTTTTAAATGTTTTTGGTTTTTTTTTTTTAATTTATTTTTGAGACAGAGAGAGACAGAGCATGAGCAGGGGAGGGGCAGAGACAGAGGGAGACACAGAATCCGAAGCAGGCTCCACGCTCTGAGCTGTCAGCACAGATCCTATGCGGGGCTCAAACTCACAGACCGTGAGATCATGACCTGAGCTGAAGTCGGACGCTCAACCGACTGAGCCACCCAGGTGCCCCGCAAAGTTTTAAATACAATCATATTAACTGCGACACCTACAAACTAAGCTTTTTAAACAAAATTGGCCTCTCCACACAGCTACCATGTAAAAATGCTAAGTATTTGTTGGACCAAATACGAAAAAATAAGGAAGAAAATGAAAATCACCTGTAATTCCACTACTCAGTGACTACCTGTAGTATTTTTCACTTTGCAAAAATATAATCACCATAATGTACTTTCACATGACAAAATATTATGTGTACTTTAACATCAGTTTAAATAAATGTGTAGAATTCTATCACATGAATATGCCAGAGTTTACTCAATCAGTTAATTCTCTCAGTTTGGATTATTAACAATGCTTACATTTTTTTTTTTTTTAAGTTTCTTTTTGAGGGGGAAAGAGAGAGACAGAGCACATGAGTGGGGGAGGGGCAGAGAGAGCGACACACAGAATTTGAAGCAGGCTCCAGGCCCTGAGCTGTCAGCACAGAGCCCAAAATGGGGCTCGAATCCAGGGATAAGATCATGACCTGAGCCGAAGTCAGATGCTTAACAAACCAAGCCACCCAGGCCCCCTGGATTATTAACAATGTTTAAATGAAAAGTCTCATTAAATAAATCTTTGCACGCATTTCTTCACAAATTGTGTCTTTAGAATAAATGCCTGCAGATTTACTTTTGAAGGCTTTTAAAGCATAGTGCCAAAGGCCTCTAAAGAGTTGTGTTGGTGTACATTCTTACCAGCAGTGTCGTGAGAAAACCCAAGTCCCTACACTCTTTCAGTGGGGGGATATATATTTTTTTAATGTTCTTAAAGTTTATTTTAAGTAGTGTTATTACCAATTGTTCTTGGGCTTTCAAAATGCTGATACTTTCTTGTACTGCACTACACGTGCAAAGCTTCACTTAGGAAACTTCCATGGAGAGTGCTGCTGTAGGAGGGCTTAGCGACACGAACAAACAGCGGAACAAATGGCAACACTTAAGCCGTGTGCCAGATCCTCTTTTCTGTTATTGCTTTGTTTAAAGTATCATTAAGCCTATTCTAGGGAAGAGGAGATTAAGACTTGGAGAATGTTCCAAGTGGTCGTGAACTGTATACAAAAAGTAAGATGAGGAATTCCTGACTAAGGTATTTAGCAGCAGAGGCAGGCAGTAAATGTAATCCTTAGGGAAGAATCTGAATAAGCTACAAAAATTCCAGGGACTCACTCTGCTGGGGTCTGCCGCCCACACCAGGTGTGAGGTATTACTGGAGGGCTATAGGTTTCTCTATGACTTTTGATTTGGAGAGGGCTTAAGACACCATGGTCTTCTTCCCTGGGTCACGTTACTACAGGCTTAAGTGTCAGAGCTGATTCCAAGTTGGTGGGGATAGCTAAGTGCTCCTGCGGAAGGAACAGCCACTCCATTCCTTCTGAATTTACCTGTTCTAATCTGCACATGGCACTCAGGCCCTGAAAGCAGAAACTTACAAGAGGTACAGGGCACAGAAGAAATGAGCGGCAGGTCTACCACCTGTCATCCTTCTTTCACCTTCCCCTTCTCTTCCCCCCCCCCCCCCTTATTTTAGACTAAGAGAGCGAGCGGGGGAGAAGGGCAGAGGGAAAAACAGAGCGAATCTTAAGTAGGCTCCATGTTCAGTGTGGAGCCCAATGCAGGGCTCGATCCCACAACCCTGGGATCATGACCTGAGCTGAAACCAAGACTGGGCTCAAGTGAGCCACCCAGGTGCCCCTTTCCCCCGTTTCGAGGAAGATTTTCATGATCCAGGTGTCAGTCTTCCCAGAATGAAAATATTATGTGATGAAACAGTGGTTAATATTCCTTAGATTACAGGACAGAAACTTTACTTTAGCTGGCCAACTAAAATTGAAAACTAACGTTATCACTGAGAAATCCACTGGAAACTAATTTAGGCATGGCTGAATTGAGGGTCAGGAATCCGTCTTCCTCCACTGCTTAGCTCTGCTTTCTTGTGCACTGACTTCATTTTTAGATAAGCTCCCCCTACCCTATAGTTGAGAAGGTTCATTCAGTGAACCTGGGGCCTATACTCACTGAGCTAGCTGAAGTTGGAATTAGTTGTTGCTCTGAAACCGTATTTTAAAAAAACATTCATTTAATTTTCAAAAGAGGGTGAGAGAGAGAGTGCAAAGGGGGGAAGGCAGAGAGAGAGAGAGGGGGAGACAGAATCCAAAGCAGGCTCCAGGTTCTGAACTGTCAGCACAGAGCCTGACGCGGGGCTCAAACCCACAAACCGCGAGATCATGACCTGAGCCGAAGTCGGACGCTTAGCTGACTGAGCCACCCAGGCGCCCCTCCAAAACATCAAGAACACACCATGTAGACCTCCCTCAGAAGACATCAGACGTGTATTTATAAATCACAATGGGAGACAGATTGCCAGTGATCCCCAGTACGGTCCAAGTAAAGCCCGAGAACCACATTAAGTGTGACTCATACCTCCTTTTTCAGATTTGCCAGGTAGTCAGATTCTTGTCACCTACCTTTTCATTTGCTCATGTTCACTAGTGTCCAGAGCTCTCAGGGTTCGGGCATAAAGAACCACGATGTCACTGTGCTTGGCTTTCTTGTTGCACTAAAGAGCCCAACAAGACAAAGTTAGTGTGGGTCTAGGAACCCTGACCTAACATGCTGACTGTGCACATGCACAGTCCTTATGTACGGTTCTTACCTGAGGACATTTTCGTGTCTGTCCCTTGAGCCACTTAGAAATGCACTTATACCCAAAGAGGTGCCCACAGCGTAACGCTGAGAGTCGGTGATCCCCAGCATTGGTCCAAAGTTCCAAACATATTGTGCAAGTGTCCCCTTCTTCATCATCCATAGGAACAGAAGATGGAAGAGGACTGGTCTTCTGGGGAGACTGGACGGAAACCAGAATACATTCAAATTAGAGAGAATGCATATCGGTCTTGAAGAGGATGTGCGACTGTCACATCAACAAAACCACACAAAAACAATACAAACCCAACTGAAAACACTGTAGCAAAACCGCGACAGTTCGGAATCACTTGCCGTTCTTTGTTAAAACGCAAGCTGGCCAAATGTTTCATAACAAGCCAAGAAAATACTACCATCCTCTCATCTTAGGAAATTCTTGGATTTTTTTTCATGCAAATGAAGAAAAGGAGCTATGTTTACAAAGATACAAAACAGAACAAAACAGACCTGGCAGTTACCCAGATAATCAACAACAGGGAATAGCAGGTTTGTTATACGTTCAAAATTAGATTCATAATCAACTCAAGCAGTTATACTTGGCTCATGTAAATCAAAATTAAAAACAAAAACAGAAAAACAAAGGATATAAACAGCTTACCAAAAAATACAAATGGTTCGTTAAGTGTTTATTTATAACTGAAAAATGCAAATTAAAGAGATCATTTTTTCATTTATTAGATGGTATAAGCTGATGTCTGATGACACCAAGCAATGTTGAGGGTTAATGAAATGGGCATGTTTATATATTTTTGCTACAGGTAGAAAGCGACACAAATTGTCCATGGCATTATCTATAAAGACTAAAATACATGTATCTTTCCTTTTTTAAAAAAATGTCTATTTATTTTGAGAGAGACAGAGAGGAGAGAGCATGTGCATGTGAGCGGGGGATGGGCAGACAGAGAATCCCAAGCAGCTGTCAGCGTAGAGCCTGATGTGGGCTCAATCCCACAGGCCATGAGATCATGACCTGAGCCAAAATCAAGAGTTGGATGCTCCCAACTGAGCTCCCATGTATCTTTCCTTTGACAGAGCAATCTCTCTGCTAGAAATATACCTAGCATATATTCGTCACAAATACTTGCAAGACAACTGTACAAAGCACACACTTGTACCAGGGAAGGAAGGAAGGAAGGAAGGAAGGAAGGAAGGAAGGAAGGAAGGAAGGAAGGAAGGGAGGGAAGGGAGAGCAAGAGAAAGAAGAAACAACTATAGTGTATGTGACAAAAAAGTTGACCAAAAATTTATTTATAGATGGGACACTATGCAGTGATTCATGAGAGTCAACTTTATGTACTGATAAAAGGTATAATCAAAACTTAACCTTGTTAGGTAGGTAGGACAAGTTATCCTCACACCTACCCCTACTTTTTATTTTTTAATGTTTATTTATTTTTGAGAGAGAAACAGAGACAGAGCACGAGTGGAGGAGGGGCAGAGAGAGAGGGAGACATAAATCCAAAGCAGTCTCCAGGCTCTGAGCTGTCAGCGCAGAGCCCGACATAGGACTGGAAACCACGAGCTGTGAGATCATGACCTCAGATCATGACGTCCAAGTAGGACGTCTAACGCCTGAGCCACCCAGGTGCCCCTACCCCTGCTTTTTTAAACCTATGAGGAAGCAGCCACATAAATGAGTAAGTGGACTGGACCCACACCCTGACCTCCCACCTACAAAGTCTGCAAACTTTCCACTTTAGCCTGCAGCCTCTTTAAATGCAAATCACCACTTCATTTAAAAGGATGCTCATATTACCTGTTTGGGAAGGGTCTCTCCTTCACGGATACTTGTAACTTCTTGTTCTGCTGAGGTACCTCCTACTTGGTCTGCCAAGTCATTTCCAGAAATGATAAGATTAGTAACGCACAAAAGAAGACAGAAGTCAGGAATGAGAGTCTAGCAGGAGAGCCTAGCGTATCACAGCTTTCCATTTCTAATTGGTAGTATTGTTTTAAGTTTCCTAAGTTGTAAGAGTGAATTTATTTTTTAACTTATTTTGGATATTTTCAAATATGCATAAAACTAGACTGAACAGTATAAATAACATGTAAGTACTCATCACCCAATTAAAAAAAAAAAAATCGATCTTGTTGCCAATCTTTTCCCAACTAAGCCCCCCCCAGCCCCATTATTTTCTTTTACAAAGCTTAACAACAAACTCTAAAATGTCATTTCACTTATAAAAACTTTTGTAATACTAACTGATAAAGATTTCTTTTTACATCAACACTATCCTTATCACGCCTAACAAAACTAATAATCTCTTAATACTAATACCCAGTTCATATTCAAAATTTCCCAGTTGTTTTCAAGTTACTCATTACACTACATTTATTGCTATCAGAATCTAAGCAAGGCCTCCACAACGAGTTTGACTGTTACATATGTGATGTTTTTTTCACTCTAACAATTCTTCATTTTTATCCCTTCCCTGTCACTGATTTGTTGGAAGATATCTGGTCATTTGTCTTATGAAACACTCTAATCCCAGATTTGACTGACTGCTTCCTTGTGGTATTGCTTAACTATTTGCTCTATCACCGATATTTCCTATAAACTGGCAGTTAAATCTAAGGGCTTCAGTGGATTCAATTCTGTTTTCTGGCAAGAAGAGGGGCAGCAAGAATACTTCTTTGGTTGTATGCTGCTTCTTCTTTTTTTAATTTTTTAACATTTGTTCATCTTTCAGAGACAGAGACAGAATGCAAGCAGGGGAGGGGCAGAGAGAGAGGGAGACACAGAATCGAAAGCAGGCTCCAGGCTGTGAGCTGTCAGCACAAGAGCCTGACATGGGGCTCAAACCCACGAACTGTGAAATCATGACCTGAGCCAAAGTCAGACGCTCAAATGACTGAGCCACCCAGCACCTCCCCCCACACCGACCAAAGTTTTTTTTTTTTTTTTTTTTGTAATTTTACTGTACTGCCTCTAGACTTCAAAGTACTCGCTACTTCTGGGTTTTATCACATCTATTACTCTAATAATAGAATGGTTTCTTTTTTTACACTAGGTCTCTGATCCACTTATTTCTTAATTTTATAGTGTGAGGAATAAATCCAGTTTGTTTTCCAGTTAGCAATCCAGTTTTTACAATATTAATTTAAAAGTCTGTCTTTTCCCCACTATTTGAGATATTCTCTTTCCAATATACTAAAACTTCATGTATGTTTAGATCTTTTTTCTAGATGTTCCAATGGAACACATTTTAGATTTAAATGGTTGCATCTCTGGTATTATTTACCTTGTTCTTCTACTTACTGCAAACTGGGCAACCTGGTTATTATATCTAGAGTCTTTTTTTTAATTTTTTTTTTTTTAACGTTTATTTATTTTTGAGACAGAGAGAGACAGAGCATGAACGGGGGGGGGGGGGGGGTCAGAGAGAGAGGGAGACACAGAATCCAAAACAGGCTCCAGGCTCTGAGCAGTCAGCACAGAGCCCGACACGGGGCTCGAACCCACGTACCGCGAGATCATGACCTGAGCCAAAGTCGGACGCCTAACCGACTGAGCCACCCAGGCGCCCCATTATATCTAGAGTCTTAAGCAGACTCGGGGATTTGGGGGGCAGTAACAGTATTTCCTAAGTGCTATGGATGTTTCTTTCTTTTTTTTAATTTTATTTTTAAGTAACCTCTACACACATCATGGGCTTGAACTTACAACCCTGAGACCGAAAGTCGCTTGCTCTGCCGACTCAGCCAGCCAGGCGCCCCTCTATGGAGATTTCTGATTGCAACACATCAAAATGCACATTATGGTCTGGCGGTGTAAGCTTGCTTCCTCCATTGAAACGAATCCCATCAACCTTTCAACCTAATGGTTTTAGGATCCACTGCTGATCTTTGCCTAGATACAGAATTCCATGAGGAGTCACACAATTATGACTTTTTCCTGTCATCTCTGCTTCAATATGAGCTGGAGTTTTTCTATTTCAAAGAACTTCCTTGGGGGTAGGTGGGAGAAATGAAGAGGTAAAGAGAATTTTTAGGGCAGTAAGAGTACCCTGTGTAATGATGGGGATGTCATTATACATTTGTCGAAACCCACAGAATGGAAAACCTGAGGTGAACCCTAAGGTAAAGCACGGACTTGGAGTGAACATGCCACGGATTAGATGCACCATTCTGGCGAGCGGTGCTAACAGGGAGGCTGTGCACGTGTGAGGACAGGAGTGTGAGGAAATCTCCACGCTGTCCTCTCAATTTTGTTGTGAACCTTAAATACTCTTAACAAACAAACAAGACCTCCTTCATCAGCCAATATTTGGTTTTCCTGAATACAGTTCACCCAGGGAAAACAGGATAAATGTGTAATCCTTTATTTACCAGTTTTCAGAGTAATGCGTCAGGGCTCTAGTAACTTAGGATGCTGATAAGTGAGCTTTTAAAAAAGCACATAATTATGAATTAGGATTTTTCACAGATTTGATGTATTTCAACCTATATCTCAATCCATACTCCAAGAATACACCCATTATTCGTTTTGATGCTCAAACTGTCCCATCTTGAGGCCACTTAGGAGCCCCTTTAAAGTTGCTCCTATGCCTACCGACCTGATGACTCTCTGAGAGATGGCTCCCTTGCTTTCTAGCACAAACGCCCTAGGCTCATTTTGTATATTTCCTATCCCAGTCTTGGAAAGCCATTTCTCCAAGAAGTCCTGGGTCCCTTTAGTGGGAAAAGACCATAAACTGGGGTATCAGAGGGTAAGTAGGACATATGCTCCAGGGTCTCTGCCCACTACTGCTAAACATAGCTCTACTTGCATAATACATGGCATTATAGTAGGACTTAAAAACTGGCCGACTAGACAGGGTACCGAATTTACAACGCTTTCCTTTAAATAAAGAACCTACTACCTTATAAGATGTCAAAGAAGATGAAAGAGACTATAAAATGCCATCACAAAGTGACCAACTGACTGGGTCACAGATCACATTAAATTTCAAGTCAGATCAAATCCTCTATATGGAATTATGGCCAGTGAAAGCTTTGTACTGTACGAAGCAGGAATCTACTGACATCTGGGGGCAAAAGGGAAAGTATCACATCACAAGTCTAGACTTTCTAGCTTTCTGGGTATTAGCCCTGTGAATCCAAAACTGAGCAACATACTCACCTTCTATAACAACGGCTCTAGGTTCCTCTCCCTGGACAACCACCTCCTCATACTCTGTGGAGCTGTCGGAATCAGAACTACTGGAGACCTGCAAGTCCTCAGAGACAGGATTCCTGGTCTCTGAACCATGAGACGTGGTTGGCAAATGAGGCTGGGTCCGGCTCACTTGAAAGTAAGCATCCAACGGTGCTCTGGACCTACGTAAGCAAAAAGACAACAGAATCACAGTACCATGGACCATCAACACAAGAAAAAGCCACAGTAATCTGAGAGTAAATCCTGGTCATTTCAACCCATCTCCAGGCAGTTAAATGTGCCTTTGAACACTGAAGCACAAATAGCAGTTTTAGGCAGATGTTGGCTGGCCCCGATATTCTCTTTTCCACTCAATTATTACATTAGCCACACTGGAGGTTGACTCTTGCTAAAACCAAATTCTACTTTACTGGCCTTTGGCCGTGTGTCAGTATCTTTTAAAGGACACAACTCAGCAATCTGTCTCCTGATATTAGGGGTTGAAAGAGAGCGGGAAAGAAGAAAAAGGGCTCTGCTGATCAAAAATGGCCTCAAGGGAATTCTGCTCCTGCAACAACACAGACCAAGGTCCTTCGGGGTAGAATGTGGAGTCCTGCTTCAGTCATCATGGTTTTACCTCTGATTTTAAAACATTATTTTTCTTTTTAAGTTTAAATAATGCCAGCTATGATATCAAATGTCGGCATGATATCAAAAATTAACTCAAGATGAGAAGAGCAGGGAGCAGAATTAACCCTATTCTGGCTGGCTGAGTTTTAACCATACCCATTACTGTGCTGTAGTTTCGTTCACAACCCACCTATCAAACCACACCCTACTTACAGCACAGAATGACATTCGATAGTAAAAATCAGAAAGGTGTTCTGTACTTCCTCTAGCTGATAATTATAAAGTATTACTGAAAGGTAATCTACTTTTAAGTTTTAATAACTGTCTTTGTAACATTAAGATACATTATTACCCAGAAACATTGTTGGAGACTGTTCACTCAGAAAAAAATTGATTTCTTCTAGTTCGGCTACAATTTATGGCAAACTAGGGTGTTCTATTAAAAATGATGATAGAATGGAACAAAATAATTATTTGGTATCTAATTCAACAGAAGATACACCTTTGTAAAAAAAAAAAAAAAGAAAGAAAGAAATGTGAATAAATTGAAATGAGAAGTAGCAATTGTGAATCCTTTTTGACTCACAATTTAAAAGTGTGCCGTTCAGGGCACCTGGGTGGCTCAGTCGGTTAAGCGTCCGACTTCAGCTCAGGCCACGATCTTGCAGTTTGTAGGTTTGAGCCCCACATGGGGCTCTCTGCTGTCAGTGTGGAGCCTGCTTCAAATCCTCTGTCTTTCTCTCTGCCCCTTCCCTGCTTGCACTCTCTTGCTCAAAAATAAAAAATACGAATTTAAAAAAAGTACAACAATTCAGTGGTTTTCAGCATAACTACAGGTTACATAACCATCACCATCTTCTTCCAAAACATTTTCGCCATACCTAAAAGGAACCCTGTACACATATAACCAGTCCTTCCTCCTTCTCCCCTTTCTGCAACCTCTAGCAATCACCAATTTAATTTCTGTCTCTGTAGACTTGCCTATTCTGGGCATTTCATATGGTACAATCATAATATATATAGCGTTTTGGGTCTGGTCTCTTTCATGACTTCATGATATATACAAGGACCACGTCACCTGTGAATAGCTATAGTTTGATTTCATCCTTTCTAATTGGAATGCCTTTTATTTCTTTCTTTCTTTCTTTTTTTTTTTTTTGTCTAATTGCTCTGGCGAGAACCTCCAGTACAGCGGCAAACAGAATTGGCAAATTCTTGTTCCTGACCTTAGGAGTAAAGCTTTCAGTCTTTAGTAAGTTAGATGAGGGTTTTTTTATTCATGGTCTTTATCAGGTTGAGGAAGTTCCCTTCCACTGCTAGTCTGTTCTTTTTATCATTAAAGAGTTTTGTCAAATGCTTCTTCATCTATTAAGATGTTCATGTTTTTCCCCCTTTATTGTATTAATATAGTATCTATTTATTTTTATTTTTTTTAACGTTTATTTATTATTGACAGACAGAGACAGAGCATGAGCAGGGGAGGGGCAAAGAGAGGGGGAGACACAGAATTCAAAGCAGGCTCCAGGCTCTGAGCTGTCAGCACAGACCCCGACGCGGGGCCTGAACCCACAAACTGTGAGATCATGACCCGAGCTGAAGTCGGACACTTTACCGACTGAGCCACCCAGGGACCCTATTTTTTTAATATGTTGAATCAGCCTTGCTTTCCTAGAACAAATCCTGTTTGGTTTTAGTGTATCATCTTTTTTATATGTTGTTGGATTCAGTTTGCTAGTATTTTGTTGAGAAACGTTGTATCTACATTCATAAATTACCAATAAACGATATTGGTCTATAGTTTTCTTGTGATGCCTTTATATGTTTTTGGTATTGGAATAATACTGACCTCAAAGAATCAGGAAGTGTTCCCCCTGCTTCCATTTTTTTGAAAAGTTTGTTAAGTATTGGTGTTATTTAATTTTTTCTTTTAACTGGGAAAATAACTTTATTTTCTTTAGGTGTATGGGCAGATGTTTAGTCTCAGAATGTTTGGAATTGCTTCTCGGTACCAGCAGCCTTGGTGACTTTGAGCTCAGGGAAGCACACAGACTTGCTCAATGGCTAGCACTCGCCCACTGTTACAGTGTTGCCACTCTAGACATCCCGAAGCAGGGGGACAGGTGCACAGACAAGCTCTGGTGGCGTTTTTCAAAGCAGTTGTATTTTTGGAGGTAGTGGAAGCAGGCTCAGTGGATGACAATGGTTCATCTTTATCTTTGTCACCAGACCAGACAGAATCTGCCCTCGGATGGAGACCTTATGAGTAAAGGGGCATTTCTTGCCTGTACAGGTGCACTCAATGGCCTCCTTGGGCATCTGGAAGCCCCGACCAATGTTTTTGTAGTATCACAGGAGCTTCTCCTTGCTGGTTTCTCCAAACAAAACCCTCGTTTTTTGTTTGTTTTTTAATGTTTATTTTGAGAGAGAGAGAGAGAGAGAGAGAGCGCGCACGCGCGCAAGCAGGAGAGGGGCAGAGAGACAGAGAGAGAGAATCCTAAGTAGGCTCCACATTGTCAGCACAAAGCCCAATGTGCTCGATCCCACAATCCATGAGATCACGACCTGAGCCAAAATCAAGTCAGACGCTCAACTGACTGAGCCACCCAGGTGCCCCTAGCAGAACCCTCTTCTTATTTTGAAAGATAATTGGCTGCTTTTGGTAGGCATGCTCAGTCAGAATGTGTGCCATCTTCCCAATCGTCTGAAAAAAGGAAAGTCCAAAGGGTGTCTGGGCTTCCTCATCAACTGCCTATTGATTTCACCTTTAAACATTTGGTAGACTTCACCAGGGAAGCCACTTACTTCTGGGCTCTTCTGTGTGAATTTTGTTTTTAAATTCCTAATTCAATCCCTTTATTTGTTAATCATCTATTCAGATTTTCTTTCCCCTCTTGAAGGAATACTGATAAACATGTCTTCTTAGAAGTTTGTCAGTTTCACCTAAATTATCTAATTTCTTGGTATAACACTGTTCACAGGGGTGCTTGGGTGGCTCAGTCAGTGGAGCATCCAACTCTTGATTTTGGCTCAGGTCACAATCCCAGGGTCACAGGATTGAGCCCCACATGGGGCTCTGTGCCAGGTGTGGAGTCTGCTTGGGATTCTGTCTCTCTTCCTTTGCCCCTGTCTCCTGCTCTCTAAAACACCAAAAAAATCCCAAAACAAAAACAAAAATGTTCACAGTATTCCCTTATAAAATTGCTTTCTTCTGTAAGAGTGATAGTGATGTTCTTTCACTCCTGATTACTCTGGGTCTTCTCTCTTGGTCAGTCTACCTAGAAGTTTGTCAATTTTGTTGATTTTTCAGAAAACCAACTTTTGGATTAGCTGGTTTTCTCTCTTGGTTTTCTATTTCTATGAAATCTATTTCATTCATATCTGCTCTAATGGTCATTATTTCCTTCTTTCTGCTTGCTTGCTTTGAATTCTGGATTTTTTATTTTGCTTTTCTTTTTCTAGTTCCTTAAGCTAGGTTATTGAGTACTTTATCCTTTCTTAGCACGGTATTTAACAGCTATACATTTCCTTCTAAGCACTGCTTTAGCTGCATCCTAAAAGTTTTGGTATACTAGGTTTTTCTTTTCATTCATCTCAAAGTATTTCCTAATTTTTCTTGGTATTTCTTCTTTGAACTCTTGGTTATTTAGGAGTTGTGTAATTTCTGCATACTTGTGAACTGCCCCAAATTCTTTGTTACTGATGTCCAGTTTCATTCTGTTATGGTCAGAGAACATATTTTATATGATTTCAATCCTTTAAATTTATTGGCCTTGTTTTATGCCCTAACATATGATCTGTCCTGGAAAATGCTCCGTGTGCACTTGAGAAATAGGGATACTCTGCTATTAGGTGGAATTTTCTATTAGATCTAGTAGGGTTACAGTATTGTTCAAGTTTTCTGGCTCCTTGTTGACTTTCTGCCTAGTTGTTAAACTCATTATCAAAAGTGTACTGACATCTCCTATTATTACCGGTGAATTGTAGATTTCTACCACCAATGATGACAGTTTTTGCTTCATGTATTGGGGGCACTGTTACAGGGGCATATAGGTTTATAATTGTTCTATCTTCTAGATGGATTAGGCCTTTTATCATTATAAAATGTCATTCTTGACTCTTAAAACAATCTTTAAAAAAAATGTTTTTTTAAGTTTATTCATTTTGAGAGGGAAGAGCATAAGCACAAGGTGGGGAGGGCCCGGGAGAGAAAGGGAGAAAGAGAGAGAATCCCAAGCAGGCTCCACATCACGAGCACAGAGTCCAATGCGTGTCTTGAATGCACGAACCTCGAGATCTTGACCCAAACTGAGGTTGGACGCTTAACCGACTGAGTCACCCAGGCACCCCGACTCTTAGAACAATCTTGGTCTTAAGGTCTATTTCATCTGATATTAGTACATTAACTCCTACTCTCTTATGGTTACTGTTTGCATAATGTTATTTTGGTCCATCCTTTTACTCTCAACCTACTAATATCTTTGAATCTAAACTGTCTTGTAGACAGTATACAGTTGGATTAAAAAAAAAACAACAAAACAACTCAATGCTGCTGATCTGTACCTTTTGATTAGTGTTTAATACAACTGCATTTAAGGCAGGATTTATATCTACTGTTTTGCTGTTTTCTTTCTTTCTTTAAGATGTCTTTTATTTTTAAGCAAACTCTACACCTAACATGGGGCTCAAACTCACAACTGTGAGATCAAGAGCCACAGGCTGAGACTGAGAGGCACCCCTGCTTTGCTCTTTTCCATATGACTATGTCTTTTTTGTTCATATAGAAATGTTTATTCCAAATTCTAATAGAAAAGTTTAGGGGTGCCTGGCTGGCTAGTCGGTGAAGCGTGTGACTCTTGATGTTGGGGTTGTGGATTCAAGCCCCGTGTTAGGTGCAGAAATTACTCAAAAATTTAAAAATCTTGGGACACCTGGGTGGCTTAGTCTGGTGAACATCCAACTCTTGATTTCAGCTCAGGTCATTATCTCAGGGTTCAAGAGTTTGAGCAGCCAAAAAGTCTCCTGGTCTTCGCTGAGTGTGTGACTGTGTGTGTATGCTGGGGCACCCCTTCAGTAATCAGCCAGGCAGGTGACAATTCTTCCTGCTTGTGCAGAGCCTCAATGCCAATAAGAGTTGAGGAATTAGTGCCTTCTTAGGTCTTTCCTGGGCGCGGGCACAGTTGTACACAGCCCTTGGCATATGTGTGGCCTTCTAGATTTCTAAGAATATGTCAGAGCTTTTCAAAACCCCTACGAAGATCTCATTCCTTAGCTTTTCCTTTTAAGCTTTTTGGTTAGTTTAGTTTGCCCCAGTCGTTACGCACCGCCTCAGGCAGCCTCTGGGGAAAAGGCTTTTAGGCTTTTTAGACTGGGCCTAAGTGCTAAATCAGGAAGAGCCCTGCAGGTGAGATCTTCTAGGAAACCACCAAACAGGACAAAGAAAGGGAATTCTCTGGGAATGAGGCTCTGAAGGAGCTTCCATTCCATTCTACTCCCTCACGTTTTCACCGTGATCCCAGGCAGTGGCTTTTCATGGTTACACTAAGCCGAAGAGGGATCTGGGAACAAGGAATGTCACGAGGCTTACTGTTCTACTGACATCAGCTGTTTGGTTTGGTTTGGTTTTTAATATTCGCTCCCTGAAAATGGTGTAAGTATCTGTTTAATTTCCAGCATCCTGCAAGTTGATTCTGCTAAAGTTTGCCAACTGTTTCAAAGGTCCGGCCATTTTTACTGATGTCACTCAGGTTTCCTTTTTAAAAAATACTAATAAGCAACTTTATCAACTTATTTTTGGGAATTGTGTGTGAACAGCAGCTTTAGCTACCATGAGACCAGCACATAAGAACAGTATTTCTTAAGTACATTTTAATCAAATGAACTCCACACTAAAGTAAGGCTGAGGGGCTACTGGGCACGCACACTGAGCATTCTGCATAGAAACTGGTAAAAAAATCAAGTGATTAAAAAACACTCATTAACATTAAGATAGTAAAAGGCATTTCCAAAGTCAGACGGGGACACAGGAAAGGGGACTATCGTCATGAGGAAGTGCTAGGGTGTCTTTGGGAGTACAACCTTGAAACCCAAGAAATGCTCTTTCCCTGCACTTATTATCTCTGAATTAAAAACCAGTGTTAGTTCCTGCCCCTTGCCTAGCCTCTATAGTCCCAGATTCCATAAGCTCCATGAAAACAGGTACCCTGATCTGTCCTGCTCACAATGTATCTCCAAGACAAAGTTCAGTCTCTCCCAGAGTGGAATGTCAGAAATAGTTGATGAATGAGTGATGATGCTGACAGCCAGAATCAGAATCAAGCAGCCTCAAACAAAGAAACGGGAAAGGAGTTTGTGGTCTTGGCTGAGAAGCCTGTTGGGAAAAATACCTCATTACTCAGTTTTCTCCGACTCTGGCTTCTCGGTGGAGTCTGAGGCACAGCTGCTCACCCCGGCCCAGGCTGTCAGCACCTGGCCCAGAAACGGTCTATCAGGGGAGTAAATGCCAAACACCATAGTGAGAAATTCACGTTAAGAATTCAGAAGGTATAAAAAAATAATAATAAAAAGAAATTCAGAAGGTAAAATAAGCAAGTGGTCCTGGAAAAGCTCATATTTTAATGTGAATTTAGTGAGGCATTTACTTACAACACAATATTCAGGGGGAAGAAGTTTCAATACCACATTTACGTGGCTCCAGAATCCATGTTCTCTCCACGTAACTGCATAGTCCCTGGCCCCTTAGATTTATTCGCTTTGTACAGACAAACATACAGTTGTCAAAGAGCTCAACTAACATCCTTCAATATCTAGATTCTGTAACCCAGTTTCTGAGCACAGAAGCAATTTTCTGATCAGAGTTTAGCTTCTGTGTATAAACACCTCTTAGGAGAATTATGCTAACGGTGCCAGCAAGAGAATTTGGTCTCTGTGGTATTTCCATTTGTCTCTGTAAATTGGCATCTGGTTTATAAGCATCACTCTCCTGTGAGTTGGTAAGTGGACCCCACCAAGAGCAATCAGCTCTGCCCCCAACTCCCCTCCCCCAAGTGAGTATATGAACATCCAAGGCTGAGGAATACTGTGAGGCCTCCTGGCAGTCAGCCAGTTCCTGGGGACACCACTCTCAACTCTCAGCCCACTTACTTTGAAAGGCTCCCCAAACAGCACTGCAAGGTGCCTCCCCTATGACACAAACATACGAAATCTTATTCTGCCTTCACAATCAGAGTGGCACCTTAAATAACAGTAGCATGCGTGTGAAACTCTTGTCGACACAAAACGAAGCACATCAACCCTGATGGGTCACATCCAGAAAAGACCAGGCTCCAGAGACTGGACCAGCTGTAATAGA
This sequence comes from Panthera pardus, assembly GCF_024362965.1. Taxonomy (NCBI): domain Eukaryota; kingdom Metazoa; phylum Chordata; class Mammalia; order Carnivora; family Felidae; genus Panthera; species Panthera pardus. Next base: position 13,611,929 of record NW_026526754.1, read on the forward strand.
GCACCCTCCCCTTGCCCCAAACAGTCATCGCCAGAACCCAGGCAAAAGGATGCCGAATCCAGGATCAGAAGGCGCAATCCCAATTCCAGAGGTACCACAGTCAAAACACAAATGATTCCATCAGCTTCCTCATTTGTAAAACACAGTGAACAGGTGGCCTAGTTACTGCTTGTTAGTATCATCTCTTCATTTCCATAATGTAAGGAAAACACACGGATCTGACCGAAGCTTCCTCTGTCTGTCTGTCTGTCTAGAAAACAAGTGAGATCAGGGTTCCAATACCAGCTCAACTCCGTCCCTGCAGTGGCTATGAGACCCTGACAAAACACTTTCTCAGGGTCCAAGTTTCCCTCACATATAAAATAAAGATCTTAAATTCAATCTACGTGAAATAAAGGGTTTCAAATAAAGGAGGAAGTTAAAAAACAGACAAGGCATAGACACCGGTTACTTTTCATAACGACCCTGTCAGGACCTGACGGCTAAGGTCTTCAAGAGGCAAGTTCAACCCAAAAACTATAAAAGAAAATTACTTTCAACTCCGCAACACACTCTCGGGTGAGGAGGGGTGGAATGTTTCCCCACTTAGCGAGATAAGCTCTAAGTTTATTGACACCGTACTTTTCACAAGGCTTCTCTGAATCCAGCCCGCCTGTCTTCCAAAGTCTACCACCCCGTTACACGGAATGCCAAAGAACAACGGATCCTGGGGAGCCGAAGTGCGGACTCAGGACTTAAAAAAGTACTTCTGCAACGTGCCAGCGATCTGAGGAAGAGCCACTTCTCCAGAAGCCGCTGCCAACGAACCAGCACCTACTTTCCAAAGCACCTCAGTGTAACTGAGTCTCTCGGTCACTCCGTGAAGTGAATAAGGCAAGCGCTTTCATTTTCATCTAACTCCCGAGGAAACGGGGGTCCAGAAAGGCCACCTGACTTGCCAAAAGTCACAGTGGCAACCCTCGGCGCACTAGGGCCAGAACCGGCGTTCGCAACTCCCAGGGCGGCACCGATCCCGAGACGGACACGAGTTTTTACCTGGCACGGTCAGTCCTCTGAGACGCTCCGGGTCTTGACCTGCGGGAGGCAGACCCCCTCGTCCTCCTGGCCCTCACTGGCCCCACGCTGTTGTCTGAAGGGGGCCTCAGGAACTCCAGCATGCCGTGGAGCCTCTGCAGCCCGCTGAGGAAGCTGTTCATCGACTCCAGAGACGCCACTTGGACGGGGCGGTTAACACCGGGTCCCTGCCCGCGCTCCTCCGAAGCTCCCGGATGAACGTCCTCCGCACCATCTTCTCCCAACCGCTCCACTTCCTCCGTCAGGTCAGCAGACACCCGCGGAGCAGGCTGGAGCGGGGGCGGCCCCCCGTGGCTGGCGGCCACTTCGGCAGGTAGAGGCTGGAGCGGGGACGGTCCCTCCTGGCTGCCGGCCACTTCGGCAGGGGCGGGCTGTTCTGCAGCATGATGCTCTAACTGCATCTCAAGACTATACTCCATTTCTTCATGAGCCATCACTGGGGAAGTAATGTTCGTAAAAAGTATCAGCAAAGGAGAGAAAACATGCCAGGTAGCCGATATAATCACATCTAAGTCTTCTAGATGTTCTGTTTAAGATCATTCTCGGCAAAACTGAAAATCTTCAAGAGATTTTAGTTACTTATTTTAGGTCAGAAGGGTTCGGCCATCATCAACTTTTTCCCTCCGTAACAAGTACTTATAAAACTAGCTTTCCGGCTTACCCTTTACAAATGTGAAGGCATGTGATCACAGTACTATCTTCTAAAGCAGAAACATCTAGGAAATAAGAGGGTTGAACTACTGTATCTGAAAGTAATTTCCCAGACCTCCTGCAGTTCTTTGTCATGACCTGAATACAGAGATTTACCAAAACAAATGCATAGAACGCTACATCTGATTTTCGTGGGCAATATTCATCTTTCACAGCACCAAGTTACAAAGGATAAACAGAAAAAGGACATTTTTACACTTGCAAAATTAACTCAATACTAACTCAAAACAGAAATTTACCTAATTTTTCCAAAAAAGGCTGAGCAAATCTGATTTACTTCATCCTTGTCATTGTTTCCCCTCTCTAATGCCATTTGTTAGCCCATTTAACAAATATTTATTCAGTGCCTGTCATGTCCCTTTCCTTATTTGGTTCTTGTCTCGAATTCCACTATGTTAATCCATTCAAAAAATATTAAGCACCTGTTAAGTAGTCAGATCCCCCACAGAGGTGATGACAGGATAAAACTGTGTAAAGGATAAAACTCTGTAACAGAGTTTATATTCTAGCAAACGCAAGAATAATCAAATAAATGTGGAAATTATACATGGTGATATTTGGTTTTGGGAGGAGTCGCGGAGTACCATTTTAGACGCTCTTTCAGAAAGACTGAAAATTGAGCCCAGGCATGAAGGACTAAAAGAAGCTGCCCATAGGAAGAGCCAAAGAAGAGTTTCAGAAGGAAATCAGTACACAGCTCCCTGATGAGCATGGGTTTCGTAAAACAGAAACCAGGCAGATGTAGTGAACACAGTAATGAAGACTGAAAGTATGGGATGAGGTTGATGAGGCCGAACACTAACACTGAAAGCTTTGGTAAGGAGTTTCTTTTCTTTCTTTCTTTTTCTTTATTTGAAAGAGAGAAAGAGAGAGAGAGAGCGCACATGCACTAGCAGGGCAGAGTGGGAGAGAGAGAGAATATCAAGCAGGCTCTACGTTCAGTATGGAGCCCGACACGGGGCTTGATCTCACATCCCTGGGAACATGACCTGAGCTGAAATCAAGAGTCAAGAGTCACCCGGGCGCCCCAGGAGTTTCTTCTATGTTAGGAATGGACTGTAGGGGGAGCAAGATTGCAAGTAAGCTAAGCTGTTTACAGACTACTTGTGGGAGTGCAAACTAGTGGTCCAGAAGCTCGGGCAAGAGTGGTAGCAGTGGAGATGGAAAGTGGTAGACAGCTATAAGAACTATATAAGAACTGTCTATAAGAACTATAAGAACAGTCAGCATAGACATGCCACTTAAAATCATAGATTAAACTACCTAAGAAGGAAAGGGAGAGAAGAGAAGTGGGCCAAGGATTCAAAACCGAGGGGTTAACATTAAAAGGATAAGTTACAGGACAAGAGCCCAGAACAAAGGCTGTGAAGGAGGAGAAAACCTGGTAGAGCATGGTGTCTTGGTCTTGGAAGAATGTTTCAAGGAGGGAATGGTCAAGTGTGTCTAGCGCGGAAGAATGGTCACGAGATTTAACAATGTAGCGAGGACACATAACCTAGAAAAGAGCAGTTTCCGCACAGCGAGGGGGCCCGAGGCCACACTGGAGCGGCCCGAGTAAGGAGATGGAATACAATACACATGGTGGATGAAGCACACGTATCTTTCGTTTTCTAGGCATTCCTGAAAACCCATTAACATGACAACTCCCCCCAACTGCATTAGAGAAAGGATAAAGGATAAATCACAAAGACAAAGCAAATTCAAACAGGGCATGAGACGATGCAATTTTTGCTAGAACTGGTAACTTAGTAGAGCTGAAAAGAAGAAGCCCAAGTGACTGCAAAGAGGGGGTTACTGTGTGCTACAGAGAAGCAAGCGGACTCCCACCGAGGGGACTGCAGAAACCAGGCAACACAGAGGACAGTGTTGAACGTGGAGCTGAAGAACAGGACTGGTTGAAAGCCTGTCTCAAACGAACAAAAGCCAGCCAAACACACACCTCCTCCACCTCTGCCGTAGGAAGCTGGAGGCTGGTACCAGACAGGCTTAAGACCAGCATGGGTGACAGCAGAGCAGTGAAAATACGTAGTTAAGTGCAAGTCTACAAACTGAACAGTGTGAGACTCTCCCAACTCTTCTCCTCACCTTTTCCCCCTGCACAAATCCAGGACACAATATTCTGGTTTATATACGTCCTCTACCTAAAGCTAAAGCAGGAAATTAGAGGACTCTTCTCTAGAAAAAAAAAAAAAAAAAAAAAAAAAAAAACAACCTAAAAATATTGACAGTTGTGAATCCCCAAGAAAATGGGTGAGGCTCTGTCCCTCTATCTAACAGTAAAAGCCTACTACCTGATAGCTTGACAGAGTTCAGCCACTCATATAAAGCTTCCAAACAGCCTCAAGGGGGAGGGAAGGGGCTCTCCTTAAAAAGAAACTAATAGCCAAGGATCAACTGACATTTTGAGTAAAGCCTCCAAAATGAGGGAGAGACCAGAGCAGACAAACAGAAAAAACTTGGAGGGAAGAAAGGAAATTAATGCAAGAAACTGTAAAAAACAAAACAAAACCCAAAAACATATACAAACAAAAACAAAACAAAACAAAACTCCTCAAACTTACAAGAAAAGAATGCCAGGGAGGAAAAAAGGACACATTAGAAAACAAGGAAGAGCTCTGGGAAATGAAAAATGACAGATGACAGCCAAAATAAAATATTTAATACAAGGATCGGAAAAAGTCGAGGAACTCTTTCAGAAAGTAGAATAAAAGATAGTCAAAAAAAGACAGTAATAAAATAAAAATGTTAAGCCAGGATATTTCATTACCTTTAGTCCTGGAAAGAGAACTCAGAAAGTGGAGAAGAAACTAAAACAGGTTATAAAGGAATCCACTATAATGCCATTTTTAGGATAATGAAAAACATGAAAAATCAAGCTACTATCTGGACTTATACAACTGTAGTACAAAACAAACCTGGGCATGAAAAATATCAAATTCAGGAAGAGAGTTCCGAGGTTCTCATGGGCTTCAACTCTATATATGTATGTATGTGTGTGTGTGTGTGTGTGTGTCTATATATATACCTTGTTTTTATTTCTTAAAAAAGAAAAAGAAAAAAGAAAAGGATGCAATTACAGCAAAAGGTTTGTTAGATCCAGATGGTGTGTGCACAGGTTTTTATTTTTTATTACTCTCCGTACATATCAGTATGATTAAATATTAGAAATGAAGTTTCTTCCCACCTTATGTCAGTTTTCATTAAAGAGCAACCAGTTTTCATTAGAACAGCAAAGCAGACAGCTGAATCCAACCGATTCATTACGGTATACACAGTAGCAACAAGTACACAGCAGGTGCTAAATACCTACTGAATTATCCACACACCTAGCGGCAGTCTGGAGCAAAGCTTCCCAACCACTGCGGGGAAATATACATCCTCCAGCCCAGGTCTATGTCAGGAGTGACCAGAGCCAAAAAGCCACCCCAAGCCTTGAGCTGCCTTGTCCTGGACCTCGGCATGCCATACAAATGCCATTTTCTATGTGTGGCGTTTAAGTGGACGCTTAAGACGTTAATTTCCCACTTGTCATCTTTCCAAACTTTGTTACTCAGATATAAGTCTGTAACAGGTGGGACGATGGCCGCCAATTACAGGATAAGGGGCCGAGGCATGCAGTCTAGCCTATCTGGTTCAAATCCCCGTACTACGTGTGGCACCTTAGGCCGGTTTCCTAGCCTCTCTGTTCAACTTGTTCATTTCTAAAACGGGGATTAAAAGTATTTACTTTTTATTTATTTACTGAGTAAATAGTATTTACTGAGTGCCTGGGTGGCTCAGTCGGTTGAGCGTCCGACTTCGGCTCGGGTCATGATCTCACGGCTCGTGAGTTCGAGCCCCCCGACGGGCTCTGTGCCTGCACAGAGCCCGGAGTCCGCTTCGGATTCTGTGTCTCCCTCTTTCTCTACCCCTCCCCCGCTCATTTTCTGTCTCTCTCTCTCGAAAATAAACATCCAAAAAAAATTTTTGTAAGTATTTACGTCACAGTGTCGCTGCGAAGTAAAGCTGGATAAAACCAAAGAACAGGTTCCTCCGTGAACTTGAAAGTTACGCAAGTAACGGGCGCCCAGCGGGAAAGCAATTCTATTTGCACATGAAGAGCTAGGGGCTCGGCACCCCGGATGGAGAACGGCCGGCGGCGGACTCTTCTCCTGCCTTCCCTGCCTTCACCCCCATCTCCGGCATCTCCCCGATCAAGCCAGAAAAAGCGTGGATTCGGGGCCCTCAACCCCAACCGTTGGGGCCGCCCGGAGCCACCGAACCGAACCTCCCTATGCGGCCAGGTTCTGTGCCCGCCCGCAGCTCCCCTCGTGGGGGCGACCCCGGGCCCTGCAGCCAGGGATCCAGCCCGGGAAGTTATCCTGGAGCCAGGGGCCCAAGGCCTGGGTAAAGGCAAGTGCTCCCCTTACCTAAGGCCGGGGGGTACACTGCAGGGCTTGCAAAATCGCTGCGGTGGCGGTCGTTTCTTCGGAAGAACTCGCACACTTGGAGGGCAGCAGCTACTTCCTGAGCAGCTCAAGCTGCCCGCCCGAGTTGCGGGCGCAGCCTGCTCCTATTGGACAGCACTCCTAGACGGCAGCCAATACCCTCTCTTCTTCTTCCGTTGGTCTCCGCGGGCTGAAAAAGCGGCACTCTCATTGGCTGGTTCTTCATTGGCTTGTTCTTCGTAAACTGACTGCGCGAGGCCACGCGCAAGGGGGCCTTGTACAATTGGTAGAAATCTTCGTCCGTCACCTTGTGCCCAGCCCACAAAGAGAAGAATCCAACAAGGGTTTCCCCGCTCTTTATTTGAACTTTCTGGCGGGAGAAAGTTGTAAAAAGATCCCTCGGATCTTTCTGGAGCCCGAGCCGTGGGACAGCCCAGCTCATGTATATCCTTTCGTGAGGTTGAAGAGCTCCTGAAAAAGAACTTGCCTACACCATCTCTTTAATTCCAAACCATTGCAATAAATTGCTTGCTAATAGTAGCAAACTATTGTAACTAGGTGACCATGGTCACGTTATTTGACGGCAAACTTTTTTGAGGAATCTTGCTTAAAGTCGAAATCTCACTTTTTAGAAGGAAGACCTAAAAATCTAAACCTCAGGCAGAGACTGTACATTGCCAAAATTTTATTTACTCAGCTGTCAATTTTCAGTGGAATTGGTGGCAGAGGAGAGCATAAATAATTGAAAGTCATGGATAATCCAATTTTCTCCTCTGAACCTGTTAACCAAAGTCAGTGTTAGCATTTGTATTTTTTTCGTTTCCTGCCGCCTAAGGGACCTGCTACTGAGCTATATAGCCTGGCTAATATGAGGAGAAAGAAACTTTCTTTTGTAAACAAACATGAATGAAAAACGTATGTACTCATATAAATCCTGCATGTTCAATGGAGCAAAATTAGAGGATGCAGAGAAGCAAAAAACAAAAATTGTCTCTATCCAGAGAAATCATTATTAACTTTGTTTAAAATCTTCATTTATCTAAATATATACATTCAGATATAGATGGGATAGTGTTTTAATCTTAAAATATATTTTTTGAATTGCTTGCCATATTAATAAATACATAGGCACATTATTGAATACTGGGTGATTCTTTGAAAAATTTTTAAATAAAAATAGGTGACATGTGATAAAAAAAATTGGACAACACAAAGAGCTGTTTAGTGAAAAGTATACAGAATGTTTCTAAATGGTTCTGATATTCATTCATGATGCACCTGCTGGACTAGCTAGGAGAAAAACAATAAAGACACAAGTCAGAAACTTGTAGTCTTGGGCACCTGGGTGGCTCAGTCCATTAACCACCTGACTTGCGCTCAGGTCATGATCTCACTGTTCGTGAGATGGAGCCCAGTGCATAGCCTGCTTGGGGTTGGCTCTCTCTCTCCCTCTCTCTGCCCTTTCCCTGCTCATGCTTGCACACGCTCTCTCTCTTAAATAAACTTAAAAACAAATAAAGTGCAGCACATCCATAAAACTACAATACGCTGCAGAGCTTCAATGCAAGTTGGGAAAAAGAACAATCTCCTTTACCAAATATTGACGACCAGAACAGTGTTGGCCTGCAGTCCTTTTGCTAATTCCCGTAGCAAAGAGAACTTAGACTTAAATGTAAATTCTAAAAACTATAAAACTTCTGCAAGAGAGCAGGAGAAAATATTCCTGACCTTGGGTTAGGTAAAGATTTTTTAGATATAACCCTCAAAAGCATGATTCATACGAGCAAAAACTGATAAATTGGATCACATCAAAATTTAAAACTCTGCTCTCCAAAAGACATTGTTTGGAAAATGAAAAGATGAACTGCATACAGGTAGAAAAAATTTGCAAATCATGTATCTGATAAAGGATTTGTACCCACCATTTATACAGAACCCTCAAAACTCAATAACTGGCAAAACAAAACAACCCAATTTAAAATATGGGCACAAGATTTGAACAGACACTGTGCCAAAGAAGATATATCGACAACAAGTTAAATGAAAGGATCCTCAACATTACTAGTCATTAAGGGAATGTAAATTAAAGGCTCAATGACATACCGTCATTATATAATTATTAGAATTGCCAAAATTAAAAATCCTGGCCATACCAAATGTTGGCTAGGATATGGAGCTACGCTGCTAGTGGAATGGAAAATTCCACAACCCTTTTGGGAAACAGTTTGACAGTTTCTTAAAAAGTTAAATGTGATCTTATGATCACATATAATCCAGCAATTTGTTTTTAGGTATGTACCCAACAGAAAGGAAAGCATATGGTCAAATAAAGACTTGTACGTGAAAGTTCGTAGCAGCCTTATTTCCAATAGCCAAAAGCAATAAACAATTCAAATTTTCATCAACAGGTGAATGGATAAAAAATGTGAAATCCATACAATGCAATTGTTCTCAACAGTCAGAAGGAATGAATTAGCAATACATGCAAGCACATGGATGAATCTCCAAATAATTATATTGAGTAAAAGAAAGCAAACTTTTACACACCAAATGATTTCAGGCACATAAAATCTTAAAATGGAAACTCTATAGTGGCAGACAGTAGGTCAGTGGTTGCCTAGGGGGAAAGGGGAGTAGAAGGCAGTGATTGCAAAGGAGCGTGAGGATGCTTTGGGAGTTGATGGGTATATTCATTATGTTGATTGCGGTGGTATATACATACATCAAAACTTATCAAATTACATTGGGGGGTCTGGGTGGCCCAGTTGGTTAAGCCTCCGACTTTGGCTCAGGTCATGATCTCCTGGTTTGTGGGTTCAAGCCCTGCATGGACTCTGTGCTGACAGCTTGGAGCCTAGAGCCTGCTTTGGATTCTTGTCTCTTTCTCTCTCTGCTCTGCCCCTGCTCACACTCTGTCTCTCCCTAAAAAATAAGTAAACATTAAAGAAAGTTTTAAAAACTTATCAAATCACACACTTTTAAGTATTATAGTTTATTGTATGATAATTATACCTCAAAAATGCTGCTAAAAGTCAAGATTGTGGGGCAGGAGTGGATTGTATGGGCATAATGGAACTTTCTGGCATGATGATAATGTTTATTATCTTGATGGGGTTTGAGTTACTCATGTGTATACATTTGTGAAAACTCATCACATGGTATGTTTAATATTTGTGCATTTCACAACATCGAAAATTTACCTGCCCCCTGCCCCCAAAACGCATAAATAAACATTAAACTCTAGTTCATGATAGAAATGCTGAACTGTTTAGAAATGAAGTGTACTGATGCCTGATATTTTCTTTTAAATGCATAAAAAATAAAGATGGATTAATGGGTATAAAGAGGCATGGTTATAGGGGTGTGTGATAAATATAGTACATCGTTAGTTGTAGAATTTAGGTGATGAGTACACAGGTGTTTGGAGTGTAACCCCACTGATTTTTTGGTGTATTTGAAAATTTTCATAAATAGTGTTGGAGAAAAAAATTAGGTACAAGGCCTTAGAGGATGTCCTGTGGAAGAGAGGGACCCAGGAGATTAAGTGTTGTAAGTTTCTTTTCTTTCTTTTTTTTATGTTTTATTTCATTTTTGAGAGAGAGAGATAGAGTGCAAGTGGAGCAGGGACAGAGAGAGAGAGGGAGACACAGAATCCAAAGCAGGCTCTAGGCTCTGAGCTGTCAGCACAGAGCCCAATGCGGGGCTCGAATCCATGAACTGGGGGATCATGACCTGAGCCAAAGTCGGAGGCTTAATCGACTGAGCCACCCAGGTGCCCCTAAGTGTTGTAAGTTTCACAGTGAATCCACTTCTGCTGTGGGTCTGCCTGAGTATAAATAATTAATCTACAAGAAAGACTTCTCATTGTACCTCCTACAGCAAAGACAACAAGGGATTTTAAAGATGAAAATTGTAGTACCTGATAAACTCTAGAAAAGAATACTTTTAAATGTTCAGCCTGTCCATATTTATTCTTCTCCATTTTTTTATTTATAGAAAAAATATGTTCCAGGTTTTAAAAGAAACAAGAATAAGTAAACAGTAAAAAAAAAAAAAAATAGAAATCAGCCATAATTTTATTCCTCAGAGATGATTACTAGACTATAAGCTCCAAATGTATTTTGTCTATTGTCTCCTCAGTGATTGGAACAATGCCCAGCGCATTTGCTATTGAATGACTTGGGATGAGTTCTGGGTGGGTGGGTGGGGGGGGGGGGGTGGGGAACAACACGCAGAGGTAAGTGTTGGTGTATCCTAGGTAAAGCATACACCATGAGCAAAAGCGTAAAAATTCAGAACAAATGGGCCACATGCAGGAGACACGGGTCTGAGTCCGTCAGGGTTTAAAATTGAGAGCTCTTAGGCTAACATACTGTGTCCTCTACAACACTAAAATAATTTTTAATAGATGCCAACTTTTAAAAAGATGAAAAATTTACAGAAAAATATGAATTTTCAGCAACTTTTTTTTTTTTTTTTTTTTTTTTTTGCATAACAGAAAGCTCTGGAAATATTGGAACCCCTTTCCTATGTGATAAAAATAGGCTGGAGCAGAGTAGAGGCCGTCCTTCTCTACAAAGTTCATCTGTTTGCTGAAGTCCCCTCCAGGCTCAACTTAACACATTTAGGTTCCCCTCCTAGACTCTTTAGGTAACCAGAGTTTGCAGTCTCTAGTAGGAGAGCTCTGGGATCTGATACTGGAAGTTAGGTTTGGGTCAGATATACAAGGCCACGGGTATCCACTGAAGAATTTGTACCGATTTCTATGGGCAAGAGGAAGGATTGAACAGTGTTTGCTCAGTTACTACCCTTTATACTCTGTAGTAACTTCAGTGGAAACACTTCCCCATTCCAGGGATGCTCTCCTCTGTCTGGAGCTTTGTGGACGGTCTGAGAGATGTGGATCTAGAATGGGAGGAGACATTCCCAGGGATGGAGATGGTGTGAAGAAACTATGGATAAGCAGCTAATAACATGGTGAGATAAAAATCCGAGGAGGAGAAATTCTCCCAGGGATACTGGAAAATGGAAGGAAGGAAGGAAGGAAAGAAGGAAGGATGGAAGGAAGAGAGAGAGGGAGGAAAAAGACAGAGAGAGAGAGAGAGAGAGGGAGAGAGGCGGGGAAGAGAGAGAGAAAGAATATAGGCTGGCGTAAAGTAATCTGCCTTCTGAACCTACTTTGGACTAAGCAGTGGCCTTAGCGCAGGGTTTCTGAATAACACTGATGTTTGGCTGGATAATTCTTTGTTGTAGGGGGCTCTCCTGTGCACTGTAGGGTGCTAAGCAGTCTCCGTCCACTAGATGCCAGTAGCATGCCCCACCCGCCGAATTGTGAAAACCAGCAATGTCTTAAGAGATTGCCAAATGTCCCCTGAGAAGCAAAACCACCCCTGGTTGTGATCCACAAAGGAAATCTTTCACAAATGTGAAATAACACGTGTGGTTCATGCTCTTCAGACCGCAAAGAACCCCACCACTAAGAGAGAGCCACCTGGAGGGCTCACGTGCCTGGGAATCATCAGGGATCTCCCGCAACTGTGAAGGACAGTCATCACCCAGTGGCTCCTAGTGCCGGTCCACAGATACCAGCTGGTAAATTTTAGAATCACAGCCTGGCATGGAAACAATGACATGAGAGGTTTAAAAAATTGCTCTGGCGCTCACATACCTCTCTGGATGCTAATGGCTGGCATCAGAACTAGGGAAGAAACAAGAAACAAGAGCTTCCAGTGACCCCACTGACCAGTCCGGGCAATGCCCACTTTGAAGAATGGACCTCCCAGGACAGCATCGATGGGAATCTCTAGTCTATTGAAAGGGGAACCCAAACCCATCTGAGCCAGCCTTCACACCGGTTACTTTCAAACGGGATCTTCCCAGTGACGATTTCCCAGAGGACAATTCCAAAGCCAAAAGAAAACCAAGAAACTGAACAATCATGACGGGTTTCCCTTTTTCCATACCTCTCTATTTCCATAAAGCTGTGAATTTTCTCATTACCACCCAGTACCACTCAACAGAGTTGAGTTCTGAGGGTCCTCAGAAGTTTGACTTGGGCTTTCCCATTCGGTTCACTGAGTTAGAATCTTCACGAGAACACGGACATAGCTGTATATTTAAGCTTTTTTTTTTTTTTTAACTTTTTTTAAATTTATTTTTGAGACAGAGAGAGACAGAGCATGAAAGGGGGAGGGGCAGAGAGAGAGGGAGACACAGAATCGGAAGCAGGCTCCAGGCTCTGAGCCATCAGCCCAGAGCCCGACGCGGGGCTCGAACTCACGGACCGTGAGATCGTGACCTGAGCTGAAGTCGGACGCTTAACCGACTGAGCCACCCAGGCGCCCCCGTATATTTAAGCTTTTATGGCATATTTATTCTACACATTTTCCAGTATCTGAAGTGAGAAGTAGGGTGCAGAATTGACTCTCTTAGCCTTTTCTCTCCCAGTTTCTTAACTGATGGAAGTCTGTGATTTGCTCGCTTGAAATCCTACAGGCTAGACACCAAGGCGACTTACAGACAGAACGAAATAGCACAATCTTGGGTGGGGCTGGGGGGTAGAGGGCAGAGGGCTGGTGTTACACATGACTGTCAGGGAATGCTCTTTTACCTACAGGACGTATTTCCACCGGTGTCTTCTACCTGGGTGTCTACACTAGTAACATTATGGGTTCAACTTATTGGGCAGCAACCAAGAGAAACACAGAGAAGTTTCTTCTGTATAAAATGGGGCAACGCGGATCACTCGAGATAATGGTTATAAAGCACCTGTAAAACTTGGTAAGTTGTAGTTGTCCTCGCATTCCTGTATTAGATACGGGGCTTTCTCAGTTGAGGACTCAACTCCACTAAGTGAGGGTGGACAGGGTGCACAGAGCCACCCTATGGCTTGCTTTCTCTCCGAAGCAGGCGAAGACAGAGGGTATTACGTTAAAGCGAAATAAGTCAGAGAAAGACAAATATCCTATGATTTCGCATGTGGAATTTAAGAAGCAAAACAGATGAACATAGGGGAAGGGAAGGGAAAATAAGATGGGATAAAAACAGAGAAGGAGGCAAACCACAAGAGACTCTTAAGAACAGAGAACAAACTGAGATCAAACTCAGGGGTGGGGGATGTGGATGGGGGATGGGCTACACAGGTGGTGGGCATCAAGGAGGGCACTTGCTGGGATGAGCACTGGGTGTTGTATGTAAGTGACGAATCACTAAAGTCTATACCCGAAACCAATACTATATGTTAACTAACTTGCATTTAAATTAAAAAAAGATGATGTGAAGAAACCAATTTTGCATCATGTTATTTAGAGTTTGTGGATTACTATAAAATTGAAAATTGCTGTTCTGCCTTCACTAAAAAAATAAATAAATTAAAAAAAAATCATGCCCCACGTCGGGCTCTGTGCTGACAGCTCAGAGCCCGGAACCTGCTTCGGATTCTGTGTCTCCCTCTCTCTCTCTACCCCTCCCCTGCTCACACTCTGCCTCTCTCTCAAAAATAAATAAACGTTAAAAAAATTAAAATTAAAAAAAGCAGCAGGTGAGAAAATGATATGGGGGCATCCCTCACCCCCTCTGCTCTATCCGACCCTATAGGATGGCCAGCCTGTGCCTTTGGATTTAATATGACAACTGTGAGTTACTCTGTTGGCCCCTGCTTGGTCAACACCGTGACTTTAAAGAAGCCACAGCACAACTGATGTTCCCTTTGCTCCACGCACGCTGGCCATCAGTGCCATGCCTTAGTGCAGAGAACTGCCAGCCCCAAACTCGGCCAGACACCCAACTCTAGGGGCAAGGTCAGGAAAAGGAGTAGACGCTTAGATGGCTCATTCCCCTTTCACTCACATGTTTACTGAGCACTGACGTCCTCTGACATCTAGCGCCCTGCTGGATACCGGGGATGAAAGGCCGAGAAGCACAGGTTTCAGTCCGGTGAGGACCACGAGAGTGACGCAGGCACGGTGTTTGAGAGCACTTATATCCCACTGGCGAGGGGGAAAGGCATCTGAAAGTCAGGAAAGACCTATCTTGTGTTATTTAAGGGCTGTCCCAGGCACTTGTAAGGCTGGAAGAAAGTCATCTGTGGATGACAAAGAGAATATTCTTCTAGCATTTGGGAATTGTGGACATCGAGTTAACAAAACCCTTTCCTCTTCTGTAAAAGGATCTTTCAGTTAACTTAAAAAAAATTTTTTTTAATGTTTATTTATTTCTGAGAGAGAGAGAGAGAGAGAGAGAGAGAGAGAGAGCATGAGTGGGGGAGGGCAGAGAGGTAGACACAGAATCCAAAGCAGGCTCCAGGCTCTAAGCTGTCCACATAAAGCCTGACGTGGGGCTCTATGAACTCATGAACCATGAGATCATGACCTGAGCTGAAGTCGGACGCTTAACCCACTGAGCCACCCAGGCACCCCTCAGTTAACTTTTTAGCTCCATTCCCCTGAGAACCTGATAAGGGCAGATGGTCATCTATGTGCCCAAATATTGCTGATGATTAAAGACCCCTGATTGGTAAATTGCTTATGAGCTAGGGGTTGGGAGGGTATGAGAACTATAAATGAGGGATGCTGGGTTCTGTGGCCACTCTTATTACTGACACACCCTTTGTGGTGACACCCGAAGATATGCCCATGGAGTTGTTACAAGAGAATATTGACTCCTGTGTTTCACAAGGCTTCTAAGCCTGGATGGCCCCACACCCACCGGAGGGGAACCTCTTTCGCTAGTACCTGGGGTGAGAGCAAAGAGAATATCTCCTGGATGACTGTGGGGACAGCTGTGGGGACTCCCACTGGAGAGAGGGATTTGATGCTATCCTCTGCCAAGCCATGTATCCTGCATGCCATTACTCTCAATGCCAAGTGTGGCTTATGGTAGTCCCATGAGTCTGAATGCCTAGTTGGATCTAGGAAAATCCTTCTGCAGGGACACAGAAGTGGTGTCCAGGTATTTAAGTGGAAATGACTCTTAGCCGGTTCCTGCTAAGCAGGTGTGAGGGAAGATAGGCATCAGAACAGCAGGCAGGACTGAGCCTATCCTGTGGTGGGCGCATGGAAAACTGTCCAGGCAGGTGTAGAGGTGAGCCCAGTGCTAAGGTTAAGGCAGAGAAACAAGCAAGCACAGCCTTTCCGGGAAACATGTGTCCCTTTCCCAGCATTAGTGACACAGGTCGAAATCAGAGTCACCTGGAAGACTGTGCTTGCCATCACTTTGTAGCAGTCTGTCACCAGGAAGCTCGAGCTCCTGATGTTTCCGTGGGGTTCTGCAGGTGCTTCCAAATGGTGCTGTCTGACACGACCAAAAGCATTATATACCCACATCAGTTGTTTGATGGCTATGGACTGAGGGCGAGGGGCCCTGGGACAGGGATGGGAGGCTATAAAACTTTTGGGCACTTTCTTTTTTTTTAAATTTTTTTTTTAACGTTTATTTATTTTTGAGACAGAGAGAGACAGACATGAACGGGGGAGGGGCAGAGAGAGAGGGAGACACAGAATCGGAAGCA
Source organism: Panthera pardus (assembly GCF_024362965.1). Classification (NCBI taxonomy): domain Eukaryota; kingdom Metazoa; phylum Chordata; class Mammalia; order Carnivora; family Felidae; genus Panthera; species Panthera pardus. The sequence continues at coordinate 13,627,649 of NW_026526754.1, forward strand.
GGCTCCAGGCTCTGAGCGATCAGCCCAGAGCCCCACGCGGGGCTCGAACTCGCGGACCGCAAGATCGTGACCTGAGCTGAAGTCGGACGCTTAACCGACTGAGCCACCCAGGCGCCCCATTTTTGGGCACTTTCAACTACCCATAAGTGCCAAGGGTCTTCAGTACTCATGGATATTCCTATGTAGATGAACTGTTAGCCGCAAAGCCTGCCGATCAGGGCTGAGCATGATCAGCTGGTAAACAGGCCCTCCGGATGGGGCACTAACAGTGTCTCCCGAAATCCAGAATTACCCCTCCTAAAACCTACTAGTGGGGAGAGTCAAGAAGAATAAACTTTGTGATTTCAATAAATATCCAAATCAGTGTTGCCGAAAATATGATATGAGTATGAGTGGTACGTGGGATGACACGGTGGGAAAATTGCTCTCCCTTCAATTTATTCGTCTCTCTGATTACGTCAAGGACAAAGTCTCAGGTGGGTGTCAGGTGTCTTTAATGCTTCTTTAAATCTGCCAGTATCTCCTTTGTACGAAGAGAATGTGGGTCTGAATTACGGACCTCGGGCAGGCAGCGTCACCAAGCCAGAATTTAGCAACATTGTTTTGGCCTCATTTATGGTCACTTATTTGTGGCAAGTGACTCGGCTTTCCAATTTATGGTCGTAATAGAAAATGCCCTTTTTCCTTTATTTAGGTTCTTAAAAAGTGAGCTAATTTAAAGAAAAAAATTTAAGTAAATCATACTGGCAGTATGGTGGAGACATTAAAAAGCATGAAAGTGGTCTGTGAGTGGTTGGCCTTTGGGGATCCCTGGGCTAGAGGAAGCATAGGCTACGCATGTGACGGTAGGTCAAATTGCCAGATAAAATACAGGACACCTGGTTGATTTAGTAGAAGTATGCCCCAAAAGTGCATGGGGCCTACTTCTACTAAAAAAATTATTTATTATCTGAAATGATGTATATCTGAAATTTTAGTAAACGTGTCTCATGTCATATTTGGGACATAGTTATGCTAGAAAATTATCCATTGCTTCTCTGGAATTTCAATTAACTGGGCATCTTGTGTTTTTATTTGCAAAATCCAGCAACCCTAAGAATAAGGCCTAACTCCTCAAGAGCAGCCCTGGACATTAAATTCCACCCTCGGCGCCTGGGTGGCTCAGTTGGTTGAGCGTCTGACTTCGGCTTATCGTGGTTTGTGAGTTTGGGCCCCGCACTGGGCTCTGTGCTGACAGCTCGGAGCCCGGAGCCTACTTTGGATTCTGTGTACGGGGTTATAATCAGAGTAAGTAATAAGACAACTTACGGAAAGGGAGCCAGCCTGGGCTTCCAGCCTGTTCTCTCATCATCTCTGGAATTATTGATAGGGGAGACAGATTTTTACTCTGTTCTTGGCACCCTTCCCCCTCATTTGCTACCTGTACAAGCCTGTGGCTGCCCCAGGACCAGGACGATGCAAATATGAGGTGCTTTTCCTTATCGAGCGGTTCCTAGGGCTCCTGAGTTTACAGTACTCCGTGGCGGTGGAGAATTGAGGCAGGTTCACTGATGGAAAGGAGCCAAACACTATGAAGGCCCAGCCTCACTCAGAGGTCCTATTCTCTGCAGCCTGCCTCCCTCTCACTACAGAGACAAACTTGGGTCTGCTGTGCTTCTCCTCAGACTCTCCATCCCCATGTCTCACAGTTTGCTCCCTCACCTCCTTGAGCGGGTCAAGGACCCAAGAGTTCCCATGCCTCCCCCTGGTGGTATTTGCCATGTTGCAAACCTACCTCTCAGTTGTTTCTCTAATGTCTCCCCCACTCAACTGTATCCCCAAGAAGGCAGGGTCTGTCGTGTTCACACAGTGCTCACAAGGATCTCCATAAATATGTGTGGGAGGAATGGATAACACTCAGGCTGCAGGGGCTGAGGAGGGGACTCAGGCCAGAAGTCATGGGCCCGAGACCCAAGAACAGACACACGCAGAGTAAGTCAGTCACCTCAGCCGCGGCCCAGAAAAGAAACATCACTGGAAGTTTTCCTTTGAGTTGGGATTCCATGCTCCAAAATCAGGTCACTGGAAGATGTGCAGAAACTTCCAGAGGGAATGGAAAAGGAGTGGCTCTGTCCTCTCTGTTGGCAAGAACAGCAGAAAAAAAATAACCAGCGGGAGAGGCCATACTATTTGGCAAAATGCAGTCACATTAGAAAAATTAAATTTGGGGTGCCTGTGTGGCTCAGTCAGCTAAACGTCCGACTTCAGCTTAGGTCATGATCTCATGGCTTGTGGGTTCGACCCCTGCATCAGGCTCTCTGCTGTCAGCACAGAGTTCGCTTCGATTCCTGTCTCTTGGTGTAGTGACTGCCTGTGTTTGGGATGGTTGCCATGGATTGTCAGCGTCCCCTGAGCTGAGAACTGGTGCTGTGTTGAGCTTGGCCACTGATGGCAGAGCATGGAACCTTTCAGGCGTCTGTGGCAACAAAATCAGCATGGACATAGATTTACCTTGAAAATGTCACGCTAAGTGAAAGAAGCCAGACACAAAAGGCCATACGTTGTGCTACTCCGTTTGTACGAAAGGTCCAGAACAGGCAACTCTATAGACACAGAAAGTAGATGAATAGTTGCCTAGGGCTAGAGATGGCAGGGGTGGGAGTGAGTGGGGAGTAACTGCTGATGGGTATAGTGTTTCTTTTGGGGGTGATAAAAATGTTCTAAAATTACATTATGATGATGGTAGCACAACTCTGTAAATATATTAAAAGCCATTAAATTGTACACTTTATTTATTGAAAAAGAATTTTTAATGTTTATTTCAGAGAGAGGAAGAGACAGAGGGTGAGCAGGGGAGGGGCAGAAAGAGGGGGCACAGAATGTGAAGCGCGCTCCAGGCTCTGAGCTGTCAGCACCGAGCTCGAACTCACAAGCCATGATCATAACCTGAGCTGAAGTCAGGGTGCTTAACCGACTGAACCAACCAGGCAACCCTTTATTTATTTATTTACTTATTGTTAAATATTTATTTTTGGGCCACCCGGATGGCTGTCGGTTAAGCATCTGACTCTTGGTTTCAGCTCAGGTCATGATTGCATGGTTTCATGAGTTCAAGCCCCACATCCGGCTCTGTGCTGGCAGCGGGGTGCCTGCTTGGGATTCTCTCTCTCCCTCTCTCTGTCCCTCCCCCACTTGCACTGTCTCTGTCTCTCTCAAAATAAATTTTAAGAACTTTAAAAATAGGGGCGCTTGGATGTGTTAAGTGAAATTAGAGAAAGACAAATATCATAACATGACTTCACTCATATGAGGACTTTAAGACAAAACAGATGAACATAAGGCAAGGGAAACAAAATTAATATAAAAACAGGGAGGGGGACAAAACAGAAGAGACTCATAAATGTAGAGAACAAACAGAGGGTTACTGGAGGGGGTGTGTAAGGGGGGATGGGCTAAATGGGTAAGGGGCGCTAAGGAATCTACTCCTGAAATCATTGTTGCGCTATATGCTAATTTGGAAGTAAATTTTAAAAAATAAAAAATAAAATAAAATAAATAAAATAAAACTTTAGTCCAACACTGTATGGGTCACCTAAGACATGTTTGGCAAGTGGCTGTGGCCCATGAAGGCCCAGGTTGCAACCTTGACCACAGCTGGCCAAGCGTATTCAGGATTGTAACAGAAGTTGGCTTCTGTCAATCTCAAATTCTCTTTTCTGTCTTCCCCCTCCCAATGCTTGAGCATCCCTGCCTCTCCAGTCCTCCTCAGCATTCTCTACTGTATTTTCAGCAAGCTGTAAGTTTATTCCAGCCTCCCCATTGGCCTATGACTCAATGAGACTTCATGTTACAAGTGTTGCCTGCCTCAGCGGCATCTGCACTGAAGACTCAGAGATTTTCCAGGCTAGAGGAATTGGGGGGACATGTGTGCTGCCCTATGTAGCATCCGTTTCTCGACTTCCTATTACTGCCCAGGTTTTCAGAGGTTATCTGTTCTTTTCCCTCTCAGCAATGAGTTTGTGGGGCGCTGGCCCCATTCCTGGTTGGAAGTGATTTTGCCTCTCCCCACCCAGGGGACTTTTGGCAACGCCTGGAAACATCTTTGGTCGCCATGACTGGGGGATGGGTGCGACTGACATCTAGCAGGTAGAAGTTGGAGTGCTATACTGCACGGGACAGCTCCCCCACAACAAAGTATTATCCGACCCCACATGTCAATAGTGTAGGGTTTGAGAAACCTTGATCTAAGACAACTCCTAATATATCACAGTGATCAGTTCAAAACTGGGCGCCTGGGCTAATTTGAGTGGGGAGGAATGTTTGCTGGGGAGCTTCTTGGGTTCCCTACGACAGCCCAGGAAGCCAGCTTCTAACTCTTAATCTCTCTCTCTCTTCTCTGAATATGAGTGAGAAAGCACAGGGCCTTCATCCTAAAGCCTTGGAATGAGGCTAACCTATGAATGGCAGAATGGAAAGAAAAGAAGAGTCTGAGTCCTTGATGACAACATTGAGCCACCGATTCCTCAGTTATAGGTTTCATGAACCAATAGCCTTCCTTATTGTTTATTTATTTTATTTATTAAAAAAAATTTTTTTAATGCTTATTTATTTTAGAGACAGAGACAGAGCACAAGTGGGGGAGGGGCAGAGAGAGCTGGAGACAGAATCTGAAGCAGGCTGCAGGCTCCGAGCTGTCAGCACAGAGCCTGACGCAGGGCTCGAACCCACGAACCATGAGATCATGATCTGAGCTGAAGTCAGGCACTCAACCGACTGAGTCACCCAGGCGCCCCCTTCCTTGTTGTTTAAACCAGCTTGAATCACGTTTGCTGTACTTGGAACTAAAGATTACCGAGTTCAGTAATGAATGATGATAATAATGATGATCACAAATCTCTCTATTCACCTACGGCAGGGTAAGTGCTTTGGAACCATGAGCTCACCATGGTTACCTTCATTTTATAGACGAAGACCCTGAAGTTCAGGGAGGTTGTTGCATTTAAATAAATACAAGGCCACAGAACAGTTTCCAAAGTACTTTTAAACAAAGTCAATTTCAACAGCTGGATGAAGTAGCCAGGACAAGTATTATCAGCATTTTACAGATCAGATAACAGTCTGGAGAAGGTAATCGGTCTGGAACCCAAATCTGGTTTTAAAGAATGAGTTAAGAAACTAGCAGAAGTGAAACCAAATAAGCAACAGTCGATATACTTTTGTTTTTGTTGCCATAGTTATATTGATCTGGCAGAGGAAGTCACAGGCACTAGGGCCTGCCTTCAAAGACTCAATGGCTCTTGGGTTACCCAGCCATTCCCAGTTGCTAAGCAGATTCTCTAAAGGCCATTTCTTGAGACTTCAGGGCAATGGGCTTTATGCCTTTCTCTGGTCCAGTGGAGACAGAAGCAGATGTGAAATGCTGCTCAGGGAATCTTGTGTATTTCAGCTTCCCAGCTTCCAGTGTCACTGAAAGGTCCTATCTTAGCGATAACTAATCAGAAATGATAGGGGAAAAAATATTCCACTCAGCAAAGTGACAATTTAAAGCAATAAGAGTTACAGGAGAAGTGGCGGCATGCTAGGACGAAAACCACATAAAACCAAACTTGAATAAATGAAGGGATCTGTTACATTTTGGGGAAAGACTAAAAATGACCAACCTGGTAATCTTTCCCAAATGTAAATCCAATTTAACGCAATTCTGATGAAACTCCCAAAGGTGTATTTTGGTCATTTAAACCAAATGATCCTAAAGTTGAAAGAGGAAGTTGGTGGAGATAACCAGGATTAAAATAAATAAATGAACAAATACGGGGACTTACCTACAAAATATTAAAATACTGGGGTGCCTGGGTGGCTCAGTCAGTTGAGTGGTTGCCTCTTGGCTTCAACTCAGGTCATGATCCCAGGGTGGTGGGATCAAGCCCCACGACAGGCTCCACGCTAACCATGGAGCATGTTTAAAGATTTTTTCTCTCTCTCTCCTCACTCTGCCCCCCCATCTCTCTCTCTCTGTAAAAAAGAAAAAAAAACATTAAAAATTGTAATGACTAAAATATAACTAAAATTATATGACAAAGGTATCAAAAGGATGAAAGGAAATATAAAGACACGTATCCTCTGACTCAACAACGTGAATTTCTAGGAATTTATGCTTTGGAAAAGCTTGGGTAACAGATGAATACTAACATGTTCAGTGCTATTTATAATAAGTAAAACTGCTGACAACCTTAACAATAGCATGTTCATGTTACTTGCAGTAAAATAATGAAGAAGGGCGCCTGGGTGGCTCAGGTCGTTCAGCAACGGACTTGGGCTCAGGTGATGATCTGGCAGTTTGTGCGTTCCAGCCCCTCAAGCGGCTCTGTGCTGACAGCCCAGAGCCTGGAGCCTGCTTTGGATTCTGTGTTCCCCTCTCTCTCTGCCCCTCCCCTGCTCGCATTCTCTCTCTCTCAAAAATAAATAAACACAAAAACATTTTTTAAAAAATAAAGGAATAAGGTTACTAAGTTTAAAACTGAAAGATCTTAAATATAAGATACTGGTAATGGTAGTAATAATGTAAGTCCATAAAGAAGGGGCGCTGGCCGGCTCAGACGGGTAGAGGAGTCGACTGGATCTCCGGGTGGTGAGTTCCCACGCTGGGTGCAGAGATTACTTAAATAAAACTTAAAAGAAAAAAAAAATCCGTCAAGAACTCTAATGCCATTTCCTTCTCCCCTCCAAAAGAGTCTTATCTGACATAGCTTTACTGATGAGACATTTTACAAGTTACTCTCCCCGTGCCTAAAATGGGCCCGGGAAAAGAAACGGGGGCACTCATCGTTGGGAGCTGGAACCGTCTGTCTTGGTAATTTCCCGCTCACAGCCTGGAGTTCGTCTCTCTAGGGGGGCTTCTGCACAGTTCTTCCGAGCCGGGTTCCCCAGGCACCTCGGCGACTTGCACCCCGATCCCCACTCTCCACCCACCCCGCTCCGCGTCTTCCACGGCAGAAGACAGAGACCGGAGCACGCAGCCTGAGCAGCAGAGCGGAGGAAAGGACACCAAGTCGGTCCCGAGTTCCAGGAAATGGGGCTGCGGGTCACTCCCGCCTCCCACCGCGCGTTCCCCCCTCGCCGCGCAGAAATCCGGCTGCAGCCTCCGTGCCCCGCCGCCTCCCGCACCTGCCGGCGCCCGGGGCCGACCCGCTGACTCACCGTGGTGCCTCTCGAGGGCGTCCGGTCAGTCCCGGGCACAGGTGCAGGAAGAGCCTCCCGCCGTTCCGACCGCCCCCTCCGGTGAGGCCGCCAAACGAGGTTCAAGTCCCGGCGCCTCCTCTCGGCGCCTCGCGGCTTGCGCCCCCGGCAGGTCGGGCGGTGACTCGTCAGTCCAGTTTCTTCCGGAACTGACCCTGAGGGCAGTGCCCATGCCGAGCCTCGCCTCCCCGGGCAGTCAGCCTATTGGACCGCTGTTTGGTCCTTAGCCCGGCGGAGGCCACAGCCCCGGGGCTGGGACGTGGTGGACAAGGATGTTTGACAAGTCTTCTCGGAGCTTTCCACGTAGTTCTTGCTGCCAACCGCCAGGCTCACGGTGCCCAGACTCACTAGAACGCCTTGCTGGGCACTTCAGAGGGAAGGCTCCTCCTTCCTTCCTCTTGCCCTTTCCACACTTTCCCCTCACTTTCCCAAATGCACTCAGTAACTATGTGTAGAACACTGCAGTGCCAGGCCCCGTGCTTAGGGCTGGGGATCAGAAAATGCGTCCAGAGAGCTATTACAACCAGAATACAGTAACCGGAGAAAAGGCTCCTGTGCCTGCTTTTCTGTGCTTGAAGATAGGCCGGTGTGGGTGTGAAGGAAGCCACACACCTAAGGGTGGGTGGGGGGAAATCACCTCCTCCTCTTGGGTCAGTGCCCAGCTTTCTTTTATAGTGCGAGACATGTTTTATTGAAGTTAGCTGTGTTTCCAGCTAGAAAGTCTAAGTGATGTCATTCATTTAATCATCAGGCTATTTTCCTCTGCAAGGACACAATCGGATTGCAGTTTGGATTGGGAAGGCAGAGATGGAGGATGTATGTATGGGGCGTTTGTTTATTCACTTATTATTCTCCGTCTATCGTGTCATCCGTTTCCTTCTTATCTGAGGCTTCCTAGAAGCAGAATCTGAGAAAGAAATTCAGGTACCTGTGATTTATGGAAGGGGGCTCTCAGGACAGAAGTTAGGATAGGGCTGGGGTGGGGGGAAGCTAAGCAAGGACGTGGGCTCAGTGGAGACTAGCTTCAGCCAGATTCCATGAGAAGGTCTGGAGCTTGAAGCTCTTAGAGCAAGAGGCAGCTTCTGTTCTGCTCAGGTTAAATCCCATGTCAGGTCACAGAAAGTCTTAACAAATTGAAGAAGATTGAAATCATACCCAGTGTCTTTTCTGACCATAGTGGAATGAAACTAGAAATCAGTAGCAGAGAGGAAACCAGAAAATTCACAAATGGGTGGAAATTAACCAACTCTTTTTTCAAATTTATTTTTAAGTTTAATTTACATCCAAGTTGATTAGCACATAGTGCAACAATGATTTCAGGAGTAGAATCCAGTGATTCATCCCCGATGTGTAACACCCAGTGCTCATCCCAACAAGTGTCTTCCTTAATGCCCCTTGCTCGTGTAGCCATCCCCCCACCCACAACCCCTCCAGCAACCCTCATTTTGTTCTCCATAGTTAAGAGTCTCTTATGTTTTATCCCCCTCTCTGTTTTTATATTATTTTTGCTTCCTTTCCCTTATGTTCATCTGTTTTGCATCTTAAATTCCACATGAGTGCAGTCATATGACATTTGTCTTTCTCTAATTTCCCTTACCATAATACCCTCTAGTTCCATCGATGTTGTTGCAAATGGCAAGATTTCATTCTTTTTGATTGCCAAGTAATATTCCATTGCATATATATATGTGTGTATATATATATATATATATATATATACACACATATATACATTATGTGTGTGTGTATATATATGTGTATATGTGTATGTATGTATATATATGTGTACACACACACACACACACACACACACATATATATATACACACACATATATATATGCCACATCTTCTTTATCCACTCATCCATCGATGGACATTTGGGCTCTTTCTGTACTTTGGCTATTGTCGATAGTGCTGTTATAAACATTGGGGTGCATGTGCCCCTTTGAAACAACATACCTGTATACTTTGGATAAATACCTAGTAGTGCAATTGCTGGGTTGTAGGGTAATTCTGGTTTTAATTTTTTGAGGAACCTCCAGACTGTTTTCCAGAGTGGCTGCACCAGTTTGCATTCTCACCAGCGGTGCAAAAGGGTTCCTCTTTCTCTGCATCCTCACCATCATCTGTTGTTGCCTGAGTTGTTAATGTTAGCCATTCTGACAGGTCTGAGGTGGTATCTCAGTGTGGTTTTGATTTGTATTTCCCTGATGATGAGTGATGTTGAGCATTTTCTCATGTGTCAGTTGGCCATCTCGATGTCTTCTTTGGAGAAGTGTCTATTCATATCTTTTGGCCATTTCTTCACTGGATTATTTGTTTTTTGGGTATTGAGTTTGATAAGTTCTTTATAGATTTTGGATACTAATTCTTTAAATGATCTGTCATTTGCAAGTATCTTCTCCCATTCCTTTGGTTGAGAAGTTCATAGTGATAAATACATACATTAAAAAAGAAAAAAGAGCTCAAATAAATAAGGTAAGGAACTAGAAAAAGAAGAACTAAGGCCAAAGTTAGAAGAAGGGAAATAAATATTAGGGAAGAAATAGATGAAATAGAAAATAGAAAAATAACAGAAAAAATCAGTGAAACCAAGAATTACTTTTTAAAAAAAATTTTTTTTAACGTTTATTTATTTTTGAGACAGAGAGAGACAGAGCATGAATGGGGGAGGAGCAGAGAGAGAGGGACACACAGAATTGGAAACAGGCTCCAGGCTCTGGGCCATCAGCCCAGAGCCCGACGCGGGGCTCGAACTCACGGACCGTGAGATCGTGACCTGAGCTGAAGTCAGACGCTTAACTGACTGAGCCACCCAGGCGCCCCGAGAATTACTTTTTTTTAAAAGAAAAGATACAGAAAATGACAAACCCCTAATTAGACTAAGAAAAGAAGAAATAAGTTTCAAATAAATAAGATCATAAATGAAAGACACTGTAATTGATATCACAGAAATAAAAAGGATCATAAGAGACTGATGAGCAACTATGCACCAACAAACTGGATAACCAAGAAGAGATGGACACATTCCTAGGAACATACAACTCATCAAGACTAAATCATGAAGAAATACAAAGTCTGAACAGACCTATAACTAGTACTGAGATTGACTCAGTAATCCAAAACAAAGTCCAGGGCCAGATGGCTTCACTGATGACTCTACCAAACATTTAAAGAAGAGTTAACACCAATCCTTCTCAAGTTGTTGCAAAACTTATTTTTTGAGGCCACCATTACCCTAAAACCAAAGCCAAAGATATCACAGGAAAACTAAAGGGAATATCCCTGATGAATATAGATGTAAAATTCCTCAATAAAATATTAGCAAATCAAATCGAACAGCACATTAAAAACATCATACACCATGGCCAAGTGGATGTGCATCCTGGGCCAAGTGCATCTTGGGATGCAAGAATGGTTCAACATTTAAAAGTCATTATGTGATATACCACATTAACAGAATAAAAGATAAAAACACATGATCATCTCAACAGGTGCAGAGAAAACATTTCACAAAATTCAACATTCTTTCATGATAAAAACTCTCAACAAACTAGAAATAGAAAGAAATTATCTCAACCTAGTAAAGACCATATATGACAAGCCAACAGCTAACATCATACTCAATGGCGAAAAACTGAAAGTTTTTCCTCTAAGATCAGGAATAAGGCAAGGATGCCCACTCTCACCGCCTCTATTCAACATTGTAATGGAAATCCTAGCTGGGGCAATTAGGCAAGAAAAAGAAATAAAAGGCATCCAAATGGGAAAGGAAGAAGTAAAACTGTCCCTGTTTGCAGATGACATGATCTTATACACTGAAAACCCTAAAGGCTCCATTAAGAAAAACACTGTTAGAATAACGATTTAGTCAAGTTGCAGGATACAAAATCAACATAGAAAAATCTGTTGTGTTTCGACACACTAATAACAAACTATCTGAAAAAGAAATTAAGAAAACAATCCAATTTACAATCACACCAAAAAAAAATATTTAGGAGTAAATTAAGTAAAGAGGTGAAAGACTCATATACTAAAAACTACAGAGCATTGATGAAGGAAATTTAATAAGACACAGGCAAATAGAAAGACATCCTATGTTCATGGATTGGGAAAGTTAATATTGTTAAAATGTCCATACTACCCAAAGTGATCTACACATTCAGCGCAATCCCTATCAAAACCCTAATGGCAATTTTTACAGAAAGAGAAAAAACAAGTGTAAAATTAATATGGAATCAAAAGGCCATGAATAGCAAATTATTCCTGAGAAAGAACAAAACTGGAGGTATCACAATTTCTGATTTCAAAATATATTACAAAGGTACAGCAATCAAAACATGGTATTGGCATAAAGGCCAATATATAAACCGATGGAATGGAATAGAGAGCCCAGAAATAAATCCACACGTATACATCTGACAAGGGTGCCAAGAATACATAATAGGGCAAGGATCGTGTCTTCAAAAAATAGTATTGGAAAAACTGGATATCCACATGCAAAATAATTAAATTAGGCCTTTATGTTACATCACACACAAAAATCAACTCAAAATGGATTAAAGACTTAAACATGAGACTTGAAACTAAAACTTCCAGAAAAAGACCTAGGGGAAAATCTTTGTGACATTGATTCTGGTAATGATTTCATGGGTGTGGCTCCAAGAGGCCAGGTAACAACAACAACAAAAATAGATAGGATTATATTAAGCTAAGAAGCTTTTGCACAACAAAGCAAACAACCTTTTCACAGAATGAAAAGGCAACCTATGGAATGGGAGAAAATATTTCCAAACCATATATCTGATAAGGGTGTATCTGCAAAATATACAGGGAATTCCTACAACTATAATAATCTGATTTTTAAAAAATGGGTTAAGGACTTGAATAGATACTTTTCCAAAAAAGACATAAAAAAGACCAACAGGTATATGAAAAAATGCTCAACATTAATAATCACAGGGAAATGCAAGGCAAAACCGCAATGAGATATTATCCCACACCTGTCAGGGTGGCTGTTATTAAAAAAAAAAAAAAGACAAGTGTTGGCAGAGATGTGGAGAAATTGGAACCTTTGTGTTCATGGCAGCACTATTCACAATAGCCAAGATGTGAAAAAACTCTATCTATTGACGAATGAATAAAGAAAATCTGGTATATACTCACAATGGAATACTATTTAGCCTTAAAAAAGAAAGAAATTCAGGGCACCTGGGTGGCTCAGTCAGTTAAGTGTCCAACTTTGGCTCAGGTCATGATCTCACAGTTTGTGGGTTCAAGTCTTCAAATGGGGTTCTATGATGACAGCTCGGAGACTGGAGCCTGCTTTGGATTCTGTGTCTCCCTCTCTCTCTGCCCCTTCCCTATTCATGCTTTGTCTCCTTGTCTCTCTGTCAAAAATAAATTAACTTAAGAAAGAAAGAAAGAAAGAAAGAAAGAAAGAAAGAAAGAAAGAAAGAGGGGCACCTGGGTGGCTCAGTCGGTTAAGCATCTGACTCTGGCTCAGATCGTGATCTCACAGTTTGTGAGTTCAAGCCCCGTGTTGGGCTCTGTGCTGACAGCTCAGACAGAGCCTGGAGCCTGCTTCAGATTCTGTGTCTCCCTCACTCCCTGCCCCTCCCCCACTCATGCTCTATCTCTCTCTGTTTCTCAAAAACATAAAAAAGAAAGAAAGGAAAGAAAGGAAGGAAGAAAGGAAGAAAGAAAGAAATTCTGCAACATGCAACAACATGAATGAAGCTTGAGCTAAGGTGAAATAAGTCAATCACAGAAAGACAAATACTGCATGACCCCATTTATATGAGGTATCTAAAATACTCACATTCATAGAATCAAAAAGTTCAATGGTGGTTGCCAGGGGCTGGGTTGAGGGGGGAAAATGGGAAGTTACTAATTAAGGGACGTAAAGTTTCATTCAAGTAAGATGAATAAGCCCTAGAGATGTGCTATACAACATTGTACTTATAGTCAACAGTAACATATTATACACTTAAAAAAACTTGTTAAAAGAGTAGATCTCATGTTAAATGTTCTTTCCACAATAATAATAATAAAAGGAAATAAAAGGACTGTAATACTATGAACAAGTGGATGCAAAACAATTAGGTGACCTGGATGAGAGAGATAAATTCCTGGACATGCAAATTACATAAGAGACTGAAGAAGAAATAGAAAATCTGAACAGACCTATAAAAAAGAAAAGTGATTGAATCAGTAATCAAAACCCTCTCAACAAAGAGAAGGCCACATCAGATGACTTCACTGCAGAATTCTACCAAACATTTAAAAATGAATTAACACAAATCCTTCTCAAACTCTTCTAAAAACCGAAAAGGAGAGAATGCTTTCTAACCCATTTTAGGATGCCTTATCCTGATACCAAAGCTAGACAAAGACACAAGAAAGAAAACTACAAACCAATATTATTGATGAATATAGATGCAAAATTCTTCAACAAAATTTAGAAAACTGAATTTCAGAACATATTAAAGGATTATATACCATGACCAAATGGACTTTATTATGGAAATGCAAGGCTGGTTCAACATATAAAATTAATGGAATACTCCACATTAATAGAATAAAGGCAAAACAACCCACATGATCATCTCAGTTGAGGCAGAAAAAAATATTTGACAAAACTCAACACCCTTTCATGATGGAAACATTCAGCAAACCAGAAATAGAAGGGAACCTCCTCAATATGATAAAAGGATACTTATTTTTCAAGTTTATTTATTTATTCTGAGAGAGAGAGAGGGAGACAGCATGAGTGGAGCAGGGGCAGGGATGGGGTGGGTAGAGAGAGAATTCCAAGCAGGTTCTGTGCTGTGAGGATGGAGCCTGACATGGGGGCTTGATCTCATGAATCATGAGATCATGACCTGAGCAGAAATCAAATTGGATGTTTAACTGACTGACCCCCCAGCCACCCTGATAAATGATATTTATGAAAAACCAACAGCAGACATGATACCTAATGGTTAAAGACCGGATGCTTCACCCCACTTAGATCAGGAACAAGGGGCTCCTGGGTGGCTCAGTTAAGTCACAGACTTCTTGTCAGGTCATCATCTCGAGGTTGGTGAATTCGAGTCCTACATCGGGCTCTCTGCTGTCAGTGTAGAGCCTGCTTCGAATCCTCTGTCCTCTGTCTCCCCGCTTGTCTCTCTTCCCTCTATCTTTCTCAAAAACAAATAAACATTAAAAATTTTAAAAAAGGGGAACAAGACAAGATTGCTTGTCCTCACCACTGCTATTCAACATTTTACCACAAGTTTTAGCCAAAGCAATTAGTCAAGAAAAGAAATAAAGACATCCGAATTGGATAAGGAGATACAAAATTATCTCTGTTCACAAATGACATAATTTTGCATATAGAAAACCCAAAGAATTCATAAAATTCTTTTTACTAGAGCTAATAAATGAATTCAGGGGTACCTGGGTGGCTCAGTTGGTTAAGCCTCCGACTTCAGCTCAGGTCACGATCTTCCGGTTCACTAGTTCAAGCCCCATGTCAGGCTCTGTGCTGACAGCTCGGAGCCTGAATCCTGCTTCAGATTCGGTGTATGCCCCTCCCCCACTCACGCTCTGTCTCTCTCTAAAAAATAAATAAGCTTTAAAAAAAGTAAAATAAATGAATTCAGCAGAGTTGCATGATACAAGACTAACACATGAAAGTCAGCTGTGTTTCTATAAATCAGTAATGAAAAAGACGAGAAGGAAATTAAGAAAACAATTCCATTTACAATAGCAGCCAAAAGAATAAAATATTTGGGAGTAAATGTGACCAAATGGGTGAAAAGACATGTATGCTGAAAATTACAAAACAGTGCAGAAAAAAAAAAAAAAAAAAAAAAGAGCTCTAGGAATAAATACGTGGACCCCACTCCTCTCCATCCTGCCAATCTCTTGTAGGTGCCTCTATTTGCAGCCAATAAGCAAGTGAAGACACTGACGCAGTTCACACAGAGTATGGCGTGGAATGGGGGAAAGATGCAGAGTGAATCGGGAGAACAAATGGAAAATAACTAGCACATCTCGTAATTCTAATGTTTGATGTCTTTGTCAGTGTATTTCTGTTGCATATTGTTTCTTTTTTTTTAATATAATTTATTGTCAAGTTGGCTAACATACTCTTGGTTTTGGGGGTAGATTCCCATGCTTCATCACTTACATGCAACACCCAGTGCTCATCCCAAGTGCCCTCCTCAATGCCCATCTGTTGCATATTGTTTCCATCAGCTTTTACTCATGGTGCCTTTTTTCCTTGTGCGTTTTGTTTTGTTTTTATTGTGGGTTTATAGTCCTTGGAATTTTATCTGTGGGAATTTTAGGGGACCTTGATTTATGTTGCATTTCTCCACAGAAATTTATAAGGGCTCCTGCTGAAAGCCCTGTGGTTTCACCAGTCGGGAATACTTTATATTAAATTTTTGACCTGGGGTGTTTCAGACCACCCAGTTTGCATAAATTCAGGCTTTAGACCTCCATCAGGGCTGTGCTTGTGGTTCTACATTCTCAAGAGAAACTTTCTCCTCTCCATGCAGGCAGTGCCCTGGGAAGGTAGGTTTATTTCTGGTTCACTCTTACACTGACAATACAGCCCTTTGGGTTTGGTGGCAGACATATATGGTGACCCTGTTCTCACCCTTCTGTCCACCTCTGGTCTTAACCTTAATTGTGGCAGAAGGTTCTGTCTGACCACTGTCTCAGCTTTGATTTTGGCCACAGTTACAAGCGGAAGCTCCCACTCAGCTTGTAGTAATTGCATCCCATTTCAAGTACACACATCCATCTCTCTGCTTTTGCTCCAGGACCTTTGTCAAAGAATCTGGTTGGCTTACATGCCTGGACAACTTGTAAGTGAGGAGGGAGTAGACACCCCGGAAGAAATCCTCAACCAACAGGAAAGGAAGCTGGTCGATAAATGTTCCAGCCTCTTGCCCTTTAGGTGGACAATCCTGGCAGATATCCTGTCTGCTTCTCAAGATGACCCTGTAGAATCTGCATAAGAACCTCACATACTCATCCTTAAAATTTAAAAAAATGTTTACTTTGAGAGAGAGAGAGAGAGAGAGAGAGAGAGAGATCTTAAGCAGGGGAGGGGCAGAGAGAGAGGGAGACACAGAATCCAAAGTGGGCTCCAGGCTCTGAGCTGTCAGCACAGAGCCGGATGTGGGGCTCAAACTCACAAATGGTGAGATCATGACCTGAGCCTAAGTCAGATGCTTAAGCAACTGAGCCACCCAGGCGCCCCTCACATACTCATATGCTCTCCCCCACTTTCCCTTTCTAATCCTTCCCAATTCCTCACTCTATTTCCACAATCAACTCCCAAATTAACTACTATGTCCATGTTCTCATTTTAGGGACGCTAAATGAAAATAGGTTCCCCCCGCTTTATGCTTTTGCCAAAACAAGATCTCCTTCTCCTTCTTTCTCCTTCTCCTTCTTCCTCTTTATCACTTCTTTTTTCCTGCTACAAGCTTATAAGGTATTGGGGATGGAGTGAAGATGAGAGTTCTGGCATTTTTCAAATTTCACATTCAACTTGCAGCATCCTTAGTAGATACAATTTATTCATTGTGCTATTATCACCTCACTGTAAAGAAAGCTCCAGTCAAATCTCTACAGCCAGCATATCTTCATAGAAAATTAGAATCAGAAACTCATCAACATAGTTCCAGGTTTCCCTCAAAAACATCAGATGAAACAAAACAGTAAGTCAAGAGAACACGTAAAGTGGAAAAGGGCTGGAATTTTACAACCAGCGACATCTGATTTGCAACAGTCAGGAAGGCAGTCAGAAGGGGCAGAGCCCCATGCTGTCACCAGAGGGCAGCAGAGGCCAGAAAACAGGTGGAGAAGCAAGACTCCAACAATGTAACCCGTCAGAGATTTGACAGAGACAAGACTAACATTTATTGAAGCCTGTTACAAGTTGGGCATTGTGCTGGGCACAATAAGAAATGGTACAAAGTTCAAAGACAGAGAACAGAAGCCAGAGCCAATGGAGGAAAAGAACGGAGTCCAGTTAAAAGGGCAGTTCTTCAGGTCAGCCAAGAAACGCCCAAAGACAGCCTATCTAGAAGTACAAGCACAGCGCCAGAAATAAATATAATGGCTAGGGCCTGTCCTCTGCCAGGGCAGCTGGCTTGTTGGTACAGAATCAGATAGGGTAAATTGCTCGGATCACTGAATCATTCAGCCTGGATATTTACACCAATCAGAATTTAAATGGCCCTTTGCCTGAGCAAACATTCAACTTTCTTGATGGTTTTGTGTCTGCTCCCACTACAGAAATAAATATAATCACGTGCCATGAGTTCCAGGCTTTCCCATCATGCTATCTGTGTTGGCATTTTGACAATGCCCCCTGCTTGCTTTAGATCTGATCTTTGGCTCATGTCTCTTACACATGATAATAAATTCCCTGACTCTACTATATTCTTTTCTGTACAGTGAGACTTACTGTCTTTCAAAGGCTCTGTGGAAATTCCTAACCCCCTGGAAAGTTCTAGTGGGCACAGGAAGCTCTGGGGGAATCTGTCCAATATTCACCAAGAAGACTTTCTCATTAATAGGTTGGCTTGGTTTTACTCTTTTTTCCCCTAAATCTTATTATCATGCTATAAACTTACTTAGATTTCAGTGTTTCTTATGAGTTTTGTTTCAATCTTTTTAAATACGTTTTTTCCAGGACTTTTTTTTTTTTTTTTTTTTGCTCAAATTTGTTCATCTTAGACTTTTCTCTGTTGGACTTACATATTTACACCCAAGCAATCTCTTCCTCTGTTCTTCCTTCTTGTTTCTTCCTGTTCCTTGGGTGCGATGCTCTGCTGTCAGATTTCCGGCAACATCGAGGAAACACAGGTTGTGATTTCTGCTGCTTGGATGGGCCCGATTCCAGGAGCCTGTGGGATGGGTGGCTCGGACAGGTCACACCTGTCTTCAGGCTGGGAGCCACATGGACAAAGTCACCGCGTGGCTGCTGGAGCAGGGAGAGGCAGCAGGGGCGGGGGCTCTCGCCTCGTCGCCAGAGTCTCACCAGTGTTAGCTTTCTTCCACTTCCCCATCTTTAGGCAGGCAAATTCACAGCCCACCTCCGCCGGACCGACTGAATTAGACACTGAGGGTGGAGGACTTGGATCTGTACTACGACAGGTTCCGCAGATGGGAACTGACGTGGCTGAGAAGGCATCCCAGGAAACTACGTTACATCTAGACCGAACTGGCCTGAAATTCTAGTTCCCACTGTGGGCATTTGTTGTTACAGCCTTTCCCCCTTCATTTTAGGAAAGTCGACTGGAACCTCATTTGGGATCTGATAAATTCCAGAAGAAACACCTCCCCGGTGGTGCATCAAGGCGGCTGGTAAGAATGCCGACCCTCCAGCTCCAGCCCATGTCCCAGCAGTGAGGGGAGATGTGGTCTGCGGAGAATTTTAAGACAGTAATAAGACCGAATAAGAGGATAAGAGTTGGCAAGCTTTGCAGCATGGAGCCTGCTTGGGATTCTCTCTCTCCCTCTTTCTCGGCCCCTGCCCTGCTCCTGCCTGCTCTCTCAAAATAAGTAGAATAAACTTAAAAAAAGAAAGAGTCGGCGAGCTTTTTATCATCACTATGCTCCAGCAAGTCCACGCAGCCTGGTCAGTAGTAACATAAACACCCCTCCCTGCTGGACCAACTGCCTTCATCCCCGCCCCCCCCCCCGTCACCCCTCCCCCACTCCCCCTCACCCCCCCACCCCCCCCGCCATGAAGTTTGGTGAGGCCCCAATCAACAAGTGCCAACAAACTTTTGTTGATTTCTTTTTCAAGGTTTTTATTTTTCAAAATATACAATTTATTTACACTTTTATGTCACAACTGTAGTTTGTATATTTATTCCAAAATCTTTAAATAACTCCACAGTAAACAGTACAAATCACAGGATCCGTCAAGCTGCTTCTCTGTAGCCTTTACACTCTTAGAGATTCTAAAATGTTTCAAGTAGTAACGGTTTGTGGGTGAGAGGAGAACAAAAACGGGACAAAATGTCTTACGTAAGCCTGACGTGTGGGATTAGATACGGCGATCTGAGCAGCTACTCGGTCGGGGGCCAGACTAAGGGCATTTATATAGTTGATAAATAAGACCCTCGCATGAGCAGTGAGGGTTTTGGTTACGAGGCGGGGGTGGGAACCTCATCTGCTGGGGGAGGTGCAGGGAAGCAGCCGGGGAGGGGGTAAGGCACCGCATGATGGCTCCTTCTCGGCGTGAGGAGGTGCTGGCTGGAAGGGTCCTGAGTGGGGCGGCAGAGGCCCACCGGTGCCAGGCGGAGGTCAAGAATGGCCAGAGACGGGGTGGGGCTCCCGCCCACCGAGAGGCCCCGGTCGCCTCCCCCGGGGAAAAGCTGTGTGATTCTGAAGGCAGGTGGGGAGGTGGCTAGAGAAGCTGGCGGTTCCTCAGGAAAGGGGCCCGGGGTCCCGCCAGCTAGGAGGCCATGCCAGAGGCCCCCCGCCCCTCTGCACAGGCCGGAAAGGGCCGGGCGTGTGGGTGGGGCACGTGTGGCAGCCTGAGGCATCTGGCGGTGCAGCTGGCATTTGTGATTGGGGCAGGGGACAAAGGCACTGCCCCGAGTCTGGAGGTGGCCCATGGGAGGCATCATGTTGTCTCTCTCTTTGTGAGAGCCCTTCATCCACCTCAGTGTTCTCCTCTCATCAGGAGAACAGCCAGAGCCACCAAACCCTCCCCGGGAAGGGAGGAAGAGGAAGACGAGGACCCCAGGCCCTGTAGACTCACTTTGCTGTTAACACCGGCAGCTCCACCACTGGGGGGTGGGGGTGGGGGGGGGTTCTCCCAGGTGGCCCAAGGTGCTGAGACACAGGTGGGTCACAGGCCTGGCCCCAGGGGTCAGTTTCCTTCATTCCCCTTGGGAAATTCCCCATTGGCCGGGTTCTGAAGCCATCCTGTGGGTTAAGGCTCTGGGCAGGGAAGCTAATGGAGAGGCCAGGACACTCTAGAAAAGAGCTAGACCCTGAGAGCCACCTGGCCGCCTCGTGGACATGACCCTCCAGTGGGGGGTCAGGAGGGGAGTCTCAGGGTCTGTCTCAGTCTTCCGGGTCTCTCCAGCATGCCCCCACCAAGCCCAAAGGCCCGACAAAGCCTGTCCTGCCTGGCCAAGCAAACCTTCTTTGCAGGGTCTGGATGGGGGGTGGGGGTGAGGCAGGAGCCACGGCTGGGCTGAGGGCAGGACGGTGGGGCTGGGAGTTGTCACTGCATCTTCAGGTGGGGCTCTTCCGGCATAAGGGTGTGGAAGAAATGATCCCACAATTTAGTGCTGATGCCAAATCCTAGAGAAGGAGAGAAATGGGGAGAAGATGAGGGACCGGAGAAGGCATGGGAGAAATTTCCTCGGGAAGGGAGCCTGGGGAGGGCTAGCACGCAGGCAGGGTTTGAACATCTGTCCCCGCTGGCCTTCCCAACTCTCAGGGCCCTCCTGGCAGAGGTTGAGAGCAGAGTACTTGTGTTTGCAGTCTCCCAGGGATGCCACTGGAATAAACCCAAATTCCTTATGCAGCCTGTGTTTGGTGGGAGAGCCTGGCCCTTGCCTGAGTCTCTTCCCCTCTGCCTCACACTTCAGCTTCTTCCTTCTCTTTGGAGATGTCAAGTTCATTCCTGCTGCAGAGGCTGGAACAGAGGCTTTGCACCTGTTGCTTCTGGGATGTTCTTTCCCCAGACATTGGATTCTGGCTTCTCTTAGCTTAGGCCTCAGCTGTAAAGACACTTCTGCAACGATACGTTCCTAGACCACTTTACCTAGTGCTGTTTCATCCAATGCGGTAGCCACTGACCTGTGTGGCTGCTGAGCCCTGAGAACGTGGCCGGAGCTACGGAGGCACTCGATTCCTAATTTCATTTCATTTCATTTTTTTAAGTTTTTTTTTTTTTTAATGCTTATTTATTTTTGAGAGAGATAGAGACAGAGACAGAGCATGAGTGGTGGAGGGGCAGAGAGAGAGGGAGACACAGAATCCGAAGCAGGCTCCAGGCTCTGAGCTGTTAGCACAGAGCCCGATATGAGGCTGGAACTCGTGAACCACAAGATCATGACCTGAGCCAAAGTTGGAGGCTTCACCTACTGAGCTACCCAGGTGCGCCCACCCCCCACTTTGTAAGTTTTAATTTCATTTTATTAAAAAAAATTTTTTTTTAATGTTTATTTATTTTTGACACAGATAGAGACAGAGCATGAGCAGGGGAGGGGCAGAGAGTGAGGGAGACACAGAATCCGAAGCAGGCTCCAGGCTCTGAGCTGTCAGCACAGAGTCTGACGTGGGGCTCGAACTCACAGACCACGAGATCATGATCTGAGCCGAAGTTGGACGCCCAACAGACTGAGCCACCCAGGTGCCCCAATTTCATTTTATTTTAAATAACTCTAATTCCAATTTAAAAATTTATAGTTGACTGAGTTACTGGAAAACTTTTTTTAATTAATTAATTTTTTACATTTATTTATTTATTTTGAAGGGGGGGCAGAGAGAGAATCCCAAGCAGGTTTCCTGCTATCAGCACAGAGCCCCACACAGGGCTTGATCTCCTGAACTGCGAGATCATGACCTGAATTGAAATTAAGAGTCAGAAACTTAACCAACTGAGCCATCCAGGCACCCCTATTTATTTATTTTGAGAGGGAGACAGAGTGAGCAAGCAAGAATCCCAAGCAGGCTTTGCACTGTCAGCATGAAGCCTGACTCGGGGCTCAAGCTCACAAACTGTGGGATCATGACCTGAGCCGAAATCAAGAGTCATGAGTTGAGTGATTACTCAACCAACTGAGCCACCCAGGCACCCCGATCTACTGAAAAACTTTTAGGCATGTTTAGGACAACTCACCTAATGTGAATTCACTTTTTTAAATAGTCAATTTTATAAACTCTAAATATAGATCAAGTATTTCTAATAAGGGGTGCCTGGGTGACTCAGTCGGTTAAGCGTCTGACTTCGGCTCAGGTCATGATCTCGTGGTTTGTGAGTTCGAGCCCCGGATCCTGGCTCTGTGCTGACAGCTCGGAGCCTGGAGCCTGCTTCGGATTCTGTGTCTCCCTCTCTCTCTGCCCCTCCCCTGCTCATGCTCTATGTCTCTCTCAAAAATAAATAAGCATTAAAATTTTTTTTAAAGCATTTCTAACGAAAACTTAGCATTTGAATTGAGATGTGCCGTAAGTGCAAAGTACACACTAGATGTTGTGAAAATGTAACATAAGAAAAATAATGTAAAATATCTCATTAGCGATTTTTTATATTGGTTACAGGCAGAAATGGTAATATCTTGGTTGTATTTGGCTTAATAAAATATATATATATTTTTACTTTTTTTAATGTTAATTTTTTTTTTTTTTTTTTTTTTTTTTTTTTTTTTTGAGAGAGAGAGAGACAGAGTGCAAGCAGGGGAGGGGCAGAGAGAGAGGGAGACACAGAATCCAAAGTAGGCTCCAGGCTCCAACCTGTCAACACAGAGCCTGACATGGGGCTTGAACCCATGAACCAGGAGATCATGACCTGAGCTGAAGTCAGATGTCCAACCGACTAAGCCACCCAGCGCCCCCTTAATAAAATATATAATAAAAATTTTTTAAAAAATGTTTTTATTTATATTTGAGAGAGAGAGAGAGAGAGAGAGAGAGAGAGAGGGAGAGAGCACGAGCTTGAATGGGGGAGGGGCAGAGACACAGAGACAGAATCTAAAGCATGCCCAGGCTCCAAGCTGTTAGCACAGAGCCTGATGCAGGGCTGGAACCCATGAGCTGAGGTCAGGCGCTTAACCCACTGAGCCACCCAGGCACCTCTAAAATATATTATTAAAACTAACTATATCTGTTTAATTTTGCTTGTTAACGTGGCTACTAGAAAATTTGAAATCACATCTGTGACTCGCGTTGTTTTTATGACACAGAGCCGGACCCTCCCCGACATCTCGTGGTTTCTTTTCTTTGTGGCCCTTATCACTGTCTAAAGTTATCTTTGCTATTTGTTGATTTCCCTGTTTGTCTCCCGGTGGGTAGGATGGGAGCCCCCCGCTTGCCTTCCTGTGTATCCCCAGCACCCAGAACAGTACCCGACCCTTGGTAGGGGCTCACTGGTGGCTGTAAAATAAATACGAGAACAAAGGAGGGAGGCTGGGAGTGGGCGGCCTCACCTGACTGCTGATGTGCAAAGTGATGCTTGACGTGGTGAGCCTTCATGTTGTACAGGTAGGAGCCCTTGTGCGGCGAGCCGAAGTGCAGGTAGTAATGTGTCATGTCGTAGATGATGTACCCCAGGAGGCCCCCAGAGAACACAGTGCCCCCCACCGCCTCCGGCAGGAGGAGCTGTAGCAACGCGTAGAAGAAGGCAATCCCCAGAGAAGCCGGCACCGGGGGAAAGACCAGGCGGGACTCATCGAAGGGTGCCTGCGGAGGGAGAGGCTCACGCGTCAGCAGACGGCCGGGCCGGGCGGCCTGCCTGTGGTCCCAGCACCGCAGAGGACAGGGGCAGAGCCGCCCGCGCGTTCCAGTGAGGCGGCAGCAACCTGTCACGGGTGGGCTTGGCACCTTCGGTGGCTTCGGGGAGGGCATGCCACCATGCTCGAAGGCCCTTGAGAGACTGTCCCGCTCCCAATTTCCAAGCCAGGACGGGCCCTGGAGACCTGTCCAAGAACAGGGCGGCGGTCGTGGTGTGGGCGGCGGGCTCCCAGCCCACGAGGCCACGTTGGCCCTGGAACTTGTTAGGTGCTAGAGAGGAGCCTCACCGCCAGATACCATGCGGGGTACCCGGACGGAGGCCTGATGTTGTCTGGGGGGCCAGCACACCAGCAAGAGGAGGTTAACGCAGGCTCACAGGGTAGACCGGTACCAGAAGTGTGAGCGGATTTGGTCTCCCTGTCCCCACCTCCTAGGGGGCGTTCCAAGGGGGTGTGGTCACAGTGAAGCAGATAAGAGAGCCAAGCCTTAGACTCCAGCTTCAACAGCCAAGGGCCTGGCATAGAGGTAAGGTTTTAGAGACTGCTTGGTGAGTGTTCTGAGAAGGGACAGACCCTCTCTGGGCTGGAGGAGAAGAGAGAGAGAAAGCAGGTAATAGCCACAGAGCAATGCGCAGGTGTGGGCCTCCCCCCCCCCCCGCCCCCCCCCCCCCAACCCCAGGACCAGCTCCTGGAAGAAAAAGGCAGGAAGGGAGGGAAGCGGGGAGGGAGAAAAGAAGAAAGACAGCTGAGAGCACAGACTCTGGGGTTCACAGAATGGGGCCCAACATCCTGGCTGTGCCAGGTGTGACTTTGGACAAGTTCCTCAGTTTCTTAATTTCTCTAAGCCTCAGTTTGCGGCTCTGCGGAATGGGGAGAACCGTAGCACCATCCTCAGAAGGAAGCTCCACCAGGACAGTGAGTTTTTAGTTTTGTTCTGTTGTGTCTAGAACAGTGCCCGCAGGTAGTGAGCGCTCAGTGAACGTCTGCTGAATGAACGAACGAGTGAATGAATGAGATGCTGTGAGGATTAAAGATGACGGCTGAAATGTCCCTGCAGCGTGCCTGGTGTCAATCATGAATGGTGTGCAGACACGCATGCTCACTCTGTCCACGCCCGCTTCCAGTTAGGACCCAGTCACCCCTCTGAGCAGCAGCAAATGCCCTGATGGCCACTTGTTCCCGGCCTGACTCCCAGAAAGATCAGCAGCTCCCCCGAGCGGGTCATGGTTGCCAGGCCCCGGGCAGGAGCCTGCCCTGCTCACCTTGTGGTGCTGGCCATGCAGGACGAAGTGCAGCAGGATAAGGTAATAGCTGTCCCCGGGGGGCTTCATGTGGAACAGGAAGCGGTGGATGAGGTACTCCATGAGGCTCCAGAGGAGCAGCCCCAGCACGAAGAGGCCCGGGAACACGGACTTAGGCATGGCCACCGAGTACTCTGCAGAATGGCCAGACAGAGGCAAAGTCAGGGCAGACAGCCCCAGTGGGCGCTAAGGCCTGGTGGCTCCAGACACGCCATCTCACGGCCCCGTCACCTTGGGGGCTGCTGCTCTCCATCCCGGGCCACACTGATGGGTCTCTTGGGTCAAAATGGGAAGGAGGCCGTGAGGGGCTGCGGCGCTCAGAGGGGTCCTCCCTGGGAACAATGGGGCTGCTGGCCAGAGGTCTGAGATCTTCCTTTGGGGGACTGAGGGGAGCAGCTGTTGCCAGTGCTGGAAATTTCTCTGGTGCTATGTTCTGAATGTGTCTGCCCCCCGCCCCCCCCCCCCCCCCCCCCCAAGATTCATAGGTGAACAGAAACATCACTGCCAATGCGATGGGATTAGGAGGTGGGGCCTTTGGGAGGTGATTGGGTCATGAAACGGGAACCCTCATGAACAGGACTAGTGTCCTTATAAAAGAGACTGCACGGGGCGCGTGGGTGGCTCAGTCGGTTAAGCGTCTGACTTCGGATCAGGTCTTAATCTCGTGTTTCTTCAGGCTCTGTGCTGACAGCTCAGAGCCTAGAGCCTGTTTAGGATTCTGTGTCTCCCTCTCTCTCTCTGCCCCTTCCCCACTCATGCTCTGTCTCTCTCTCTCTCTCAAAAATAAATAAACATTAAAAAAAAGCGGGGGGGGGGGTGGCGAGAAAAAAAGAAGGACAGAGACTGCACCTAGCTCCTTCCCCTTTTGGCCATGTGAGGACACGATAAGATATTTGAGACCCGCAAGAGAGGCCTTCACCTGACCAGGCTGGCATCCTGATCTGGGACTTTTAGTCTTTTGAACTGTGAGTAATACATTTCCTATTTTTTATAAGTCACCCAAGCTGTGATGTTTGATTAAAACGGTCCAAATGGCTGACGCTTCTGGGAAGGGTGACTTTGTTTCGGTGGCATAAGGGAGAGGGAGGGACGATCCCAATGAAGCCAGCAGAGCCTGGGGGTTATTGATGAAAACTGTTAACAACCCGGGATCGGTGGGGCTGGGGGTAGGGCAGGAGGGACAGGAAACCCAAGCAGAGAAATCTTAACAGACAAGACTTAAAATCACAGCCGTGGGGGAGACATGAAAAAACCGAAGATGATTCGCTCAGAGACCAGAAGACTTCAGAGATGTAACTGTCATCAGGTGCGAGTTCCCAACACCCAGTGGTCTGAGGACAGCCCGCAGTCGCTGAGGGTCTCCTTCCCTTTCCCCATTCATTCTTTGACTTCATGGTGACGTCAGCTCTGGTCACTGTTTTCTCCAAGCCTAACCTCACCCTCTTAGCTTTACTTTTCCCCACAAGCCACTCCTTTGACCAGACTTCCTCTCCCTTTTTCAAAATAATAGTCTCACTGAAATATAATTCACATGCCGTACAATTTACCCACTTAAAGTGTATAATTCAGGGGTTTCTAGTATACTCAGGATTGTGCCACCATCACTAGTCAATTTTAGAACATTTTCATCACCCCAAAAAGAAACCCTGTATCCATTACCAGTCACTCCCCACTTCCTTCCACACCCCTGCCACTTTGCAACCCATGGAAACCACAAATCTATGTTCTGTCTATGGATTTGCCTATTCAGGACCGTTGATATAAATGGACTCATAAAATACGTGGTCTTTTATGGACTGGCTTCTTTTACATATACTATTTTGAAGGTTCACTGATATCGGGTGCCTGGGTGGCTCAGTCGGTTAAGTGTCTGACTCTTGATATCTGTTTAGGTATTAATCTCACGGTGCATGAGATTGAGCCCTGCGTGGGGCTCTCTGCTGACAGCTCAGAGCCCGCTTGGAATTCTCTGTCTCCCTCTCTCTTTGCCCCTCCCCTGCTCTCTCTCTCTCTCTCTCTTTCTCTCAAGGCCCATGGATGGCTCAGTCGGTTGAGCGTCTGATTTCAGCTCAGGTCATGATGTCACAGTTTATGAGTTCCAGTCCCGTGTTGGGCTTGCTGCTGACAGCGCAGAGCCCACTTTGGATCCTCTCTCTCTCTCTCTCTCTCTCTCTCTCTCTCTCTCTGTCTCTCTGCCCTCCCCCACTGCCGCCACTCTCTCTATATACGTCAAAAATAAACATTTTTTAAGAAGGTTCATCCATGTTGTCGTATGTATCAGGACTTCCTTCCTTTTTAAGACTGAATATTTTTCCATGCTATGCATAGACCATCTCCGTTTATCCATTCCTCAGTTGATGGGCATCTGGGTTATTTCTATTTTGGGGCTGTGGCGAATAATGCTGCTATGAGCGTTCATGGACAAGTTTTTGTGGGGGCATGCTTTAGTTGTCCTGGGGATAAGCTTAGGAATGAAATTGCTGGGTCGTATTGTAACTATGTTTACTCTTTTGAGGAACCACCAAACTGTTTTCCAAAGATAGCCGTTCTTTTTTGATCTTTCCTCCATCTCCCTTACCCACCCCCATGAATCCTCAACCCAGTACAAGAACCTGTCTGTCCTCTGCATATGCAAGCTGCTGAGCACAGAGGGAGAGCTGTGCAGACACGGGTCTGGAAGCTTCAACCTCAGCTCTTGCGCCGTGATCCTTTTATGTCTCCAGGCTTAGATCCCTTCCTGCTGCTCTCAAACACTGCCCCCCTCCGTCCACCCAGCCTCCTACTTCAGACTTCCTCCACACCTTCCCTTCCACCTTTAACCATACCCAATTCTGCCCCCGCCCTTGAACTTCTTTCCTGCTCCTCAGGGAAGAGAGAGGCACCCAGGCACCTGGGTACTGGATGGTGGCAATAATCATAACAGCAGGTGTATACTGATCAGTAACTACATACAGAGCACCATGTAAGTGATTTACATGGATTACTTCATGTTTCCCCTCACTGCAACCTTATGAGGGAAGCCCTGACATTACCCATATGAGTGAGGATATGGAGATACAGACAACTTAAGTTACTTGCCAGGCTCAACCCACTAGGGAGTGCAGAGACCACAGCCTGCTTCCCCCACCCCCTCCATCCCAACCAACTCCTCTCTGGGCATCTTCAACTTCTTCTCTAGTGGGCTTTCCCATCATAGACTCTGTCCCTGATTCATAGCCAAGCCTATGGGAAAGACAGACTAGACTCATATCTCTACTTGATTGCTTCCCATTTGATTCTCAAGCCCCTACAGTCCTTCTTCTGCCCGAAGCCACTGGAATTGCAAAGGCTATTCAGGATGTACTTCTTGCCAGATCTAGTAAGCTTTTCAATTCATCCCCTGCTTGGCTGTGGCATATGATATTAGTGACCAGTCTCTTCTTGAATCTGGAGCCCCCACGAGTTCCTAACCTGAGGTTGTTGAACACCCAGAGTCCTCAGTTGGATTCCAGGGTGTCTGTGAAACTCCTGAAATGGTAACCCAAATGATGCCTCTTTGTACGATTTTTCAGGAAAGCGAGTCCACAGCTTCTCAGAATATCTCGAAGGATCTACGACCAGTATGGTTAGAATACACAGCTTGGCTTTTCTCCTCTTCCCTAGATGCCCCTTGTCAGGTTCCATCATGGAAATGCTGCCTCAGTCCCCAGCGTCAAAGCCTTCCTGCTCCACTCTCCCATACTCCCTGCTCGATGTGGGAAGGTGGCCACACCCACAGGCTGACCACCCCCCACCCCAGACCCACACTTCACCCCAGCCCCAGACAGCCACTTACTACAGGGGAACCTCCACATGGCTGTCCACAGGCCCCCAAAGTCAACAGTGGCCAGACGAGACCAATCTTCTTCCTCTTCTTCGTGCCCATCCTATCACCCCACGATGCTCCTCTTGGGTTCTTTCCTCTGCCAGAGGCACCAATATCCACATGTGACCAAAGGCTTAACTTATCCCTTTCTCTCGCATCCATCCAGGCACCTGTAGGCTCCCCCTCTTTAACATGTCTTGGCAAAGCAAAAGAAGCCAGACACAAAAATCCATATTCTGTATGTTTCCATTTGTATGGAATGTCTAGAAGTGGCAAATGTGTAGAGACAGAAGGTAGATGTGGTGGTTGCCAAGGGCTTGGGGAGTGGGAAATGGAGAGCAATGGGATTTCCTTTTGGGGTGATGAGAATGTTCTGGAACTAGACAGAGGTGGCAGTTGCACGATGTTGTGGATGTACTAAATGGCACTGAATTGCTCGCTGTGAAATGGTTAATTTTGTTATGTGAATCTCATCTCAATTAAAAAAAAAATTTCTCTCTGGTCGATTCTTTGCTCTTAATCCCCTACTACCTTATTACTTCTTGCCCAGTGACGGCATCTGCCTCCCATCCCAGTCCCCTGCCTCCGTGCATGTTCCAACCCCTCCACGGCGCCTCGTTACCTTTAGGTAAAGTGCAAACACCCAACGAGGCACTCAGAGTCCCTTGAGACCCGCCCAGCCAGCCACATCCCGCCTCGGTTCCATGTTGCCTGGTAGTGGGACCAAACCAAAGCATGTGTGGCTCCTTAGATGTACCACATCCTCCCACCTCCCCATCTTATCCCTAATTTTGTTCATATTTTCTTTACTGGGATTCCCTCCCTGCTCCCTTATCCTCGGAGATTCAGCCCATGCGTCTCCTGCGAAAAGCCTCCGCGGACGCCCCTCATCCCCACTAGGGCTGGTTTTGAAGCTCCTGCCCCACCCTTCATATCCTATCACAGCTACCATGCTGCACCCTGGCTTGCGGGTTTTATCATTGGTCCCATTTTATGGCAAGGGAGGCCTTTCATTTGATATCTCCAGGGCTTCACACAGCAGGTGCTTGGATACTTGAGAGATGGGTGGTTGGAAGCAAGCCCCTCCGAAGGGCTGTACCCAGGTGAGGTCTGATCTGTGTCATTCTAAGGGTGGAACTGGGCCTAGAGGAAGCCAGCTTCGGGTTCTGTTGAAGGAAGTGTGGATGGCCACAGGTGGCTGCTGAGGAAGGAAGAAAGCCCAGGAAGGCAGGGAGGAGGAGGTGAGCTTCTAGCTGTTTGGAACAGAATCTAGGCCCAGCCCCATTCTGACAAAACAATGAAAGACCAAGGTGAACCTGACCTTTTGTACCAGGCTGAGCTGAGGGTGGGGGGAAGGGTGGGCAATAATCATGACCTTGGCTTGAAAGCTTCTCAAATGGGACTGTAGTGATGACTGTTGGCTCAGTGGGGAGGGAGCAGTGGCTTTCTAAAACCCCTCCCCACACAGGGCCTACCAGCCACAGAGTGGTAATTTAGAGCCAGATCCCTAAGAACTGGCACTGAGAGGAGGCTGGCTTCCTCCTCTCTACAGTTCCTGACCTGCAGCTCTGCAGGTTACTGTCCCACTGTGGTGGGCTCAGTGGGTGGCAATTCATCCGGACATCAACCTAGGCCACGTCCACATCTGGTACAAGATGCTTCCCTAACAGCTCTGTGCGAGTGGCTGCCTGACCTTGGCTGAGCTGCTCTGGTAGGTGAGGAACCCTGCTTCTAGGGAGGTCCTGACACCTTTGGGGTCCTTCAAAACACGCTGGTTTTGGCCTTTGGCTTTGCAGACGTGGGTTCAAATCCTAGCTCTGTACCACCTACCTCGGTGTTTTCTCAACAGTAAAATATCCTACGCATTGTGAAAGGCTGTTGTTAGGATGGAGGGAATAGACCACCTAATTATATAAGTATAGATAATACACAGTAAGAATAATATATTTTCAGATAGTAATACTGATAATATAATGCTCCTCATATATAATAAGTAGCTACTATAATATTTATTTATTTATTTAGCTACTATAATTTTTAAATGGGACCATTCACATTTAAATATGAGGCAAAATACATCTAAGTTCTAACTTGTGGTCCTACTGTGCCCATCTTCTCTTGATTTTCCTTGTAGAGTTCTGGAGGGTCCCTGGTTGAAGAAGTTCCCCAGCCCCCCGCCTCCCCCTGCCCAGAGTGCAGGAGCCCCACCTCGGTGCTCAGCTTTCCCATCAGCAGGGAGAGGACTGGACACACAGGAACATTCTGTGGCCACAGACTTTGGTCTTGACCTTGGCTCGGACTCCCACAACAGAGCCCGTTGGAGGCCTGCAGCGCCACCTGGGGTGCCGCTGGGCAATGGTTCTGGCTCAGCACTCCCTCTCATCTGCTCCCAGGAACTGCTCTAGGGGCCATCCTAAGTTTCCAGAACCCCTCTGCCTTTCAGAGCATTCTCATTCATGCATCTAGGCATCTCAGCATCGCACTGGTGTCTCCGTTCAGCTTCCACTGCCTCTCGGCCTCCCGAGTCCTCTGCCTCTATTCCAGCGCCCTCTGTCCACCAGCTGCACCGGGACCCTGCTGAGCAACCCCCTGCCTCACTTCGCTGGCTCTTAGTTTCTCTGCTGGCGCCCATGCCTTGCCTGGCGAGCTTGGGGAGGAGGGAGGGATGTGGACACATCTCTCTCACGCCATCATCACTGGCATCATGGTCACAGACTCTACACTGGGCCTCTATTAGCGCATTTCAGCGCTCTGCAGAGGTCTGCGTTCAGGCCAAGCCCCCAGGTCACCCTCCCTGCCACGCAGAAGAGTCCCCTCCTATAGGTCAAGTCTCTGCCCGCCCCCTCACCCCAGCATCACCCCTGTCGGCCCATCCGGCCGGAGCTGGTACCGAGTGGCATCTCTGGAGGGCTCCTGCAGAGGGACCCGGGCCAAAGCTCTGGCATCCCCTTCCCCCTCCGGCTGCCAGCCCCGGCGGCCCAGCCACTGTTGGTGATTGTTAGGGGAGCGCCGGGTGGACAGTGGGCGATTCAGCGAGCAGGCCTTCTGAGCAACAAGCCTTGTGCTGTGCCTGAGCTATTCAGCGTGGGCAGAAAAGGGTAACCTTGGCATGTGGGGGCGTGCATATTAACCCTTGGTGACCGGGAGCAGTTTGGGGCTCAGGGGGACTTCCTGCACTTGTTCATCCCCCATCCCAACCTGGGCCAGGTGGGAAAACAGAGGCTCCCATTGCTGTGGCCAGGGCCCCTCTCACCTAAGCCATTCAGGCCCTCAACTTGTCCCCCACCCCGCAAAGGTGGGCTGGGAAGGGACAGTGGAGCGTGGGGAGAAGGAGCCTGCGTCTGGCAGAGAGAGGGAGGCTCTGAAGGCACACAGTCAGGAATGGGAGACGTGCGATCAGGAGAGGAAAGCCCGCCTCACCCGCTCCCGGCACCCCTCCCCTGCCTGTCCCCTAACCTTGCCTGGGTCCAAGCCACCCACCAGGGGCTAGCACCTCCCTGAGGCAGGCTGTGCCAGGACACGGGACCATCTGTGCAGGCGGTATGTTTCTGGGGGCACAGGTAGGCGGTAAGCTTGGGAGGCAGCGGGCAGAAGTGGCCACCCCCAAACCTTAGAGACTCAGTCACATAGGCTCTTTGGAAGTTGCCCCACATCGGCCCTTCCCTCTGTCCCCTGATCCTCAAAGCTGGGGGGCACCCGACATTCACATTCTAGCCATGTGACCCTGAATCCTCACTTGACTTTTCTGAGGCATTATGTCCTTGTCTCTAAAAGGGCATGATGATAGTACCTTTCTCATGGGGATGCTGGGAGGGTTAAGTGAGGTGGTCCCTGGAACCTGACACGTGGTAAGCGCCCAATAGTGGTTAGTGGGGTTCGTACTCCAAGTCAGGGGTTCTGTTGCATGAGCTTTTGCTCAGGAGACACCGTAGGACGCTTCCAGATCTTTCTCTCCCAGGTTCTAATCTGTGCTGTGTTCAGTGGGCCACTTTGAGTTAAGCTCTCAGCTGTGCATCTAGTGAAATGATTTCATTTTGGTTTCTTTGACAGTCCCAAGTCATACATTTTCTAGTATTACACTCAGCAAGAAGCCCTCTCCTTCATTGCTACGCCTCCTGATGAAATAATTTCGTTTAGTTTCTGCTCACGTGTTGTTGTTGTTGTTGTTGTTGTTGTTGTTGTTGTTTTTATCCATGTGGGGCTGCAGTCGGGGGAGCCTTACAGTTTTCTTTGTCTATTGCTACAGATAGGTCTCATTTACAAATGTTTGTGAGGTGGTTTGGGGTTCTGTGTTATTCAAAATTCAGGACTAGAGACACCACTGAAATTTCCTGCCTCCAGGACCCAGGGGAGCAAATCAGGAAGGAACCAACATTACCTGTGGAGAAGGAAGCAAAGAGTCGAACGTTGCCCTGGGCAAAGGTTCGGTAGTAGGACCAGCTGAGGTACAGCACCAGGGGTATCCAGATGAGGGGGACAGAGTACCTGCAGGAGGATCCTCAGGGTGAGAAAAATACATGCATAGGGGCTCGACAGGGTTCAGCTTCCCCAGAGACGCATCGCTCAACTAGAGGAAGGAGTAAATGATACCAAAGCATGTGCGGAAAGCATATGGAGACATAGAGCCAAAGGGACACTGCTTTGGGGATGGGGAGAAGAAAAGAAGAGAGAGGCTGTAAGTCTATCTCCTTCTGTCTCTGAAGTGAGTTACTGGCAGAAAAGAATTGCATCCCTGTGGCTAGACTCTGTGCCGCTGGATTGATGCCGACCTCTTGTGGCAAAGAAGCCAATTGCAGGCAAAATTGTTCCCATGGGCTTTCCAGGCTGGAAAACCCTCCTAAGAGTCTGGAATAGAACAGGGGTGGCTGTTCTATTGAGCCTGGGTGGCTCCGTTGGTTAAGCATCTGACTCAATTTCAGCTCAGGTCATGATCTCATGGTTGTGGGATCAATTGTGGTGTTGGGCTTAGCATGAAGCCTGCTTGGGATTCTCTCTCCCCCTCGCTATGCCCCTCCTTCACTCATGCTCTCTCTTAAAATAAATATATAAACTTAAAAAAAAAAAGAATGAGGTGACATTTAAAGTGGCTTCTGGCTACATGTTAGGTTGCCACTCACTCAATGGATAAACCAAGCATAGGAATGGATTGTATCTATGGCACGTTCCACTATCCCCAAGAGTTTACACTACAGCTCTGGGCTCTGGAGAGGGACCCAACTGTCCCTTCCCCTTCTGTATCCGACTGGCGGCAGCAGGAGAGAAGGACAGCCCCACCATGGGCCCAGAGCAGGGCTCACCAGGCAGTCTTGGAGAGGGCCTCGATGAGGTCGGAGTGGAAGAGGCGGATGGGCCTGGTCACTGGCTGGTGGACCCACTCGTCATACTTCTCTCCCAAGTGGCCTACCTGCCACAGCAGGGGCTTCCGCCAGTCTACCAAATCCTGCAAGAGACAAAGTCAAGTGGACTTGATATTCACACCTGTGCACATTCACTCTCCCATTTTCTGGTACAATATCCCAGTCTCCATCCCCCACCTAAGCTCACATGATCTGTACCCACCCCTCCACTTCACTGATCCTAGAACTGACCAAGACACTCATCTCAGCCTTCCAGTCACAGAAACGGGACCCAGGACAGGTCCATGACCTAAGCCGGTGCAATGAGCTGTCAGACACCCTTTCTTCCTGCTGGGGTTGCTAAGCTGGCACAGCACGACCCTGGAGTTGCTAGCAGACTTGGTCAACACAGAGGATGGCCAACCTAGGAGCTAGAGACACTGAATCTGGGTCATGACACCCGAGCACCCGGATTCAACCACACCCGAAGACTGAAGTCTCGCCCAGGACCCTTTAGGTACAGAAGCCTCAGACAACAGGCCTGCTCTCTCGGCTGAAGGTGGGGCAAAAGGTGCAGCATCAATCTGAGGACACAGCTGTGGGGGTCCACGTCTGCATCGTATAGGCATGTTTAGAATCCAGGCCTGCATGTTGATGAATTGGAGGTGATGTGCTGTTGGAATTCTCCAGTGTTAACTTTGGAGCTCTGTATCCGATTGGGACAAGGGTGGCGTGGAGCCTTTATGGTCAGCAACCCAGTAAACCTCACACAGAGTGAAGGCTGTTGGACACCGTTTTGAAGGTCATGGCTGGCAGCCGACACAGGTCTTTTCTGATAGCACAGCAGTGCTGAAGCCAGAAGTTGCGATGAGATTTTGGTAGGAGAGAGACCCTAAGCTTTCTGTACATCTTTGCTCTTCTCCGCTGTAATTTTTATTTCTTTGCACATTTTGAGCATGAACACTTGATGTGACGTTGTAGCAAATGATGCATGACTTGCCTTCCACATCTAGCTTTAGTCCCTCAAACCCATGGCCAGGTCATGGGCATGGACTTACTTTAGATACGAATGGGAAAAAAAGTCTATGATAGGCATATTAAGTCTGCAATTTTATGAAGTTAGCTAGAGAAAATAAATTATTTGGCCCCTGCAAAAATGAAAACAAAAACAATAAAAAGCAAAAAAACTATATTAGTGGGGCACCAGGGTGGCTCACTCGGTTAAGCGTCCGACTTCAGCTCAGGTCATGATCTCGTGGTTTGTGAATTTGAGCCTCATGTCGGGATCTGTGCTTATAGCTCAGAGCCTGGAGCCTACTTTGGATTCTGTGTCTCCCTCTCTTTCTGCCCCTCCCCTACTCGTTCTCTCTCTCTCTCTCTCTCTCTCTCTCTCTCTCTCTCTCTCTTTCTCTCTCTCTCTCTCAAAAATAAACATTTAAAAATTAAAAAAGAAACTGTAGTAGCAATCTCTCTCTCTCAAAAATAAACATTTAAAAATTAAAAAAAAAACTGTAGTAGCAATAAAATAGGCCTTTTCCCTTTTACCATGGGCTTTCTTCTTGATATTGGTCTGGATGATTCATTCATTCACCCATTCAAACTATTATTCATTCAAAAATTTGCTTGATATTTCATATATGTGTATATTTTTATGCAAGCAGCTGGGAAAAAGAAATGGAAATGTAAGAGA
Source organism: Panthera pardus (assembly GCF_024362965.1). NCBI lineage: Eukaryota > Metazoa > Chordata > Mammalia > Carnivora > Felidae > Panthera > Panthera pardus. The sequence continues at coordinate 13,663,524 of NW_026526754.1, forward strand.
CCATCTTTGCTTTATATAGCTTACTGCTTAATTGGAGTTGACTGTAGAGTCAGGCCTAGGTGCAATTCCTGCCTCCATCACTTACTGTGTGACCTTAGGCAAATTACTTGACTTTTCTGAGCCTCAGTTTTCCCAGCTATGAGATGGAAGTAATGATACCTGCATAAAGTGTTCAGCAAGCTAAAACACGCCAGGGAAGGGGCGCCTGGGTGGCTCAGTCAGTTAAACGTCTGACTTTGGTTCAGGTCATGATCTCACGGTTTGTGGGTTCGAGCCCCACATCAGGCTCTGTGCTGACCGCTTGCTCGGAGCCTGGAGCCTGCTTCGGATTCTCTGTCTCCTTCTCTCTCTGCCCCTCCCCCACTTGGGATCTGCCTCTCTCTGTATCTCAAGAATAAATAAATGTAAAACTTTCTAAAAAACAATAACAACAACAACAACAAACACACCAGGTGAGATAGTTTAGTGGTGATGCAAGCAGACTGAGATTAGAAGGCAGAATGATTGGCACCAACGCCTGGGTCCAGGGTAGGAGAAAGGCCTTGCAGAAAACCTAGGGTTTGGGTTAGAGCCCACAAAGCATGGAAGACTTGGAAAGAAGAGGGGAAGGGTGCAGGAGGAGATATGGAGTTGAGATTATGACCTATGGAGGTCAACTCTATGGAGTTGAGACTGTGGCCTGTTATTTTGACACTAGTCTGCAGGGCAGTAGGAAGAAATCTGTTGATGGTCTTAGATGACAGAACACCCAGTACCAGGCCCAGGAGTTGGTACTTTATCCTCCAGGCCAACTGTCTCCAGGGTGGGGGTGTATGCATCCCCTAGGGGTACTCAAGGCTGGTCCACAGATGCAGGGAGAAAATTTTAGAGACTCTTTCTGTTTGTGACACATTTATCTCATCTTTAAACCATGTATGGATATTTTCTAATACAAGAGTACATGAGCACATGCAAATAATTTAGAGATAATTAAAATGGACATGTAATGGACAAGGTGCTCTAAATGTTCTACTCATAGGGATGCAAGATCAAAAAAGCCCGGAAGCTGCAGCTCTAGGAAACGCAAAGCCCTTGAAGGTTTCTGAGGAGTCCGCATATTGAAGAAGATTAATCTGGGCGCAAATCAGTAAACCACAACCGGTAAAGAACAATGAACTTGTAGTGAGAGACCACTTTCAAAGCCAGCCATGTATCAGCCGTGGGCAAGTGCCTTTACCTCTTGGAGCTCCTAGGCTCTGGCATCTGTAAGGCTGGGTGTGCCCTGACCTTCCACCCACAATAGGAGAGGGGGTCAGATGTGTCCAGTGCATGGTGGGTGTCAATAAATGTCCCCAAAATAAGGGAGTTAGGCAGTGTCAGGAAAGTAAGAGTGTGTACGTGGAGGAAGAGCACTCGTGCCTGGGACAAGGAGTCAACAGTGGTTCAGAGATCCGCTTTCCCACGTCCCTGGCTGGAACGTCATCCTTGCACAGGCCTCCGTGCCAAAGCTGGTGTGGCTTCAGTAGATCCCAGCCCTGCCAGAGGCGAAACTAGCCCCATTATCACAGCCTTGGAGCAGGGTTTAGGGGCCTCAGGGCCAACAGGGAATTCACTGGGCATTCTTTCTGTGCCTGTGACCAGGGAGGAAAGGCCCCGAATCTCTGTGGTTCCTGCCATGTGAACTTGGTGATTCCCAGGTGGTGGCTGCCTTCCTGCTTCTCAGGCTAGAAGATGACTCATGTCAGCCTGGAGCCATCCATCCAGCACCAGTTATACCTGGCGATCACCCAAACCTCACCTGGCCCCAGCTCCCTTCCTGGCCCCAGTCCCCAAGTCTCCTTGACTTTCTCCCTTGGTTCTAGCAGCAGATAGATTCATTGGGTACACACTGTCTCATTCCTTCCATTCCTCTGCCTTAGGTCTCTACACACGCACATACACAGCACCATCGCCACCAGGAAAAAGAACTGGAGGAACCAGCTAGTGGCCTTTGTTTACACCTTATCTTGCAGCACCTTCAGAGCCCCACCTCAGAGGAAGCTAAGCCGGGGTCATGGTGAGAGCTCGAGGCTTTGTCCCAGTTGCAATAACCTTAGAACTAACATTCACAGGGCATTTGTCATCTGCATATTCATCATGTACCAAGCACGGTTCTAAACATCTTACCTGAATTAAATAATTTGACCCTTGCCATACTCCTAACTAGGTAGCTACTATTATTATTGTTATTTTGCAGATGGGAAACGAAGGTGGGTAACTTGCCCAGGGTTGCCCAGTTACATCTTTTTGATGAGTTGGCTCCTTTATCATTGGGAAATGGCCATTTTGGTCCCTGGTGATACTTTTATCCAAAGCCCACTTCGTCCGATTTTAATAGAGTCGCACTGGGCTTTTTTATGCTTGGTGTTTGTACGGTCTATCTTTTCCTACCCTTTTACTTTCCTCTTGCATTTGTCTTTACATTTAAAGAGCATCTCTTGCAGACAGCATACAGTTGGGTCTTGCTTTTTTATCTAGTCAGACAATCTCTGCCTCGTAATTGGAGTGTTTGGTCTATTTACATTTAATGCTGGGGTAGGTCTACTACCTTCTTTACTACCTTGTTTTCTATTTGTCTCTTCCACTTTTCTTTCTTGTCTTGTTTGCATTAATCAAGTATTTAAAAATATGCTATATTATAATCTCTATTGGCTTTTTAGCTATGTTTTTGTATTTTTCCTCCAGCTATGCTCTAAGGATGATAATATGCATATTTAACCTATCACCATCTATCTTTTTTTTTTTTTATTTTTTTTTAATGTGTTTATTTGTTTTTGAGACAGAGAGAGACCGAGCATGAGCAGGGGAGGGGTAGAAAGAGGGGGAGACACAGAATCTGAAGCGGGCTCCAGGCTCTGAGCTGTCAGCACAGAGCCCGACGCAGGGCTCGAACTCACGGAGCGTGAGATCATGACCTGAGCTGAAGTCAGACGCTCAACCGACTGAACCACCCAGGTGCCCCTATCACCATCTATCTTGAACGAACCCCCTGGATTTTATATGTTCCATTTTTGCATGTTACACACAACACTCTATGCCTGTACACTTAGTTCAGACTTAGCTACCTTAGACAATGAACGTTTCTAGCTATATATAACACAAGGGTATGGCCAGGCAGGCCTCTCTCTCAGCCTAGCAGTGGTTTGGGCAAATTTTTGCCTGTTGATCCATTTTGCCCTTATTTCATAAAGTGAGTAGAAAACAGCATAGGATTTATAAGCTTAATTCAGTTGAGACACAGGAAGAATGTCTAGGTGAGCAGCAAGCTGGGAATCTAGCCTGAATCTTATACCCCATTGCAAAGGGAACAGAACAAAAGGACAGAGCAGGTGTGCAGAGCTGGTTGTTTACAGGTGGGGTAGATAGGGCCAGCTCCCTCAGCACCCCCCCCCCCAACATGGGCATCTTTTGTTTGATGTCCTGTGGCCCACCTGGTCTTTGGACATGACTTTGGTTCCTTCCTGGGTAGACCAGTGGGTACTGGCCATGTACGAATGGAAGACTTGCTATCTAGAGTTGGTCACAAGGCTGCCTCCGACCTGATCACTGGCCTTGGAGGACCTCAAACCTGGCTCCATGTATAGCCCACAGTACATTTCTGTGAGGGAGCCCTCCTTGGTGCCAGGGAGGGCCATGTCACTCTGGGGGCTGAGGTACTGCCCTGAAAGAATCCCAAGGAGGCTCATTTTCCCCTCTGCAAACATCCCCCTCAGTCCTCAATAGCCAACACCTGTATTTCCACTACTGGAGCATTAGCCACTATTCCAGGGGAAGTAAATTGAGCCTTCCATGCAAGTATAGAAATCCAGGCCCACTGCCCTCCTCCCCATTTTATGGGTCAGGGCATTGTGGCCCAGAGGGTACAAGTGACTCTTGAGATGGGACCGGCTGGTCCTGGGGCAGGGGTGACCCCACCCCCCCCCTTCCCTCCACACAATCTCCTAGGAGCTGGGACATTCACCATATGCTCAACCTTCAGTTAGATACACATGCACTGACAGTGTGTCTTTTCTCAATTCTCTTCCAGCCCCAAATCCTGCCCGAGAAAGTGTCAGCTGGATGCTAATGCGTCCAACACCTCTCACTTACTGGGTCATTTCCAACATGGCAGCTGGCTGGGAACTGGTCTTGAGAAGGGAGGATGGTAGAGGAGAGCTCCGAATCCGGGGAGATGGGAAGGGTCTCAAAGTAAATTTCACTTCCTCTTCTCCCCGGCTGAGGACCCTTAATCCCCCCATACAAATGGCTCTCTTCCTTCCCCTTCCAAGCTGGCCCCAGGTCCTGGCCCCTCCCCACCTCTATGTCCTGGGGCTCTGCGAAACAAGGAACTACAAGGAAAAAGATCTGCAGCCTTTGTCTGGTCCTGAGTGGGGAAAGGAGGGGGGAACAGACCACTGACCACACTTCCAGTTCCCAGGCATCTGGGGGTTTCCATAGCAACCTTCTCAATAACAAATCCTCCTTTTTCAAATGCGGCACCTGATGCTCAGAGACAGCAAGTCATTCACTCAGGGGTGCCCAGCTAAAACTGACGGCATGGGTGAGGGTGAGGATGTATCCAGAAACTGTTTGTTGGGGAGGGGGGTGGTCATTTAATGAACTCAAAAATCCTGAGCTACAGGCTGGGCCCCGGAAAACACATGTAAATGGGGATAAATTTGGCCCAGAGTCCTACGCCCCTCCCCCACCCGGCTCTGCCCTTGACCCAAGGGTGGGGGAGGGCTCTCCCGGGCTATGTCTGGAATGCAGCTGCAGCAAGGCCTGCAGGGGGAAAGGGCAGCCTGCTGCCCAGAGGGAGCCTGGAAGGGTTTGCATGCTGCCAGGGTTGGAAGGGAGCCTTCTCTGCTCCCCAGATCCCCCTCCCCGCCAGGCGGCACAGGGGTCTGCTGGCACAGAACTCTTCTGAGGGCCAGCCCCAGCTCAGGAGTGGCAAACTGGGAATCTGCTCTTCCCCGGACAGGGCACATGTGGGGAAAGGGGACAGCAGCTCTGTGCCAGCAGCTCCTCCCGCAGCCATAACCTAAGGCAATTGTTTAAAGAAATGTCCACCCAAACTGCAGAGCTGCTGAGCTCATAGCTCCAGGGATGGCTTCTGAGCCAGAAAGGTGGAGGATGGGCTTCTAACCAGCAGTGGCCAGTGGGGAGGGGAATGAGGGCTAGAAGCTCTACAAGAATCCTGGCCACTGTTCCTTTATCCTTGTCACAGGTCCCCTGGGCTCAGACTTCATGTCCGTTATCCTACATAAGTTGCGATTTTGAGAACTGGAGCCTGACATGGTCCCATTTTACAGGTGAGGAGACTGAGGTCAGATGCTCAGTGGTATATGCTGCAGGGGGGACATGCGCCCAAGCCAGCACAGCTCCACAGCCCGAGGTCTCAAAGGGCCAGGAGGCCTCCTATCAGCTGGCTAGGCGCCACCGTGACTGTGAATTCGTCAGCACAGAGGCTTTGAGGGGCCCAAAGGAGGCCTTATGGGGTGGCTGGAGGCCTGTCCTGTACAGTCTAACTAGGGGTTCCCAGCTGGACAAGCTCAAACCCACAAAGGCAGGTCTGGACCACCCACCTCCACCCTATACCCCGGGGGAAGTGGTGGCTTCCCCCATGAGGGTTCAGAGATAAGAGTGGTTGGGGAGCAGGAGGTGAGGGCCAGACCCCAGGGAGAGAGGTTTGGCCATGTCATACAGAAAGCCAATGGGAACTCAATCCTCAAGGCTGAAGAACCCAGAGGGGACCTGCCCTGCCCCCACCCCCATCCCAAAGCGAGGTGGGCTCTTCTTTAACCCTTTCTATACCCTTTCCTACACTCTGGGCAGCCTGGCTTTCTTGACACCTACCCTGGGGAGGGTCAAGGTGAGACAGGAGGCCCAAGGAGACCCAAGGTGACCAGGGGACAGAATGCTGGGAGGTGAGCCAGGCCTGCACCCACAGTGTTGAGGTTGACCCTTCCCCAGATGTGGGCTGGCCAAGGGGCCCTTGTCTGGATCCAGGGGCTATTCTCCCCAGTTCTCAGTGACATATCCGGGTGTGCTGAAAAGCTAACCCATGCAGCCAACGTCAACATCTTTGTAGGCGCAGGGGAACCCCGGAGCAGCCCCTGATGCCGAGGGTCCTGTGTGTGGGGACGTGTGTATAGACCTAGGGTTAGAGAGCTTCCCAGTGCTTATTGATTCGTGACACACCTGGATGGATGGTTCTACCGGTTTCTTAGGGGAAGAGAGTGGGCCTCACCCCCTGGTAGCCTGTGGAGCTAGAGCACTTCTGTCTCAAGGCAAGATGGGAAGGAAGACTATACCTCAGCCTCCGCCCTCCCTTCTGCCCTCCCCTCCCCCAGTACAGGCCTCAGGGTCTTATTCGTGGCCAGCTGTCAGGGTGGAAGGGGCCAGGACACATGGAAGGAACAGGTCAGGGGAGGGGGCTCAACAGCCCTGTGGTTACAGGCAGGCCACTGAGCCAACCAGCAGAGTCACTTGGGACAGGAGCCCTCAGCTCTTCCTCATTAGTAAAACCAGGATCATTTTTTTTTTTTTAAGTTTATTTGTTTTGAAAGAGAGAGAAAAAAAGACAGAGACAGACACAGCATGAGTAGGGGAGGGACAGTCAGAAAGACAGAATCCCAAGCAGGCTCTAGTCAGCATAGAGCCCAACACAGGGCTCGAACCCACGAACCATGAGATCATGACCTGAGCTGAAATCAAGAGCCAGAGCTTAGCTGACTGAGCTACCCAGGTGCTCCAAATCAGGATCATTCTAATCCTTATCTTGTCCTGGTGTTCAAATGATTGGATCAGACAATAGACAATGTATATAAAGTGCTCAGCCCGGCATCTGGCGCTTGGTAAGAGCTCAATGAAAGAAGCGTTAATTCAGGGCTAACTCCGCTTCCCCGGGGGGATCTGGGCTGGGAACTTTTGCAAACCCCTCGAATCCCTCCAGTTCTGATTCTTGGGAGGCTGGCCCCCAAAGTGGGGAGGGTGGAGGAGGCTGGGGGTGCAGAGAGACTGAAATGGACACAGTCGAGCGGTGAAAAGAGGCAGTGGAACAAATAGGTGCATCTAGAAGCCAGGAGCAGTGGGCGGCTCCGGCCACCTATACGGAGACAAGCTCCAGGCTGGCTGGGGTCCAGAACACGGGGAGAGACATGCAGGGGCTAGTGTAGGGTGAGGAGCTACAGTGTGGTTTCTCATCCCACAAGGAAGCTGGGCATGACTGAGTGATCCAGTGAATGATTTAGAAATTGTTCCAGTAAAATCCCATGCAGAGCCTGAAAGTCAGCCGATATTGCACCCGTAGGCAGGGCGAGGCACCCTGGGCTTGCTTCCTGGCCCTTTCAGAACCTTCCGCCCTTTGCCCAGGAACCCCCACCTCAGTTTCCCCTCACTCTTTCCAGAACAGCCCACTCTGTCCTCCAGCTTCCAGGCCCTTCCTTAGCAGCCCCCCAGAGGGGCTCCCTTGAACGCAAAACACGAAGGGTTAACTTTGGCAAGTCCTGCCCTAAGAGCGGTGTCCAAGTCCACGCCAGGCCCGGGACCCTGGCTGAGTCAAAGCTACTGCCCTGTTGGCCTCTCTCCTCAGCTCCTCAAGGTCCAGACCCAACGGACGCCCCCAAGCCCCTGGCCTGGGGCAGAAACAGGTGTAGGGTCTAAATCAGACCAGGGGCTTAAGGGCTCGCCAAGCCTCTCCACTCCCCCAAAGGGACTGGGATTGAACCTGTGGTAGACGAATGCAAAAATAAGGAAAAGCGGGCACCTGGTTCAGTCAGCTGAGCATCTGACTCTTGATGTCAGCTCAGGTCATGATCCGACCTGGTTTGTGAGATTAAGCCCCATGTGGGTCTCTGCAGTGACAACGCTGAGCCTGCTTGGGATTCTCTCTCCCTCTCTCTCTCTGCCCCTCCTCAGCTCACATTCTCTCTTTCTTTCTCTCTCTCTCAAAATAAATAAATAAACTTAAAAAAAAAAAAAAAGAAAGAGCAAGCCAGGCACTGTTCACTCTCCCTGGGAAGCCCAGCTCTCCAGGCTGAGCCCCACCGCTCCCAGTGGGGCTGGGGGCCCCTTCCCAGGGCAGGTCTCCAAGCCCTCTCTCAGCCGGAGACACAGGAGGAGGGGGGAGGAGGAAGAGAGAAAGTGTGTGAAAGAATGACAGAGGGGCAGGGAAGGTGAGTCAGGCTGGGCTGCCAGGAGCCAGGAGCAGGCCCTGGGAAGGGAGGAGGAGGGAGGCCTCTCTTCCACTCTGGTGGGGAGCGGGGCTGGTGGGGAGCGGGGCACGGGGCACATGGAGGAACAGGACTTGATTTCCCCTCCCCCTGCCACATACAGGGACACGGCTGGAGTCAGCCTTGAACCTGCAGCCTGGGGAGACTGAGAGGACCCTGCCCCAGGGCGGGGCTGGCAACCCGAGATCCCCTTGTCCCCTGGGGTGCCGGGGTGGCCCAGTCTGTTAAGCGTCAGACTTTGGCTTGGGTTGTGTGTTCATGGTTCGGTTCGTGAGTTTGAGCCTGCATTGGGCTCTGTGCTGACAGTGTGGAGCCTGCTTGGTGGGGCGGGGGGGTGGGGTGACTCTTCCTCTCTGCCCATCCCCGGCTCTCGCTCGCGTGCTCTTCTCTTCAAATAAATAAATAAACTTAAAAAAAAAAAAAAAAGAATCCCCTTGTCCGCAGCCAGCCTCCCTTGGCAGTCCCCTCCCTTCCAGGATCATTCTCTCTGATTCTCTCTTGCCTCCGTGCCACAGGGCTGCCCACGTCCATCCAGTCCTGGTTGGCTCTCTCTTTATTGCCTTTCCTACACTCAACCCTCCAGGCCAAGCTCACGGGCCCCAAGCATCCCTCTTCGCTGCTCCTTTCCAGACCACCCAGCCGCTGAGCCCTGAGCTGGACATCCGCAGCTCACTCTCTGGGCCTGCCCTCATCCCCACACCCTTCCCCCCGCTTCAGCTGCTCCTCTTTTTCCAGGATGAGGCCCTGACGCCACAGCTTCCGGGGTCCCCGTCCCATTCAAGCTGGCTGTCTCCCCATCCGTCCTACCCATGTGCAGAACAAGTCCAAGCCCCCAAAACTTCCAGAGAAGACACTCAAGGGGCATCTTTGCCATGGGCTGAGGGGCTCCCCCAGAGGCAGTGGCAGTTCCCATGTGACAGATGCTGTCTCCGGGTTCCCGGGGTCCTTCCTGAAAGGGGCCCAGGAAACAAGCAGCTTTGTGGATCCTCCCCACCTCTGGCCACCTATGTTCTCTGGGTGTGCTTCTCACATCTCTCCAAGTTGTAATAACTGTTGGCCGGGATGCTCTGTCCTCCCCAGCAGGTTGTGTGCTCCTTGGGGGCGGAGGCCTGTCCTGTTGTCTCCTGACCCTGGTGTCCAGCACAGGTAGGGGACATTCATGGATGTGCACGGTGGTGTCTATTCCAGGCTTGGGACAGTTCCACAACCCAGGTTGGAGGGAAATGGCGCTCAGGTCTGGTTCCCCCCAGATCTCCCAGGTGATACAGCTTCTACCCCTGTTCCACTGAACGACCTCACTTCCACTGTGACCCGTCAGCTCATCCAGGATTCCTCAAACCAGCATGTGTGACCCGCTTCATCACGGCAGGAGAGGTCAGGTGCCACGGATGGATGTTGTAAATGGTGCCAGCTGTCTCCCCCGGGGCCTCAAGGCTCCCCCCTCCCCCCACCCCTCCCCTGTATGGGCCGGTGACCCCTGAGAGTGATTATTAGCGCCTGGGGGCAGCTCTGCCCTGCAGGCTGGTCAAGCTGGGTTTGTCTGGACCTTCTGAACTTGTCATTGTGTTCTTCTCAGCCCCAGGCTCTGTGGGAGACCACCCTCTGGGGTGTTTGGTCCGAAGAACCCCCGTGTGCGCAGTTTCCCCACACCCACCACCTCGGCTCCGGTTTGCTTTCGCGCTATGAATGTCTGCTTCCCCATCTCAACGCTCCTGGGAGGATGTCACAAACACGCACAGCCTCTGGCTCCACACACTCCCGCCTTGGCCCCAGGAGCCCCCGATCATCTCCCAGCCCTGCCCTCTGCCAGCTACCTTGTCCCAGTCCACCACTTTGAGCTTTGGCTCCATCAAAGGGTCTGTCTTCTGAGTGTTCACAGAGGTCACAGTCCCGTTCTCCACGGAGCCCTGGGGAGAGAAGATACAGGTGGTTATCTATGGTGCTGGGGTGAGAGTGGGGGGAAGGGAGCAAGGAGCCAGCCCAAGGCGAGGCAGCCCACAGCGACGAGAGCCTCTTGCTGGGGCAGGGTGGGCGGAAATCAAGGACACCGAGTGCATCTGAAAATAGGTAGACGCTACTTGTGTTGTTCTCCGCACTTTTCTCCTCCTTTTAAAAAATAATTTCTGTAAGAACAAGAGGCAGAAAGGTATGGGAGAGAAAGAAAGCTGGCAGAGAGGCTGTAGGAAGTTAGAGCCCTCAGTGGGTATGCTGTGGGCAAGGGAGTCCCTGCCAGCCTCTCTCTCTCTCTAGGTCCCTGGCAGGTGTCAGGCAGAGGGAGGCACAGGGTGGCACCCTGGGCACCTGGTAGGCTCACTGTGCCGTTCCAGTGACCACCGCACCTCCCTCCCTTCCCAGGAATTGCAGAGCCCGTGGGTCACAGGCTGGGGCAGCTAGGTCCACATGCCCATAAGAAATGCAGCCCAGAGAAGAAGACGGTCCCTCTAGGAGCTCCCATGTGTGGGTCAGCAGCTGTACATGGGGCAGAACTGGCAGAGAGGTGCCCAGATGGGCTCAAGGTGAAATCGAAGTCGCAGAGAAGCCAAGTCAGAAGGAAATGGAATTGTGGAATGTACCAGGAAAGTCACATGGCTGCAGCTGGCCCTGACGTCATGGGGTGGTGGTGAGGAGGCTGGGGAGGGCAGGAGAGAGGTGGGGAGAGCAATGCCACTGGGAGGCCTGCCCTCAGATGCCCCGTGACTAAAGCATACTGTGGTGCTGGTGACCGTGGTGGGGACCCCGGAAGCAGGGTACTTGGCAAGGACTGAGGAGCCGAAGCAGCCCTCTGGGGTTTCTATTGGCACAATTCTTACGTTTTTGCTTCCAAACGAACCAAGAGAAACTGGGGGTGACGGCGAAGCTGGCATTCTCTGGGGAAACCCATATCAACCCAAGTAAAAGTAGACTTCTGTGGTCCTGTCTTGGGGTGGATGTGTCAGTGTTTTTAGTCTGGGTCACCGTACTGATACCTGAATTCTATTCTTTTCTTTTCTTTTCTTTTCTTTTCTTTTCTTTTCTTTTCTTTTCTCTTTTCTTTTCTCTTTATTTCTCCCTTCCTTTCTTTGCTTTTCTTCCTTCCTTCAATGTTTTTAAAGTTTATTTACTTATTTATTTAGAGAGAGCACGCGCAGTGGTGGGGCAGAGAGAGAGGGAGAGAGAGCGGATCCCAAGCAGGCTCTGCACGGTCAGCACAGAGCCGGATGCGGGGCTTGAACTCATGAACTGTGACATCATGACCTGAGCCAAAATCAGGAGTCAGATGCCTAACTGACTGAGCCACCCAGGCACCCCTTGAATTCTTAGAAAAGGATCTTGGGGCACCTGGGTGGTTCAGTTGGTTGAGCGTCTGACTTCGGCTCAGGTCATGATTTCACGGTTTGTGAGTTTGAGCCCCCCATTGGGCTCTGTGCTGAGTGTGCAGAGCCTGCTTCATATCCTCTGTCTCCCTCTCTCCCTGCCCCTCCCCCACTTGCTCTCTCTTAAAAATAAACATTAAAAAATTATAAAAAAGGATCTCGAATGACCTCTTGAGGTCAAAGAAGAGTGGATTTCATAGCATATTGTACAATGAAATTCCCTAAATATCCAATACAAATGTCACATGATAAACTCATCCCTTCTAGTTCTGTTCTACCCTCAAAATACCCTGGAGCACCCCCAGTCACCGAGCTATTGATTCTCCGTTCCTCCTGATGGTTATTTTCTCTGGGGCACCCCAAATCCTTTCTTAAAAACTTTTTTTAACATTTATTTATTTTTGAGACAGAGAGAGACAGAGTATGAACAGGGGAGGGGCAGAGAGAGAGGGAGACACAGAATCGGAAGCAGGCTCCAGGCTCTGAGCCATCAGCCCAGAGCCTGACGCGGGGCTCGAACTCACGGACCACGAGATCGTGACCTGAGCTGAAGTCGGACGCTCAACCGACTGAGCCACCCAGGCACCCCCCAAATCCTTTCTTAAATTGTGTAATCTGACCCTTCTCTGCACCCCCACGTCTACTCACTGCAACCCCATCGGTCCCTCTCAATAAAACAAAATGCTGGTCTTGGGGACCTGCCCGCCCATCCCAAACAGGGAAGGAGTCAGCACACGTATTATCATTTAATGTTTCTGTGCTACGCTTTTCACACATCCCTGAATGGCAGACACAAACCGGAAGCAGAAGAAAGGGTCATCCCCTCACGGCCCTGGGCCGTGTCCAACCCGTGTTTCTGCTCACTCAAGTCTGGACTGTTTTCTGAGACTTCCCGTCCTTGGAAAAGTCTTCCTTCTGCCCAACTGGTTGCCTCCGATTTTCCAGGAGTCGCTCCTGGTTCCTTCCCTCTAGGACTGTGCACACTTTCTCCTTTTCACCTGAGAGGCTCACACCTATTTGAGGATATGCAACACCCTAGCACTCTGTCATCTGCTTTTCCTCAAGGCCCTCTTAGCACATAACAGGGTCTCTCAGCGTAAGGATTGGCCGGCTGTTCCTCGTCTAAGGCAGATGTGATGGGGCCAGCACAGAACCCAGCAGCGTTCATGCCTCCCTGGTGTGGAACATGAGGGGGGCTGAGCTCCCGCCGGCCCTTGGGGACTGCCATCCGACGCACACACGTTCACTTGGCTTCCATCCCCCCTTGAAGCCTTTTGTATGGACGTCTGCTGCTGGCATCGTGTGGCGAGCTGGTGTGGCCCGGGAGGTGGTGTGGACCCGCACACCTGTTCACTGGAGGGCCCCAAAAGATATGTGATGAGGGTTGGGATGCCCAGAACAGCAATGAAGGAGAAAGCAGCAGGCAGCAGGAAACAGAGAAAGCCTGAAAAGGAGACCTGCAAGGGGGAGTTTGCAGGGACCGGAAGCCTTGGCTCCTCATCAGCTTCCTCTTCGGGGCTGATGGTCTCAGCGCGGCAGCACCGTGGCCCCTGCCTCTTCCCTCACATCTTGCCTCCCACGCGGCCCTCATCCACAGCCACCGCTTCCATGCATTCATCCATCCACACACGTTTGAGCATCCATGATGTGCCTCAGCATCAGCCCAGAAGACTCCCCATCTCTATCTCTCTGACCCTGGCCCCACTCCTTGCCTCCGGAGAATCTTCCCAACTACCCACATTATGGTCTAACCCAAAGCCCTGCTGTCCCCTGTCCCCTCTGACACCACTTCCTGAAAGCGAACACAGTATCACCCCCTGTAAATCGGCTTATGGTTGACTTCCCTATATTTAAAATCTTTCCCCTGTATTTCCAAACTGCTCTGCTGTCACGCCCTTGGATTTAACTCTAATTTTCCCTTCTAGCCAGCATTTTCCTTCTCAAATGTCATCCTTCCAGGATGATGACAAAGGTGAATATTCACAAATGCTTCCTCTGTGCCCAGTCCTTTAATCTTCAAAACGACTGTATGAACAACTGTATCATCTCTTCATTTGCCAACTTTTTCTTATTTTTGTAAATATTTATTTTTGAGAGAGAGAGAGAGAGCGCGCGATCGCGAGAGAGAAAGGGAGACGATTCCAAGCAGGCTCCACGTTGTCAGTGCAGAACCCAACGCGGCGCTCAACCCCCACACACCATTAGGTCACGACCTGAACCGAAATCAAGTCAGACGCTCAACAGACTGAATCACTCAGGCGCCTCTCATCCGTCAATTTAAAAAAAATCATACTGTCCATGTGTCCCCCCTGCCTCAGTTGGCACTTCTAATTTCCTGCCTCTTGCTTGGGCAACGTACGCTTGGGCAATTATATCATTTGTGCAATGGATCCCAATAGGGCAGGATACATTTCCTCTTTCTCACGGTGCCTAGGATGGGCTCCTGGAAATATTAGGTGCTCCGCTCATTATTTCTTGAATGGACCACGTTTCAATGTTCTTTGCGAAACGGCCAGGATTCCCTAGGGTTCAGGCAGTAGGGGAGGGCGTGGCTGCCGGGGGCGTGGCTGCTGGGTATAAAGTCCTGAGGCTCCACAGGGCTCCTGCTTCCTGAGAATGTAAAATAAACCTTCTTAGATGAGACAAGTGGCCCGGGACACTGAGCACACCTTCTTAAAACGCCACTCTGGATAGGGCAGTGCCCAGATACAAGGGTCAAAATTACAATAATCCGAGCCATATATTCTTGGCGCTCTTTGGCCAAGTACACGTGTTAAGCAGAATTAAAAGTGAGTCAGACTTACACAGGAGTGCTAGCATTTTATTTTGCCAAATAAAAATATTTTTTAGGGGCACCTGGGTGGCTCAGTCTGTTAAGCATCCGACTTTAGCTCAGGGCATGATCTCAGAGTTCGTGAGTTCAAGCCCAGCATTGGGCTCTGTGCTGTCAGTGCAGAGCCTGCTTTGGATCCTCTGTCCCCTGTCTCTCTGCCCCTACCCCGCTCTCACTCTTTCTCTCTCTCTCTGTCTTAAAAATAAACATTAAAACATTTTTTTTTTAAGTACCATCAACAGCATTTCATAAATGAACGAAAATTTCAACACCAAATAGGTAGGAAACACATACTTTCAGAATGAAAGACAGTTCTTCCTAAGGAAGGACATTTGGCAACTTTACATTTACTTTTTTTTAAAGGGACCTATTTATAAATATTTATTAATGCAGAAAAATTACAACCTAAAATTTTGTTTTGCGAGAACTAATTGTGCATATTTTCTTGATTCAAACTGGCCTGTGTGGGGCTCTCTCATCTACATGTGACAGGAAGTAGAGTCAATGTCTACATGTTCCACTTCCAAGGTTTTCTTAAAAATTAGTAAAAACCCAGTTTCACAGACAGGTGTGTGGGCTTCCAATGGAAACAGAATTTTTACTTTTTTTTTTTTTTTCATTCAACTGGAAAAATCCTAGATGAAGATAGGGAAGTGGGAGAGAGCCATGCCCATGGCATGGCCAGCACGCAGCAGCTGGGGATTCCCTCTAGGGGCGCCTGGGTGGCTCAGTCGGTTGAGTGCCCAGCTCTTGATTTTGGCTCAGGTCATGATCCCAGGGTCATGGGAATAGGGCTCCATGCTGAACTTAGAGCCTGCTTAAGAGTCTCATTAATTCTAATTCCCTCTCTCTCTCTCCCCCTCTCCTCTTTGCCTCTCTTCCTGGTTTACATTCCCTCTCTAAAGTAAATAAAAAAAAAAAAGATGGGTCCCTTGAACCCTGGATCAGGTCAGTGAAGGCTGGCACGGGGGGGGGGGTGCGCTGCCCATGGAGGAGGAGGGCAAGAGGGAGGGAGGAAAGGGAGCAGGCACCCTTCTTCCTTTCCATCTCCTCCCTCCTTCTGGGACCCCAGCTTCCTCTCCACTGGAGAGTCCTGGAGCCGCCAGGTAGCAATGTCATGGGTGACATGCTCTCGGCAAATAAGTTCCAGACTGACCACGCATGAGCCAGGTGCTCTCTGGGTGGCCTCCTCAGGGCCACACCCCTCCCTGGCAGACGCCCAGGTTATTAATCACAAGACTGTACACACCTCTGGTCCGGGAGGAGACTTCAAGGGGAGTCAGCATGCTGGTAGCACCAGGAGCAGATACACTGGGGGAGCAGGAAGTGTCCTCTAGCGTGTCTTTCGTTGACTATTTTTCTCGAGTCCAGCTGTGAGATTTCCAGGGCCTCAGTGCCTTTACCCCCACAAACAGGACAAAGACCCTCCCGAAGAAGGGCTTCCACGCCCACTCTGGAGGCTGCTCCCATCTGACCCTGGGCGCGGGGGTTCCAGGAACGGGTCCTCCTGGGAGCCGCTGCCCCGCACGCACTGATCTGGGCCACATTTTCCAGCCTTCCATGCCCCGGTGTTTATTTTATAGTTGAGCCGGGCTCACCCTTGAATTCCACAGGCAAACACCATCCATGAATCAGAAGTGTGTAAAGGTCGTTCCTGGGAACTAGGGTACAAGCTCAAGCGTTAAAAAATATTTTTTTTTTAAAAAGTTTCTTGGAAACTTCCACAATGCATTATTTAAAAGACTCTCCCGCTCCTGGAAGCAAGCCAGAGAGATCTTTAAAAACCGAAATGCGTCAGAGAGGGAAGAGCACGTGCGTTCTTTTCCAGTATTTGGAAACCGTTCTGCCTTTGGGCTGAACAAGTTTCAGTGTTTTTGGTAAAGGAGGGGAGAGGTAGGTAGTCAGGCTCTCAGTGGCTTTTGTAAGAGTGGTCGGCGCAAGTGCGAATGAGTGTAGTTTGACAGGGGGTGTGAGGCCCGTCTGTGGAAGTCGATAGCTTCCTCAGAGGGTCCGCCTGAAGGACACGGATGGCTGTGGGGCAGCAAGAATGGAGTGGAACACCCACCTCCTCGTCCTGGCATCCTTCCCCCGCTGTGAAGGGGGCAGGAGACACGGCTAGAGGCACTTTAATGGTCAGGTCCGAGGCTGTTTGAGAAGAGCCTGATGGCAGGAGCAGGGTGGTGCTCCAGTGGTGGTGAAAGCATCTCACTCTCTTGCATTTCCCTGTGACGGTCTCCCGAGCTAGAACGTGAGCTCGTGAGGGCAGAGGTCCGCTGTCTCGCTCACCGCTAGGTCCCCAGATGATGGCACGGGGTCAGTATTCGTGCTTGTGGGATGACACATTAATGCGTACATGGTGGCCTGTTGAGGCTCTAGGGGCCCAGGCCTGGAGAGGCCACGGAAGTGTGGGCGGGGCAGGTGGAAAGAGAGCTCCCCGATGCCTTCCAAACCCTGTGTGTACTTAGCAAGAGAAGGTCAACGTGCTCAAGAATGGCCGATGTGATCGGCCAAGGAGACCAGGTAGGCAGGTCCCGCCCATTCTGAGGTGAGAAACTCTGAACGTATTGGGAAATATGGCGGCGGCGGCAGGAGGGCGTTTCCATCTCCTCAGATCCTCCAGCCCCTGTTCAAAGCTGCAAGGAGAGAAGTCGGTGGGACAGCAGTGCCAGCCCTAGCTTCTCCCAGGGCAATGCCAGTTCCTGGCTAATCAAGAGGCATTATATCCAAGCCGCGGCTCTCCTCTCATGGAGAGTCCTGTGGACACGACTGCCCCTCCTGGGTTCTATCCTCCTCCGTCCTCTCTCACATTGAGTTCAGCAATCTCAGACCCCAACTCAGAGAGGACCCAGGAGTCACTCCTGTCGGCTCCCTAAGGTTCCAGGCAGTGCCCGTGACACCCGACTCTCAGGGAGGTAGTCCTGGGGGGCAGCCTGGGGCCGGGGGAACAATCTGGGGCCAGCCTCTAGTTCTAGAGTCTGCAGATTCACCTCTAGACTAAGGGGCATGGTTCTAGACCAGGCTCCATTACCAACTTGCTATGTGACCTGAGGATCCTTCTCTAGCAACAAGAAACCGCTGAGGCCTGACAGGGCATCCCGAGTTCCTGCCCTGCCCTCAGAGGTTGGGCCGGTGACGCCAATAAGTGAAGTGGGCAAAGTGTGGTTCGTAATATAGACTCATTTTGTTTGCATAATAAACACGTGGGAATATTCTTCACCTCCACAGGGAAAAACGCTCACTCTCATTTTTAAAACATGAGGTGCCGAGACACAAACAAACAAAAAACAAAACCGTGAGGCGTTTGCTAGAGATGAAACAAACATGGGAAATGCAGCAGGAGCAGAAACCAATGGTCATGGTCACTTGGTCTTGAATGGAGTGGACCTCAGGAAGCCTGAGGGGGTGCGCCCCACCGAAGGGGGAGCAGCCCTGACTCAGGTCCAGGTCAGATGAGGAAGGAGCTGAGCGTGGCAGACCTCCCCATTTCTAAGAAAAGCTGAAAAACTAGATATTTGTGTGAAATTTCCAGATTTTAAGATTTGTTTTGCATTTAAAACCAACAGACGAAGGATGCGGGCTACACCGACCTGAGTGCAAACGCAGCCCCTGGTCTGCCGGGTTGAAGTGCTGGGCGGGCTGCGGCCCTCCGCCTCATGGTACGGCCACAGAGAAGGATGCGCGTGGACAGCCAAGAGCAGAGGTTTTGTTCTCCCGTGCAAGGCCCAGAACACGGACTCTGCACCCGTGTGGGGCAGGCCTACAGCCAGCTGTATCAAGGCCCTGAGTGGATTGGGTGCCAGAGCCCCAGCAAGGTTCACTGCAGGGTGACCGTCGGCCTCCTCCCCGCCTCCAGTCTAGCAGAGAGGACTGACTCCAAGAGGAAGCCAACTACTGGTTCTCTTTCCCCATGTGTGACTGGAAAGGAGACAAAATTTGTGACGGTGTGAAGGAGTCACAGCGGAGACACAGGCCGGGCACCAACGGTGTGACCAACGGGGCCTCATTTCCCAGTACAGAGGTCTGGTACGGGTTGAACTATGCCCCCTCCCAATTCATATATTGGAGGGCTAACCCCCAGTATTTCAAAATGTGACCTTATTTGGAAGTAGGGTCATTGTAGAGGTGATTAGTTAAAATGAGGCTCTAATCCTATACGATCTGTGTCCCTAGAAAGAGGTGAAATCTGAAGAGCAGGGAGGACACCACGTGAAGGCAGAGACGGGGGGTGAAGCACCTACAAGCCAAGAAACTCCAAAGATTGCCAGTAATCCCCCAGAAGCTAGGGAGCGGCCTGGAACCCGTGCTCCCTCCCAGCTCTCAGCGGGGACTAACCCTACTACCGACACCTTGATCTAGAACTTCTAGCCTCCAGAACCACGAGACAATAAATCCCTGTTGCCTAAGCCACCCAGTCTGTGGGACTTTGAGACCCAAGCAAACTAGCACGAGGCCTGAACCAGGTTCCCCCAGGATGGAGACAAGACCACGGAAGGAGAAGGAATTGAGCCAGAAAACAACTGGAAGAGGCATCCAGGGACGTGTGGAGAGTCTGTCGCTCATCCTCTGCGGGGGAGGCGGCAAAAACCAGGGTCTCGTGCCCAACCCAGCCTTCCCACCAGATCTGCCGTGGCAGCCGGCACAGAGAGCCCTCGGTGGGGAAGATGTTCAGGCACCGCCCCCTTCCTAGCCCGCTGTTGGCTGTCTGGCAGCCAGGGTTGGCCTGGTTCCCCTTCCTCGGGGCCTGAAAAGTCACTCCTAGTTTTCCCCACAGGGAAGAGGCAGGCTGAACTGGGGAGGGGGGCGGGTGTCGGGCAAACTGCCGCCTTCTTCAGTGGAAACCGTGGCCAGCTTTACCCCGTTCCCCCTCCACTGGAGCACGTGGCGCTGGGACAGATGAGCCACCTCCATGGTGAGCGCCTTTCCCACCCCACATGTGTGGCCGGCATCTCATTGGTATCGACACGGTTGTCCCTGAGAGACTGGCACGAGGTATTCCACGGATGGGGGAAACAAAGGCACAGAGGGACCAAGTCACCGCTTCCAGGAGTCTCAAATGGTTGCTGGGACATCCAGACAGGAAGCCACGTCGAGTGCGGTCCCACTAAGGTTCTTCACGCACCACCCCTGCCTCTTCTGGGAGGGCTCACCAGGAGGCTCCCGGGTCCCTGCCGGGGACTCTGCCTTAGCCCCCCAGACCCTGCTGTCCCCAGGGAGGGCTTGCCTGGAGGGCACACAAGGGGGAGAGAAATGAGAAGAACAACAGAAAGCCTGCACTCTGCAGGGTAAACAAACAAGCCGACCCAGAGGCGGTGAAAGGAAGCAGTGTGCTGAGGGTGGGGGCCGCAGGAGGCGGGGGCTGGCATAAAGGAATGTTGTTCAGGAAAGCCGGGGCTGGGCACCCAGGGATGGACAGATGGCCTTTTATCCCGCAGCCTGGGTTTGGCCTGAAAACCCTTTCTCTGAAACGAGATGGTGCCCAGGCCCTGTGTCCAGCTGCCTCCGGCCTCTAGGGGCCCAAAGGAAGGTGGGGACTCCAGTCCGCACTGGACTCGATGCGGTCCTGGGAAGGTAGGAGGGGGGTAGGCCGGGGTGGGGGGCGGGTGCAGACCCAGAACCACAGCTGCACCAAGAGTCTCCCTTGGGGGGAAGCCTTCTTTGTTAACAAGCCCACCCCTGAGGCCTGTAGGGGACCACTGGTTGCTTTCAGTAGCTAGAAATTTAGGGCTAAAAGGAAGGCAGCAGGATCTGCTTGCTTTCATTTCTAACGAGCTGCCCTCTGCCAGACTAGGTCCAAACCAGAAGCCCTGGGGCCCATCCTCTCCTTAAAACATTTAAAATAAAGCCTTCCTGTGCAAAACCAAAAAACGACAATAATACCTGGCAGGTGACAAGGCACCCCCCAAACACCCCCACTTGCCCACCCACGATGGCTGCAAGATGATGAACTCTGCTGGCCGCTGTCCCTGGATTCACGATAGGAAGAAGAAAGGAAAAGAGAGCGAGTGGCAAACGTGTGCCTGGGGTGTGACCAACTTATCCCGCTCAGGAGGTGTGGGGGCATGGACCAGACCACCCCAGCCTCCAGGGTCCTTGACATCGGTTCGCTGTGGACCTGGTATTGCTTCCCCTGATGACACGATCCCCCATGGAGCATGTCACGAGCCACCTTGTCACCAGAAGCAGAAGCCTGTATAGGTGGGCAATCCAGGACATCAGAAAAGGGAGACAGTGGATTAAAAATACTAAATCACTATTCAGATCTCTCCAGAATACACCCACAAATTTTCAGGCTATTAACTTGGTTCTCTACTGGGCTCTGCCTGCCATGGACCATCTGCATCCACAGGGAGCCTCTCTTCTCTACCTCTAACCTCAGATTAGGGCACCACACCCAGGAATGCACTGAGTCAAGTGGACACGTGTTTTTTTTTTCCATTGGAAGCCTGACTCTGGGATTTGGGGCAGCTGGGAGCCCGAGGTTGGGGTGGGGGTGGGGCCTGGGCTTGGTCAGGGCGGACAGGAGGAGATCTGAGGCTCACCTCCTCAGTCCCACCTTACAGAGTCCTGGTGGGCACTACAGCACCCGACTTTTAACCCCGATGAGCGGCACCAACAGCCTGCAGGACTGGACAGGACACTTCTAGACCGTAGTTTCTCAAGACTTAGGCCTCAAAGCACGTCAGGCAGGCTTATAGAATGTGCTATGTGCAAGGAAAATACATTTAAACCATCTACCATATATTATCTCCTCACTGGCCCAACTACTATGTTAAAATACATTTTGGACTTATCATGGAATGCTCCAGTCCTATAAGGAGCATGCTGAAAATACTATATTCTGCCGATTTTGTTTGTTTTGTTTTAAGGAAGCTTCATACCCAGTACAAAGCCCAATGTGGGGCTTTAACTCACAACTGTGAGATCAAGACCTGAGCTGAAATAAAGAGTTGAACGCTCAACTGACTGAGCCCCCCAGGTGCCCCTATGTTTTGCTGTTTTATTTTTAAATATTTTTATTTATTTATTTTTGAGAAAGAGAGCACAAATGGGAGAGAGGCAGAGAGAGAGAGAGGGAGACACAGAATCGGAAGCAGGCTCCAGATTCTGAGCTGTCAGCACAGAGCTCATTGCGGGGCTCGAACCCATGAACCATGAGCTCATGACTTGAACCGAAGTCGGCCGCTCAACTGACTGAGCCCCCCAGGTGCCCCTATGTTTTGCTGTTTTTAAAAGAAGAAACAAGACCACTGTTTACAAATGACCTCGTATCTCGCTATCCCAGAAATAATATTCCCAAATTTTCCTTTTACGATCTACTAGTTTAAGAGAGATAATTCACTGCTATTGTCAACGTTGGTTACAGATGATTATATTGCCAAAAATAATAGAAGGCACTGAACTGTTTTGCAAGCAAAACAAAACAATAACAATGACAAAAATCAACCTGCCTTATACCTGCTACTTTTTACGGATTCCAGTCTACTGATGCAAACTATTCTCTCTCTCCATGCCCGGACATGGAAACTTCTCCCATTTACAGTCGAGGATGTTTATGTTCAGAGAGGTTGACTGGCCTGTCTCCAGGGGTATGATTAGTTCTAGAACACAAGACTGTTGGGTTCTGAGCCTGTGTCTTCTTTTCCACTCTCATTTAACCTAGTTCCAAACTCAGTGCACGTCTCTTAAACTAAGAAAATTGCCATGGTGAGTCCGAGAACTGGTGTCTCCCGGTGAGCTACAGCCTGTACTCCGTGTTTTACGCTCATTAAACATCATGTTTATACTCGTCGCTATAAGGTGCTTTAAGGGATGATGTCCTTGAACAATCCCGGGACAAACTGTCCTTCTGGGTGTTCAGTGCCTCTTTGATATAGCTACCGCTCAGGGACATCACTTGATACACAATCTGGTGTGGTCAAGGGCAAGAAGGAACTATTTGTTGAACAACACAGGGATACCAACTTCCTGGACGAGAGTCACCAGATTAGGATACCATTATCCTAGAGAGAAATACCTTT
This sequence comes from Panthera pardus, assembly GCF_024362965.1. Classification (NCBI taxonomy): domain Eukaryota; kingdom Metazoa; phylum Chordata; class Mammalia; order Carnivora; family Felidae; genus Panthera; species Panthera pardus. The sequence continues at coordinate 13,685,959 of NW_026526754.1, forward strand.
CAACTCTGGGTCACAGCTCTAGCTAGACCAGTGCTGCCCCAGAGAACTTTCTGCAATGATGGAAATGTTCTAGATCTGTGCTGTCCAATATGGTCCCCTATGTCTACTGAGCACTTGAAACGTGGCTCATGTAACTGAAGTACTGAACTTTGATTTTATCGCATTTTAATTAATTTTAAATTACAAAGCCACATGTGGCAAGGGGCTACCATATTGGAGAGCATAGCTCTGGACTCATATATTCAACTACCACTTAAAATCTCTACCCGAGTGTTTCCTTGGCATTTCCGACGCAATGTGGCCCCAAGGGACTTTGATTACCCCACCCCAAATCTGGGCTTACACCCAAGCATTCACTTCCCATATATCAAACCACCCAGTTACTCAAGTCACCTTGGCATCATCCTCAACTCTTTCTCTTACTCTCAGCGTTTGGTCCATCAGCAAGTTGTAGTGGTTCTACCTCCAAGACATTTCCAATCCCTAGACACTTCCTCTGTCTCAATAGCCGCTCAGTCCAGGCAACCTCCCTCTGTCATCTGGACAATAGCGATGTCTTCTTAGCTCTCTTCCTGCTCCTCCTCTTGGCCCCCTGCAACCTACCCTCCACAAGGGAGCTGGAACAATCTAGTAAAATACAGACCCATTTTGTCAGTCTTCCACTTAAAATCTTCCAGCCTAGTCTCGAAATAAAACCGAACCTCCCCAGCGATGACTGTGAGCTCTACAGAGGCAGGGCTCCTGCTTCCCTCCCCACTCCACCCCACCCCACACTCCTGTTCACCTGCAATGCTGTAGCAGCAGAAGAGCCTCCTTTTGGATTCCTGATGCCACATACCCCAGGACCTTTGTACTTGCTGTTCCTTCTGCTTAGAATTTTTTTGCTTTTTTACCCAGTTCTCCTTTATGACGACTCCTTTGTTTCCATCAGATATCAGTTCTTCAGAGAAGACTTGCCAGACTACTCCTGTCAGAAGCTGTAGCTGTTACTCTGTCACAGCCCCTGTTCTAAAATACATGATCTATTTTGTTGTATAATATATGCACATATGTATATGTATATACACATAGACTATAACAGTCTATATAAAATATGATATCCTGTTGTAGCTCTTGTCACCACCCCTAACTGTCCTATCTGTCTCCTCCCCTCCACTGGCAGGTATACCCCATGAAGGCAGCGATCAGTTGTCTTTTTATCCTCAGCACTGAACTCAGTCTGAGCATGAGACGTCATCTGTGTTTGTGCCTGAACAGGGAAAGGAATGGTAGGCAGAGGAAGGCAGGCCTGCAGGTCCCCGGGGCCACTTGAGGCTTTTGCCAGCCTCACCTTTGGAGACATCCGGTCCTAACGGTGGTCAGTTCCTCGGTCCAGTTCACTTGTCCAGGTGAAGATAGAATGAGGGCAGCAGGTCGGAACAGACCCCACAGGCCCTAGCTGGGGGAAGGGGCCACACTGGGAGATTAGGATGTCACCACCCTCCAGCTCCTCCGGGGGGTGCGTGGCTTTGCCCAAGAGGATCTGAGCCACGTAGCAACTCGGGTTCTGAAAACATCTATCTCTTGCCGCCTAAGAGAAATCTACCTTTTCTCGGCAGAAGCTGGGGCTGAAGGGGCTGATCATCACCCTATTTTGGTTTAATCTACACGGTTCTGTCTCACAGATCTCACGTGATTTCACTGTAGCCACACAAATCTGGTAGGGACGCAGGGAATAAGCGAACCGAGGCCACGAGCGTTCGCATGAGTCACACAGCATCACACAGCCAGGGCACAGGTCTTGGACTGCAGACCCCAGCCTCCTCCTCTTCTGGATGGGTGGGTGAGAGGGTGGTCTGTCTGCACAACTGCTCTGTGACAAGCGCCACACCAGGAGCCTGGGGATGCCGGTTCTTCAGGACTCCCGAGAGACCTGCCCACCGAGAAACTTTCATGTTCCCAGTTTTCCATCCCCATTTTCCCTCTGCCCCGAGCCTTCTAGGGCAGTGGGCTGCAAACTTTCCAGTGCGTCTGAGCCACACACAGTATTTGTTAAAAATACGGATTTCTGGAATCTCGCTTCCAGAGATTTCAATTTTATAGATTTGAGGGGTGCCCTCCAGGAGAAAAAATATATATAATATAATATAATATAATATAATATAATATAATATAATATATAATATATAATATTTATAATATATAATATAATATAATATATAATATATAATATTTATAATATATAATATAATATAATATATAATATAAATACTCATATAATTACATATTATAATATACTATGCTAAGTAATTCTTTGAGTTAGTTTACATGCATGTTTTTTCATTCAAATGAAACATCAAACTTGTCATCCAAGTCTTCAGTCTTTGAACCTCTGTTGCTACTAGAGTAATTTTCCTGAAATCTAACACAGTTCTGTAGTGCATACCACACTTGCTTCCATCTAGGTTGTTCGAGTGGTAGAGTTGTTTGGTGACATCTGTACTGGGTGGAATGGTGTCCCCCGCCCCCACCCTCCCCACCCCCAACCAAATTCATGTTTACCTAGAACCTGTGAACGCGACTTTATTTGGAAAGAGGGTACCTGCAGCCGTCATGTAGTTAGTTTAAGGTCCTACTGGATTAAAGGGGGCTGTGAGTCCAATATGACTGGTGTCCTCAAAAGAAGTGGGGAAATTTGGAGATGCAGACACAGAGATACAGGCAAGGACGCGTTTGTGAGGATGGAGGCAGAAATCGGAGTGGTATAATCTACAAGCCAAGAGATGCCCGCCCCACCAGAAGCCAGGAAAGGGGCAAGGAACAGATTCTCCTTCAGAGCCTCCAGGAGGAAACGACTCTGCCCATACCTTGAAGTCAGACTTCTAGTCTCTAGAACTGTGAGATGATTAATGTCTCCTTTTAAGCCACCTAGTTTGTGGTACTTTGTTACAGCTTCTTGAGAAAGTAATACAATATTACTAGAAATGTAATGTTTTGTTGCGCTTAAATGTGCATGCGCTGTGGATTTTTCTTTTAGTTTTCCACTGTTCCTTTAAGAATTTTTCTCTGTGTGATGTCTACAATGTAACTACTTAGTATTTTTTTCCAATGCTTTATTATTGAAACATTTTAAACTGCAGTCCAGCTGAAAGAATCTCCCGTGAACACCGAGTAGTATCCCCACTACCTGAAGTCCTACCATTTACATTCCACAGGGTCTTATTGTAAAAGCAATCTTTAAAGCTTTGTATGTATCAACACTAGCATTTGTCATCATGAGGTCGTATCTACAGGAGTGAGTTACTAAATAAGTATTAAATTTATTTACTTCTCTTTAAAAAAACTGGGTCTAATTCTCATATAGTAAAAACAAAAACAAAACAAAACGAAACAACAAAAAAAACTACTGATCTTAAGTGTATAGTTTGATAAGTTTTGACAATTACATGCCTCCTGGCAGCCAATGTCCAAGTCAAGATGCAGGACATTTCCGTCAGTCCAGAAAGACCCAGGAATCTTTTTTTAATAAGCTTCTCACTTGATCTTGATGAAGGGAGGTGGGGGCAAAAGCATCCATGACCCTTGGCCGGAGGGACAAGAGGTGGAGATTTACAGCGCTTTGCAAGAAAGACACCAGGTTCCCTGTTAGCAAATACAGCTGCTTCACTGCTCTTCCAGCCTCCAGCCAGGGGCTGCGGACACACTGCAGGGTGGGCACACAGGACCCATCCGTGTGCAGAGCTCCAGCGGCAATGCCGCTTTCACCACACCCCTCCCCGCCCCTGCATTCCCCGCTGAAATCGCTACCATTCCATGACCGCTTGGACACCCACTTTGGATGCCTCCCTCCCTTCCAGTATTGGTGCCTGGGGCCTGTAGCCTGCGTGAGCTTCCTTGAACTCCCTCCGGGCTCTCGCCACACGACCTCAGGGTCCAGGGCAGGCCAGGCAGCCCCAGTCGCTGAAAGTCAGACTGTTTCCCCAGCACCAGCAACATGGCCCAGAAATGATGCTCAGCCCCTGTCCTGCCCTTTGCTTTCTCTGGTGGAACATGTGACAGCAAAATCCTGGCTGGAATGGAACAGAAGGAAGGCGGTGGGGGGAGGAAACCTTAATGGTTAAAACCTAAAGAAAAACGAATGATTTCATTGGAACAGAATAAAGCCCCCAAATGGACCAAAGTATATCTGTGAATGGTTGATGTGTGATAAAGGTGTTTTTTTCAGCCAGTGGGAAAAACAATTATTTCATAAATCTATTGGGATAACCAGCTGGTCATCTGAAAAATATAAACCTAAAATACTCTATTTTTTTCCTGATATCAAAAAAATTTCAGGTAGATAATAAATTTAGGCAACTACAAAATCTTAAGTAGAGGTGTCCTTTCTAAGAATGATAAAACAATGTTTTATGTTTTAAAGGTTTAATTTTAAAGATTTAAATAGAGAAAAAAACATTAGACAAGCCAAAAGACAAATAACTGAAGGAAATATAGTAATACATATGATGGGAAATGGTTAATATCCTTTACATGTAAGGAGTGATTATAAATCAGTAAGAAAAAGATGCCCCTTGGTTTAATCTCATGCCTAAGATTTGTCCCTAATGTGTATGCACTGGAAATACTGGGTACCTAGAGACCAGCCACATTGCGGGATCTCTCAGAACTATAGGTCTCTCATCTATGAAATGGGGGAATGGATATCTGCCCCACCTACCTTGAGGGTTCAACTAGAAATCTATGAGAAACATCTAGAAAAATGTAAATCGCTATACAAATTTGGATGTGTTACTATTAGTCCTAGAGGCATCGTTATTATCCAAGTGTTCTTTATCTGAGTCCCTGAACATCCAAGTTGCAAAGAATGGCAAAAATCCTCTTAATGTACAGCTATTCACAAGTCAGCTGACCATTTATGAATTTGATTCCTGCTCAGATTGACCACCGCCTCCCCCAAATCCCCAGTCTACCTAGGCAAAGTGATGGTTGGGGTTGCTATCATCTGACAATATACAGTGTAACGAAATGCAAGCTCACTGCAAAGTGAAATTGAAAATCAATGCCAAGGGGCGCCTGGGTGGCTCAGTCAGTTAAGTGTCTGACTTCAGCTCAGGTCATGATCTCGCAGTTTGTGAGTTCAAGTCCCGCATCGGGCTCTGTGCTGACAGCTCAGAGCCTGGAGCCTGCTTCAGACTCTGTGTCTCCCTCTCTCTGCCCTTCCCCTGCTCATGCTCTGTCTCTCTGTCTCTCAAAAATAAATAAATGGTAAAAATGAAAAAAATTTAAAAAAATTAATGCAAAAATACAAATAATTTAATGAAGTCAGTGAAACTGAAGAAAACTGTTTTGCTCACAATTCTACTGCAAAATAAGGATTTGGCAAAGTTGGGCTGTTTGACGCTGAAACACAGGTTACCCACAAAGGACGAGGCTCTTCAAAAGAGAATGAATGAATGACCTGTTTATCACAGGATCAAGAAAGATCCTCAGCTCTTAAATACTCTAGCTAAAATGACTCTCTTTATGATCATGCTGTGAACAATGTGAAGTTTGGAATGTCCCACTGTCACTTTCATACAGTTTTGTCAGAAAAACCACACATGTGCACAAAAAGCACACCGCTTGATTTGGTATTTGCTCAATTAAAGGACCTGCCCACGAATGCAATCTTAATTTTGCTGTCAGGTTAAAATAAACTAAAACAATTTTCAGTTTCATTTTTATTTTTTAATTGTTATTAAATTTTTCCTTTTTAAAAAAGTAATCTCCACACCCAATGTGGGGCTCAAACTCATGACCCCGAGATCAAGAGTTGCATGCTCTACCAACTGAGCCGGCCAGGTACCCCTTCCGTTTCATTTTAAAAAAATAATCGCTTCCCCTCTCCCAAACCCCTGCTCCATTTTCTATGAAAGTTTGGTCTTCATTTAAAGTAGATTCATTTTGGGGCGTCTGGGTGGCTCAGTCGGTTAAGCATCCAACTTCGGCTCAGGTCATGATCTCACTGTTCGTGGGTTTGAGCTCTGTGATGGGCTCTGTGCTGATAGCTCGGAGCCTGGAGCCTGCTTCAGATTCTGTGTCTCCCTCTCTCTCTGCACCTCCCCTGCTTGCACTCTTCTCTCTCTCTCTCTCTCAAAAATAAACATTAAAAAAAAAAGTAGATTCATTTCAAGTGACCTTCTTTCCTAGGAGTCAAAGACTTTCCCATGTAGGTCTAAGGAACAACTGAATTTTTTATGACACCTTGTTTTCCAACCTGCAAAAGCCATTACACTTGGCAGGCCAATGGGTCTTGCTGGGATAACCACTAAATCAGGTTAGTCTGACCTTTTTCTGGCCTGTGGGGGGTGGTGTACAGGATCACAGAGTCTTGATTCAGTCCCATATAGGTGACCCTTAATATTCCTCCATAGCAGTCAGTCTCACAGTGGGGGCCTTGAATTGACTTAAAGATTGGAGGTCTATCTTTCATCCTTGTGGATAAATGATGCCCGTTTCATAGCCTTTCATTATGATAGAAGGCTAAGGACTAGATCTTAGGAACTAAGTGGGTTATTATGGACCATTAACATCTGGAACTTATAAAACTAAAACTAGCCATTACTAGAGATCCCTAAAAACCCTGATTCCACTTTCCAGGGGGAAATCTGAGCATCATGCAATGCTAAGCAATGTTGAGAAGGTTCTAATGGGCACAGAAAAAATGTAGAGAACCAGAACTCTACTCCTTTGGAATTCTGTTCCCTTTAAAGGAGAAATTAAGACTACTTCATGTTGGTAATTATCAGTCAAGTTTGTTGTAGATTGCATGGTTTAGTCTACATGTGTAGTCACATGTTCTTTATCAACGGAATTTCTGGCTACTAGTTTTCCTATGACAGGACTTTACGATGTATCTATATGAATCACAGTTCAAATACTTCAAATCCCCCCAAATTTGTTTATCTGGTACCGGTATTTAAATATTTTGCTATATACAATCAAAGCAAGAAAACAAAGTATTTGGAGAACTATGCTTTACAACAAAAAATCCTAAGTCCGAGGTTTATGCATCATATCGTGCAAGATGAGTGGCGATTAGAGAAGATTGGGAACTACTGTTCCGAGACACACACTTTAGAGAGATTTGCATGACAAGACACAGGGAAGAGTAAACGGAACTGGAAATCCAGGCAGCCCAGGTCCTGCCTGAGCACGTCATACAGGCACTTATAGCCACATGGGGCTGGCCACAGCCTTGACAGCAAAGGAGGCTCTTGACTGACATTTTCTTTTCTTTTTTCTTTTTTTTAAGTTTATTTATTCATTTTTGAGAGAGAGGGAGAATGAGAAGGGGAGGGGCAGAGAGAGAGGGAGAGAGAAAGAATCCCAAGCAGGCTCTGCACCGTCAGTGCAGAGCCCCAGGTGGGGCATGAACTCACAAACCACGTGATCATAACCTGAGCTGAAATTAAGAGTCAGATGCTTAACCGACTGAGCCACCCAGGCGCCCCTTGACTGGGATTGTCTATGGTTCACTTCTTGTCTTGTAGGCAGACTCATGGGCATGGGTGAATGGCAGTAGCCTGGTATGGAAGACATTTTGTCAACTCTCTCTGGCTGAGAATAACTGAGGGCGAAGGCAGAAATGAGTGATTCACTTGATAGCCCTCCATCCTTCCCATCAAACTCCCAACTCCTTTAGCCAAAAAGAGGAACTGGAAAGAGACTTAACTTTGTAATTCTTGAAGTATCTTGTGTGTGCTAATATTACCACTTTCATTTTCATTTTCTTTTTTTAGTTTATTTAGTTTGAGAGAAAGAGAGAGAGAGAGAGAGAAAACGAGCATGCACAAGTGGGGGAAGGGCAGAGAGAGAGGGAGAGAGAGAATCTCAAGCAGGCGCCATGCTGTCAGCATGGAGCCCAATGCGGGGCTCAAGCCCACGAACTGCGCAATCACGTATGACCTGAGTTCAGATCAAGAATCAGACAGTCGGCCAACTGAGTCACCCAGGCGCCGCCCCCACCTCCCCGCCCCCCACCGCCCGCTTTCCTTTTCAGTAGGGCACATGCCTCAATTTCCCAAGCAGCGCAGTCATTCATTTATTCAAACACTGATTAGTTTCTGTTGGCATTCGTCAGTGTGCTACTGTGTCCTAAAGAAACCCAGATGAATCACACGAGTCCAGTTCTGGGGGTGGGGGTATATAGTTTAGTTGAGGAGATAAGACACATAGTGAAAATACAGTAAATAAGGAAGAACATCATGAGCACTGTAACACAGGTACGGGCAAAGTGCGGGGAGCTCTGTGGAAGAAGCAGCATTGGAACTGGACTTAAACCGGGTGGCGGTGAGGAGCCCGCGAGGGTTTAGGATTACTGCTGTAACACGAAAAGGTCCCAGGCAGTAGGGTGTAGGAAGTACTGGCAGGGAGAGACCTGCCTGGGAGATTGCTGTAAGAATGAGCAGAGCGGGGCTCTGGCCAAAGTAGGGGAGTCGTGGGGAGACATCCTGGAAGGAAGACCAGGAAATTCACGCGGATCAGTGTGTGGTCTGTGCAAGCCATCCACTCTGTCCTTCTAGTTAGTCCCCGTTTCCCCCCCTTCTACAGCCCTGGATTCTCCAGGACAGAATGGGGATAGTTGCTGTTCCGAGGAGGGAAAACACAGATAATCTCCCATGACATAGTGTTGAGTGGAAGCAGCCATCCGGCAGAGTGCACATTGTATGATTCCGTTTCAACTTTGCGAATGTTTCTTTGAAATGAGGAGCAAGAGAAATGAGCAACGGAGACTGAGAAGTAACAACCAGGGAGGGGGCTACAGGTGGTGAGGTAGGTAGAGCAGCCCTCCTCCCCAGTCTGTGTCCCAATACCTGGAGCCTGTGGATATGTTACCTTACATGGCAAAAGGGACTTCACAGATATGATTAAATTTAGGACCTTGAGATGGGGAGGCTTTCTGGATGATTCTGGTGGGCTTAGTGTGATCACAAGGGTCCTTAGAAGTAAAACATGGAGGCACGAGAGTCAGAGAAGAGACATGAGAGCAAAGGTTGGGGCAATGCAATTGCTGGGAGGGGGGCACGAGCCAAGGAATACCAGCAGCTTCTAAAAGCTGGGAAAGGTAAGAAAATGGATTCTTCCCTCGAACCTTCAGAAGGAAGTCTGCCCTACTGACTTATTTTTGACTTCTGAACTCTAAGCCGTGACAGAACACATTCGTGTTGCTTTAAGTCACGGAGTTTATGGCAATTTGTTACAGCAGCCACAGGAAATGATAGTGGAAAACTAAAGGGTGTGGTCTCGGGAAGCCCATGAGGAAATCGTATCAAGGAAGGAAATTGGTGACCACATCAAAACTTGCTGCCAGGCCAGGTGAGGCAAGGTGCAAACTGGTGACCGGCTTCAGTGAGGCGAAGGTCCCGATGACCTCGACAAGGGCAGTTTCGGCGGCGGGGTGGGAACTCTGAGTCCTCCTGCACTTAGATATCCTACCCATTGAGTTACTCAAGCCCTGGAGCTCTGAATGGCCAGCCTCCAAAGGCTGGCAGAACCACACAAGGCAGAGGCCGAGGACTTCTCAGCCGCCCAGAGACGGGTGCACCCTGTGGCATTAGGACACGGCACCCAGAGATACTCAGACATCCGGGTTACCTGACAACAGTGGCTGGGGCATCCGTGTGTGTAAGATGGGGAGGTAGGAACCACCCTTTCCCAGTTATTAGCCTCTTGACGGCAGGTTCAGAGGGAGGGGAGGATCCTGGCTGGACTATCATAAAAGCTGTAGCTCTCTCACTAGAAAAAGGCACAACCATGTATACTTTACATACAAATTCATCTCTTTCACCAGTCCCAGAAAGTGACCCACAGAACCCCAGGTGCCTCGGTGGCTCAGTCTGTTAAACATCTGACTCTTGATTTCGGCTCAGGTCATGATCTCATGGTTTGTGAAATCGAGTCCTGAGTTGGGCTCTGCGCTGACAGCACGGAACCTGCTTGGGATTCTCTTTCCCCTCTCCCTTCCCCTGTTGTCTCTCAAAATAAATTAATTAATTTTTTTTAAAAAAGGAGAAGCTATTCTTCTTTCTGAAGTATGATATCCACTCCACTGATGGTACCCAAGATGATTTTAGGGAATACAAGGGATGAGCCTTTCCTACCTTAATAGCTCTCTGTTTTAAATTGCATGTAAAACTTGTGATTTCACTGGTATTATTGCTTAGGGTGATTAAATGGTAAAATAAAAAGTGAGTCTACTTAAATATTACATATAATAGTTCGAGGGGTATACGAATTCAGAAAAAAAAAAACAAAACTTGACAGTGATTCATGGATGACGCAAGTCCAGGAAACACAGTATCTACGATCTTGGGAGGAGATTTGAACCCAAAGTTCCTTCCTTTCCTATTTATTCCTTTTAAATGCTGGTTGCAGCTCAGTAAATGGACCTCATGTGCCACTAACAACATGAGCTCCAGTTGGAAGAGTGCTGCTCGTATCTGAGCTTGGACTGAGCAGCTTGACCCTGTTAGCCCCTGAGGGCCCAGGAGGAGAAGGGGGCCTGACTTCTCTGCTCAGCCATAGCTCTGTCACTTGCTCAGGGCAGGCAGCTCAGCTTTCTCAAGTCCGAGACCACGGCCACAGCAGACTTTGTTTCATCCCCACAGTATGTTGGCTGAAACGAGTTTGACTTGTTTTATGTGTGTGTGTGTGTGTGCCTTTGCGTGAGTGTGAATGTGTGTGTCAGAGTACACACGGGTGTGTGAGGGGGTGTGTGGCAAATTGGGGAACAGGGGAAACCAAAGGGACCGGGACTTCTCCCTGGAGATTTCACAGCAGAGCCCCAGGACACTCTCCTTCAAGGACCCCTCCAAGGGGCACGATTCAGAAATGAACTCCAACAAAGAGCTGGGTCATGACATTTCCTTTCCCATCACCCCACCTGGTCCTCACATTACAGAAGCTAGGCTCTGAGCTCAACAGAAGTCAGCATCCATGGCCTGGCAGGAGGAGAGAAGGGAGGTGAAGGAAGTAATATAGGGGGTGCTTGAAGGGCTTAGCCAGAAAAAAGAACAGAAAGTCTCCATTCAGGCCTTAAGAAGAGGGCTTCTCTCAGTACAGGTACAGGTACATTCCAGATTTCTCCTCTGACTACCTTTCTCCCTCAGTTTAAAGACAACATTATACCAGTTTCCAGGATAGAAATCTACAGACAGAAGCCAACAGGCCACGGCAGTATGGGTAAGTATGGCTCCTGGTCAAGTCTGACCATGGGTTTGTGATGCGAACGTGACAACCACTACACTACGGAAACTGAGCCATGGGTTTTTAAGTGTGTTACTAGTTTTTAGGTTTTTTTCCCATATCCTCAGACCGGGGCCCAGATATAAAGATGCCTGCAACATGGCCACATTGGGACCCTTGGGGTAACAGGGGAGTGCAGGGGTAGATATCAAATTTGGTCGCTGTCTTCTCTGAGTCCTCCCTGAGGGTCAGGTAGGGCAGAGCAAAGCAAAAGCATGGGGGGTGGGGCCATCTAGGGCAACTGTTGGGGAAGGGGGGTGGGTTGGGAGTTTGGAGGGTGGCTCCCAGTAGCCATCACAAGCCTGGAAGTCTCTAGTGTTCCGGTCCCAACCTCTCATTTCCTGCACTCAGCTTCAGTTGTATCCACGGCTAAACCTCTGCCCCTTCAGGACCTGGCACCAAACGCCAACTTCCAAGATTCAGCTGGGCTCCCATTGCAGAATGCTGGGCCCTGGTGCTTTACCTATGAAATCTCTCCAATTCAACCCCGTTCTGCGCTTGGTCACAGCCACCATCATGCCTTCTCCTCTTGCCCAGTCCACGCGGTGGCCTCCTGCCTGGCCTCCTCACACCCACTTGGGCTCCCTGCATTCCTTTTGACACTGTAGCCAGGGCGATCTTCCAAAGATGCAAATCTGACCACACCACACCCCTTCCTGAATCCCTTCCCTGGCTTTCTGTCATTTCTTAGAATCAAGTCCCAAATCCTGCCCACGACCTAGGAGGCCCTGCGTGATGTAGCCCTGACTGACCTCTGGCCTCCTCCCCCTTCTCTCTCCATGCCCGCCAGCCTCTGGCCACACTGGATTTATTTCTGTCCCTTGACTGCTGAGCCCTTACCCTTCAAAGCCTTCCTTGGCACATGCTGTTCCCTCTGTCTGGAATGTTCTTCCCACCACACTTCACCAGGCTAATACCCTATCTATGGTTAGCTCTCAGTCCAAATGCTACTTTCTCAAGAAAGCTCTCCTTCAACTTCTCACCTCCAAATCCATATTCTGATAGCACTAGGTAATTAATTACTATGCAGTTAGTACGTTCCCTCATTAGCCTGTTTGCTCTACGAAGACTGTATTGGTGCTGATTACTGGCGCCTCTCCAGGCCTACCCAGCTCAATGCTGGTAACCATCAAGGGACCAAGCCAGTGAGTGAAGAAGTGACTGAAGTATTAAACAAGGTGGTCCAGTGCAGAGCCGCCAGGAACAGTGAGAGGCAAGTCCTTTTATCCAAAGATCTAAAAGCATTTGCTGGGCCCACCCTGAAAGCAAGAGCTAGAAGCAGGGAGCGGCTGTCAGCGTAATGCCCAAGCACGATGGCCCCGCTGTCACCAGTCCTACAGCTGAACCTGGGGAAGGCCCAAGGAGGCAGTTTGCCTCTGGCTCGGCCTACCTGCAGCCCTGTGGATAGGGGCCATCTCCCATATCCCAGAGATCCTTGGGATGGAGATGGAATCGATTTTGCAGCCAGGTATGTTTGGCTTTTGCGCTAACTAGCTCTTTGACTTTGGGCAAATTACAGAGCCTGCTCGAGCCTCAGTTTCCACATCGTAAAATAGGGATAACAAATCTACCCCAGGATCAGTTGGAGGTTTAACTACCGAAATGAGGCTGTACCGCATGGCAGCATGCTGTTCACGGTGCTAATCCCCCCTCCTCTAAAAAACTAGCTTAGTCTTGTCATTTCGATCTTTTGGACCCCCATGCCAGCATCCAAGACAAGCAATACTGAGGGATGGAAGGACATAGTCCACCCCGGACACTGCCCTAACCTCTAGCGATCCAGGGAAGCCCTAGTGCCGGACAGGGCAGCACCAGGAAATCCAAACTGGCTGAGAAGGGTAACGGATCTGTAACTTTTGGAAGCAGGAGCAGGGTGAGGTGGGGAGGGGAGCACAGGTGAGGATGAAGCAATTATTCAACAGAAGTGAAGGACGGATGCAAAGGGGGAGAGGCTGATAAGGGAACAGGAAAGAAAGGAAAGATTGAGAGTGTGCGTGGCTGGTAAAAGGTGATCCAAATTGTCAGATGGCAGAGGCTGCAGGAGGAACAAGTAGGAAGGAGGGAGCAGATAGAAGCCGGTCAGGGGAAATGCTGGAGAGCAAGGGCAAGTCCTGGTGAGGGGGACCGGTCGTGACCTGTTACCTGGAGAGAAGGGGGAAGCGAAGGTGAGGGCGGAGGCTGTCACCTTGGGTCCTCCTAGAGGGCAGGTGAACCTGGCTTGCCGGCGAGGGGAGAGTGGGGGAGGGGGGAAGGCGAGTAGAGGGGTGCGACCCCGGGCCGGGCTGTACCTGAGGGTCTCCTTGCAGCTCGCCCACGTAGTACTGCTCGAGCCAGCGGCGCGCGTTGGCCGAGTGCCGGTGCGGCGGCCCGTCCAGGTCGGCGCTAACATCCTCTCCAGCCCGCGCCCGCAGCAGCTGCTCGCCCCCCGGGTGGTGCCGCACGAAGCCAGTGAGGTCGTAGAGGCGGGCCCCGCAGCGGACCCAGCAGTCGCCGGCCGCCAGGCGCCGCTGGACCTCGGCGGGTGAGAAGGAGGCGGCGGGGGGCGGAGCGGGGGGCCATGGCGGGAGAGCGGAGCTCGCAGCTGGAAGCCCGGGCTTCTGCTCGGCGGCAGCCCAGCTTGCTTCTAACATCCCCGGAGCCGCGGCCGCCTTGACGGGCCGGCCGCCACCGCACCTGCTCATTTGCATGCCGCTCTCCTATTGGCCGCTCGGCCGGACGCTGCTCGAGCCCGGAGGCGCCCTCTTCCCCATTGGCCCGCAGGAAGCTTGGGCGACGCGTGCGGGGCTGGCCACCCGCTGCGGGGGGAGGAGGGGGGCGGGCAGCCAGGTGGCCCCGGGCAGGTAGAGGGCGCGCCGGCCAGGTGTGTCCCGTCGCAAGAGATCGAAGGGGACGGGCGGATGCAGGCGGAGCAACTCTTCCTGTCGCGGGTGGCTGCCTGGACGGACATCCTCGGTGGCGTGATCGCTACTGGAGTAACTCTTCTGCTGCTGTCTTTTTGGGAGAAATTTGCAGCTTTCGATTCTCAGGCTCCTAGAGGGGCCGAGGAGTGGGGGAGGCAGGGCGAGGACTCGAGTAAGGCGAGTGAGACTCTGGGCTCGGACGCCCTCGAAGCCGGTAATCACAATATATAATATTTTAATGTAATATTTAAAAGATGTTCACAACAACGTGAATGTACTATTTAATACCACTGTACACTGAAACATGATTAAAATGGTAACTTTTACATTGTGTATATTTTATCACAACAATATAGAATAGTTTTTTAAATCATGTTTTTGTAAATAAAGTTTTATTGGAACCAGGGCTAGTGAGGCGAGAGAAGCAAGCTGGTTAAGTGCACGATTGGATCTTGTCTTCAATATTTAAATTTCTGGTATTGTGTTCACCGTGGATTTTTTGCATTAATTTCAAATTTTTAAAAACACTGCGTTAAAATATTCTTTATCTTGATTGTGAAGTGTTTTGGGCACAGACATAAATTGTGCACCCAGAGTGACTGCCTCATTCTAATCTTGTCCTGGGGAGAGGGGGGAGGACCCCGAGGGGAGAACAGAGAATCCAGCTAGCATCTGTCTCTCTCAGGAAGATATTTTCAGGGTCACCTTTGTGCTCTCCTGGGACTGGGCACCTGTGCCCAGCTGGCCCTGTGAGAAAGCCTGGCCCAGAGGCCTTAGGGGCCACCCGAACAGTAGAGGTATCCAAGTTCAGGACACTTGTCCCTTTCTTCTCTCCCTTCTACTTCTCTCCCGGTGCGTCCTCAGGGAGTAGGCAAGAGTTGGGCTTAGCCTGGGTGGAACTGCTGTCCAACAGGCCTGGAGGCCTTAGGTCACAAATGTTTTTCTCAAGTGGTGAATGCATAGTCACCCTCACCCCATTTCCACACCTCTTCTGTTCCAAATACCTTGCCTGTGCAAAAGCAGTCTGCGGGGCTTCGCCGTTTGCATGTTACACCATTGTCTTAAACACCTGAAGTTGACCAAGTAGTTTAAGGCATCTATTCAGAATCGTAACACACTTACCATAGTAATTCCAATTATAGAAATTTGACCTTACAGATATACTGTATAAGGATGTGTATGTAATAGTATTAATTGCAACACTGCTTATAGGTTAGAAACAACCCCAGTGTTCATCATAATGGAGGACTAACTGAATGACCGATGATGCATTCACACTGTGAAAGGCTATGTAGCCGTTAGGAAGAACCAGGTAGATCTGTATGTACTGATAGGGAATAATCTCCAGGACATTTTCGGTGGGAAAAAAAATAGTGTGCATGGTGGGCTAAACATTATTTTGTTATCTTTAATTCTTTAATCTTTAAAAATATTCTGAAAGCAAACAAAAGAGTGTATGTAAATTTCAAAGCAAAAAGAATGTATTCAACTCAGTGAATTTGCCTCCCAACCCGGGAGCTGGGACATTATAAAACACCTGCACGTACCTCTGTACTCCAAAACTTTCATCTCTCTGCCTCTCCCCAAGAGGTAATCACGGTGCTGGCATTTGTGCTTATCCTTCCTTTGCTTTTTATTTTGAATATTTTGATCACGTCTGGGGCACCTAGGTGGCTCAGTCGGTTAACCGTCTGACTTCAAGTCAGGTCATGATCTTGTGGTTCGTGAGTTCGAGCCCCACATATGGCTCTGCACTGACAGTGTGGAGCCTGCTTAGGATTCTCTCTCTCTCCCTCTCTCTGCCCCTTCCTCACTCTCGCTGTCAAAATAAATAAATGAACTTTAAAAGTATTTTTATCACATCTGTGTATATGCCTATACAATATATTATTTAGATCAGCTTAGTTTTGAGTTTTATGAAAATCACATGATACTGTATTTTACTTTATGTGGCCTTGCATGTTTGACTCAATATCATTTTAAGATTTATCCATGTTGGGGGCGCCTGGGTGGCTCAGTCGGTTGAGTGTCCAACTTCGGCTTAGGTCATGATCTCACAGTTCGTGAGTTTGAGCCCCACGTCGGGCTCTGTGCTGACAGCTTAGAGCCTGGAGCCTGCTTCGGATTCTCTGTCTCCCTCTCTCTCCCGCCCCTTCCCTGCTCATGCTCTGTCTCTCTCTGTCTCTCAA
The DNA here is from genome assembly GCF_024362965.1 of Panthera pardus. NCBI lineage: Eukaryota > Metazoa > Chordata > Mammalia > Carnivora > Felidae > Panthera > Panthera pardus. Next base: position 13,702,313 of record NW_026526754.1, read on the forward strand.
AAATGAATAAACTTAAAAAAATTAAAAAAAAAAGATTTATCCATGCTGTTGAGGGTCACTGTAGTTCACCAGTTTTCAGAGCAGCGTCATATTCCACTATATGAATTTATTTACCCATTTTCTTTGCTTGAGTTTTTTTCTTTTTTCTTTTCTATTATGAGCATTTTTTTTTAATTTTTTTTTTATTTATTTTTGAGACAGAGAGAGACAGAGCATGAATGGAGGAGGGTCAGAGATAGAGGGAGACACAGAACCAGAAGCAGGCTCCAGGCTCTGAGCCATCAGCCCAGAGCCCGACGCGGGGCTCGAACTCATGGATCGCGAGATCGTGACCTGAGCTGAAGTTGGACACTCAACCGACTGAGCCACCCAGGCGCCCCTATGAGCATTCTTTAAAAAAAATTTTTTTTTTACATTTATTTATTTTTTCAGAGACTTAGAGCACAAGCTGGGGCGGGCAAGGAATCTACTCCTGAAATCATTGTTGCACTATATGCTAACTAACTTGGATGTAAATTAAAAAAATAAATTCAATTAAAAAATATACATGCATATATACATATATATGGGGCCTTATTATTAGTTGCAAAAAAAAATGCAAAGTTGTGACACCTTCCCTGTGGATTTAACCTTTTATCATTACAGAGTAAATCTGTTCATCTCTTTTAATGATTTCTGCTTTTCTGTCTATTTAATATTCCTATACCAGCTGTATTTTGGCAAGCACAAGTCTAGTATATATTTGTTCGTGCTCTTTTTTTTTTTACTTTTACTTTTTCCATAATCATATGTTTAGATTTCTCTCTTGTAATCAGTGAACAGTGCGTTTTTAAAACGATTTTGACTGACAGCTTTTGTCTTTTAAGTATTGGGAAGCTTAAAAAAATTATTGCAAAGGAAAAGTTGAATTCAGCTTTCCCTTAGGTCAGCAGCCCCTTCCGGACTGCCTTATTTCTTCTTATTAACCAACTGAGCCACCCAAGATCATGATATTACCGCTCACCTGGCCCCAACATCCAAAACCTTAGAGTCACCCAACCTCCATGCCACACCCTCCTCCTTTAAAAGGCATCTCCTATATTTCCTTTTCCTTTTATTTTTTTTTAAAGTTCGTTTATTTTATTCAAGTAATCTCTATACCCAATGTGGGGTTTGAAGTCATGACCCTGAGATCAAGAGTTGCTCACAGCTCCAACTGAGCCAGCCAGGCGCCTCTCACTTCCTTTTCATTTTAGAAATGTTAAAGTTAAGGGGCACCTGAGTGCCTCAGTCGGTTAAGCATCCAACTTCGGCTCAGCTCATAATCTCACGGTTTGTGAGTTCAAGCCCCGCATCGGGCTCTGGGCTGACAGCTCAGAGCCTGGAGCCTGCTTTGGATTCTGTGTCTCCCTCTCTCTCTGCCCCTCTGCCGCTCATACTCTGTCTCTGTCTCTGTCTCTCTCTCTCAAAAATAAACATTAAAAAGATTTTTTTAAATGGATAAACACTTAAAAATTTTTAAAAAGCAAAGAAATGTTAAAGTTGAAAGTGGCCCAAGAGAAGGACTATGGCTCAATCTTAATTCTTTGGTAGATGAGGAAAATGAGACCCCAAATCACACTGCTAATGAGGAGTACAGGTGGGAGCCGAGTTCTCTTTCACTTTAAGGTTAAATGCTCCTTCTTCCATTGCCACTAGACATGAGCAGCTCAAGGCCCCGTCTCGCCTACGTGGTTGTTGCTTTGCTCCGAACAGAGCTTCTGACGCTGGAGGCGCATAGTAAATATTTGCCGAAACTGAACTTCACTCTCTAACTCGGATTCTCCCCTCACGCTGACTCCTGCAATGGCTCTGACAGTCTCTTTTCCTCCAAGCCCCAGCCCTTCCAGTCCCCCTTCAACACCACGAAGAACGAACATTTCACTCAGTGCGTGGCATCGCCCTGCTCAGAAACTGCCAGAGGTTCCCTCTGGCAAACACCGTGAGATATGAATTCGACCTGGGATGTAATCCCGAAGTACCTCCTCAAACTCGCCTCCCTCTCCTTCAGAGGGAGAGATCCTTCTGTCTCTCCACCTGGCTGGCCTGACCCCGCCGTTCCAGGACCACCTCTCCAGAGAGCATTCTCAGCATACAGCGTCCTGTGCTGTTACCCAGTCCCTACCTAGACTGGTCCCTAACGAGAAGCGCTGGAGGCAGGGAGTGTTTCTCGTGTTGGTTTGAGTCTCCAGCACTTAGCACGCAGGACAAACCCAATATCTGCTAATAATTATACCAGTAAACATAAACACACATTTGCCTCTAGCATACGTGTGCACACAGAAAACATACAGTTGCATACCCCTTTTAAGCACTCATCTGAATACTAAACATTTTGCCGCTGTTGGGATATCTGAAGGTACTATCTTTTTATCCCACGGGTCATGGAATATGGGCCTCATTCACTGTGGCACAAACCCTAGGTTTTTCATTGGCTGGTTGTTTGGTTTGCTGAAAGGCAGGTTGTGTGAGACGAAGCACTGAGTTTGGGTGTTTTTTTGTTTTGTTTTAGTTTTATTGAGATATAATTGGTACACAGCTCTGTGTGAGTTTAAGGTGTATGATCTCACTTATGTATAGAATCCAAAAAAGCGCCCAAACGTAGAGGGAAAAAAACAAAACAAAACAGATCACAGTTACCAGAGATGGAACCATTGATTTGTGACTCAGAAGCCCCGAATCTACTTTGGGTCTGGACACTGGCCCCAGTGACTTTAGCAAGTTTCTTAAGCTACTGAAGGCTGATTTCTTTCACTTTTATAAAAATTGAGTTAGAGTTCACATAACATGAAATGTATCATTTAAACTGTTTTAACACGTACAATTCAGTGGCATTTAGTTCACAATGTTGTACGACCATCACCTCGACCCAAACATTTTCATCACCCCAAAAGGAAACCCCGTGCCCGTTAGCAGTCACCCCCCATTTCCTTCTACCCCCAACCCCACCCTAGGCCCTGGCTACCAGTAATCTGGCCTCTCTGTGGATTGGCCTATTCTGGATACTTAATATAAACGGAATCGTACAATATATTTGTGTCTGCTTACTTGTACTTAGCATCATTTTTTCGAGGTTCATCCGTGTTGTAGCACGTATCAGCACTTGATTCCCTTTTCAGGCTGAACAACATTCCCGCCCTCTATGGACAGACCACATTTGGTTGATCCATTCACCAGTTGAATGACATCGGCAGTGTTTCCACCTTTTGACTCTTGTGAATGGTGCTACGAATACTTTGCTTCTTTTTGTGTAAAATTGCGATTTAATAGGCCCCCTGGCCTGGCTGCCTTAAGGGCTGGGTGAAACCCAAAGGAGAGCACATAAAAAACATGTCACGAGCTGCCGCCCCACGCACGTGTGTTGTGGGGTGCTGGTGGTAGACTATTACGGTTATGCTTCTCGGCTGATTTACCCGTTATGGCCTCCGCCCTTTCTCAGTGCCAGCTTGTCATCCAATGCCAGCTCCCGGCCTGGCAGAGACCAGCTGCTCACAGCTGAACCTAGACATCCATTCTTGGCCATTTCAGGTAAAGCAATCAGGGCAAAAGGTGCCAATTAACTATGAGGACAATAACGTGCTTTGGGGTTCTGAGTCATAATCTGGCCTTGCTGCTGTTGGGCCTGAGTTACTTGTGGGTAACTCGAATGAGCACGAAACAAATCTGCTGGGTGGGGTGCCTCTAGACCGGTAGGGTAGGCAGTGAGTGATTGGGGTTATTGAGAAACTCTGTTAGTGGCTCTATGCTAGACAAGACTCCCGTGCAGAGGGTGACCTTCACTTCCTCCCTGTTGGCCAAAGCCCACTCTCTAGTTATCCAGGACACCAAAGAAAGGAAAGATATCCATAAGCCCCCAACAGGGGAAAAAGAACATGAAGCTATAGAGTATTTGTAAAGCAACTCATTAAAAAAAAATGTCTAAATTGCTATGATGTTGAGTACAAAAAACAGAATATATGCATTAAGAAATGATACTTTAACATGAATGGACACTTCTCCAAAGAAGACATCCAGATGGCCAACCGACACATGAGAAAATGCTCAACATCACTCATCATCAGGGAAATACGAATCAAAACCACACTGAGATACCACCTCAGACCTGTCAGAATGGCTAACATTAACAACTCAGGCAACCACAGATGTTGGCGAGGATGCGGAGAGAGAGGATCTCTTTTGCACTGCTGGTGGGAATGCAAACTGGTACACCCACTCTGGAAAACAGTATGGAGTTTCCTCAAAAAACTAAAAACAGAACTACCCTATGGCCCAGCAATTGCACTACTAGGTATTCATCCAAGGGATACAGGTGTGCTGTTTTGAAGGGACACATGCACCCCAACGTTTATAGCAGCACTGTCAACAATAGCCAAGTATGGAAAGAGCCCAATGTCCATCAACGGATGAATGGATAAAGAAGATGTGGTATATATATACAATGGAGTATTACTCAGCAATCAAAAAGAATGAAATCTTGTCATTTGCAACTACGTGGATGGAACTAGAGGGTATTATGCCAAACGAAATTAGTCAGTCAGAGAAAGACAACTATCATAGGACTTCACTCACATGAGGACTTTAAGACACAAAACAGATGAACATAACGAAAGGGAAGCAAAAATCATATAAAAACAGGGAGAGGGACAAAACATAAGAGACTCTTAAATATGGAGAACAGAGGGTTGCTGGAAGGGTTGTGGGAGGGGGGATGGGCTAAATGGGTAAGGGGCATTAGGGAATCTACTCCTGAAATCATTGTTGCACTATAGGCTAACTAACTTGGATGTAAATTAAAAAAATAAAATAATTCACTGAGAAAAAAAAAAAGAAATGATACTTTAGAGGGGCGCCTGGGTGGCTCAGTCAGATGAGCATCCGACTTCAGCTCAGGTCATGATCTCATGGTTCCTGAGTTCAAGCCCTGCATCGGGCTCTGCCCTGACAAGTCACAGCCTTGAGCCTGCTTCGGATTCTGTATCTCTGTCTCTCTCTGCCCTCCCCTGCTCTCTCTCTCTCCCTCTCTCTCTCTCTCTCTCTCAAAAATAAGCATAAAAAAAAGAAATGATAGTTTAGAAAATTAATTAGAAAAAGCCCCCAGGCAGCGGGTGCTCAGGTGACTTAGAACAGAGAAGTCTGGAATTGGTGCAAATTATTCTATCCACCCCAGGTTTTCGCTTGGGGGTCAGGGGCCCCATCTGATTTTTTTGTGTGTGACATTTATACACTTGCTGGGACACATTGTGTGAGGTTGGAGTTTTCCTCCTTGTTCAACAGATGAGACTACCATCCTGCCGACCTCCATGTTCTTACACCCACCACCCCCCGCCCAGATCAAAGAAGAAAAGGGTGCAAGGGAAGTGAGAGCCACGGGTCTCGGGTCCTTGTAGAGGATTGGGAGGCTCTGTTCTCTCACTTTCTGCAGACCAACTTTGGCCCCAATGTGTTGATGTATGTGCCCAACCATCTTAATGATGGCAGCTCTTATTCTGTTCTCGCTCTTTGGCTTGAACTCCTTGTGGATTCCAGCCCCTTCTCTGACACTCACTTTCTGAATGTTTATCAGCCTCTTTGATGGCCCCACCTTTTTTCCCCCATCACCAGCATATTTTCTTTTTCCCACTGCCCCTGAGATGGAGCTATTCACAAGGTCACCTTCAAGTCTCCATTTTCCCCTCTGTACTTTTCCCTTGGTGACTGTATCTACTACTTTGACTTCAACAACCATCTCTTGTTGTTGAATTTGAAATCCATAGCTCCATCCCTGACCCTCTCTCAAATACAGAGAGGTATTTCTGATGACACCTGAGCCTCCTGCAAGCCCCACATGCTAAACCCAAACAGATTATCTTGCCCCTAAAACCAGCCTCTCCTGTTTCTGCAATGACATCATGAAACTTTCAATACTCAGTGACGGACCTCAGCATCCCCATTTAGTGCTCGTGTCCCACACGATCCAAACCAACCAGCAGCTGAATTGTGTCCAGTCTACCTCTGAGATGTCCCTTATCTTCACCTCACCTTCACCGTCAGGATACAGATCCTTCCGTCAATCACGAGGACCACAGAAGCTCACACTACTTCATTCAATAAAGGCTGTTGGGATAACAAGTCAATTACTAAGGCAAATGAAAGTCTGTGAGTCAATTTGGAGAGTAGGAAGCAAACATATTAAAGGAGTGTGTCAGAGCTGCCTGGATCGGCTCAATGTCTATTTGAGAAAGTTGGAAAAATATGCACCGAGAGGGTTTTGGAAGTTACCTCCCATTTGCATGTTTATATTTCCTGTCTTTTTTCCCCCCTGAAATGAACATGTGTGAAAAAGGGATGAGGAAAAATAACCTTATTGAGATTAACATTTGTTTATACGGGTAGTACACAAATGTGCTATTACCATACAAAAGTTTTATAAGGAAAAAAATTGGATCAAGGGCTGGGGGTGAGGGAAAGAACGGACCATAAAATTGCATGAAGAACCTTTTTTGAGGGCAATGGAAACATTTTAAGTCTTGATTTTGGTGGTGGTAACATGACTATATTTGTCAAAACTCAGAACTGTATGTCTAATAGGGGTGAATTTTACTATATGTAAATTATACCCCAATAAACCTGACTTTAAGAAAAGAGTTATGTAATACAGAAATTTATAGAGTGAGTCAGGCAAGCCTTCTTTCAGTTGTCATCCCCCCAGCCCAAACCCCCAGTTCTACTTCCTGGTCAAGAGGTAGCCGATATCCAGTTTAGCTTATTTCCTTCCGTTCTCTCCCCACCCCCACTTCTGCTCCTCATACACATTTTTTTTTTGAAATTGACATCACATTGTATTCGTTTCAGGCACCCGTCTTAATGGTTTGACATATGCATATGTTGTAACACCATCACCACTCTAAGTTTAGTTAATATCCATCGCTGAATGTAATTACATTTTTCCTTGTAATAAGAAATTTCAAGATCTATTCTCTTAGCAAATTTCAAATATACAGTACAATATGGGGGTGCCTGGGTGGCTCAGTCGGTTAAGCGTCTGACTTCAGCTCAGGTCACCATCTCTCAGTTCATGAGTTCAAGCCCTGCGTAGGGCTCTGCACTGACAGCTCAGAGCCTGGAGCTTGCTTCAGATTCTGTGTCTCCCTCTCTTTGCCCCTCCCCTGCTCACATTCTCTCTCTCTCTCTCTCTCTCTCTCTCTCTCTCTCTCTCTCTCTCTCTCAAAAATACACATTAAAAACATTTTTTTTACAGTACAGTGTGTTAGCTATAGTCACCATACTTTACATTACATCCCCAGGATTTTTTTTAATGCTAATTCTTCCATTTCTTGGGTACATTTTATTTACTTATTTATTTTGAGAGAGAGAGCGTGTATGTGAGCAGGGGTGGGGCAGAGAGAGGGAGAGAATCTCAAGTAGGATCCTCGCTGTGAGCACAAATCCCAACTTGGAGCTCACACTCATGAACTGTGAGATCATGACCTGAGCCAAAATCAAGAATCAGTTGCTTAACCAACTGAGCCACCCAGGCACCCCCGCAGGACTTTTAAAAAATCTTATAACTGGAAATTTGTACCTTTTAACCATCTTTACCCATTTCACACACTCTCCTCCTTCTGCCTCTAGTAGCCACTGAACTGTTCTCTGTATCTGTAAGTTTGTTTGTTTGTTTGTTCTTTAGATTCCACATATAAGTGCGATCATACAATATTTGGCTTTCTCTATTTCTTTTTTTAATGTTTATTTATTTTTGAGAGAGAGAGAGGGAGAGAGATAGCCTGAGCAGGGAGGGGCAGAGAGAGAGGGACAGAGGATCTGAAGCAGGCTCTGCACTGACAGCAGAGAGCCTGATGTGGGGTTCGAACCCACAAACCACGAGATCATGACCTGAGCCAAGGTTGGACGCTCAACGGACCGAGCCACCCAGGCACCCCAGCTTTCTTTATTTCACTTAGCACAATGCCTTCAGGGTACATCCATGTTGTCACAAACAGCAGAACTTTCTTCTTTTATATGACTTAATATTTCATTGTGTGTACACATGTATACACACACACACACACACACACACACACCACATTTTCTTTATCCAGTCACCCATTGATGGACATATAGGTTGTTTCCATATAGACACCTATATCACAATGTAGCTTAGACATGGGGGTGCCTGGCTCAGTCAGAAGTACATAACACCCTTGATCTCGGGGGCATGAGCTGAGCCCCATGTTGGGTGTAGAGATTACTTAACTAAATAAATAAACTTAAACAAAAAAAAAAACAAAAACAAAACAGTCTAGCTTAGAAATCACTCCATATTAAGTCAAGGAGATTCTCCTTATTTTCTCTTCTAATTTCCTAGTGTTTCACAAGGTGGATATATCACAGTTTTATTAAAACAGCCTCCTTTGTGTACAAGTACGTTTAGATTATTGCCCGTATTTTGCAATTACAAATTATTCCAGAGCGAGTAGTCGTATACATATTATTTTTATATGGCTTAGATGAATATTTCCAGGGTAAATTCCTAAGAATGAAATTGCTGCGTTTGGGGGTAAGTGCATTTATAGTTTTGTTAGATGAGCCCAAACCCCATTCCACAGAGGAAACACCCCGTTTCTCTCCTACCAGCAGCACATGAGAGTCAACAGTGTGTGGTCAAACTTTACAATGCTTGCCCATCCGATAGGGAAGAAATTGTGTAGTCGATTTGCATTTCCCTTATTAAGAATCGGAGTTATCTTTTAAAAAGCCTTTCTGGGGGCGCCTGGGTGGCTCAGTGGGTTGAGCGTCCGACTTCAGCTCAGGTCATGATCTCGCGGTCCGTGAGTTCGAGCCCCGCGTCGGGCTCTGTGCTGTCTCTGTCTCAAGATAAATAAACGTTAAAAAAAAATTAAAAATAAAATAAGATAAAAAGCCTTTCTGATGCAAGTCTCTTCCCACTTAAATACTCCCTACATACTGACTATTGCCAAGTTAAAAATATTTGAGCGTGTTGCTAAAGCTTTGCTGAGTGTAACGTACACTCCCTCTAGTATGCGGTGTCGTCTGCCCCCTGTCTCAATCCACTTTTCAACTGTCCCTCCAATTCTTGTTTACATATCGGAAGAGCAGACGGGATTCATTAGCGCTAAATACACTCTTTTTTTTTTTTTTTTTTTTTTTTTTTTGCCTCTGAGGCTTTTCTCACTGTGGTAGTGCCCTCTTTTGGGGATGACAGTTAGTCTCTTCCCAGGAATTGATATTTGTCTCTATCTCAGGGCCCAGCTTAACTATCTACCCTAATTTCCCTCATTCATATTTGTCGTATCTGTCCATCAGTCATCCTCCTTACCAGACTGTGGATTTTATACCAATGACTTTCTCTACAGGAAGAGGGGAAATACTGAATCACCAGAGAAGGATTTTTCCTTTGTTTTTCTTTTAGAGCACGAGGTGGGGGGAGGATGAGACGGAGAGGAAGAGAGAGAGAGAGAAAGAGGGAATCTTAAGCAGGCTCCATTCTCAGCACAGAGCCCAACGTGGGCTGGATCCAGCCCCTGAGATCATGATATGAGCCAAAGCCAAGAGTTGGATGCTCAACTGACAGAGCCACCCAGGCGCCCTGAGGATTTTTCTTTTAGCAAACATACTCTTATGTTCAGCTCATCACGCAATTATTACATGTATGAAAAGTTCTAGAGAAATTTGGCATGTTCTAGGGGGATTTGGGTACAGTGGTGAAGAAATCAGGTAAGTTCTCTCTCTGAAGGAGCTGACATTCTGGGGGATACCATTAATTTAAAAAAATCAGTAAATAAACAGGAAGTCAAAAAGTGAAAATTACCAATCAGAGAATTTAAAGCAGGGTGACGTGAAGATTTCCTCTTCCATTAAAGATGTAATAAATCAATGAAACCAAAATTGGTTATTTGGGAAGATCATCAAAGTGGATAAAATTCCAGACAGATTGATAAAGAAGAGAAAAGAAGGCATAAGTTAACAATATCAGGAATATTGGGGCATCTGGTATGAAGACGGACGGTGACAATGGCTGCACAACATTATGAGTGTATTTAATACTACTAAACTGTATACTCCAAAATGGTTAAGACGAGTGGACACCCGGGTGGCTCAGTCAGTTGAGTGTCCGACTTCATCTCAGGTCTGATCTCACCGTTCGTGGGCTCAAGCCCTATGTCGGGCTCTGTGCTGACAGCTCAGAGCCTGGAGCCTGCTTCAGGTTCGGTGTCTCCCTCTCTCTGCCCCTCCCCTGCTTGCACTCTGTGTGTGTGTCTCTCTCTCAAAAATAAATAAACATTAAAAATTTTTTAACAATATCAGGAATGAGAGAGGTGAAACCTTCAACTATTAAAAAGTTAATAAGGGTATATTACAAACAATTTTTTCTCTAATAAATTTGACAATTCAGATGAAATGAACTAATTCCTTGAAAGACACAAACTACCAAAACTCATTGAAGAAGAAATAGATCACCTAACTAGCCCTATAACTATTAACTAAAGTGAAATTATAGTTTAAAATTTCTCACAAAAGGGGCACCTGGGTGGCTTCGTCAGTTAAGTGTCCGACTTTGGCTCAGGTCATGATCTCATGGTTCGTGAGTTCGAGCCCCGTTTCAGGCTCTGTGCTGACAGCTCAGAACCTGGACCATGCTTGGGATTCTAGGTCTCCCTCTCTCTCTGACCCCACCCCATTCTCTCTCTCTCTCTCTCTCTCTCTCTCTCAAAAATAAATAAACATTAAAACGTTTTTTAAAACTTTCTCACAAAGGAAATTTTAGACCTATATGACTTCACTGGTTAATTCTACCAAACATTGTCTTCACTGATCATTTTACTAAACATTTAAGGAAAAAATAATACCAACTCCATGCAAACTCATTCAAAACTTGAAGAGGCAATACATTAACTTATATTTTGAGGCCAACATTACTCTAATACCAGAACTGGATTTTAAAATTACAAGCAAGTAAAACCACAGACCAGCATCACTCATTAACATCATTGCAAAAATTCTTCACAAAACTTAAGCAAATTGAACACAACAATACATTAAATAGATAATACATCATGACCAAATGGGGTCTATCAGGAATTCAAGCTTGGTTTAACATTAGTAACTCCGTCAATAATATCATCTTATTAACAAGATGAAAAATGCAAAAGCATATGATCATCTCAGTAAATGCAGAAAAAGCATCTGACAAGATCCAATATTCATTTCTCATTTTTCAATTTTTAAAATTGTAGTAAAATGCACAAACATTAAAATTTACCATCTTAATCATTTTTTAAAAAATGTTTCCTGGGGTACCTGGGTGGCTCAGTCAGTTGGTTTCGGCTCAGGTCATGATCTCACAATTTGTGAGTTTGAGCCCCACATCGGGCTCTGCACTGACAGTGTGGAGCCTGCTTGGGATTCTCTGTCTCCCCCCTCTCTCTTCTCTTTCCCTGCTCTCTCTCCTTCAAAAATAAATAAACATTAAAAAAATTTTTTAAAAATGTTTACTTATTTTTGAAATAGAGAGTGCCAGCAGGGAAAGGGCAGAGAGAGAAGAGGACAGAGGATCCCAAGCGGGCTCTGTGCGGACAGCAGCGAGCCAGATGCTGGGCTTGAACTCACAAACCATGAGATCATGGCCTGAGCCAAAGTCAGACGCTGAACCAACTGAGCCACCTGGGTGCCCCCTCATCTTAAGCATTTTGAAGTGTACGGTTTAGTAGTATTAAATACACTCATAATGTTGTGCAATCATTGTCACCGTCCATCTTCATACCTCTTTTTGTCTTGCAAACCTGGAACTCTATACCCGGTAAACAATAGCTCCCCATTCCTCCCTGCCCCTAGCCCCACACAACGACTATTACACTTCCTGTCTATGATTTTGACTACTCTAAGTACCTCAAGTTTCATCCATGTTGTAGCATATGTCAGAATTCCCTTCCTTTTTAAGGCTGGATAATATTCCCTTGTGTGTACTACATTTTGCTGATCAATTCCTCTGTTGACCGATATCCATTTCTATCATCCCGTCATACCCCTTCTTCAAAGGAAGACTAGAAGGCAACATCCTCAGTCTCCTAACGGGTATCTTTGAAAATCCTACAGCTAATACAAAACTTAATGGCAAAAAAATGATACTTTCTCCAAATATCAGTAAGAATGCAAGGATTCTACTCTTACCACCTTTATTCAACATTATGCTAAAGGTTAGAGCCAGAGCAATTGACAATAAAAGGAAATGAAAGGTTTCCAGATTGGAGAGGAAGTCAAATTGTCCTTAGTGAGAGATTACACGACTAAGATCCAATGGAAGCTACAAAAAAGCAACTACAAGTATTATATGAGTTCAGCAAGGCTACAAGGTATAAGGTTAATTTACAGAGATCAATTATATTTCCGTATACTAGTAACAAACTGGGTTGGAAATTAAAAAGCAATACTGTTTACAAGCAATACTGTTTACAAGGCATTTAAAAACATGAAATAATTAGGAATACATTTGACAAAAGATGTGTGAAACCTGAATCAGGAGAACTACAAAACATTGTGAGAGAAATTAATGAAGAACTAAATAAAAGGAGACATACTATGTTCAAGAATTGGAATGCTTAATATTGTTAAGATGTCACTTCTTCCCAAATTGATCTACAGATTCAATGCAATTCTACTAAAAATCCAGCAGAGTATGTTTATAGAAATCAACCAACAGTTTCTAAAATTCAGTGGAAACCCAAAGGACCTAGAATAGGCAAAATAAATTAGAAAAAGAACAATCTGGGGGACTTAAACTACCTGATTTCAAGACTTCTTATAAAGGTACAGTAATTGAGGCAGCATTCATAGTGGGGATAAAAAAATAAATACATGATAAACCAGTGTCTAGAAACAAACAAAAAAAGCAAATAAATATATTCGAATATGTATTTTATATAACACTTGATCGAGCCATAATCCACACAACATATAGTGAGTCCATTTAAAGTGTATAATTCAATGGTTTTAAGTGTATTCGCCAAGTTTTGCAGTCAACACCACAATCAATTTTAGAACATTTTCATCATCCTGAAAAGCAACCCAATATCCATTAGAAGTAACTTCTTAATCCTCTCATTACCCTTCCCTACCCAGCCCTAAGAAACCACTACTTTACTTTCTACCTCTATAGATCTGCCAATTCTATTTCCACCTCCTATAAATGGAATGATAAAATATGTGACCTTTGGTGCCTGGTTTCATTCACTTAGCATAATGTTTTCAAGGCCCATCTAACTTATAGCACATATGAGTATTTAATTTCTTTTTATTGATGAGTAATAATCCATTTTACGGATAACACACTTATTATTTATCCACACATTACTTGATTAATCTTTAAGTTGTTTCCACTTTTTGGCTGTTGTGAGTAAGGCTGCTATAAACATTCATTACGAGTTTTTATGTAGACATGCGTTTTTATTTTCTTAGGGGTAGAACTGTGGCAGCTCAATATTTAACATTTTGAGGAACCGTCAGATAGTTTTCCAAAGTGGATGCACTATTTTCCTTCTTCACCAGAAGTGTATGAGGGTTCTCATTTTCCTACATCCTCACCAACATCTGTTATTGGCTGTTGTTGCTATCATCCTAGTGGTGTGGAGTGAGATCTGATTGCAGTTTTCATCCTTACTTCCCTGATGGCTAATGATGTTGAGCATCTTTTCATATGCTTATTGGCCATTTGTTTGTTTTCTTGGAGAAATGTCGATTCAGACCCTTTGCCCATTTTTAAATTGGGCTATTTGTCTTTTTATTATTGAGTCGTAAGTGTTCTTTATATATTCGAGATGCAAGTTCTTTATTAGATATAAAATTGCAAATTTTTAACCTTATTCTGTGAGTTGTCATTTCACTTCCTTGATGGTGTCCTGTGAAGCACACAAGTTTTTTTTTTTATTTCTGTGATGTCCAATTTATTTATTTTTTCTTTTGTTATTTGGGCTTTTGGTGTTCTAGATTAGGACCAATTGACTAATGTAAGATCATGAAGATATACGCTTATGTTATCTTCATATTCATAAGAGATATTGGTCTATAGTTTTCTTGTGATGTGTTTGGTTTGGGTATCAGGGTAATATTGGGCTCATATAATGAGTTGGGAAGTGTTTCCTTCTATTCTAGTTGTTTGGATGAATTACAAAGAATTGATATAAATTCTTCTCTAAATGTTTGGTAAAATTTACCAGTGAATCTGGGCTTGGGACTTTCTTTGTGGGTAGTTTTTAATATTAGTAATTTATTCCCTTTACCTGTTATAGGTCTATTCAGATGTTCTATTGTTTCTTGAGTCAGTTTTAGTAGTTTGTATCTTTCTAGGAATGCATCCATTTCATATAAGTTATTAAATAGTTGGCATATAGTTGTTCATAGTATTGCCTCATAATCCTTTTTATTTTTGTATGGTTATAGTAATGTTCTCTCTTTCATTGCTGATGTTTGTAATCTAAAGACTCTCTCTCTCCCCCACCCTCCCTCTTTCCCTCTCCTTCTCTCCCTCTCTCCCTCCTTCTCTTCCTCTCTAGTCTAGCTTAAAAAAAAAAGCTAAAACCTATTTTGTTGATTTTGGGGTTTGTTGATTTTCTCTCTTGTTTTTCAATTGTCTATTTCATTAATTTTCACTCTAATTCTTATTATTTTCTTCCTTCTGCTTGCTTTGGATTTAGTTTGCTCTTCTTTTTGTAGTTTTTTAAAGTAGAAGCCTATTAATTTGAGATGTTTCTTCTTTTTTTCTTCTTTTTTTTAATGTTTATTTATTTATTTATTTATTATTATTTTTTTTAATGTTTATTTTATTTTTGAGGCAGAGAGAGACAGAGCATGAGCAGGGGAGGGGCAGAGAGAGAGGGAGACACAGAATCGGAAACAGGCTCCAGACTCTGAGCTGTCAGCACAGAGCCCGACGCGGGGCTCGAACTCACAGACCGCGAGATCATGACCTGAGCCGAAGTCCGACGCTCAACCGGCTGAGCCACCCAGGCGCCCCATGTTTATTTATTTTTGAGAGAGAGAAAGAGAGAGAGAGAGAGAGAGAAAGCAGGGGAGGGGCAGAGAGAGAGAGGGAGTCAGAATCTGAAACAGGCTCCAGTCTCTGAGTTGTCAGCATAGAGCTTAATGTGAGGCTCAAACTTATGGACTGTGAGATGATGACCTGAGCCAAAGTCAGACCCTTAACTGACTGAGCCACCCAGGCTCCCCAAGGTGTTTCTTTTTTTTAATACAAGTATGTACAGCTATAAATTTATCTCTAAGTTCTTCTTTCACTACATTCTATACATTTTAGGATGTTATATTTTCATTTTCATTCATTTCAAAATATTTCTAGTTTCCCCTGTGTCTTCTTTATTGACCCATAGGTTATTTAGGCGTGTGTTGCTTAATATTCACTTATTTTTGAATTTCCCAAATTTCCTTCTGTTAATTTCCAATATTAGCTCATTGTTATTGGAGAGCAAACTTTGTATGATTTAAAACCTTTTGAATGTATTGAGGCTTGTTTTAACACTTAGCATGTGGTCTATCCTGGAGAATATTCCATATGTACTTAAGAAGAATGCATATTCTGTTGTTGCTGAGTGGAGTGTCCTAGACATGTCTGTTAAGTCTCATTGGTTTATAGTGTTAATCATATCTTCTATTTTCTTTGTGAGCTTTTGCCTAGCTGCTCTATCCATTATTGAAAATGGAATACTGAGGCATCCAATTATTATTGTTGAATTGTCTATATCCACCTTCAGTTTTTTCAGTTTTTGCTTTATGTGTTTTATGGCTCTGTTATTAGGTGCATATATATTTATAATTATTATATCTTCTTGATAGGTTGATCCATTTAACATTGCACAATGTTCTTCTTTACCTTTAGTAACATTTTTGTTTTAAAATCTATTTTATCGGATATTAGTAAAGTTACTCCAGCTTTCTTACGGTTGCTGTTTGCATAATATATCTCTTGCAATCCTTTTACTTTCCCCCTATTTGTATTTTTTAATCTAAAATATGTCTCTTGTAGGGGCACCTGAGTGACTTAGTTGGTTAAGTGTCTGACTCTTGATTTCAGCTCAGGTCATGATCTCGTAGTGGTGAGATAGAACCCTGCATAGGGCTCTGCGCTGACAGCATGGAGCCTGCTTGGGATTCTTTCTGTCTCTCTTTCCCTGCTTCTCCCCCACTCTCACTCTTACTTTCTCTCTTTCCCAAAATAAACATTCGGAAAAAAAATGTCTCTTGTAGATAGAATATAGTTAAATCTTCTGGTTTTTAAAATATCCAGTTTGAGGGGCACCTGGGTGGCTCAGTCAGTTAAGCATTTGACTTTAGCTTAGGTCATGATCTCACTGATCTCGGTTCCCGAGTTCAAGCCCTGCATCGAGCTCTGTGCTGACAGCTCAGAGCCTGGAGCCTGTTTCAGATTCTGTCTCCCTCTCTGCCTCTGCCCCTCCCCCACTTGTGCTCTGTCTCTCTTTCAAAAATAAATAAACATTAAAAAAATTTAAAATATCCAGTTTGACAGTATCTGCCTGTTCATTGAATTGTTTAATCCATTCACATTTAATGTTATTTTTTATGCAGTTGGCATTAAATGACATTTTACTTTTTGTTTTCTATATGTCTCATGGCTTTTTGTTCCTCTGTTCCTCCTTTACTACTTTATTTTGCATTAAGTGAATATTTTTTAGTGTAACATTTTATTTCATTTAATGATTTTTTTTCCTACCAGATCTCTTTGTGTTCTTTTTCAGTGGCTGTTCAAGGACTTACATATACATCTTAACTTATCAGGGTCTACTTCAGATTTATATTAACTTAATTCCAGGGAGATGTAAGAATGCTATTCTTATATAGTTCTATTCCACCTTCTTTTTTTTTTTTGCACTATTATTAATATATATATTATCTCTTTATGTGTTACAACTCCTACAATACATTGTTATAATTACTACTTTATATAATTTTGTCTACTCAGGAAGCTGAAAAAAGAAAGGAGAGAAAGTATGTTTATAGAGCTAAAGTAAGCTTTTTATTTACCATTTCTGATTCTCTTCATTTGTACCTGTGAGTTCCAATTACTGTCCAGTATCATTTCCTTTCTCCAGTACAGCCTTGCTCCTATCTACCTCCTTTGTACTGTCATTGTCATGTATATTACATTTCTATACGTTATAGCTCCAATCATATAACTTTTGTTTTACAATCACACAAATACAATCATATATATATATATATATATGTATATATATATATATATATATATATATATATATATACATATATATATATAGTCTTATACAAAGAAAGGGATGGCCTGTGATAGGAGTAAGGATGGCTCATACATGGCAGAGAGAGTCCGGCATGTAAGCAGATGATTTAGATAGCATGGATATAGAGTCAGGTCTAACACTGCTACTTTCTCAGTAAAGTATGAGGCAAGACCCCAAGTAACAATAGAACTTGGAGCCAAAAGGAAGGGACATGTTACTGATGGTACTATAGATAATAGGCCATCCAGCTGGGCAGATCTGTATAGCTGGCTGCCAAAAATGTTATTTGTTGGGTGGAGTCCCAAGTTTATTAGTAGGTATTTAAATAATCCCACGTAACACTACGCTTATATACACACACCAATGGTGACTTTAACCAGAGACAAGCCCTCAACTATCCAGAAAATCTGTGAATTTGTAGCACTTTCCAGTGACTGACACACAGTAATAGCTTTAGGAATGTTATTAAACTGGTTTAGATACAGAATATACATTTCCTTGCCTACAAAGAAAGACTTCTGATGGACTACCAGAAAACATAGTTTTTAGGATATATTTCCAGGGGTCAGAATAGTTTTCTGGAGATCTATCCACATACTCTACCCAAACTTCATGGCACAAAGTAGGGACACAGGTAATCAAGCACAATCAAAATAAAGGCAGATCTAAGCTAAGTGGATTGACTCTTTAACCTGACTCCCTTAGTTATAATCAGTTGTGCAGATGCAGGTGTAAACATCTGCCTATAAACATCTGCCTATACAGGTATACACAGTGTTAAAGATAAACAAAGCAGGATATTAATTACAGCAGTAAAAACAGAATTTATTCTATAACCACTGATAGTAGGGGAAAGGACTGAGCTCCATTCTGATTTGTGCAGACATGACTGGATATTTTATTTTATTTTATTTTATTTTGTATATTTTTAAGTTTATTTATTTTCAGAGAGGGAGAGAGCAGGAGCAGGGGAGGGGCAGAGATACGGGAAGAGAGAGAATCTCAAATAGTCTCTGTGCTGTCAGCACAGAGCCCAAAATGGGGCTCGATCCCATGAACTGTGAGATCATGACCTGACCCAAAATCAAGAGTCAGACGCTTAACTGACTGAGCCACCCAGGCGCCCCAATGTGACCAGATCCTTTAAAGACAGAATGAGGGAGTAAGGAGGGAAAGAGTGTGGGGCTCTAGTAAAAGTGACAAATGGTTGGTCAGTGTCCATATGATTAGGCTAGTTGTGTCTGTTAGCTGGCAGTTATGGAAGTTAGGACCCCATCTTCCCACAGAGACCAGAGACAGAGGCCCTATCCTTTCTCGAAGGAATGGCTTTCAGATCCTTGAGAAAGAGACTCCTGACTTGCAGGAGATACATATATATCTCAAAAGGAACAGAGGAAGGATTCACTGTTCTAAATAAACAGACTGTAAACTTGGAACAAACTATAAAATTTACTGGCAGATTTAAGCTTTCGTAGGCAAGTATTTTATAGGGCGGGGTTTGGAAGTCATCCTAGGAACATGCCTTAAGCCACTGGAAGCCATGCTAAAATTTAGATGGAGTCCTGATGTGCCCAGAGTTCTGCAGTTTTCAACACACACTTACACCCACACCTACGCCCCCCCACACACATTCTCATTCAATATCTTAGTTCACCCTAAGTTCCACAAGATCCATATTGAAATTCTTTCTCTTCTTCGGAAATCTGGTGGGGAAATCTTGAATGGAGCAATGTGTAAAGCTGAATCCTGGCACATTGTAGGGCAGGGGCCTGTGGAAGAAGGACATTATGTACACAATGAACTTGTGGAAAAGAGGCCTAGAAAGTTCTCTCCTGTCTGCTACCATACCCATCTTTGCAGCTTCCCTGAGCCCAACCCCACACCCAGGGAACATACCAAGTGGTTTCTTAGCTTCAGCCCAGGAAATGGACTTGTAGGTCTACTTGGGGGAAAGGAGAAGCCCTCCAAAATGCCCATCGATAGTCAGAGCCTATAAATAATCCATCCCTCTAGCTCTTAGAGCACCTAACCCAGGACCCTCTCTCTGACTCATGACCTGGGGCTGTATCCCTCCCTGGGGCAATCCTCCCCTTGCCCAACCCTGCAGAGCATCATCTGAAGAGCCTCCCACGCTGAAGCCTGGAAGGAGGTGCAGAGGAGAACATTTAAATCCCGGGCCCTGTGTGTGTGTGTGTGTGTGTGTGTGTGTGTGTGTGTGTGTCAGGGGTCGTCACCATCTGGAGTCCTGGCAGCGGATGCCCAGCCGAGTGTGGGCGCTGGACCTCCTGGGGGCTGGGTGCAGACACCGGGTTCAGCACCCGCCTTCGTCTCCGCTCACCACTAGGTGGCGGACTTGCCTAGGCAAGGCCTCACGTCTGCCCTTGTCACAGCCAGGCCGGACCTGCCCAGGAGGGGTGCGGGAGGAAATAAGTGTCATTCTCTCTGAAAACCGAATCCCAGACAACAGGAATGCACCTAGAGGGTATTGTGCTAAGTGAAATAAGTCAGACTAAGAAAGACAAATACCATATGATTCCCCACATAAGTACAATCTGCAAACAAATAGGCCACCAATGAATAAACAAACAAAAGCAGAATCAGACCCCAAAAATACAGACCCCCCAAAAACAAACTGATGGTTGCCAGATGCTAGAGGGGAGGGGGTGGTGGGATAGGCAAAATGGGTGAAGAGGAGAGGGAGATACAGGCCTTGGGTGTGGAATGAACAAGTCTTGGGCATAAAGAGGCAGACCATGAGGAGCACAGTCAATGATACTATAATAGCGATTTAATGGGACAGGTGGCAGGTAACTTTGTGGTGAGCACAGCGTGACGTATAAACTTGTCAAATCACTATGTTGTACACTGGAAACTCATGTACCTGTGTTAACTACACTCAAATAAAAAGAAGAAAATGAAAACAAACAAAACAAAACAAAACAAATAAACTAGAAATAATTCCCAGAGCCACCTGGGGCACCAGAAAATGAACATGACCCTCATCAGGGATCCTTCACCCAGTTTTGTGCTCGGACTCCTTTAGAGGGATGGTGGAGCTGCAGCACTCTCCATGAATGATGCTGCCAAGTGCATAAAATATATAGGAGTAAATAAGAAGATCTAGGAATTTTGGAAATGTGGGCACAAGTGACTTTTCTTGATCTCTGCAATGACCAATATGACATGAATGTCTCTGATTTCTGTGGGTACCGCTAATACTACTCTGGTTTATTTGCTGCCTACATTCATAATTGAAGAAAATCTGAAATACCACTTTGAGGTTAGTGAGATTGAAGACTTAATTAGTTTCCCATGCAAGTTCAAGGATTCCATGAACTCTCTCTGCAAACCCAAGGTTAAGAAACCCTTAGTGAAAACAGAGGTGATAAAGATGGGTGGAGTTTATTTTATTATTTTTTTTTAAATTTTTTTTAACGTTTATTTATTTTTGAGACAGAGAGAGACAGAGCATGAATGGGGGAGGGTCAGAGAGAGGGAGACACAGAATCTGAAACAGGCCCCAGGCTCTGAGCTGTCAGCACAGAGTCCGACGCGGGGCTCGAACTCACGGACCGTGAGATCATGACCTGAGCCGAAGTCGGCCGCTTAACCGACTGAGCCACCCAGGCACCCCAGGTGGAGTTTAAATTGAGTGTCTTAAGTCACGCACAGGGACACCTCAGTCCCTCCATGTGGAGACATGCCGAACATTTTCCTGTTCTGCCCTAGCTTCCTAGCTCAGTGCTTCCTCAGCCTTGACCCTAAGAGGCTGGCTCTGAGCAGCCCTGAACAAAGGCATAGCCTAGGTCACCAGGGTTTCAGGAGACATTCCTAGAAAAGGTGGAGATTGGCAGGAGTCTAAAATGTCATCCAGGTGCACCCTTTTGGTTTCCAGAGATTGAGACACAGGAGGAGTAAGTGCCCAGTGTCTTACCACTCATTCAGGGCAGAGCCAAAGGTCCAGCCTCCATTACTATTTCCCCACTTGGGTCTAGAGGACAAACTGGGAGGGACACAGTGAGGGAGATCTCCCCAGAGCAGGGGACTCACCAAAGCTTTACTGAGTCACCAGGTAGCCATGATGGGGAGTCTGGTTTCTGTGAGAGTAGGGGTGCTCAGAGTAAGCTTCCCTGAGAAAACATTTGAACCAAAACATAAGAGAGGGAGGGACTGAGCCAGGAGGACATCTGAGGGAAAGAGTGTTTCACAAAGAGGGAACAGTTAGTACAAAAGTGCTGAGGCAACAATATGCTTGGAGTGCTTCCAGAAGGAAGCCATGTATCTGAAGCAGAGCAAGGGATGACTGACAGACAGAACAGTAGGAAATGAGGTCTGAGAGGTAACCAGAGACCAGACCTAGAAAAGTATGCCAGCCTTTTTGCTGGGACTTTGGCTATTGTAGTGTGTGAAATAGGGACCCAGCAGAGTGTTTTGAGCAGAGAGAGAACACAATCTGACTTATGTTCTAACCTGGGTGATCACATGTTCCAGTTTGCTGGAGTCAGTACTGGCTTATTCCTGTTGTCCATTGTAATTATTATTAGCACTCCTTTTTCCTCTCAAAGAGGATGGTAACTTAGAGTCACTTGGGTAAGGTCACATGGCTGCCATGTTGAGAACGACTGAAGGGGGTCAAAGATGAGAGGAAGAAGATCATTTAAGAGATCACTGTAATAATCCAGGCAAGAGCAAATGGTGACTTTGGCCAGAGTAGTAGCAGTGGAAGTGGGAGAAATGGAGGAATAAATCCAGAATTCAGTTTTTGACATGTTAATTTGAGATGTCTACTAGACTTCCAAGAAGTCATTGGCCAAGAGGTGGATGCTGCTGGTCCATGATGAGCCTCTGGTTACTTGTGCCCTGTGTCTTCTGCCCTCTACTGCCTGGTAGAAGTAGGGTGTGCATCCCTGGATGTGCCTGGTCCACACAGACTTGTTGAGGATGCAGTTGGATACACAGGAGAAATGATACTACAATCTAAGGGTGGGCAGGGGGAGCCCTGGCTCTCCCTACACAGAGCCTGGACCAGAGAATCTCTTATGTCCTTAAGGGATCCAGCTCCAGGGATCCAGACACTCTCCCAGTGTCCTCCTGTCCCAAACAGCCCAAGAGTTTAGAAGGCCACCTGGCTACATGAGGCAAGCTGTGCTCATGGTTAAACACTCAAACATTATCCACCATTTTTTGCTAGGACTTCACATACCCTATAATCCAGCACTGGCTACACAATTTGTGGTGCCCAGTGCAAAATAAAAATGCAGCGCCCCTTGTTAAAAAATTAATAATAATAATTTTTTTCCTTGCAATAAGAACTTCTAAGATCTGTTCTCTTAGCAAATTTCAAATAAACAGTACAGTATGTTAGCTTTGGCCACCATGCTTTATGTTACACCCTTGGGACTTTTTTTTCAATCTTGTATCTGGAAATTTGTACCTTTTGACCACCTTTACCCATTTCACACTCCCCCCTCTCCTGCCTCTGGCAGTCACCCAACTGTTTCCTCCATTATTTGCTTTTGATCTTTGCCCCAATCTATCTCATTTGATCTGAGCTCTAAGAAGTGTTTCGGTCTTTAGCAAGACAGTCAGTCAGGGTCCATTCAGGAAAACAGTAACCACAATAGTTATTTTAACAGAGAGAATTCAATATGGGTAATTCAGCAGGTACTAGAGAAAAGGCAAAAAAGGGAATGTTGACATAACATAGACATTGTAACTTCAGGAAGCAGCTCTCACCCCAAGGGCTGGGAGGACAAAGAGGGGATGTTAGGTCCATTGGAATTCAGAGGATTATATGAAGGGGTCAGGGTGCTACAGCTTAGACCTTTGGGAAGGAGTTCCTGCCAGCTTAATGTGGTACCTCAGAAGATTAAGGGATGGACCCTCCAGAGCTGGACCCCAGATTGCCAAGGAGTGGGCAATGCCTGGCTGTTGTCTTGAAGGAGTGTGATAAAGTTGGTTTGGGAAGTGCAGAAAGTGCCTGTCAGGGTAGAGCACACTTGCTGTGGTGACGTTGGTGGGAACAGAGAGCGAACAGGATGGAGCAGCTCCCTCTTCCCCTGAACCCGCCTTTCCTTTCCCTTTTGCACCATTATTGCCAGAGCTCAATGTAGAGCCAGCTGGCCAAGCAGAAATGTGGCTATCAGAGTCTCAGCCCAGCACCATGAAGCAGAGCACAGAGGGTAAGCTGGAAGAAGAGAGATAGTAGATTGCATCTACCAAGTCCTGAAGTCGGACAGGCCACAGCAGTCCATTGTAGGATGGAAATGGTATATTTGGACCTGAGTCAATGAAGAACCAGAGGACAAAAGTAAGCTGAGAAGGCAGGTAGGCCAGACCCATGTGCCAGCCACCACAGTCACAAGGGTCCGAGCTGTGGTGTCCTGAAATCCATCACTGCGAGTGCCCTGAGGCCATGCCTGCCATGAGCTGCTCCCCACCATGACCACACATGACATGTATATTAAGGCAGTCCTGTTCCTGGTAGACACAGGACTCCTCTGACAGCCAACTTTGGCTCAAGAACTTCCCAATGTCTTGGCCAAACCTTCCTTGGATGCATGGCAGTCTAGAATTCTTCCATCCATCTCCCTTTCCCCACTTGGGCTCATATTTACATTATGGTCTAATGATTCCTGCAATCTCTCTATTTTCCCTCATACAGGAATTTTCCCTCCTTTATTCATTTCCTTCGGTCAGGTACCCAAGTTTACAAATTCATAATAAAATGCTTCTTGGAGCATTTGAGTTTCTCAGGAGCATTGTCAGAAACAAATCTTCAGGATGGTCAGCATCTGCTCCAACTCCAATTCCCATGGCCAGGTGGTGGGCAGGAAACACCCCACTTCTCCTCCCCAAACTTCTACTAGAAACGAATACACTGAAGCCTGACAGCAGCCTCCTCAGATTCTGCAAAAAGACTCCACATGCCAATAAGCAAAAGCTCATCAAATCGAAGGTACAAAGGCCAAAATATCTTTGGCCCTTGGAAACAGCTCAGGCATGAGGATTGCCCAGAGAGTTCCAACTCATCTTGGGGGCATTTCGGGGGGGGGGGGGGGATGGCGGGTTGTGAACTGGTTTAGGGGAAGTGGAGGAAAGGAGGACAATGGCCGTTGTTTGGTGCTGCCCTTGAGGACAGTTGGACAAGGGCTAAATGTTAGAAACTGGGAGCTCCTCCTTGATCTGGATTCCCCTTCCCCAACTGGGGACTGTGCATCCTTTTGCCCTCTCAAAAGCTGGGGCCACACCACCCCCATTGTACGACCCCAGGAGCTCCAAATAGTACTGCCTGCTGTGTTTCCAGAAGTGGAGCCACCCCTGGGGATCAGGCTGAGCTCCCATCTCTTCTAGACTCTATGTTGTTCTAAAATGGATTGTAGGGCATGAGAACTTTTCTATCCTCTCCTCCTGTTCCTTCTAAGCCAAGAAAGTCCACTTTTTGGCTACAAGCCCATTCATTTCCTTAAGGCTCCTTTCCTTAGGGCTTTCCTTAGCTTTCTTAAGAAACTTCTTCTACTCTCTATATGCATTCGCACTCATTCACACCTACAAGAACCTTTCGTCCTTCATGGTCTTACAACCTTCAAGATGAAATCTTCCCTTTATCTTGGCAAGTTATCACTAAGATAACTTACCTCCTTCTCAGAGATGATAAAGACACTGAGTGGGAAGGGTGGGATGAACAGTGTCAGGTACGCCAAAGACTAGTTTGATTCTTTGTGATAGAAGTGATAGATGGGGGTGGAGGCTTGGTGTGGTTTTCCCCAAAGTGTGACTGTAGCAGACCTGTTGGTGCCCTGCCCAGATCCTCTAACTGGACAAGTGCTCCTCTCCTCCAGCTCCAGGGTGCTGCCAGTAGCTTCCACCTATGCTGTTCTCTTGTCCTTGGCCAGAGCTGCCTTGCCTAGAGATGCTTCCAAGGTTATGTCTTGCCCTCCAGACACAGCCTATGGCCAATGACTAATGGATAAGTGTATAAAACAGCTCAGCCCCTTTTGCCTCTGGGTGTGTGTGGGGACCTCTGAAAGTTTTGTCAACATTCACATTAAAGTTTCTGAGAAATCCGGAAATAGAAAAAAACACAAAACCTAATTAACCCCCTAGTCCCCACTTTAGCCCGTCTAAAGCAATGTGTCCCAAGGGGCCAGTCAGGTTCAGAAGTAGGTTGGGTGGGGGCGGGGGAGGGGGAGAAGGAGATTAGGAAGAATCATTTGGATTAGAAGGAACATCAAGAATGTTCTCAGACTAAGTCAATTCTGAGGCTGGATTTAGGGTTTGGAGATTCAAGGGAGGATTTGTTCTGTGACTGACTTGAAACCCTGGGGAAACTTCTAGGCCAGTAGCCATCTGAGTCCAATCCTAAACACAAATGAGAAGGCTAGTACCAACTTGAACCCCAGGTTACAGGTGTGAAAGCATCATTCTCTTACCCTGCTGGCTCCACTGTTGATCCATGGTCACCACTCCTTCGTACCTTGCTTTACTCGAGGACCACACGGGGTGACCCCCTTACCTCCTTCCACTGCTAAATGGGGGGAGTATTATTTGACTATAGAAAACTTTTCTTTCTTTTTTTTTTTTTTTAAGTCAGCTCCACTCCCAATGTGGAAGCAGAGAGCTGTTTGCTCCCGAGATGACTTGTGGTGTGGACACAGAACTGTCTGTGTGTGGTGAGGACACACATGATGTGGGCATGTACAGCTGTGTCTTACCTGAGGAGACTTCCTGCGTGAATGGAAGGCCATGTGCACACAGGACCTTCCTGGCTTCACGTTTTCATTGGTTTTAAAATGTGGGCAAAGGTTTTGAGGGGAGCAAAACTCACAGAAAATCAGCACCCTAAGAGCCTCCTGCTAATCTCTGGAGAGAGTGAGCACCAGCTCAGGTACCACCTCCTCCATGATGGCCTCCCTGATGCCTTAGGCATAGTTCTCCTCCCTGGCTTTTCCTGTGGTACCTGGCACATTCCTCTCGGCATGGTCTGGCTTAGAGTTGATATTCAATAAACGAGTTAAGCATAGGCTTAATAAAGTATGTTTTACAGAAAATTATTTGGAAACCACAAGTAAAGTCTACCTATGAAAACTTAAATTTTCTAGTAGCCACAATTAAAAAGATAAAAACAGGTAAAATTAATTCTAATATTTTATTTAACCCAATATATACTATACATATATATATATATATATATATATATATATGTATAGTATATATATATATTCATTTTTTAAAAATGTTTATTTCTGAGAGAGAGAGAGAGAGAGAGAGTGCGAGACAGCATGAACAGGGGAGGAGCAGAGAGAGAGACACACACAATCCGAGGCAGGCTCCAGGCTCTGAGCTGCCAGCACAGAGCCCTATGCGGGGCTTGAACTCATGAACTGCGAGATCATGACCTGAGCCAAAGTCGGATGCTTAACCGACTGAGCCACCCAGGCGCCCCCAAAATATATTTTTTAATGTTTATTTATTTTTGAGAGAAAGAGAGTGTGAGTGGGGGAGGGGTGGAGAGAGAGAGGGGACAGAGGATCCAAAGCGGACTTTGCCTTGATGGCAGAGAGTCCAGCGTGGGGCTCGAACCCATGAACCATGAGATCACAACCTGAACCAAAGTCAGATGCTTAACTGAGTCACCCAGGTGCCCCGATATATATTAAATATTATCAAAACTGTATACAATCACCATAGAAACCTTTTTTTAAAATTGAGGTATAATTGACATACAATATTGAATTAGTTTCAGGTGTACAAATGATTTGACATTTGTATACATTAAGAAATGATCTAACATTAAAACAATATTATTGACTATATTCTGCATACTGTACATTGCATCCCCATGACTTATTTATTTTATAACTAGAAGCTTGTACTTTATCCCTTTACAGGCACTTCACAGCCTCCTGCCCAGGCAACCACCAATCTCTTCTCTGTATTTATGAGTCTGGGTTTTGTTTTGCTTTATTTTGTTTTGTTTTGATTGTTTTTGAGGTTCTACCTAGAGGTGAAATCATGCAGTATTTGTCTTTGTCTATCTGACTTATTTCACTTAGCGTGACACCCTCAAGGTCCATCCGTGTTGTCACAAATGGCAAGATTTCATTCTTTCCTACGACTATTACTCCAGTATATACATTTACCACATCTTCTTTATACATTCACTTATCAATGGACGCTTAGGTTGTCTTCATATATTGACTATTCTAAGTAATGCTGCAATGAACATAGGGGGTGCATATATTTTTTGAATTAACGTTTTCATTTTCTTTGGATAGATACCCAGTGGTAGAATTGCTGGATCATATGCTATTTGTTTTGTTTTTATTTCTTTCAAACATTTTTTTAAGTTTATTTATTTTCAAAGACAGCACAGGTGGGGTAGGGCAGAGAGGGACGGGAGAGAGAGAAACCCAAGCAGGCTCTGCACCACCAGTGCAGAGCCTGATGCGGCGCTCAAACTCACGAACCGTGAGATCACGACCTGAGCTGAAACCAAGAGTCCGATGCTTAACCGACTGAGCCACCCAGGTACCTCTGATATTTCTGTTTTTAATTTTTTAAGGGCACTGCATACTGTTTTTTGTCACGACTGCACCAATTTACATTCTTACAATAGTGCACGGGGGTTCCCTTTTCTCCACATCCTCCCCAACGCTTGTTATTTCTTGTTGTGTGTGTGTTTTAAAATAATCCTTCTGGGGCGCCTGGGTGACTCAGTCGGTTGAGTGTCCGACTTCAGCTCAGGTCACGATCTCACGGACCTGAGTTCGAGCCCCGTCAGGCTCTGGGCTGATGGCTCAGAGCCTGGAGCCTGCTTCCAGTTCTGTGTCTCCCTCTCTCTCTGCCCCTCCCCCTTTCATGCTCTGTCTCTCTCTGTCTCAAAAATAAATAAACGTTAAAAAAAAATTAAAAAAAAAATCCTTCTGGCAGGTGGAAGGTGATATCTCGTTGTGGTTTTTACTTGCATTTCCATGATGATTAGTGACATATCTTTTCATGTACCTGTTGGCCATCTGGATGTCTTTTTTGGAAAAATGTCTATTTAGATCCTTAGGCCATTTTTTAATTGGTTTGTTTGGGTTTTTGTTATTGAGTTTACAAGTTCTTCATACGTTTTGGATATTAATCTCTTATAAGACATATGATTTGCAATATCCTCTCCCATTCAGCAAGTTGCCTTTTCATTTTGTTGATGGTTTCTTTTGCTGTGCAGATATTTTTAATTTGATGTCATTCCTTTTGTCTATTGTTGCTTTTGTTTCTCTTGCCTTTGGAGTCAGATGCAAAAAAGCATTGCTAAAACCAGAGTCATGAAGCTTGCTGCCTATGTTTGCTTCTAGGAGCTTTATGGTTCTAGTTTTTACATTGAAATCTTTGATTATTTTGTTAATTTTTGTATATGATGTAAGACAGTGGCCCAGTT
This sequence comes from Panthera pardus, assembly GCF_024362965.1. Lineage (NCBI taxonomy): Eukaryota > Metazoa > Chordata > Mammalia > Carnivora > Felidae > Panthera > Panthera pardus. Next base: position 13,731,035 of record NW_026526754.1, read on the forward strand.
TCATTCCTTTGCATGTGGCTGTTCAGTTTCCCCAACACCATTTATTGAAAAGACTGTCCTTTCCCCATTGTATATTCTTGCTTTGTTTGTTGCAAATGATTTGACCAAATATGTGTGGGTTTATTTCTAGGCTCTTTATTTATTTTTTTTAAGTTTTTTTTTTTTTTTACTAAGGTCTACACCCAGTGTGGGGCTTGAACTTATGACCCCGAGATCAAGAGTAGCATGCTCTTCTGACTGAGCCAGACAGGCACCCCTCTGGGCTCTTTATTCTGTTCCATTGATCTATGTGTCTGGTTTTATGCCAATACCATACTGTTTTGATGACTATAACTTTGTAGTATAGTTTGAAATCAGGGAGCTTGATACCTTTGGCTTTGTTCTTCTTTCTGAAGATTATTTTGGCTACTTGGGGTCTTTTGTGGTTTCATACAAATTTTAGAATTATTTGCTCTAGTTCTGTGAAAAATGCCCTTGGAATTTTGATGGGGGTTGCACTGAATCTGTAGATTGCTTTGGGCATTATGGACATTTTAACAATATTAATTCTTTAAATCCATGAGCATGGTATATCTTTCTATCTATTTGTGTCTTCCATTTCTTTCCTCGATGTCTTATAGTTCTCAATGTGCAGGTCTTTCACCTCCTTGATTAAATTTATTCCCAGGTATTTTGTTCTTTTTTTATACAATTGCAAACAGTCTTGTTTCCTTGATGTCCCTTCCAAATAATTATTTGTGTATAGAAATGCAATATCTTTTTGTATATTAATTTTGTATCCTGCAACTCTATTGAATTATTAGTTCTGTTTTTTGGTGGACTCTAGGATTTTATACATTTAGTATCATGTCATCTGCAAACAGTGACAGTTTTCCTTCTTTCTTTCCAATTGGATGACTTTAATTTCTTTTTCTTGCCTAATTTCTATGGCTAGGACTTCCAATACTATGTTGCATAAAAGTGGGAAGAGTGGGCATCCTTGTCTTTTTCCTAATCTTAGAGGACAAACTTTCCGTTTTTCACCATTGAGTGTGATGTTAGCCATGGGCTTTATAATGTGGAGATAATTTCCTTCTATTTCTAGTTTGTTGAAAGTTTTTATCATGAGAGAGTATGAATGTTGTAAAATGCTTTTTCTGCATCTATTGAGATGATCATGTTTTTTAAATCCTTTATTCTGTTAATGTGATGTATCATATCAATTGATTTTCATACATTGGAACATTCTTGCATACCTGGAATGAATCCCAGTTGATCATGGTGTATGATCCTTTTGATACATTGTTGAATTAGGTCTGCTAATATTTTGTTGAGGATTTTTGCATATATGTGCATCAGGGATATTGGCCTATAATTTCGTGTGTGTGTGTGTGTGTGTGTGTGTGTGTGTGTGTGTGTGTGTGTGTGTGGTGTCCTTTTCTGGTTATGGAAACATTTAATGAGATATTTTATTACTTTTTTAATGTATTAAGTCTTTGGAATTCAGTATGAATTCACAGTACATCTCAATTCAGACTAGCCACATTTCTAGTGCTCAGTAGCCACAAGTGGCCAGAGGCTACTGTATGGAGCAGCACAGATTTAGGGCATCTGCTACACAACGGCCACTATGCTGAGCACTTTATACCCATTTTATCATAATAAAAACAATTATAATCAGACCGTATTGCATGTTTCCTACTTGCATCATGCCAGGCATTATGCTAACAGCTTTAGTGGATTATTGCATTTAATTTTCACTGCAGTCCTATGACTGCATGCCATTGTTATGCATACTTACCACGAGGGGACTGAGAATTAGAGGTATTAAGAAATTAGCCCAAAGCCACACAGCTACTGAGTGAAGGAGCCAAGCCTGGAGCCTTAGGCAGAACCTGCTTTCCTGAGTAGCTTCTACCTTGTTTCCCAAAATCCTCATACACACCTGGCCAAGCAGGTTCCTAACATAAGGGTTCTGAAGTCCTTACAATTTCTGGTATTATGTAAATTCCACTGTTTTGCCTGCTCACCAAGGTGGATTTTTTAAATGTGGTGACGAAACAATGATTTTGAAGTGGTGATTTCTCAAATTTTAGGGTATGGTAAGAATCACTTGGGATTACAATCACTTGCTTGTAAAAATGCAACTTTTTGCCCCAATCTTCTGAGATGCTGATTTAACATATTTGGAGTAAGCTCACAAACCTGCGGGACCTCCCCCAATTTTCTCCTCCATAAAGCAATGAGAAAATTGACAAAAGTGTCCAGAAACAGTTTTTTTTTTTTTCAGAATTCTAAAAAATAGCCAAAATCTTGCAGCAAATCAAGGAGCATATATTCAAGAAAAGCTCCCATATAATTTCTGTAGGTACACCAAATAAAAACTTCATTTGTTAAAAAAGAAAGAAAGAAAAGTGGCCAAGTCTTGGTAAGAATGGCAAAAGCTGTAGTGTTTTAATTTTCCCTCGTCCTGGCCCTTCTCTCCACCTCCATGGTAACCTTGAAACCGAGAGCTTGAAATCATGGGGAAATCCAGTGTGCATGCTCAAGAATGACACAGAAAACCCTAAGTTCTTACCTCTGTCTGACTTTGAGGCTCTACGTAAGCAGGAAGCGGAGGCTAAGGAAGAGTTATCAACGGCCGGGATGAGTATTGAAAGCAAACCCCAGCACACACACATAGCCCCTTGGCAAAGACTTACTGGTTCCAGGCATTTAAGGAAATCTCTGTCCAATCATTAGCTGACACGAAGCAAACCAGAGTGCAGTGGCCAACACGATCAAGGAATACAGACTTTAGAGAATTACTTCAGAAAAGTCACTAAACAAAAAAGCAGTAACAACAAACAACAGCAACAACAACAACAACAAAAACTCTGGTGTGAGAGTGTAGAGGGATCTCATGTCCAGATTTACCAAATTATATGACTTCAAAAGTCCAGTTTTCAATTAAAATTTATGAGACATTCAAAGAAGCAAGAAAGTACAGACAGTCTCCAACTTACCATGGTTCAACTTATGAGTTTTTGACTTGATGATGATGCTAAAGTGATATGCACTCAGTAGAAACTGTACTTTGAATTTTGAATTTTGATTTTTTCTTCCTGGGCTAGCAATATGTGGTGTAATAATCTGTGGTAATGCTAGATGGTGACAGTTCCCAGTCAGCCATGTGATAATGAGGATAAACCACGGATACACTTAAACCATTCTGTACCCATATAACCATTTCCTTTTTCCTTTTTTTAAGTTTATTTATTTTGACAGAGAGAGAGTGAAGAAGGGGCAGAAAGAGGGAGAGACAGAGAATCCCAAGTAGGCTCGACACTGTCAGTACAGAGCCCAACGTGAGGCTCAAACTCACAGACCACAAGATCATGACCTGAGCTGAAGTCTGATGCTTAACCAACTGAGCCACCCAAAAGATTTCACCAAAAAGCTGCTAGAACTGATTCATGAATTCAGCAAAGTGGCAGGATATAAAATCAATGCACAGAAATTGGTTGCATTCCTATAAACCAACAATGAAGCGACAGAAAGAAATCAAGGAATCGATCCCATTTACAATTGCACCAAAAACCATAAAATACCTAGGAATAAATCTAGCCAAAGAAGTGAAAAATCTATATACTGAAAACTAGAGAAAGCTTATGAAAGAAATTGAAGAAGACACACAAAAAAATGGAAAAAGATCCCATGCTCCTGGATAGGAAGAACAAATATTGTTAAAATATCAATACTACCCAAAGCAATCTACATATTCAATGCAATCCCCATCAAAATAACACCAGCATTCTTCACAGAGCTAGAACAAATAATCCTACAATTTGTGTGGAACCAGAAAAGACCCTGAATAGCCAAAGCAATCTTGAAAAAGAAAACCAGAGCTGGAGGCATCACATTCCTGGACTTCAAGCTATACTACAAAGGTGTAATCATCAAGACAGTATGTACTGGCACAAGAACAGACACTCAGATCAATGGAACAGAACAGAGAACCCAGAAATGGACCCACAGCCGTATGGCCAACCAATCTTTGACAAAACAGGAAAGAATATCCAATGGAATAAAGACAGTCTCTTCAGCAAGTGGTGCTGGGAAAACTGGACAGCGACATGCAGAACAATGAACCTGGACCACTTTGTTACACCAGACACAAAAATAAACTCAAAATGGATGAAAGACCTCAATGTAAAACAGAAAGCCATCAAAATCCTCGAGGAGAAAGCAGGCAAAAACCTCTGTGACCCCGGCCACAGCAACTTCTTACTCAACACATCTGCAGAGGCAAGGGAAACAAAAGCAAAAATGAACTATTGGGACCTCATCAAAATCTAAAGCTTTTGCACAGCGAAGGAAACCATCAGCAAAACTAAAAGGCAACCGACAGAATGGGAGAAGATATTTGCAAATGACATATCATATAAAGGGTTAGTACCCAAAATCTATAAAGACCTTATCAAACTCAACACCCAAAAAATGAATAATCCAGTGAAGAAATGGGCCAAAGACATGAATAGACACTTCTCCAAAGAAGACACCCAGATGGCTAACATGGAAAAATGCTCAATATTACTCATCATCAGGGAAATACAAATCAAAACCACAATGAGATATCATCTCACCCCTGTCAGAATGGCTAACATTAACAACTCAGGCAACAACACAGGTTGGTGAGGATGCAGAGAGAGAGGATCTCTTTTGCATGCTTGTGGGAATGCAAACTGGTACACCCACTCTGGAAAACAGTATGGAGGTTCCTCAAAAAATGAAAAATAGAACTACCTTATGACCCAGCAATTGCACCACTAGGTATTTACCCAAGGGATACAGGTGTGCTGTTTCGAAGGGACACATGTACCCAATGTTTATAGAAGCACTATCAACAATAGCCAAAGTATGGAAAGAGCCCAAATGTCCATCGATAGATGAATGGATGAAGAAGATGTGGTATAATGGAGTATTACTCGGCAATCAAAAAGAATAAAATATTGTCATTTGCAACTACGTGGATGGAACTAGAAGGTGTTATGCTAAGCAAAATTAGTCAGAGAAAGACAAATATCATGTGACTTCACTCATATGAGGAATTTAAGATACTAAACGGATGAACATAAAGGGAGGGAAGCAAAAATAGTATAAAAGCAGGGAGGGGGATGGGGCGCCTGGGTGGCTCAGTCGGTTAAGCGTCCGACTTCGGCTGAGGTCATGATCTCACAGTTCATGAGTTCGAGCCCCGTGTCGGGCTCTGTGCTGACAGCTCAGAGCCTAGAGCCTGCTTCGGATCCCGTGTCTCCCTCTCTCTCTGCCCCTTCCCTGCTCATGCTGTGTCTCTCTCTGTCTCAAAAATAAATAAACATTAAAAAAAATTAAAAAAAAAAAAAGCAGGGAGGGGGACAAAACATAAGAGACTCTTAAATACAGAGAACAAACAGAGGGTGACTGGAGGGGGTGTGGGAGGGGGGATGGGCTAAATGGGGAAGGGGCACTAAGGAATCTACTCCTGAAATCATTGTTGCACTATATGCTAACTAACTTGGATATAAATTAAACAATAAATAAATAAATTAATAATAATAAAAGGGACCAAGAACTGAAAAAAAAAAAAGTTGCTAAGAGAGGGCGCCTGGGTGGCTCAGTCATTAAGCATCTGACTTTGGCTCAGGTCATGTTCTCACGGTTTGTGAGTTTGAGTCCTACATTGGGTGAGCGTGAGCCCCGCTCTGGGTAAACACAAGCGCTGCTTCAGGTGAGGCCTGCTTCTCTCTTTCTGTGCCTCTCCTGAGATTCTCTCTCTCTGTCCCTCTCTCACTTGCACCCTCTCTCTCAAAAAAAAAAAAAAAGTTGCTAAGAGAATAGATCTTAAAAGTTCTCATCATAAGAAAAAATGTAACTGCATGGTGATGGATATTAACTAAACTTATTGTGGTGACCATTTTACAGTACATACATATATCAAATATGTATGCACCTGAAACAAATACAATGCTATATGTCATTTATATCTAATTTTTAAAACTGGAAAAAGGGGGAAAATACATTATTAGTATTCACTCTTGCATTAAACAAGATTGAGCATTGTTTACAAAATTTGGTAGGAGAGTCATGCAATGAGTATAAAGCAAACAAATATTTACTCCTTAGAACAAATCAGAGAAAAGGAGAGACATAGTTAAGGACCAGTTTCCTAGTAACAATAATGTTTATCTAATTAATGATGCCATATTAATAACTACCTTGTTAATTATCTACTATTAGTAATTACATTATTAATAATAACAATGTTGTTGGGGTGGCGGGGTGGCTCAGTCGGTTGAGCTTCCGACTTTGGCTCAGGTCGTGATCTCTTGGTTCATGAGTTCGAGCCCCATGTCAGGGTCTGTGCTCCCCAGCATGGAGCCTGCTTGAGATCCTCTTTCTCTCCCTCTCTGCCCCTTCACCACTCATACCCTTTCTCTCTCTCTCTCTCTCTCAAAATAAATAAGTAAACTTAAAAAAATAACAATGGCATTAACTATCAAATAAACTCTCAACAGATGGACACTTTTAGAGCCCTGATATTCATTAGCTACTCAAACATTCAACCAACCTTCCTTTCATGGGATATTTATTTATTTATTTATTTATTTATTTTAATGAAAAAAAAATTTAGGGGCACCTGGGTGGCTCAGTCAGTTCAGTGTCTGACTTCGGCTCAGGTCAAGATCTCACAGTTCATGGGTTCAAGCCTGGCGTCAGGCTCTGTGCTGACAGCTCAGAGCTGGAGCCTGCTTCAGATTCTGTATCTCCCTCTCTCTTCTCCTCCCCCGCTTGCACTCTCCCCGCCCCCACCTCTCAAAAATAAACAAACACGAAAAAAAAATAATTTTTTTTTTTTTAATTTGAGAGAGATACAGAATCTTAAGCTGGCTCCAGGCTCTAAGCTGTCAGCACAGAGCCCCATGCAGGGCTCAAACTCAAGAACCGCGAGATCATGACCTAAGCCAAAGTAGGACCTTTAACCGACTGAGCCACCCAGGTGCCCCTTCATGGGATCTTTAGAACTTAAGTATTTCAAGACAAGAAGGCATTTTCCTACAGGGACTCTTGCTCTAATTAATTACTCTTTCTGTAAAGTATTTCTAGCTAGAACCAGTAGAGGCTAACACATTGGGTGACCCATGTGACCTCTCACAGGTGCTGTGTGGAGAAGTAATAGCCCAGGATTTGTCCTTAATTATCTTCGTTTTTTATGGTGTCATTTGTTCAATGATTTATTTGTTCATAGATTTATGTAAACCATTTTACATTTAGGTAAAGTGCTGACTTGAAAAGCTGTGAAGGGCACCATGAAGGGGTAGAGAGAAAGGATTATTGAGCACTTACTCTACCCTCTGGAACATAAACTTTGACTAATACGGTTGTCATTTTCCAAGGTGGCAAGAATCACTTTCACTTTATTAACACCAACCGCTTATCGGCAGGACCAGTGACCCTGCCACAGTTGTAGCTTTTGAGATTTTCCCACATCTCACACGTCCTTGGTCATTAATTTTTCTAAGGGCTGGCCAGGCTGCAGTCAAACAGGACGTTCGCCTTGTGGGGGCTCAGGACTCTTGCTCTCTTCTCTCTGCCTCAGTGACCTTATCGTATTTTGTGAGCCAAGGGAGTTAGCAACGACAGTGTTTTTTATTTCTTTGGTCATTTGTTTATGATTTATTTGTTTGTGCATTGGTTCTGCTTAACACGATATAAATGTATTATCTTATAGTTCTGGAGGTCAGAAGTCCCAAAGAGTTCTCTGGGGCTAAAAATCAAGGCTTTGGCTGGGTGGCTCAGTCGGTTGAGCGTCCGACTTCGGCTGAGGTCACGATCTCACGGTCCGTGAGTTCGAGCCCCGCGTCGGGCTCTGGGCTGATGGCTCAGAGCCTGGAGCCTGCTTCTGATTCTGTGTCTCCCTCTCTCTCTGACCCTCCCCCGTTCATGCTCTGTCTCAAAAATAAATAAACGTTAAAAAAAATTTTTAATAAAAATAAAAATCAAGGCTTTGGCAAAGCTGCATTTATTCTGGGGACTCTAGGGGAGAGTCTGTGTCCTTGTCTTTTCCGAAGGCTGCCCACATTTCTTGGCTTGTGGCCCCTCCTTCCATCTTCAAAGCACATCACTCCACATTTCTGTTGTTTATAAGCTCCCCAGTCTATGGAATTTTGTTACAGCAGCACAAACAGACTAAGACACCCTGCAAGATGACACCTTCACAGGTTTTGGAATTAGGATGTGCACATCTTTGGGGCCCATTATTCAGCCTGCCTCAGTGAGATCTTTAAGCTGTCAGCTGCCTACAGGACTGAAAGCAGTACAAATGAACGGAAAATGGAATTTTAGTTTTGGTGCTGATTTTATTAGCTCAGCTCTTGTTACCCAACTTGGCATATGGTAGCCAGAGCTAACCAGCCATGGGAACCTCAGAGAGTCTGCCGAATCCCTCTAAGGTTAAGCTGCGTAAATATTTGAAAAGGCTGGAGGCACGGGGTGCTTTTGGCTTCTCTGCTCTATGAGCTGGCCAAGATCTGTCCCGTGGCTGGTTTACTCCTTTGGGAAATTTCCAGCCATACTTCCAACATTCACATGGTGTTCCTAATGACAAAAGTCTTAAAAAACAGAAAAATCAGAGTCCATGAGAAAAAAGGAAGCTATTGCAATCAGAAAGACAAATAAAAGCCCTTTTTATACTCACCCCTATGAAAATAATTAATGCGCCAACATAGAATGGCATAATGTAGACTCTATCTTGCATTTTGCTTTTTTTGTTGCTTGTTTCAAGTTTTTAAACTCTAATTAGTTAATATGTAGTGTAATATTGGTTTCAGGAGTAGCATTCTGCTTTCAAAGAACTACATAGAATTTTTAAAGCTACTGAGTAGAATTAGGCAAGGCTATAATTTTTTTTTCCATTTAGGAGTTTATAGAATAGATTGTTATTTCACATGTCATAGAAAGTACAAATGTCCTTCTATAAGACAAGGACAAATCAAAAGTAAAAATGGACTAAATGAGCTGAGACACAGCAGTCATCTCCACCTTTAGTTAGAAACATGTTGCCTGGGGCGCCTGGGTGGCTCAGTCGGTTGAGTGTCCGACTTTGGCTCAGGTCATGATCTTGCAGTTCGTGAGTTCAAGCCCCGCGTCGGGCTCTGTGCTGACAGTTTGGAGCCTGCAACCTGTTACAGATTCTTTTGTTTCCCTCTCTCTGTCCCTTCCCCACTCATGCTCTGTCTCCCAAACATGAATAAATGTAAAAAAAAAAAAAAAAAGAAAAAAGAAATAAGAAATGTGTTGCTTAACTGTAAAGGGAGTAGTACAGGTTACTTTAAATAATACTTTACCTAAAAGCCCCTCCATTTTGACAAATCGGTGGATGTCATTATTTGATATAACTGAGTTAACAATGACCTTAAAGGTATTTTTGTGCTCGAGGAACACAGGTGGCACAATTACATTATTGCACCATCGTGTTTTTTGCATGTAGGCTCATTCTTTTTCAATGGTCTGTCACCCATAGGTGTGAGGAAATGGGAGGGTAGAAGGTAAGAAGCTAAAGGGCAGAGGGCGCCCACCTGAGCCAACAAGATGAATACCCAAGAACAGAATCCAGGTCATGTCCTGCCCACTCGTGACCTGCTAGTTGTGGGAAAGTAGTCCTGAGTGAGAGCCCTGGCTTTTCAACTGAAACTTGTCATGAGAGACACTTACTTCATTTCTCCGTGGCTATTTCTTTACCTGAAGAATATCAGTAAGAATGAGAAACTTGACCAGGGGACACTTTTCACATTTATCTGGAGTTCTAAGTTCGATTTGTGTACACACAAGTGTGGAAAGGGCTTGATGGGGTAGCTACAGAAACACAACGTAGAGTACAGAACCCAATAAGCTCTTAACAGACAGCGGGAAGATGAGCTGTAATCGAAGCTGAGGCTAGGGAAGTGTTGCCAAACTCAGAAAGACTGGTAAGGATGAAATCTGAAAGATGACCAGAATATACGATGACCTGGGTCCAGACATTTATAATTAAGTCCAGTTCACAGATGCGGACTTGAGAGCCAGACTGAGAAAAGCCAGAACCGGTCCATGTGTGGACCCAAGCTCCCCAGTTCTGGCTGCCCTTCTTGGCCACTTGCCCTGAACCAGTCTCGTGGGGCCATGGCATGTTTGAGAAGCTTACTCAGCTCTCCTTAAGTGGCTAAGTGAGTTTGCAGTCCTGGAAAGGCATAAATAATAAACATATGCATGATGAGGAAATAGAGTTTTGATATAAACTGTCAATCCTGGTGGGAAAAGTTGTATGCTTGTGCTTTTTTTTATAGGGCTTCATTCATTCAGTTTTCAATGGTTTGAAACATTTCAGACAATCTGATATACTAGAGAATTTGACATGTAATTTTAATTGTAATCCTAAGGAAGATTTAACTAATTAAGTGTGCAGTCGACATTTAAATGCAGAGGAGTTCTGATTTTCCAAATGTATAAGTTTGGTTTTTAACATATAGAAGGGCATTAAGATTTTTATCTTACTAAATGTATATTTTGATTTATTGGATAAAAGTTATCTAAATACCTAGCAAAATTGTATAATTGGATTTGTAAGACTTTTCTCTTGGGTGCCTACAAAATTCAGACTTAAGGAAAGAGCTTAACTTTCCTACATAAAGCATACAGAAGAATAAGTGCTTCTTTTTTTTTTTTTAATGTTTATCCATTTATTTTGAGAGAGAGCAAGTGCGTTCGTGGGAGCAGGGGAGGGGCAGAGAGAAAAGGAGAGAACCATTCGTGCAGAGCCTGATGTGGGGCGTGATCCCACAAACTATGAGATCATGATCCAAGCCAAAACCAAGAGCCGCCCAAATGACTGAGCCACCTAGGCACCCTAAGAATAAGTTCTTTTTTTTTTTAATGACCTACTCTTTTCACTTATTTTTATTTTTTTAAGTTCATTTATTTATTTTGAAAGAGAGTGCAAGCGGTGGAGGGGCAGAGAGAGAGAGGGAGAGAGAATCTGTGCTGTCAGCACGGAGCCCAGTGCAGGGCTGGAACTCACAAACCTTGAGATCATGACCTGAGCCAAAATCAAGAGTCAGACACTTAACCGGCTGAGCCCCTCTGGCGCCACAAGAATGAGTTCTTTATAGAAGAATACCAGCCACTGAATTCAGAAGGAATGACAGATTTGGAAAGGCATCACGCTGCAAACCTTAATAAAGCAGTGATTTGGGGCAATGACTCTCACCTGCCAAAATCAGCAGTGAAAAGCTGAAGAGTTATGTTGACAAAGGATACATCTGGCAAAACCTAAGTCCATAGATCGATCATTCTTCACATTACAAAAAGAGAAACGACCAGTTATTATGTGTCTCCTGATGCAAGTACACAACACTATATTGAATGAATTCTTGCCATAAAAGCAAACCTGAATGTAATCAAACCTCTAGATTACAGTTGCCAAATTTAGCAAATAAAAATACAAGACGACCAAATAGTGCATGGAGCATTCTTACACACACACACACACACACACAATTATTCACTGTTGAAATTCCAATTTAACTGAGTGTCCTGTATTTTCTCTGGAAACCCTACACAGCTCTGTCTACCTACCAGTTTACAGGAAATACAGAGGCATGCAATCAACAAAATCTAGAATGTAGAAAATTCTACAGGACAAATATCCTTCAACAAATAAATTGTGGAGAAACAATAGGGGATTTTTTGCTAACTGGAAGAAAAAAGTGACTTGTTCTTTGACAGGTAAATTGCAAGAATGGAAAAGAGTGGAAACCTATAGATCCTTTAGATTCAAAGAGACTGAGAGGCATAGCAATGAATTTAATGTATGGACTCTGGATCCTGATTTGGATAAACATTTGTGACACAATTTAGGAAATTTGAATGCTAACTGAATATTTAGGAATTATTGTTAAAAGTTTTAAGTGTCAAGGCGCCTCGCTGGCTCAGTTGGTAGAGCTTACGACTCTTGATCTCGGGGGTCGTGGGCACAGAATTTACTTAAACATTTTTATTATCTTTTTAATGTTTTTTTATTTATTTAGAGAGAGGGAATGAGGGGTAAAGAGAGGGGGGAGAGAGAATCCTAAGCAGGCTCTGTACCATAGACACAGAGAGTGACGCCGGGCTCAATCTCACGAATCCTGAGATCATGATCTGAGTGGAAACCGAGAGTCAGTTGCATAACCGACTAGGCCACCCAGGCGCCCCTACTTACAAAAATTTTTTTAAGTGTCATAGCTGTGCTTCACAGAACAATACTGACCTCCTGAAATACATACTGAGGTCTTATGAATGAAATGATACGATGTCCCAGATTTGCTTCAAAATAACCCTGGGGCAAGTGGGAAGAGAAAGAGGCTGGAATGAAATGACATCAGCGGGTGCTGACAGGTGTTGAAGCTGGGTGGGAAATTGTTCTTTATAGCATATGATTTTGCGGTGCCTGGCTGGCTCAGTTGGTAGAGCTTGTAACCCTGGAGTTGGAGGTTGTGAGTTTGAGTCCCATGGTGGATACAGAGATTACATTAAAAAATTAAAATCTTAAAAATTACACAAATATACCACATGATCTTTGTATATATTTGAAAAATTGTTGAAAGTTTTTAAAAGGGGTGTGTAAGAAAAACTGAGGCTTACATGTAGAACTTAAACAAAATATTAAGACACAAATATAAATTTGCATGCCTTCATAATAATTGAAAGGAATGATAAATTTAAATTACAATTTAGTGAAAATAAATGTGCTATTGTTTCCGCTATCTGTCAACAGACTCCTTGAATCCACCCAGAGGCTCCTCTGGAACCTGAGGATCCATAGATTTCAGATTAAGAACTCCAAAATTAGCATAACAAAAAAAGGTCTTGGAGGTTCCCAAGAATAGCACTGAAAGGTAGGCGGGGAGGGTCTGCTTCAAGATGGGGGGCTACGGGGAAGAAACATTAGGGAAACAGAAAAATTTATGCCCCACAGTCCTTAATTCCACAATGGCTAGAAAATATACATGAAGGCAGAAGCCTCAAGATGTAATTAGCAATTAGTGACAAAACCTGAAAATAGTAAGAGCGCGATTGGTGCACTTTCAGACTTGGTTAGAACATTTTAGCAAATATTTACAAATCCTTTCTCACAATATTTAAGGTATGATACCACAACTTATGTATGATACCATCGATAGATACATGTCATTATATATTTCTCCAAACTCCAGAGCGTGTACAACAGCAAGAGGAGCCCTAAGGTAAACCAGGGACCTTGGGTGACAACTATGTGTCAGTGCTGGGTTCATCGACTGTAATGAATGAACCACTCTGGTGGGGGATGTGGATAACGGAGAGGCTGTGACTGTGTAGGGCAGGAGGTAAACGGGAACCCTCTGTACTTTCGACTCAACTTTGCTGTGAACCTAAAATTAAAAATAAAGCCTTAAAAAACAATTTTCTTTTACATTTATTCATTTTTGAGAGACAGAGTGAGACAGGGCACCGGCAGGGGAGGGGCAGAGAGAGAAGGAGACACAGCATCTGAAGCAGGCTCCAGGCTCTGGGCTGTCAGCACAGAGCCCGATGCGGGACTCGAACCCTCCTCGAACGGTGAGATCATGACTTGAGCCGAAGTCAGTCACCTAACCGACTGAGCCACCCAGGTGCCCTGCCTATTTTTTTTTTTATGTTTATTTATTTTTGAGAGGGAGAGAGAGAAAGAGAGAGAGAGAGACAGAATCCAAACCAGGCTCCAGGCTCTGAGCTGTCAGCACAGAGCCTGACACAGGGCTCCAACTCATGAACCTGAGGCTCGAGATCATGACCTGAGATAAAGTCAGACACATAACGGACTGAGCTACCCAGGCCCTCCAAGCCTTTTTTTTTAAGTGAGGTATCACTGCCTATCTTGGTCTGCTTGCCGTTCTGAGGTAACCAGTTATCAGTTTAACACGTGTCCTTCCAGAATGTTTCCTACATATTTATAGACACATATATGCACCACATATTTATAGGGACATACATGACAGCTTTCCTGCTGTCATCTGACTGGTAAGTGACCCCTTGAGTAAAGGTTAAGTGATCATTAAGGTACTGATTGATAATACTCTGTGACCCTCTTATACAATATCTGGTAAACACACACACACACACCCATAAAATGACTTCTTCAGGATAAGAATAACTACAAAGATGCTAAGAATTTGGTTTAGTAGATAAAAACTTGGTTCGTTATTTGCAAGTGGCATTAACCTGACAAAATCTGTTGTAATCTTGGGTGAGACCCTGATGTCTAAAGGCTGGCCTGTGTGCTCAGCGAGGTCCTGCTGTAACGTTGAACATAAACACCTGCATAGAACATCAGCATCAGAGAGGGCCACTCTGAGGCCAGGATGGCACAAGACAAAAACAACAGCACTTGGGACTTACACCTGAACACAGATAAAACCCAAACAGCATCAAGCCACGAACTACAAACTACCCCCCTCGCTCAGCCAGTATGAGCAGAGGCTGCTGCTGCTTTACCAGTAACAGCTGCAGCCTCTCTCTGGTCTCCCGTCCTATAATTAAATTTTATTAATGTATCTAATCATAGAATTATCCTTGCTTCTGACAGGAATATGATATCCAACTGAGAGCAAACCTTCACTTCCATGAACCTAACAGCAAATCACCTAACACCAGTGCAAATCCCGTAATGACGTCCCACCGTCTCACAGAGCGGCCCCGCAGGGACCACGGTGAGGTTCTCCCTCTCTGCAAGGAGGAATAAAGTCAGCTTGTTTACCTACAGGTCTGGTCCTGGTGGTCTTCAGCCTCACAAGGCTTTTTTTGCTTGAAAACTTTTAAAACAGTGGATCCTGAAGTTCCTGGTTGGCTCAGTCGGTTAAGCGTTGGACTCTTGATTTCGGCCCAGGTCATCATCTCGCAGTTAACGGGATTTAGCCCGGAACTGGGCTCCGTGCCGACAGCGTGGAGCCTGCCTGGGATCCTCTCTCTCCCTTTCTGTCTCTCTCCCAAAATAAATAAACAAACTTTAAAAACAGTGCGTCCTGCCCTCCAATTCTCATAGATCAACCCTCATCAATGATTGCTTTCCACAGTGGATTTAGTGATCACCTCCCCGGTATCTATTTGCCATTTCTGTTGGTATGTACCACCAGTTTCATTCTTTTGGGTAACCATCCCCACTCAGCCTACCCGTTCAACTCATTGGCTACAAGGAGCCTTAGAGACTCGGGTCCTCTCTATGGCCAGTGAAGACCACCTCTCATGGGGAGCCACCGGGACCACACTGCAGGCACCTCTCCTGTGGCTGGGCGGACCCAGGTCCTTACCACACCCAGAGGCCCAAGAGCCTCACAGCTACACAGTATAGGAGAGGCAGGTGAACCGGGGCTGGAAATGATTATTATTTCATGTTTAAATGTGTCTGCGTGCAGTTTTTTTTTTTTGGATAAAATTGGAATTCTAACCTAAGTTCTTTATCATGTCTTTTTTTACTTAGTGTATTACCATTTGCCCCAAATTGCTCCAAATTTCTTGAATTCAAATTTCTTGGGACAGACCTCAGCTAGCCTGTGTGAGGTAAATCTCTTTTTTTGCTCTTTATATTCAATTTTGGAGACTATTTTAGACGAGTCAAGTTTTCTTGGGTGCCGTTGTTATTGGAAGGACTATGTAATATATACAATGTCAGCATTTTTTAGGGAAAGACTTTTAAGGGGCGCCTGGGTGGCTCAGTCGGTTACGCGTCCGACTTCGGCTTCGGTCACGATCTCACGGTTTGGTTCCTGAGTTTGAACCCTGCATCAGGCTCCTTGCTGACAGCTTGGAGCCTGGACCCTGCTTTGGATTCTGTGTCTCCCTCTCTCTCTGCGCCTCCCCTGCTTGCACTCTCTCTCAAAAATAAACAAACATTAAAAAATAAATAAATATGCTTTTAATTGTCACTACCTATTGCCTAAGCTATTAACCTTAAAATAATGATGACATCTGCTTACTTTGGACCACAGTGCTATTGCATCTGAAATGGAAAACACACTCATAAAATTTTTTTAGTGATAAATCTGTTCAATAGAACTCTAAAGGCATAAGCACATATTCTTTGGGTGTGGGCTTTTCTGACCCATATAAACATGTTGCCTCACTTACAGCTGTCCCATTTAAAACAAAATTGAGGGACTCAAGTGCTTTGCACCTAGCTATTTCTAACACACAAAATTCTTCTCAGTCAGGCACTGAGTAGCCAGCAAAAACTTCTCTTTTTATATTTAAAAAAAAAAGTTGCTTATTTGTTTGCTTCTGGCAAGGAATACTTATAACATTTAATATTATATTAAATCAATATTATATTAACTTAATGTTAAATTAAAATATTAATTTTCTTACATTAAAGAGTCAAAGCATAGCAAGTAAGCAAAGCATTTTTTACACAGTAAAGAATCAGTACAAAAAATTAAAAATAAAACATAAAACTCTTTTATCACCCCCAAAACCCTTCCAGGCCTATTCTCCAGAAAAAATTCTTATTAACAGTGTATGCTTCCATTTATAAATGTATATGTATACATCATTCTTCAAAAAACCAGAAATAGGACCACACTTTATACACAGTTTGGGTGTTTTCCCACTTAATATGTATGGCAGCACATATAATCTGTGTCCATGTATTTACAAGGGTGCATAATATTCCATTGTATGGACATACCACAGTTTATATAATTCGGCCCCTATTGATGAACAGTCAGGTGGTTTCATTTTTTCTGCTAGGATAAACAATGGGAAAGTGAACATTTTCATACTAATGTATTTGTGCATTTGTGTAAGCGCATCTGTGCAATAAATCCCTACTAATAAAATGGAGTCAAAGGGTTGGGTATCGGACCATTTGAGAGCTATTGCCAAATTGTTTTCTAAGAAGGCAGGGCGAGTTAACACCCTTACCTGCAGTATATGACATATACCGCATGCTGGCCAATGCTGGTTTTTTAACTTTTTTTTATCTTCGCCAGTCTGACGCGTGGGAAATGGTATGTTCTATGTGTGCCTGAGTTTTTAACCAGTACACAATGAGTGTGAGGTTACTGCCATTTCTGCGTGGGGTGACCCAATTAAATAAAATCAGGGTGGTAACAGGGATGGAGGCTATTTCAAAAGTGTATCCTTATTTAGAGGCACCTGGGTGGCTCAGTTGGTTAATCATCTGACTTCAGCTCAGGCCATGATCTCACAGTTCGTGAGTTCAAGTCCCCCATCAGGCCCCCAGCTGTCAGCACAGAGTCTGCTTGGGATCCTCTGTCCCCTTCTCTCTCTGCCCCTCCCCCCTTGCATGCTCTGTCGCTTTCAAAAATAAAATAAACATTAAAAAAAAGTTTATCCTGATTTCTACGAATGAGTGGTTGCCTTTGCAGCCTACATTGGAAGATTAATTATATGCTGAGCAGGGCTTCTGTTTCGCTTTCAGATTATTCCTTGATCTTAAAAGGTCAAGCTAAGAATTAAAGGGAACCGCTATCCTGATAACGTAAGAAATAATTACAATTTTGATTCCGTTATTTAGAAATAGCAGCACACGTCATTTGTAATCTTGACAATGACAAATCCATATTGTGTATTTATGTGAAACAGGCGGTCTCAAGAACAGGCTAAATAGAAAAATGAGTGTAGTAATTCTTCAAGCTTTTCTTTGCCTCTTATGAACAGTTTTGAAAGCAATTTATTAGGGCCACTGGGAGGAATTTTAAATCCCTTCTTGAAATACATGTAAATAATCTTTTTTATTTTGGAAGGGTTTTAGATTTACAGAAAAATTGCAAAGATGGAACAGACAGTTCCCATATACCCCACGCTCAGTTTCCCCATTTATTAACACTTGTTCCCCAATTCGTTGTTCCCCACTATCATTTTTCTGTTCCAGGATCCCATTCAGGATCCCACGTTACATTCAGCTGTCATGTCTCCTTTGGCTCCACTTGGCTGTGATAGTTTTTCTGACTTTCCTTGTTTTCGATGACCTTGACAGTTTTGAGTCCTGGCCAGGTCTTTTGTAGAAGGTCCCTCAGTTGGGATTTGTCTGATGTTTTTCTCATGATTCGACTGGGCTTAGGGATTTGACGGGGGAAGACCCCAGAGGTAAATGCCCCGTTCATCCACCATGTCAACTGTCATATTACGCTGTCAACATGACTCATCACTGCTGCTGTTGATCTCTATCACCTGGCTGAGTGAAATCCATTTATAAACCTCCTGTGTTGACATAAGCAAGGTTACAGTGATGAGCTGAGTCTTGAGTATTTCCAAAGTACATTGTGCTGGCAAGGCTGAGTATTAGGGAGCAGGAAACCCCTAATTCTCTTGGGGACCCTGCCAAGGGAGTGGAGAGAACGCTATGCCAGACTACAATGAAGTCTGAAGCAATATTGGAAATTTATAAATACAATTGTTCAAAATAACCCCAGTGAGGGAAGTACAGTAGCCTTCCCTTATTGGCAGGGCATACATTCTCAGACCCCCAGTGGATGCCTGAAACCACGGATAGAAATGAACCCTGTGTACTGTGTTGTGTTTTTTACAAACACTATAAACCACACTATGCTTTTTCCTGTGCATACGTAGCTATGATAAAGTGTAATTTATAAACTAGACACAGTAAGAGATTAACAACAATAATTAATAATAAAATGGAAAAGGGGTGTCTGGGTGGCTCAATCAGTTAAGTGTCCGACTTCGGCTCAGGTCACGATCTTGTGGTTCGTGGGTTGGAGCCCCGCAACAGGCTCTATGCTGACAGTGCAGAGCCTGGAGCCTGCTTCAGATGCTGTGTCTCCTTCTCTCTGCCCCTCCCCTCTCTCTCTCTCTCAAAAATAAACACACATAAAAAATAAATAAAATAGAATAATTATAACAATATACTGTAATAAAACTTACATGAATGTGGTCTCTCAAAATATATTTTTTTGAGAGAGAGAGCAGGGGAGGAGCAGAGAGAGGGCAGGATTCAGAGAGGCTGAATCCCAAGCAGGCTCCACGCTCAGTGCTGAGCCCGACACGGGGGGCTCAATTCCACGACCTTGGGGTCATGACCTGAGCCGAAATCAAGAGTCAGATGCTGCACCGGCTGAGTCACCCAGGCGCCCCTCTCTCTCAAAATATCTTAACTGTACCGTACTCGCCCCTCTTGTGATAATGGGAGATGATAAGGTGCCCACGTGACGAGATGAAGGAGGTGAATGACGTGGGTGTTGTGAGGCAGCGACAGGCTACTGTTGACCTTCTGACCACACATCAGAAGGAGGAAGCGTTGCTCCTGGATGGGAGTCGACCGTGGGTAGCTGAGACCACGGAAAGTGAAACAGCAGATAAGGGGGGACTACTGTACTGGTACTCACGCTCTGCAGAGGAGAAAACCGAGGCACGGCGCCAAGGATACAGGCGAGATGCGCCGGAGACCACGCGGCCTGGGCACAGGGTCCAAGTTCAGACCGCTGGGTGCAGAGCCTTGCCAATGCTCTCACTAGTCTTAACTTGCATTTCCCAGACTATTAGTGAGACTGGATTATCTTTCCTTTGGTTTAACAGCCAATGGACTTCTTTTCAAGAATTCTGTTTGGACAAGGGATACAAAGGAGGACCCCAGGGGGACATACAGGGTGAGAGCCGAAGTCAGAGCTGCCAGAGACACGGAGGGGTGGCGCCCGTGCTGGTGCCAGCAGCTGGACTAATTTCAGGGCACAATTTTGGTTATGTCCCTGGGCTGGGCTTGCCAGATTCAGCACACACACAAAAAAACAAGATCCCCGCTTAAATCTGAACTTCAGATTAACCACAAATAAGCATGTTCCGACTGAAATTCAAATTTGCCTGGGCATCCAGTATCTTATCTGGCAACCTACCCTCTGGCTACGGTGGCACCCTTCACCCCAGGCCTGATGTCCTAGCCCACCTGGAGCTTCTGTGACTTACTTCTCTTTCATAAATCTCTTCCCTGCTTCAAAAAGCTATGGAAGAGTCTGTCTGTCGTGTGACACTAAAACCTCTTACACTGTGACTCCATCAGTGCGGGAAGATCAGTGAAAGATCTGGAAGGTTTCAAGAAAAGATGAGGAGAGTACACAATTCTTCACGGAAGAGAAAAGCACTGCGTGCTTACCTCTGCAAAGTGTCTTTCCAGAGAATTCCGCTCAAGGTGTCATTATGAAACAAATTGTTAACACTTGCTTGCCTCCAGTGCTTATGTTACACTGAACTTACGTTACACCTGAAATGCCCAGGCTTTGGAGTTAGTGACTCCTGGAATAGTTCTGCACCTTTACTTTACAGAAGAATGATTAGATTTACAGGAGTCCTGTGCCCTCTCTGCAGTCACACAGCAAAGCCGGGATGAGAAAAAAGGTCTCCATAGTCACAGACACCCATCCCGACTGCTCCAAATCTGTAACCCGAAAGCCCTCCTTATAGCGCACACTAAGATGCAAGATCATAAAACAGCCAGAGTTGTGTCCCATAGTGTGTCCCTGTAAAGGGTAGCACAGTGCCTGAAACCCAACAGATACGTGTTAAGTGAACGGGTGGAAAAGTGGAGTCAGAACCAGTGGAATATCCTTTAAGAAAATACTCCATTAAGCGTTAATGTATTGAGGCACATTTTTGCAAACCCAAAGTTGATCTTGGCACAAAAGGACATCATGAAGCAGACAGAGGGAAAGGCAGTGATTTTCCTTCATCAAGATTCCTATGGTTCTGGTGCAGCCTCCTAATCAATGCAAGAATCTCCTCCACGACACCCTTGGCAGGGGCTACCAACTCTTCCAGTGATGGGAACTTGCTGACTTTTGCTGAACAATTTCAAGTTCAAGTCTCCCCTGTTGTAATCCAGGAACACCCCACCCCCCTTCCCCCATCCTGCTGAAGTCACTTTTATATTTAACATCTCAGGAAGGCAGTTCTGGGCTGCCTCCCCTCGCGCTCTCACAGATTTCCCGGAACTCACCGTTGATCCAGGCAGTTCAGGCTGCGGCTTGCTTGCTCAGACCTCAGCACCCACATTCATTCCTTCTTTCACCCATCAGTCCATCCTGAACCTCACCCCTCTTCTTTCATTCCTTCGCACCCCGGTGACACAAAGTTACCGTGTGGCAAAGGGTTACCAGCAGTTGAGGTTAAGTACGGCTCAGAATGGGGAATGACTTCAAGTTGAATGTGGAGTATCAGTGCTCTGAAAAACTTTTCAGCCATTCCCCACCTCAGGAAATTTCTGGGCGTGTCCCTCTGTGGAGTGAGACCTTCTGCCGAGTTTCTCTCTTCTCCCCAAAGCTCTCCAGGGAACGTGCAAGCTCTCTCATCCGATTCGACAGGAAATTGAAGCTTTGTTTTGTGTGTCTCTTCTCTGACCTGCCCAGAGACGGCTCACCTCTCACACCCAAAGAGGCTCGTTGGGAGTTACATTATACCCATATGTGCAAGCCATTACAATCAACTGTTGTCATTTCTTCCTGCTATTCTTCCACGAACTTGAATTCTGCTCCCTTGCAACCTGTTTCTGTTCATCCTACTTTGGGCGTCCGGAACTACAGATTAAATCCGTCAGCCACTGAAAGTCCGTGTTTCATGTCTTCTCTTTATCTTCTCTTCATCAGGTCAAAAATTTTCCAACTTTTACAATAATTCTTCATTGTATATAGTTTCCAAACCCTTCACCACCTTGCTTATTGCTTGAACTCTGTTTCTCTAAAAATGCCCAGGAATTGAACACAATGATCCATAACTGTGCCTAAACAGGACTATTACCTCCCCCCATCCAAACAATAAAGGCTGAGAGTTTGTTGACTTTTGGCCATAAATACACATTGTTGGCACATACTACACATGCAGTTAGCTAGACCCTCTAGACCTTTTCTGTACGAACCCCTGCATCCTGTACTTCTACAGCTAATTATTTCTAACTAACTGGATTTTGTATGTATCCTTCATAAAACTCATCTTTTTAGTCAGGACCCATGACGATAATTGCTGATTTTTTTTTTTTCAAGAAGCTTATTTTCTTCTAGTCATCTCTATGCCCAGCATGGGGCTCAAACTCAAGAGTCGCAAGCTCTGCCGACTGAGCCAGCCAGGCGCCCTTTAAATCATGATTTGATGCAATCATCCAATGTCCGAATTACGCATCTCAGCTCTGTGTCACGGACAAATGTTAAACAAATAAAGACGTTTTCATATAAGCCATCCATCAGGAATTGTTGTACATTCTTGCTGTTAAAGCAATGTGAGTGAAGTAAGTCAGGCTAACCTACAGGAAACCCTCGTTCTAATCCCAGCTTCATTATTCAGAATGGCTGTGGGTCTCAGTCTTCCCAAATGTAAAATGCGCTGTGTTCCTGGTAGGGTTGGTGAAGGTCAATGGCGAGAGCACATAAGAAGACATACACCTGACTCCAGATTAAGGTTGTTATTTTATTTTCTCCTTATTTCAGCTTCTGCCTTTCTCACTGACTTCCAGATTTGATATTGGTAGAATCCTCTGCACCGCCTCACCCACCAGGCTCCTAGACTTGGTTTGACCGCATCCATCTTCCTCATTTATAAATTTTAACAAGCTTTCTCATTTAAAAAGGCAATTTAAAATTAATGTTAAAAGGCCAGGTTTTAGCAGTATGTGAGAAATGTTCATACTCGCAAAGGTGCAGGGCAGGATTTGAAACAACTTTTCTGATGATACATGTTTGTTCAATCACTGGATCAATCTAGGGTGAATTACATACAGGTGAGCAGATCTTCCATTTCACAAGTACAGAAACAGGTATAGGCTAGTCTGGATTAACCTTTATCCTCAACCTCATTTCAGGCCGAGGAACTGAGCAGATTCTTCAAATGAGGTCTCTGCTGCCACCTAGTGGTAATAATTTCTCAGCTTTAAATTTGTAAATGTTCAGGAAATTGTGGGCTCTAAAAATTACACCTTGAGCTCCACTCTGCCATCTCTACCTCAGATTTTCCAACTATTTCGGAGCCTTTTGTGGGAAAAACCAAGAATATCCTCTATTCGTACTGCAAAAAAACATTTACACTCTGTTGTCAAATGTGTCTAAAATGTTTGATTCCTTTAAGGTACAGATTGGCCCAAGCCTTTTAAAGCCAGCAAAAACATTTTCCAGATGGGAAAGAAAACTCAGCTCTGTTGGTTTTGTTTTGTCTTTTTTTCCATTTCTGATTTCCATTAGGAAAAGAATCAAAAACATAGTACTGCAGAGTGTTCTCAATTAAGAAAGTCACAGAAGAAAGTAATGTCTGGTCTGGCCTGGGGTCTTTAAGCCAGAGTCAGTCCCACCGTGGACCAGGGAGTTCTAGCAAACTTTCAACCTTCTGAAATCACTGGGGGGTGAGAGAGAATGTCTTCCTGAAGGGCAGTCCAGAGCCATGGCAGTCAAGAGCTAAGTTCAATGACAAAACATAGGTCATTTTTTTTTTCAACACAGGCCATGTAATCTAATCATTTTCTCTTCCTTTATATTGTGTCTTGGCTTAATATAGCAAAATAAAGGTAGTAATTAGAGATTGTTTTCAGATTATGTTACTGTAAGAAAATTTTTATGGTAGAAGAAATGTACTTTTCTTACCGTTTTTCTGTTAGTTCAGTCTGGAAGAGTTTATCCATAGATCTTACCTGAACACAAACAGTCAATCTCCCCAGTGGCAGCACTGGGGACTTCTGATATCTGGTTTCAGAGGCAATAACCAGTCTCCCAGGATGAGTTGTATATTTTCAAAGTGATGGCAGACATCACATTTGCCTCTATTCCTAAGAGTTTTAACTGCTTTTTGACCACAGGTATTACTGGAAAACAATTACAACCACCATAAGGGAAGAGAGTGGAAGGTCTAAAATCGGAATGAGAAACTAGAACCTAAGGTCGATGAACCACCATGCAGAGTTACCATGGGGCTCATTTAAGACTGCACCATCCCAGGGGAGCCTGGGTGGCTCAGTCGGTCAAGTGTCCAACTTCAGCTCAGGTCGTAATCTCACAGTCTGTGGGATTGAGCCCCGCATCAGGTTCTGTGCTGACAGCTCAGAGCCTGGAGCCTGCTTCGGATTCTGTGTCTCCCTCCCTTCCTCTGCCCCTCCCCCGCTCTCACTCTGTCTCTCTCAAAAATAAATGAAATATTAAAAAAATGTTTGTTTAATCCTTGTCAAGAGATTCTAACATCTACTCATCGCTGTGTTGGGTCAGTTGACTGTCTTTTCTATTTGAGTTGTGTCAGCCTGGCTCTTGGTGTAACAGATGATTTTCTATTGTATCCAGGACATTTCGGCTAGTCTGTTAGGAGGCGCTGGGTCCTATTTAAGTCTTATGTTTTAGCAAGCAGTCACCCTGTTCACGTTTAAGGTTTATAGGTGGGCCTGTCCTACTTTTTTGGACTGTGGTTCCAATGACAATTTAATTTTCAGAGACTCTGTGCTATTATTTTAGGGTGCTTAATTTATCTGGTGCCACTGGGGCTCCGCTGGTCCCAGCCGGTGCTGCCTGAGGGGACCAAAGGAGTATTCCAGGCCGACTCTCTGGTCTCTGCAGGCATGTGGATAAAGAGACTTCCTGAACCAGGTGCTGGTCATGTTGAGATTCCTCTGCCGGAGTCTCCAGCCACCTGGTGCCTCAGTGGGGGACTGCTTGGTGTCAGCGAGTTCCCGACCAATCTTTTGCTGGGGCTATTGCCTCACCTGGTGTTGGTAGAGCTCTTGTTCCACCTGGGCTGCCTTCTACTGCTCGGGTGGCGGCTGGAAAATGCGGGGTGCAGGTCGCTTCCTTCAGTTGGGTGAGGGGTTGTAAAATGTCCTCCCTCTATGTCGTTCCTCTAGCCCTGGTGTCTTTACCAGTTCACCTTTCTTTTTCCACCTTGCAGAGTTCTCTGGTCGTCTCCTGCATTGTTTCCAGAGTTAAGAGCTGTACTTTGCGGGGAAGAGCAGGGAGAGGCAAGTCTACCCTCTCCTGTCCAGACCAGAACCCCTGGCCCATGGCCGTACCAGTTTTGATATTTCCTAGGTAGTGTTGCTGCAAACGGGAAGTTCTTCTTTGACATCTGGAGGGATGTTATAAAGTATTTTCATAAAGTGAGAAAGGCTAATTGCAGTGTAAAGCGTATAATATGACCACATTATTCTACACACAAAAAACAACTTGTATTTGTTTGCATATTCGTATGTGAGAAAAGTGTGTAAGGATAAGCACAAGCTTGCTAACACTAGTTGTTGGGGAGAGTTTGTTTGTTTGTTTCCATGTATTTTTCCACCGATTGCAGTGAAAACTTTCTTGAAGAAGAAATTAAAATAATTTTTAAAAATCAATTCTGAAGGGGCACCTGGGTGGCTCAGCCAGTTGAGCAGCTGACTTTTGTTCAGGTCATGATCTCGCAGTTTGTGAGTTTGAGCCCCACGTTGGGCTCTGTGCTGACAGCTCAGAGCCTGGAGCCTGCTTCAGATTCTGTGTCTCCTTCTCCTTCTCTGTCCCTCCCTCTCGTGTGTGTGTGTGTGTGTGTGTGTGTGTGTGTGCATGCGCACTCTCACTATCTCTCTCCCAAAAATAAACATTTAAAAAAATCAATTCTGAAGACTGGACACAACCCAAATGTCCTTCAAAAGGTGAACAGTTAAACACTGTGGTCCATCCATACCATGGAATATACTAAGCAATAAAAGGAGACAAGCTGTTGATACACATAAGCAACGTGGTTGGATCTCGGGGGAATTACGATGAAGAGCCAAACTCAAAAGATTACATGCTGTATAATTCCATTTTTAGAACATTCTTGAAACTCTACAATCCCAGATCTGGACAACAAATTAGTAGGTGCCAGGAGCTTAGGAGGTGTGTGTGTGTGTGTGTGTGTGTGTGTGTGTGTGTGTAACTGTGGCTATCACAGGGCAGCACAAAGGACCACTGCTCTGTATGTGGACTGTGGTAGTGGCAGATACACAAATCTACTGATGATAAAATTGCAGAGAAATTAAACACGCGCGCACACACACATACACATACACGAGTGCATGTAAAACTGGTGAATAAGGTTGAAGGATAGTACCAAAGTAAATTTCCTAATTGTGATATTTACTACAATTACACAAGACGAAGCCACAGGGAGAAAGTGGATGAAGAATATACCACGTCACTCTGTATTATTTCTTACAACCGTATGTGAATCTACAATGACCTAAAAACAGAAGTTTAAAAGAACAAATTCTGGCACAATAGGATAGTGGTACAGAGAAGTATAAGCTCCCCGTGCTTAAGTGTTCTTAGTGACAGCTGCTCTCCCCGTCTGGGAGGCAGTACTGAGGCTAAGCATTCTTCCCAAGGAGATGGTTTTCATCTCCTTTTGCCTTAGTGTCTGTATTCCCACTGTTGCCATCCTAATTAAGGCACAGAAATGGACTTCTAACCACTGTCCCTTTCTACTGTCTCTTCACCTGTAATGTGCACATGGTCAAATTAAAACCTGACCTGTCACTCTCCCGTTTAACTCTCCTTGATGGCTCCCCATCTTCTACAGCAGTTAGTTATTTCTCAGGTGAGATCTTCAAACCATGGGTGTTCCCAGTTGGTCTGCAGGTCAAGCCTTCAAAGGTAAAAAGATAATTTGGTGTGTGTATATGTTTTCTCAAATTTGATACATAATATTAGCTATGATTTTAATATGTTCTTAATGATATCCTCAAAGATTGCACATGAGCATATAAAGACTATATTGCCATTTCATCTTGTCTCCAAATGACTATGCTATTACATTTGCATTTTCATTATTACTAGTACGTAACAGACCTCCAATTTGCAAAAATAGATCAATGGCTTAAAAAGGTTAAAAAATTTGACAATAGTGATACAAGTGGACTGATTAACTTTCTTACACCACATACAAAAATAAAAAATGGATTTAAGACCTAAATGGAAGACATGAAACCATTAAACTCCTAGAAGAAAATATAGGCAACAATTGATTTGATATTGGCTGTCACAATATTTTTCCAGATATGTCTCCTGGGGCAAGGGAAACAAAAGCAAAAATAAACTATTGGGACTACACCAAAATAAAAAGCTTTTTCACAGTAACGGAAACTATCAACAAAATGAAAACCTACTGAATGGGAGAAGATATTTACAGATGACGTATCTGATAAAGGGTTAATATCCAAAATACATAAAGACATATACAACTCAACAGTTGAGCAAAAAAAAAAAAAAAAAAAAAAAAAAAAAGCCCAAATAAATATGGGCAGAGAACTTGAATAGATATTTTTCCAAAGAAGATATACAGATGGCCAACAGACACATGAAAAGATGCTCAACATCACAAATCATAAGGGAAATATGAATCAAACCCACAATGAGATATCTCCTTACACCTGTTGGAAGGGCTAGAATCAAAAGACAAGAAATAACAGGTGTTGGCGAGGGTATGGAGAAAAAGGAACATTCATGTACTGTTGGTGGGAATATAAATTGGTACAACCACTGTGGAAAACAGTATAGAGCCTCCCCCCAAAATTAAAAATAGAAATACCATATGATCCAGTAATTCCACTACTCAGTATTTATCCAGAAAAAACAAAAACACTAACTTGAAAAAAATATACGCTTATGCAGCATTATTTATAATAGTCAAGACATGGAAGATGTTATGTACAATACCAAAGTGTCCATCCATAGATGAATGGGTAAAGAAGATGTGATAAATACCATATAAGGAACCTAGAAAACAAATGAATAATAAAAACAACAACAACACCCATAAATACAGAGAGCAAATTGATGGTTGCCAGAAGGGAGGGGGCAGGGTCATAGGCAAGATAGGTGAAGGACAGTGGGAGGTACAGGGTTCCAGTTATAGAATGAGTAAGTCACAGAGATAAAAGGCACAGCCTAGGAAGTATGGTCAAAGGTATTGTAAGAGCGTTGTATGATGCAGATGATAGCTACATTTGTGGTGAGCATAGCATAATGCATAGAGTTGTCAAATCACTATGTTGTACCCCTGAAACTAGTAACATTATGTGTCAACGACACTTCAATTTAAGAGTTCAAGTTTACTCCACTTTCTTACTTTTTTTAATTAAAACATTATAATGTATTTATTTTTGAAAGAGAGAGTGAGACAGTGAGCGCAAGCAGGGGACGGGTAGAGAGAGAGGGAGACACAGAATCCGAAGCAGGTTCCAGGCTCTGAGCTGTCAGTACAGAGCCCAACATGAGCTCGAACTCACAAACCTCAAGACCATGAGGTCTTAACTGAAGTTGGATGTTTAACCAACTGAGCCACCCAGCTGCCCCTCACTTTCTTATTTTTTTTATTCAACACTTCCAAACATCACTCGGTGCTCATCACAAGTGCACTCCTTAATTCCCATCACCTATTTAACCCATCCCCCCACCTACCTCCCCTCTGGTAACCATCAGTTTGTTCTCTATAGTTAAAAGTCTATTTCTTGGTTTACCTCTCTCTCTCTCTCTTGCCTTTATTTCTTAAATTCCACATGAGTGAGATCATATGGTATTTGTCGTTCTCTTATTGGCTTATTTCACTTAGCATAATACTCTCTAGCTCCATCCACATTGCTGTAAATAGCAAGATTTCATTCTTTTTTTTTTTCTTATGGCTGAGAAATATTTCATTGTGTGTATCTACCACATCTTTATCCATTCATCAATGAATGGACACTTGGGCTGTTTCCATAATTTGGCTATTGTAGATAATGCTGCTATCCCTTTGAATGTATGTGCATGTATCCCTTTGAATAAGTATTTTTGTATTCTTTAGGTAAATACCTAGTAGTGCAATTGCTGGATTGTAGTTCTATTTTTAACATATTGAGACACCTCCATACTGTTTCCACAGTGGCTGCACCAGTTTGCACTTCCACCAAAAGTGCAAAAGCGTTCCCTTTTCTCCACATCCTTGCCAACACCTGTTAATTCTTGTGTTGTTGAGCTCAGCCATTCTGACAGGTGTAAGGTGATCTCATTGTAGTACCAATTTACATTTCCCTGATGATGAGCAGTGTTGAGTATCTTTTTATGTCTGTTGGCCATCTGTTTATCTTCTTTGGAAAAATGTTTATTCATGTCCTCTGCCCATGTTTTTAAAAAGTTTATTTTTGAGAGAGAGAGAGAAAGAGAGTGAGTGAGTAGGGGAGGGGCAGAGAGAGAGGGAGAGAGAAAATCCCAAGCAGGCTCTACGTTGTTAGCACAGAGCTCCATGTGGAGCTCAGTCTCACAAACAGTGAGCTCATGACCTGAGCCGAAATCAAGAGTTGGATGCTAATTGACTGAGCCACCCTGGTGCCCCTTCTGCCCATTTTTAAATTGGATTATTGAATTCTCGGGTGTTGAGTTTTATAAGTTCTTCATATTGTATACTAACCCTATAAAGGGTTATTTGCAAATATCTTCTCCCATTCCATAGGTTGCCTTTTAGTTTTGTTGATGGTTTCATACACTGTGCAGAAGCTTTTAATTATGATATAATCCCAATAGTTTATTTTTGCTTTTGTTTCCCTTGCCTCAGGAAACATATCTAGAGAGAAGCTGCTATGGCCAAGGTCAAAGAAGTTGCTGTCTGTGTTTCCTTCTATGATTTTTATGGTTTCGGATCTCACATTTAGGTCTTTCGTCCATTTTGAATTTATTTTTGTGTATGGGGTAGAAATGGTCCAGTTTCATGCTTTTGCATGTAGCTGTCCAGTTTTCCCAAAACCATTTGTTGAAGAGACTTTTTCCCCTTGAATATTCTTTCCTGCTTTGTAGAAGATTAACTGACCATATAACTGTGGGTTCATTTCTGGATTTTCTATTCTGTTCCATTGATCTTTGTGTCTATTTTTGTGCAGGTACCATACTGTCTTGATTACTACAGCTTTGTAATATAACCTGAAGTTGGGAATTGTGATGCCTCCAGCTTTGCTCTTCCTTTTCAAGATCGCTTTGACTACTTAGGGTCTTTTGTGCTTCCACACAAATTTTAGGATTGTGTGTTCTAGCTCTGTGAAGAATGCTGTTGGTATTTTGATAGGAATTACATTAAATGTGTGGATTGCTTTGAGCAGGATAGACATTTTAACAATATTTGTTCTTCAAATCCATGAACGTTGAATGTATTTCCATTTCTTGAATTCCATCGTCTTGAATTTCTTTCATCAGTATTTCATAGTTTGCAGAATACGGGTCTTTCACCTCTTTGATTAGGTTTATTCTACTCTGATTAGGTTTATTCTTATTGGTTTGGTACAATTGTAAATGGGATTGATTCCTTAATTTCTCTTTCTGCTGCTTCCTCATTGATGTACAGAAACAACAGATTTCTGTATGTTGATGTTGTATCCTGTGACTTTAGTGAGTTTGTTTATCAGTTCAAGCAGTTTTTTGGTGGAGTCTTTAAGGTTTCCTATATATGGTGTCATGTCATCTGCAAATAGTGAAAGTTTGACTTCTTCCTTGCCTTTTATTTCTTTTTGTTGTGTGATTGCTGCTGCTAGGACTTCTAATACTATATTGAATAAAAGTGGTGAGAGTAGACATCCCTGCCTTGTTCCTGACCATAGAGGAAAAGCTCTTTAGTTTTTCCCCATTTATATTAGCTGTGAGTTTTTCATATATGGCCTTTATTATGTTGAGGTATGTTCCCTCTAAACCCACTTTGTTAAAAGTTTTTATCATGAATGGATGTTGTACTTCTTGTCAAATGCTTTTTCTACACCTACTGAAATAATTTTATGGCTCTAACCCCCTATTAATGTGAAATATCACACTGATTGATTTGCAAATATTGAACCACCCTTGCAAACCAGGAATAAATCCCACTTGATTGTGGTGAATGACTTTTCTTTAAGATATTGTTGGATTCAGTTTGCTAGCATTTTAATGAGAATTTTTACAACTGTGTTCATCAGGGATATGGGCCTATAGTTCTCTTTTTTAGCAGTGTCTTTATCTGGTTTTGGTATGATGATAATGTGGGCCTCGTAGAATAAATTTGGAACTTTTCCTTCCTTTTCTATTTTTTGGAAGTTTGACAAAATAGGTTTTAACTTTTTTTTTTTTTTTTTAAATTTCTGGAAGAATTTGCCTGTGAAGCCATCTGGTCCTGGACTTTTGTTTGTTGGGGGTGTTTTGATTACTGACTCAATTTCCTTGCTAGTTATCGGTCTGTTCAAGGTTTCTATTGCTTCCTATTTCAGTTTTGGTAATTTATATGTTTCTAGGAATTTATCCATTTCTTCTACATTGTCCAATTTGTTCACATATAAATTTTCAAGATACTCTCTTATAATTGTTTCTATTTCTGTGATGTTGGTTGTTATTTCTCTCTCATTTGTGATTTTATTTATTTGGGCCCTTTCTCTTTTCTTTTTGATAAGTCTGGCTAGAGGTTTATCAATTTTATTGATTTTTTTCAAAGAACCAGTTCCTGGTTTCATTGATCTGTGTTGTTTTTTTTTTTTTAATGTTTACTTGTTTTTGAGAGTGTGTGTGTGAGCAGAGGAGGAGCAGAGAGAGAGGTAGACACAGAATCTGAAGCAGGCTCCAGGCTCTGAGCTGTCAGCACAGAGCCCGACGCGAACTTGTGAACTGTGAGATCATGACCTGAACTAATAATGTCTAACTGACTGAGCCACCCAGTTGCCCCTCTGTTTTATTTATGGATTTTTTAGTTTCTATATTATTTATTTCTGCTCCAATCTTTAGGATTTCCTTCCTTCTGATGGCTTTAGGCTTCCTTTATTGTTCTTTTCTAGCTCCCTTAGGTGTTAGGTTAGGTTAGGTTAAGACTTTTCTTGCTTCCTGAGGTAGCCCTGTATTGCTATAAACTTCCCTCTTAGGACTGCTTTTGCCACATCCCAAAGGTTTTGGACAACTCTTTTCATTTTGTTTCCACATATTTTTTTAGTTTCTTTTCCTAGATGACTCATTCATCGTTTAGTAAGATGTTATTTAACCTCCATTTATTTTTGATCTTTCCAGATTTTTCCTTGTGGTTGACTTCTAGTTTCATAGTGTTGTTGTTAGAAAAGGTGCATGGTATGACTTTAATCTTCTTGTGTTTGCTATGACCTGTTTTGTGGCCTAATATGTGATCTATTCTGGAGAACGCTCCATGTACACTTGAAAGAATGTATTTTTAAGTCCATTCTGTCACCCTATGTCTTTTGACTGGAGCATTTAGTCCATTCACAGTAATTATTGATAGACATGTATTTATTGCCATTTTATTACTTGTTTTGTGGTTGTTTCTGGAGATTTTCCCTGATCCTTTCTTGTTTTTCTCTCCTTCATGGTTTGCTGATTTTCTTTAGTGGTATATTTGGATTTCTTTCTCTTTACTCTTTGCATATTTATTAGTGGTTTTTGATATATGGTTACCAATAGGTTTGTATATAAAATCTGCATATAGCAGTCTATATTAAGTTGATGGTCATTTAGGTTTGAATCCATTCTTTTCTCCTTTCCTTCCCATGTTTTAGGTATATGCTAATGTATTTTACATCTTTTTTTTGTGTGAGTTCCTTGACTGATTTTTTTTTTTTTTTTTACAGAAATAGTCATTTTTACTGCTTTGTGTTTCCCACCTTTATTGTCACTTTTGGTCTCTCCTTTCCACTCAAAGAGACCTCTTTAATATTTCTTGCAGGGCTGGTTAATGGTCACAAACTCCTTTGGTTTTTGTCTGGGAAACTCTTTATCCCTCCTTCTATTCTGAATTATAGACTTGCTGGAGGCAATATGTTTGGCTGCAGATTTTTTCCATTCAGCACTTTGAATATATCATGCCACTACCTTCTGACTTGCCAAGTTTCTTTTGAAAATTTTACAAATTTAATTTTACAAATTTAATTTTACAAATTAATTTTACAAATTTTAAAATTTAATTACAATGTATTTTACAAATTTAATTTTTACAAATTTTACAAATTTAATTACAAATTTTACAAATTTGATTACAATGTATCTTGCTGTGGGCCTGCTGTCGTTGATTTTGATGAGAGTTCTCTGTGCCTCCTGGATCTGTATATCTGTTTCCCTACCCAGATTAGGGAAGTTTTCAGCTATTTTTTATCAAATAGTCTGCCCCCTTTCTCTTCTTCTTCTGGGACTCCTGGAGTCACTGAATTCCCTAGGTCTATCCTCATTTTGCATAATTTTCTTCTCTTCTGTTCAGTTTCATTGCTTTCCACTACTGTCTTCTAGGTCATTAATTTGCTCCTCTGCTTCTTCCAGCCTGCTGCTGCTCATTGCATCATGTGTATTCCTAATCTCATTTTTTTTGCACCCTTCATCTCTGATTCTTTTTTAACTCTTTTATCTCTGTGGCAAGTGTCTCACTGATGTCTTCCATTCTTTTCTCAAGCCCAGTAATTATACTTATGATCGTTGCTTTAAATACTCCATCAGGCATGTTACATATATCTGTTTCATTTAGATCTCTGGCTGTGGCCTTCTCTTCTCTCATTTGGGATAAATTCCCGCCTTCACATTTTGTCTAAGCCTCTTCCTTCTTCTCTGTGTTAGAAAAGCCAGTTATGTCTCCTGTTTGTGAAAGTAATGGCCTTATGAAGAAGAGGTCATGTAGTGCTCAGAGCCTGGCACTTCAGGGAGTGTCTCTAGTGTGTGGTCTGCTGTTGTGTTCTGGATGCTCTATCCTTCAGGTCAATCGTTGCAGAGGCTCTCTGCCTACGGTGGGCAGTGTTTGGTCCCTGGCTTGAATGTGGCAAGTTTTAACTAGGAGTGCTCTGGTCTGCTTGTGAAATGAGACCAGTTACTGCCTCCACTGGAACTAAGACACCTGCAAAATTCTTGTTAGGAGACATGGTATGGGGACAGGTTTGTGCTAGTCTTTTGGGGGAGGGGCCTGCCACAATGGACTGAGATATGCATGACTGAGAAAGGCAGTTCCACTGGAAGGGGGGGGACTTAGTGTAAGCAAATTGGGCAGCCACTGTCTGTGTTACACTGCTTCCCATTGGTCGGTGTGTTTATGCTGAGGGGGAGGGAAATGATGCCAGTCAGCTCCTTTGTTCCTGGAGAGGTGTCTCTGTGAACACTGCCTCTTCAGAGATGTGCTCTAAGAACAGCAAATACTCTCCCGACTGTGTACCCTAGGCACTCTTCCAATCAGTTCCCATGCGGTATGCCCCTGGATTGTTTCCCTCCAGGAGCAGCACAGTGTCTTCCACGGTCTATCCCAGCCAAGTCCACTGACCTTTAAAACTCCAGGCTTTAAGCCCTACTGGTTGCAAGCACTCATGAAATTCGGCCCCTCTCATTTTCTAAGCCAACAGTCTTGGGGAAATATTCCCCTAATGCATCCGCCTGTGTGCTCTTCTCTCTCATCCTTCTCTACGGCCACAACTCCCTCTCCTCTGCAGCAGCCATGGTCCATTTCCCCCCTAAACCATGCCTCTGCACTTCCTACCTTCTTCAGTGTGTCCTCTTCTCTACCTTTAGTTGTGGAGTTTGTTCTGGCAGTCTTCAGGTCGGTTTCTGGGGTATTTAGGATGACTTGATATTTATCTAATTGTGTTCGTGGGACAAGGTGAGCCTAGGGTCCTCCCAATCTGCCACCTTGAAATGCAAATATTCTTAAAATATTAGACTTTGGAAAAAAATATATATATTAGGCTTTTGTTCTGGTAACTTAGAAATTCAAAAGGAACACACGTGTTGAAAGAAGAGATTATGTAATCTTTTACTTCTGTATGTATGTATGTATGTATGTATGTATGTATGTATGTATTTATAGAGAGCCCATGAGTGGGATAGGGGCAGAGAGAGAATGAGAATCCCATGCAGGTTCTATGCCCAGTGCTGGATCCCATGACCATGACATCATGACCTGAGCTGATACCAAGAATCAGATGTTCAACTCACTGAGCCACCCAGGCACCCCAACATTATGTAATCTTTTAAGCTTTAAATTTCTTAACACTCATTATGATGATTTTTTAGTTTTAGAAGACAAGGTTATTCTAATAAACTAAAACAATAAAAACATCTAATTCTTGATGAGGACAGATAGGGACAGATTTTACATTAGTTTGAGCAGTGGGGAACAAGAAAAGATTGTTCTCTGCAAATGGTGTGACTTCACTGAAGAAGGTAACAGATCTTAGTATAAATATCTTAGTATAAATGGCCATCCTGTGATGGCCATTACAGCAGCCTCAACGCAAATGAAAAACAGACAGTGGAGAAATTCGGGCTTCCTGGGCCACGTCCTTTATCAGCCTCCCAACCTACCTGTTGCACCTCGTTTCTCAGCTCAGTCTGCGGAGATGCTGGCATCTGACCTTGGTCAGAGCCCAGGCTATATACCTCTGCTCTCACACTGCACACAATCTAGGCTTCTCTTACATCACGGTGCTCTGTGCCTGGCAACATAGGGGACAAAGTAGATGCATCATCCTGAACAGTGTTTTCCAAATGTTTTGACCACAACCCTCAGTTAGAAATGAAGTTATGTTGTGCATATACGCTCATAAACAAGTTACACAAAATGATATTCACTGTATGCATGGTATATGTTCATCTTTTCTCTTCTACTCTACTTCAATTTTTTTAAATGCTAGTTTTTATCCACTAAATCAATGTCACAATCCATTATTGGGTCCTGACCTACAGTTTAAAACATAGTGATGCATGACATGTTTTGAGACATGTTGTTATATTTCTTAAGTTAATCAATTTGGAACAGAAAAATTCTTAAAAAAAAAAAAAGTTCGTTTATTTTTGGGGGGAGTGGGGAGGAGATCTGAAAGGGAGAGAGAGGATCCCAAGCAGGCTCTGAACTTTCAACACAGAGCCTGACGCAGGACTCAATCTCATGAACCGTGAGATCATGACCTGAGCTGAAATCAAGAGCTGGATGCTTAACTCTGACTGAGCCACCCAGGCACCCCTGAAACTATAAAATTCTAAGAAACAAATATATATTTCAGTAGCAATGTGAAAAAAAAAAAATTTCCCTGGCACATATGTGAAGAGTTTGAAAATTGTTCTGGAGAATAAAATAGGTGGACAGGTGAGTCACAGTCACTTGGAACGCAGATAAACACAGGGCAACGTCTATGAAGAAGCCCAAATGAAGAGCGGAAGGAATTTGCCGGAACTCAGCCAACCTACCCTGTGGCAGTGAGAGACTTGACTATCAATGCTGTGAAGCCATTTCATTTTCCTTTTGCTAAATAAAATGATTAAAAGGGTTCGAAAGAAACTGCAATGTCAAATCCTATCTTCTCCAATCAGATGACAAGAGTAAATCAGCATTTCCTTTGAAAATGTGAGCGTTGACTTTGGTCCTATCCAAAAGAGTTAACTTCAATTAGAAGCAGGGTAAAAACAATTTCATGAAAACATTGTTCAGGGGCCCCTGGGTGGCTCAGTTGGTTGAGCGTCCGACTTTGGCTCAGGTCATGATCTCATGGCTTATGAGTTTGAGCCCCGTGTGGGGCTCTGTGCTGACAGCTCAGAGCCTGGAGCCTGCTTTGG
This sequence comes from Panthera pardus, assembly GCF_024362965.1. Lineage (NCBI taxonomy): Eukaryota > Metazoa > Chordata > Mammalia > Carnivora > Felidae > Panthera > Panthera pardus. The sequence goes on from NW_026526754.1 coordinate 13,767,562, forward strand.
ATTCTGTGTCCCTCCCTCGCTCAGGCTCTGTCTCTCTCTCAAGAATAAACAAAACATTAAAAATTTTTAAAAATAAAAACTAAAAAATGAAACATTGTTCAGTCTTTTTTTCCCAAACAATTACCTGAATGTTATTAGCCAAGGAAGATCAGCTTGAAGAGAAATAACAAACAAAAGAGACACCTTTAGACTCTTTAAGTACATCATATATTTATAATTTAGCATTTTTAAAAGGCCACTACCCATCAGTCCGTTAAATGTACCAATTTACATCAGAGGCCCACTTGTCAACTAAGTTAATGTCCATCGTCCTTCGGCTCAGGAGACGGTCCTTTGCATCCCACCGTGGTCTGAAACAGCATCAGAAAGGATGCTGCTCAGTGGTTTATGGTTAACACCTTAAAGGTAAACATGGCTCTGGAGCCAGGTGCTTTTCTGCAAGGAAATTTCCACCTGGCTACGCGGCTCTGCACATCTGTTCTCCTCCTGCCCGGTGACATCCCTGCCATCAACAGCCACACAGAAGAGAAACAAAAGCTCATGAGCGGCTGGGGCTGTGGCAGTCTCTGAGGGGAACGTGCCCCAGTCTAGCTGGGAATGGCTTCAGGAGCCTCTCTCCCGGCGGAGAACTTGCCGTCCAGCGTTTACGGGGTCCTCCGGGATTTGTGACAACTCCCAGGTCTGTAAGTTCAGAATGTACTCTCAAGCAGGCAGTGGCATCCACACCCGGTGGGACACACCTCCTGGGTCCGAAACCACTCCATCATGTGGCTGGTGTGCCCACCGTGCCCGCAGGTCAGGCAGAAGTTGGACGAGCCGCGCACCGCCACGTGGCAGATGGCACACTGGAACGTGAAGCCTTTGCAGATGGCACACTGCGTGCCACGGACCTCGCTCCGACAGTGGCTGCAGTACACGCCAAACTCTGCGAACGGGCGGGGATGGCCAGAACAAGAGACACGGTAAGTTAGTTCCACAGAGGGACACGGCACTGTGAGAACGACGTATTCGCTGGAGGACTCTACGGGATTCTATCACGGCCGTGGTGCTCCCTTTTCTTCAACAGCAGCTCTTCATCCACAATCTCACTAAGTCTGACAAAGAGAAGCTGCCGTCCCTGCCGGCGGGGTGCAGGTGGACAGCGTGCCAGACGCCCAGTGGCCAGGGGCCTCGGGTGAAAAGCCCAGGAGGTAGCTACGCCTCGTTCTCTCCTACGCCAGTGGCTGCGCGGGCCTGGCTCGTGGAGGTGGCCACCGATCGTTTGCTGATAGAAGCGAAGGACTCAGTGACACCCAGCAACGGCTGACCAGTCTCACGCCGTCTTCCCTACCCGCCCACCAATGACCAAGTGGCACGAGAGGAGCCGGGTCAGGACACTGCGGTCAGGACCACCTGACAGCTGGCCCCCGGTCCCCAGGAAGAGACCCCGAGGGCCAACCCCCTCACCTGCACATCCTAGTCTACCTCAGGCATGACCCCGAGTCTGGGCGGCCAGTACCGACCTCCCGTCTGCCCGGCCCGCTTCCAGCGGGCCAGCTTGGGAGCAAACCTCCCCACCGGCTGCGCTCTCTCCCGGGACGGTGCCCTCGCCGCCCGGCCCTGCCTGTAGCCTGCCACCTCTGCCAACCTCTGGAGCAAAGGCCACCTTGGTCTCGATTCCTGAAGAGCGCCAGGGCAGGAGCGGCAGGCCCGCGCCCCATTACTGCCTCCAGACCGTCACCTTTCCTCTTGAGGAAACACCGCCTGGCTTCGCCACCCTTGTCTCCTCTTCTCTGCTCTCACCTGTGGCACCGTGGACACACCCCCGTTCCCTCAGGACTTCTCTTCTGGTTCTCACTCTTCCTTCAGCCCCGGTTCTGGGCACCATCCCTGGTGCCTTCAAAACCCACCCCCCCGACCCTCCGCCCACGTGGCCTCGCAGGTCCTCACCTGTCATGCACAGCCTTCACCCTTTCTGGCGTCACCTTCCCCCGGGGCCAGTCTGAGTGACGCGAACCAACCTCCCAATCACTTGCTCGCAAGTATCCCCACCTCTCCCTCCACGGTACCGCCCGGAAGAACCTCCGGCCCCGGTGGAGCTGCCGACTCCACGAGCACTAGTGAGGGAAGGCCCACCGTCAAGATGCACTTCCCACTAAATCCACCAAAGACTCCCAGTGCGGGGGTGGGGGGTGGGGGGCTGGAGTGGGGGGCTCCTCTGCCATTCCCCAGATGGCACTTCCGGCCTCCGCAGCAGCCCGCGCACTCCTCGCACACACCCTGCTCCCCTCACCTGCCGGCCTCCCCTCTGCCTTGAGAAAAGAGAAGCCTTCATCTCCAGCCACCAAACCTTTGCATCTCCCTACCTGTTCCTCTACTCCTTCTACCTCCTACAACACAGGAAGGAGCCTTCCTTTCGCCAGAGCCAGTTCCCTCTGCTTCGTGACGGCGGGTGGTCACAAAAATGTACCACTAAAGACTTCTAAAATACATGGTAACTAAGGAAAGATTTTATGATAGTCCTGGTTCAGGTCAATCGTGAGACAGATTAGAGTGGTTTGGTGATCTTGGTTAAAAACAGCCATGTCTTGTCCCTCTAAGCCTGACTGTTTATGTCAGGTAAGACTTTGGTTTATGTTCTTGTGAAAAGCCTAATTAGTTTAAATTTCTTATATTTCCTTTAGTAGTTTTATTGGTTTGATAAGATTCAACCTTTAAAGATGCAAAGAATTCTTTAAAGAATGCAAAAAGTGCATGTTCAACATAGTGAATTATAGTATGGCTTTAAAAAAAAAAAAAAGGTTGTTCTTGGGGCGCCTGGGTGGCTCAGTCGGTTAAGCGTCCAACTCTTGATTTGGGCTCAGGTCATGATCTCGCAGTTTCATGAGTTTGAGCCCCACGTCGGGCTTGCTGACCCTGCAAGCCTGCTTGGGATTCTCTCTCTCTCTCCCTCTCTACGCTCCCCTGCTTGTGCTCTCTGTCTCTGTCAAAATAAATAAATAAGCTTAAAAAAATTATTAAAAAATAAAATAATAAGACACAAAATAAAAAAGGGTTGTTCTTTGACATTTGAGATAACTGTAAATGTAAACTTAATTATCCTCCATATCTATCCGGGTAAAATTACTAAAATGTCATCTCCCTGAAAAACTCAATGTCATCGGTAACTGTGTTTCTTCACAGTAAGTCAGTTTAAGTATAATTTCTAAAAATCCTTATTAAGGCTCTGAACTAACATTTCATTTAGTTAATTAATGAATCATTTGTGGGGGGGGGGTGGATGTGAACAATTTCTAAGTGGATACAAATTCACAAAGAGAGAAAATACGGAAACACTACGTCACTAAGTGTAGTTTTAGTATTTCTCTCTTGCCTCTTACTGTTACACATGATGGACCGGCCATTACTGAGAAGGGTGTGCACACTTCTGGGCCATGCTGGTGGGGTTCGCGCTAAGTGTCACCACATTTGGATATGCAAAGGGCTGTAGAGTTTGTTTGTGATCGGGAAGCTGTCAGGTATCTTTTATAGGAAAACTGACAAACCTGGGGATCTCAGGGAAGGAAGCGTACAACCACAGGTGTAGGCTTTGCAGGGGAAACGTGGCGGAGGTGAAACGGATCATTCTTGGTTCCTAAGAGACAAACTAATAAGGACAATAAAAACACGTCTGGCACATAAACGATGAAATTGCGATTTCCGAGGCTCTATGAAACCCTCAGGCAGAAGCCAGCTCCGGAGGCTTAGTGTCATATGGCCCCTCATAGGGAAGAGTTGTGTCATGAACATCAATTACACAAGTGTAAATAAAACCAGCCAAAAAAATAAGACGCTAAATTAATAAATGGAAGTCAAATAAAATAAGACATAAATTAATTAATAAGCTAAATAAAAATTGCTGAACAAAATTGAGGTGGGCAGATGCACGCCTCTGGCGCAAGATTTGGGAGGCGGGGCTGACAAAGCAAAGCAAACACCTTGCTCTGCCATCACTGTGACCAAGCACCACACGCCATAGTGGAAAACAACAAAATCAAAACCCATCTTATGATGGAGATGGCTTTTCAAAAGAATATTCTGCCCAGCAGTACTCCTTCAAAATAGGTGAAGCTTTGCCTCTCTCTATAAATCTAACTCCCTAAATGACAACAATCTTATTCCTAAAATTCACTGCTGGTATCGGATAACCCTTGCTGATGTGATTAGGCCAAGGGGAAAGTGCTGGTTTTCCAGCAATTTGGAGCCTAAATGTACGTAGCCCTGGTGACCTTGTAGCATTTTTCTCTCAATATCTGTTTGCTATATATGAACAGTCCAATTCTTCCAAATAATAAAAATGAAAATATTTAAATGCTTTTGTCTGTGAGTCTGTTTTCATAACCCCCTCCCTCTGAAATCTTGCAGTGCTCTTTGTAAAGGTATTAGAACATATTATTCATTCTTCAAGATCATCTGAGTCTTTGTGAGTTCCTGTTTTACTTCTCTGATTGGATTACAGGCTTCTTGTTAACCCCCGCCCATCCCCACCAAACCACCCCCTGGATTTCCTCGTACGGCCAACAGAACCTGGCATGATGCTTCTCATGGTAGATGTCAGTAAGAGTGCAATATACCAGTTACCTGTCTCTGTGACTCATAGATTTTCCTGAAAACTAATTCTACAAGACAAACTGCTCTAGGCCTGCAATCCTCTCTCTGATAAACTTTCATGCATTTATATGCTCTGAAAAATATATTACCCAAATAGTATTTTGCATCTTTGCATTTCCTCAAGTACATACACCAAAATAATCCGTATTAAAATAATCCTTCAATATGCAGATCTATGTATTACTCTGGTTTGTTTTTTAGATTTTAAGTTAATTTCTACACCCAACAAGGGGCTTGAACTCACAACCCTGAGATCAAGAGTCACATGCTCTGCCGAATGAGCCAGCCAGGTGCGCCCTGTTTGGGTTTTTTAATTGAAACTATATACATACAACTTAAAGAGTCAAATAATGCTAGACATCTTATTAACAAAACCAACATTCCCTTCCACCTCCCTTGCCCCTCACTCTCAGGAGGAAAACCTTCCAACTCATTTAACTTTTTCTTCTGTTTCTACCTTCCTATTCTCAAACACCACATTTATGAAGCCAATTCTTAACTTCCACACTGAAGCATTACCTCAACTTTCACCTGGCAGCTTCTTCTACTCCTCAATCCCACCATCCACTCATATACCCCGTCCCACCATCTACCTAGGTGAACATCAATCGAGCCGAGCCACATAACCATGATGACTTTTCCTTTCCTGCACATTTGGTTTTTCTCAGAGTTAGTAACCGTCTTGTTGTTTTCATTTGCTTAGTTGGCTTAGCATGATTCACCTGCGAACCCTCTATCAAATATCTGAATCTCTATAAATATATCAGACACTGAAATCCATTAGATATTTTTCTAACTTTCTCTTCTTGGAGACAATGCTCCTGAAGCTCCAAACTGGATCTGTCTCTGGGTTGGCCATGTGGATCTCCCTTTAACATCATCCCGACTCCCTGCTTTCTTAGACTGAATCTCCTTCTTGGAGAGGGTGAAGGTTTACTTTCACACGTGACTGATAATTTGGGTAGAATTCCAGGTGAGAAACCATTTTCTGGAGAATTCTGAAGGCACTGATGCATTCATTGTCCTCTCCTTTCCAGTATCTAGTTCACTGCTCCTGAGAAGTGTGGTGCCATCCATTTTCCTTATCCTGCTTTCCCTCTCTGGAAGCTCCCAGGGTATGCTCTTCATCCTGGGACTTTCTTCATTCACTACACTAAATGCTTGGTGAGCCCTTTCTTTTTTTTTTTTTTTTAACGTTTATTTATTTTTAAGACAGAGAGAGACAGACCATGAATGGGGGAGGGTCAGACAGAGAGGGAGACTAAGAATGTGAAACAGACTCCAGGCTCTGAGCTGTCAGCACAGAGCCCGACACGGGGGCTTGAACTCACAGACTGCGAGATCACGACCTGAGCCGAAGTCGGATGCTTAACCGACTGAGCCACCCAGGCGCCCCATTGGTGGGCCCTTTCAATGTGGAAAGGTGTCTGCCTTCTCTGGAGAACGAATATTTCCAATTTTCTATAGTGCTAGAGAAAGGGTAATAACCTGCTCTGCAAACTAGGGGCAGGGGTCTGGCCTAAAAAGGCCATCAAACAATACTGTGCTTACTCTTACCTTCATGCCACTTCCAGAGGTACTGGGCATAACTAAATCCTGAGCCATCGTTGGGGCAGGTGGTTCTGTGACGTGTGTTACTGTTTTTCCACCTGTCCATTCAGGCCCCATAAAATCAGCTACCACTAACCTATCTGCCTCCCTGACCCCAAATGCTATTGCCAACACTGTTCCCCGTACACGGTTATGCCTTTTCAGGAAAGCTCTGGATAGATGCTCTGGGGCATCCGGGGGAGAGAGGAAATCCATGTGTGTTGAAACCACCCTCTCTGGCAGTCTTCCACGTCACCCTTTAAGACCTATCTCTTCTCTTGGCTCCTTTCAGGTCACGGTCTTGCTTTTCCTCAAAACTCACTGGTGTCTCATTCTAAGTTTGTTTCTGGTTCTTCCTCTAGACGCCAGTGCAAGGGCTGGTTTCTCTCACGGCCCGGAGTGGGTGGGCACTCGCTCTCCCTGTATTCTTCCCCCTGCCCCACCGGGCCTCCCCCCTCCCCACCCCCAGGCCCAGGGCAAGGTACCCACTATCACAGCTTCAGGACCGCCTACATGACGGAGGTTCCCAGACTCCTAGTTCTAGCCCCAGGCTCCCCTTTGAGCTCCAGACACACATCTGGCCACATATGGGACTGAACGGTCTGGCATCTCATACACATCTCCGGCCCCTAACAGGGCTCCTAATTTTCTGTCTTAATTTGGGCACCACCACCTACCCAGCTGCTCAAGCTAGAAACCCAGAAATTACCTAATAAGCTCTGTCTCTTCCCCGCAATCCGACATCCAATTTGTTAGTGTATTATGGTAAGTCTCCCTCTAAAATGTATTTTTAATCCCTCTCTCTCTACCTCTATTGACACAGCCTGACATTAGACCGGAGATCTCCCTCTGACTATCCTAACAGCCTTCAGACTTTCACCCCTGCCCTCCTCCAATCCTTTCTTCGTTTAACAGCCAGTGATTCTCTTAAAATAAAAATGAGAGCATGTCACTTACCTCTGAATACCTTGGACGCTTACCACTGGACTCAGAATACAAGCCCAACGCTGTACCCTGACTTACAAGTCCCTAATTATCCTACAGTCTGACCTGGTACCCCTCTTCTTGCTCATTGTGTTCTAGCCACTGCCTTCCTTCACTTGTTTATATCTACTGCTCTCCTCACGGATGGCTCCTTCTCACCCCTCAGACCTCAGCCCCTCAGAAAGGCCTTCCCAGTCCACTGCAACACCTTACCTAAAATTCTCCCTCCCTGCACCAACATCCGTTTTGTTTGCTCATAAACACGGATCACCACTTATAACTACTTAATTTTGCTCCCTACTTGTCTGTGAACTCCAGAAGGGGAAGAATGTGCTTGATATACAATAGGGGAATATATGGATAAGTACCCCTCGTTGAAATCACTATCTGAGTACCACACACAGGACTACTTCTATTTAGAAGAGAAATTTACGCTTGTCATGAAAGGCAGGGGTTTTTGGCAGCTTGAAAGTGAGAAGCTAAAACACTTCACTCCAAGTCTTACATTACAGACAAACTAAATTATGGGACCTTTCAGACAGTGACAGGAAAAGAAAGAAATTGATATTCACCGATCCCTTTGTGAGGATCAGGAGGACAGGAGACAAACTTCAGCACCTCAGCTCGTTTCTCTCTCAGCCCCCAGCGATAGAGGATTTCTCCATAGCATTTCTTAAAGTCATCAAATTGCTGGGTATTGGCAGGGTCCAGAAGCCTGGATAAAACTCAAAAGATTTCCTGTCAGTTCCTTTAAGAAAAAACAAGCTCGATACCAAATGAACTCAATATGCCTTTCTTAAGGCAAGAGTCCTAATTTTGGAGAATCTAAGCATTATGAAATTGCAGCTCTCGCCCGGGAAGGTCGTTACCTTTTATTTTTATCATGCTGGTCACGTTCTCGCTCACGAGGATCACTGTAGGTAAGACTCCCAAAGCGGATTTCTTCTGGAGAAGACTCTCCCCAAGGTGAAGATACATGTTCTGCCTCCCTTCCCGCTGAAGAAAATCAAATGGGAAGGAAAAAGGGAAATCAGAGAAGGCATGGAAAGGGCCTGAACACCCTCATAATGCAGAATGCGCCCAATTTAGTCCCTGGAAGATGCTGAGAAATATAACTGAACAGAACTCCTTCTCAGCCTTGCCTTTTTGTCTAGGTATTTACTGCTCAGGTGACCAGATAATTAAGTATACACATAATGTTCAAGCAGCAAATTATGGTGTAGTGACACGGAACATTGGATAAAGCAGTCATGACTCATAAAGACTTTTTAAATGACATGAGAAAATGCTCATGATCCAATTAAAAACAGAACGCAAAATCGTATATATAGAATGACACCCCCCCCCCCCCCCCCCCCACACACACACATATACAGATTGGGAAAAAATGTTCTGGAATGTTAACAGACACTGTTTCTAGGTGGAGGTTCAGTGGTGATTATTTTCTTCTCTAATACTTTTTGTTTTTCTTCACTGGGCAGGTCTGACTTTTATAATCCAGAAAATTAAGGTAATTTTTATGTATTTACTTAAATAGGCTTCATGCCCAGCATGGAGCCAATGCAGGGATTGAACTCACAACCCCGAGATGAAGACCTGAAGTGAGATCAAGAGTCGGGTGCTTAATTGACCGAGCCGCCCAGGCACCCTCAAGAAAACGAAGATGATCTTTAAAAAGGAATTGCAAAAATCCGTAAACCACAAATACACTTATTCATTAAATAGGTCTTTATGGCCAGCCAGAATCAGGCTCATCTTTACTTCTCCACGTCGAAAACAGTGCGTGGGAAGAGGCGGATAACAGAAGTGGCAGATGACGGGGGCAGGCGGGGGGGTGGGGGGGGGTGGGGGGGGGGAGGGGGAGGGTGCCATGAAGGAGAAAGGATGAGGGTTGGGTTTACGGGGTGAGCACAAAGAAGTCCCACTGTCAGTTTCGCAAAGTTCTACGTTGGAAAGCAACCCAGCAAGGCACACAGGCAGACCGGAAACTGGCCTGTTCAAACATGAAAGCCCAGGCCTTGCTGACTACAGCATCCCCATCATAGGAAATTGGAAGAGAAATGAGAAACAAGGAAAAAATGGAGCATATCCATCAACCGAAGTTTACACATCAACGACTCGCACACAGCTTCAGAGCACTAGAAATCCAGCGTGGCCAAGTCAGCTCCATACCAACCTATGTTCCAGCCACCAGTGTTGAGCCCTGGGTCCGACATGCTGGAGCAGGAGCCCGAGGAAGTAAAGCTAGGCTGAAGGACAGACAGGCGCGGCGTCAGAACACGCTGCCCTGTGAATGCTTCCCTCTCGGAGAAGTCAGACACAGAGCAGAAGGCCACAAGCTTACATATCGGCTGTGGGACACCACGAGGTTAGAGGACCGGCCAGGAAAAGGTCCGAAGGGGTTTGGTATTCCCTGAGGCCGAGACTGGGCTTCAAACACACTGCACAGCATGGCCAGTGTCTGGACGTCCCGGAGTCGGCAGTAATGAGCCAACCTGGAAGAAGATGACAGAAAAAAAGTCAAGAGAAGAGACAGAGGAAGGGTAACTGTCACAGTTTATGGCAGGTTGCTGCCATAGGGATGAGAGGGAAGGTTCTTAATTCTGCCTCACAAACCCCTGTCGGGAACCAGGGTTTTCTACAGATCTAGCTGTTTGATTAGAATCTGGCTAAATTTGTTTTGGAAAAGAATATATCCAAGTATTACAAATGACCCGGGTAACCCATTCAAAAGTTTCTGGTGGGCATCCAGGCATGGCTCAGACTTGAATGTAGCTTCTCCAAGAACTAAGGGGACTAAACTAACATCTGAATGAGGCCATGCATGTGCTCTCAGTCTCTCCAACTCCAAGAAGAATCCCACTGCTTTCTGGGGGTCTCTACACACTTCACTCGTGGAACCAAAAGCTGCGTGAAGGTGCTCAGAACACTGTACAACCACCACGGTATGGCGAGCTGGCGACAGACTCAAAGGTGGAATTATGAGCATGAGCTATTAAATAAGAACAACAAGGAATATTTTTACCTTTTAGGTACTCACATCCTCTTTGCTCCTTTTAGGACTACTATGCTAGGATGTGAGGTAGGGATCGGGGCAATGTGGCCTTTGTGATAGAATGATATTGATACTTTCCTACCAAGTAATGTCTAACATTTCTTAAGGTGTTTTCACACTATCTTATTTGAGCCTTCTGTGATGTGGACAGAACAACTGTTATCATCCCTGCATGACCATGAGGCAACTGAAGCTTGAGGACAGGTCCGAGGTCTGGCCTCAACAAGTAAGTAAAGAAATCCTCCACCAGAGGAATTAGAGCTTTTCTGTCTTTCTATCCAGACCTGAGCCAAACTGTTACGAAGGTTCAAGTGGTTTTATCTGGTAAATCATTTTGCACATTGTATTTCCAGCTTGCCACATCCCAATGCAACAATCAAACACAAATTCAGTGTTGCCATAAATTGCCTAATAGGGTAAAAACATCATTGCCCTTGGAAAATGTGTAAGCCAATGTGGCATTAGAGTCTCCACTCTTGGGGGCAAAGCTCTACAGCACCCAAGATATTTACCATCTAAAGAGTTCAAATTCTTCTATTCAGACTGATGTTACTTATAGACTAAAGCATAAATCTCTAAAGGACGCATGAGTCTCCAATCTTTGTCGTAAATGACAAAAACTGTATAGTTCCTTCTGTTATAAGAAGTTAGTTCTGCACAGAAATTATTATAGCACTAACGGGAAAGATCTCACTTCTTCCTCCCGTTCTTCAGACTTCTTCGATGATAACAATGAAAAGTGTGTACAGACCTAAAATTTACATCACTCGTTTCCTCCCTTTTAGCTCTCTAAACCTACAAGGATTCCAGCAGCTGTCGCCCGAATGGATGTCGAGCCCAGGGCGTTTCCAAATCTGGGTCAGACTTCGGGCCAAGGCAAAGATCTGTAGCGACTGTAGCCAGCGACCAAACCTGGACAGATCAAAGAGAAACATTCAAAGTCAGACTGGGGACGAGAGGACCAGGAAGCATGAAAGAACCCCACCTATCCTAAAGCCTTGCTGCTCTGAGGGCAGTAAAACCTGGGAATATCAGGCCCCATTCTAGACATACTGACTCAAAATTCGCATTTTAACAAGATGCTCAGGGGACTGCACCGCTCAAGAAACACTAGTCTTAAAAATTTCTATCAAGCAGGATCACTTGGGTGGCCCAGTCAGTTAAGTCAGACACTCGATTTCAGCTCAGGTCTTGATCTCATGATTTGTGAGTGTTCCTGAGTGTTTGTGAGTTTGGGCCCCACGTCAGGCTCAGTGCTGCCAGCTTGGAGCCTGCTTGGGATTCTCTGGCTCCCTCGCTCTCTGCTCCTCCCCCACTCGTGCACAAGCACACGCACATGCTCTCTCTCTCTCTCTCTCAAAAATTAATAAATAAATAAATATTTTAAAAGCCTTTTATTAAGTATACTTCAGAGGAATGACACTGTGCATTAACTTCAATGGGTTGACTATTTAACCACGAACTCATGTGACTTCTGCTGCTGCTTCATTAGTGAACAGGCAGAGGTGAAAAAATAGAATTCTGTATCACACTGCAGAACTGTCCTTTGCCCAAGTAACAGGAAGCTATGTTGCTTTCATTACAGAAGTTTTAGTATACTCACAAAGCTAAAGAAAAATAGGCCAGGACAAAATAGACTTGGTTTTCTTTTTGTTGACATCAAATCTGAGGAACATCACCAAACCTGAAATCTCACAGGGCTTGGGGTCATCAAGCCGAAACGAATGTCCATTAAGTGTCTATTAAATCCAAGATTTAGCACACGCTTAATATTAAGAGCCTCCTTAAGAGGAATACTACTTTTGGGAAATCTTTCTTCTTAGTAGCAATACATCATTGTACGACCAGGGACTGGAAAACCCTGTACTAGACTCTGAGAAACCTGAAAGGAAGGAAATTTAGACTTTAGTCAAAGAGTCTATAAGAAAAAAGAAGCAAATAAAAATACTGGAAAACAGGTAGAGAAATACATCAGATATGTAATAAAGCAATTAAATTAGCCCTTTCATGAAGATGGCACCAAAAGTGAAAAAAGAAGCCTCTGCCCCTCCCAAAGCTGAAGCCAAAGCAAAGGCTTTGAAGGCCAAGAAAGCAGTGCTGAAAGGCGTCCACGGTCACGAAAGAAGATCCGCACATCACCTACATTCCGATGGCCCAAGACACTGTGCCTCCAAAGGCAGCCCAAATATCCTCGAAAGAGCACCCCCAGGAGAAACAAGCTTGACACAAACAAGCTATGCCACCATCAAGTTCCCACCCCACCCCCACCCCGGCTACCAGCATCAGCCATGAAGAAAATAGGAGACAACAACACACTTGTGTTCATTGTGGATGTCAAGGCCAACAAGCACCGATCAAACAGGCTGTGAAGAAGCTCTATGACAATGATGTGGCCAAGGTCAACACTCTGATCAGCCCCGACGGAGAAAAGAAAGCATATGTTTGGCTCCCGACTATGATGCTTTGGACGTTGCCAACAAAATTGGGATTGCCAACAAAACTGAGTTCAGCTGGCTAAATCTAAATTTTTTCACCAAAATAAATAAAAAAATAAGTAATAAATTAAGTGGTACCAGTGTACTTAATGCACACAAGTACTGATTCAGGCAAGAAACTTGAGGTTGGTTAAGCATCTGACTTTGGCTCAGGTCGAGGAAATTGAGGCTCATAAAGATTAGGTGGCTACCCCGGATCACACAACAAAAAAAGTGAGAGCCTAGGTTTAAACCCGGGTCTGTCTGAACCCAAGGGAAGGGTCTTTCAAGTTCACGCAGACTAGCCTGACCTTCCAAATCAACTCCCAGAAAAATACTGAAAACTTCCACAAAATAAAACAAAAATACCTTAGGAAGTAGTTTTTTTGCAGAGAATGATTTTTCACAACACGAACCGTGGGTGTGCCTTAGGACTGACTGCATCTGCTAACCTCACCGATCCTATGATGCAATTAACCTTCCGGTTTTCATTTTACAAAGACACACAGAGGCTGACCGAGTCCGAACTACTTTACCCAGGGCTATCCCATGAGGAGCAGAGTTGGACCTTCACCTCCCGGGATAAATTCCACAATGTTTCTACTACTTTCTTGTGCCTTTTTAGCGTACACAGACCCTGAGATGGCTAAGTCCTTAGAGAAGCAGATTCAATCTAGGACCCTCAACCTCAGTTAAAAGGGTTTGGGGGGTGGAGACCGGACAGTGTTTATGAGAAGACAAAAGGAAATCTTAAGGATTTTTTAATCAGATAAAAATCATGGGAAGGCCTTAGCTCTGGGCCAGTGGGAGAGTTATGAGGGAAAAACTGAGCTGAGAGGGGTTTCACTGCCCAATCACACGCTCACACTACAGAATAAAGGGCACAGGAGAGACAGAGCGGACTAGTGGTTGCCCAGGCCTGGGTGGGGAAGAGGGGACTGACAGGAGACACAGCCAAGTAGGGTGGTTTATGGCAGTGTTCTAGTTCTTTTTTTTTTTCAAAATTTTTTCTTTAATGTTTATTTATTTTTGAAAGAGAGAGAGTGGGGGAGGGGCAGAGAAAGGAGGACAGAGGATTTGAAGTGTGTTCTGTGCTGACAGCAAAGAGCCCCCCCGATATGGGGCTCAAACTCAAGAAACCATGAGATCGTGACCTGAGCCAAAGTTGGACCTTAAACGACTAAGCCACCCAGGCGCCCCTACGGCAGTGTTCTGAAACCCTTGTGATCATGGTTGCAAAACTGTGACTATACTAAAAGCCACTGAACGGTACGTTTTAAATGAGTGAATCGCATGATATATGGACTATATCTCGATAAAGCTATTAAGAAAAATAGGAGCAGCTCACTTTAATATACTGATGTGTTCCTGCAAGGATGAAGAGAATTAACATTTTTGTTCTATTACATCATATTTTATTTTACGTCGTATTTTAAAACGGAAACATGTTTCCACCTAAAGGAATGCTTTGGTAAACTTTTTATGAAACAAAGCATTTTTAAAAGTATAAAAACACCAACAAAACGGAATTAAAGGCGCAAATGGCAAGGGTATAGATACCCACATTTAGATGTATAACAATCACCATGGTACCAGAACAGAAAAGAAATGTAATAAAAAATTCTCAGTATGTGAGCTTTAGGATCTTCTCAACTAAGCACTAATGAGAAAAATACCCAAAGGATTTAAAAAGCTGCTCTTGCCCTGATGTTTATCAAAGAAAATGGGAGAGGGATTACAGAATAGGAGGCCCCGCTTGAAATGTCATTAAACCACAACCATACAGTGACAACAACCTGCTCAAAAAGGAAAATCCAGATTGCCATCAGAAGGGATGCACAATACCTGGACAAGGTCCTTCCTTCCTACGAGCAAGGCCGAAGTGGCATTCTTCTGACATGTTTCTTGAATATCATTCACATTCAATCTGAAATTTAAAAAAAGAGTTAAGAAGTTTTTTTTTAGTCTAACTTCCTGAACCAATTACCCCCAGACTAACAGACAGACAAAAAGGTGCCTCTTCAGTTGTCACCCAAAATGTCTTATCTGTGTGGGCCTTCCGCTTCTCCCTTGCTACATGATATGGAGAAAAAGCTTACCTACAGCTCATATGAGGCCGTGGGTTCCCGCCTGGGGAAGGTGAAATTGCTCGCCTCTCTAAAGTCAGGACAGGAGGACAGCCTCAAATGTCAACTTGGCAACCAGCCCTTCTACGGATTTCCCCAGGCTTCAGGGTTGAATAAAAATGGATTTAAATACGTGTAACACTGAGGTGTCTAACACAAAGAGTGGTGTGCTGTGTATATGTTACAAAATAAACTTTTTGCTATGTATGCAGGTTCGAGAAAAAGAGTGGCCACAGGCCAGCCTCTGTATGCCTGCTACTAGCCTCCCAACTCTCTTCAAGCAAAATGGCTCTGCTTTTAACGGTTTTGCATACTGGCACAGAAAGCAGAATTCTGAGGCCGTTCCCAAGATTTCGGCCTCCTGCTCTACACATCTTCTATGATATCCCGTGCCTTTAATCGTGGGTGAGACCAGTGGATGTTGATGGGCGATGACACCCAAGATTAGGTTATTAATCAGTCCACTTTGAATGCGTCAAAAGGGAGATTATCTTAGGTGGGCCTGACCTAATCAGGTGAGACCTTAGAAAGAAGGTGAGGCGTCCTGTCCTGGTCTCAGAGAAGATGAAAACCATCAAGTTCTACGGCTTCAAGGAACTGAATTCTGCTAAACTCCTGAATGAACTTGGAAGAGGACTCTGAACATTGGATAAGACCACCACCTGGCCACCTCCAGATTTCAGCCTGGTGAGATCTGAGCAAGGACCTAGCTAGGCCATGCTCAGACTCCTGACCCATAGAAACTGAGACAATAAGTGTATGTTGTTTGAAGCCGCTAAGTTTCTGGTACCTCCTTATGCAGCAATAGAAAGCTGGTACACCGGTCTTCTGAAACCGCTTTTGAGGAAAGGGTTCCGATACTTAAAAACAAGCAAACGAACACAACTTTGATCGTGATGACTGTGATAAGCAGGGCGCACTTACATGTACAGTTCTCCCAGTGACTTGTGAACAGGAAGAAGGCACGCAGTGTCCTGGATGATAACCTTCCCCGCAGCCTTGATGGGTCGATTGCCGGAGTCCGATCCCTCACGCTTGCTTTTCCATCTCCGGGATTTCTGGGGGAGATGACGAGATATAACTAACAGGGACTTGGACGAATGGAAACCTACGGTTGCAGAGCACATCAGAGTTGGGTCATTGGTTATTTGCAGAGGCTTTGCATTACATCATGCCCACAATTATATGAATCAGCATCTGTAGGAAATAAAAGGATGGCAAAGGGCATTGAGCTCTTGGTCCAAAATCCTAACAGGAAAATAAGCACCCTACCGCAATGCTACATACATTCTGCAGGTGCCCAAAAACAGACGCCTTGAATTTAGAATTTAAAAAAACAACAAAAAAAACCCCAAAAAACAAGAAGAAGAAAGAAAGAAAGAAAGAAAGAAAGAAAGAACGAACGAACAGCAGGTAAATAAGTTAGTAAAGACCACAAAAATGTGGGGGAAGAGCAACTTTCAAGGTTGGGATCAGCCTTAGATTCAAAGTTCTTGCTTGAAACTAACCAAAGGTTTTCTTCTTCTCAGACAGCTTTAACAGGATTTGCTGAGAATTTAATTCACACACAGCGGTGTGGGCTCTGCAAACCTTAATCTGTGGCAGGCAGACAGAGAAACATAGCAGCTCAAGAGAATTACCAGGTTTTTCCTAGCAGATTTGAATTATTTCTAAAAGTGATCATTTTAGAATGTCAAAAATAGCTGAGCAGAGGGACCTGGGTAATGGATGTGGATGATCATGAGCAACTGTCCTGTCTCCCCAGAGCCTCACCTACAAAGGAGCCTGTATGTGGGAAACGAGAGATGTCCTGGAAAAGGAGAATTATCAGTGTAGCCTCATCTGGTACATTCAAAATGACAACCAGCCAAGGGAGCAATATTCTATCTCATTTTATTGCTGAAGTTAAAAAAGGGGGCCACCAGAGTGACTCAACTCAGGGGGGAAGTGACATACTTATTAATTAAAGTTGCTAGCGAAAGAGTCTGCAAACTGGAGTCAGAAAACCAAGGTGTGCTGGTCTTATTACGGCACGGCTGGCTCACCGTGACCCTGGCTGAGCTACTCACTGGCTGTGAGTTTAGTCTCATGTCGCTCTCTGTGCTCACTGGTAACTGTCTTAGGATGAGCTCCGTTCCAATCTTGCAAGATTAATAAGGGCACAATGAAAAGGTGAGAGTGCGAACTGAAAACGTGCAATTAAAAAATACGCAACGATTATGAACGTCTATAAGCCCACGGGAATTTAGATTAAATCATTACTTAGATTACTCACAAATAATTCATTTTCCACAAGTGATTTTTATACAATCACTCTTCCATTCCTTAGTCACGGTCTGCATTTAGTTGCTTCTGACCAGTGATGTCCCCTCTAATCCCCAAAGGTGCCCAATGCAGGTAACTTCCTATTGGCTCAGTAAGTGTATGGAACCTCTTAGATCCAGGGCACCTGGACTTGGTTCACGGCAGGTAAACGAAGTTTAGCTGAAGTCTCTGAATTATTTATCATAATTTGTAGATATATATTGCTACATTATCAATTTGGGACCTTAAGCCATTTGATCGTTGGAAGTAATTTAGTTACCACGTGTTCTTTATTCGTACACATTGCTATTTACCCATACATCAGGAAGCCTCATCGATTACTGCATAGCAGCCCTTCAGTTCTCTACCAGCCCTGGCTATTTTCTAAAGAATTATGTATATATTCATGAAAACACTAGTCTTTTAGCCACAAATAACATGATGTGGATGCAAGTAAGGGGAGAAGGTGCTAAAGAGCAAACAACCTGTCAGCATGGGCTGGAGGCAGGCAATGTTAACTGACACAAGACGGAGGTCGTCACACATGCATGAGATACTTCGATGTGACCGGTTTTAGGCAGGGCAGTTTCGTGTACATCTACAGGGCAGTGACGGGAACAGCACAGTGCGGTTAACTGAACAGGGAGGGTGTAAGTACACAGACTTTTTCATCCAGGTTTCCAGGAGTTTAAAAATCCCAGGAAACAACACCCGAGTAGGTCTCCCATAATTGGTCATCTCAGATGAGACTTAGGGGACTGGGTTGAAAAAGTAGGAAAGAAATAAAAGAAAAGACCTACAGTAAGAAGATTCCACCTGGAATGGAATATGATCCACCTCACGGGTTTTCTGGGTTGGGTGGGAGGCTTCTCAAATACTGTTCCAGGCAGACACTCTGGCTCCTTATTACAAAGAGAAAACGAGCAGCACTTGGACAGTTGAGCTCTTCAATGTAGCTCCATTTAACTCAACAGTGGAAATAAAAGGAGGCCTCACGAGGGATGGGGTCTACTAGCTCTCAGACCATACTGCAAACCTCAATTTCTGGCCTTTTGAAGCGAACCTAATGAAAGCAAAATACTAAGGTCCGTGTGCCCAAACTGGTTCCTCTGCATGCAGACTAGCTCATTTAAACATGTTTTTCCTCGCGGACTTGAGTTATTTCTGAAAGCGATCACTTTGGAATGTCAAGAATAAATACTTGAGCACAGGGACCCGGATAATGGACGTGGAAAATCATGAGCAAGTGTCCTATTTTCCCCACAGCCTTAACTCCAAACGGCTGTGGAGCAGCCAGGACACGGGCAGTGAGAGATGCCCTTGACACAGTCCAAGCGTGTAAATGTTTGACACAGGATTGAAAGATGTGTCTGTCATTACGAACATCAGCTGCTGCTTTGGGCCGTTCACCCTCCGCGAGTGTGGGCGTCACACGGCTCTCCGGCAGAGCGGGCGTTGCCTCCACCTCACAAACGAGGATGTGAGGCCATGCAGAGCTGGGATTTGAACACAGGCTGTCAGGCTGCTAAGCCCATACCTGTTAACTCGTTTTTGAGCGCAGGATTTCAGATTAAAAAAGAAAAAAAAAAAAAGGCCTAAGCCGAAGCTACCTGTTAATACGTAAGCAGTGTGGTCCATTTTTAAATGGAATCACTTCTGCATGTGAGGAGATCAACAACTGACTGCAGTGAGGCCTCCCTGACACACCAGCCTCTACGATTACTTCTCATTTCACTTCTCCGCCAAGTACCACGAGCACGTTCCGCTGAGCCAGAGCAGCACGTTGAACACTGGCCGAGACACGCGGCGGCCAAAGCTACTGGCTTCACGTGGAGCACACCAGGCTCGGGCCCAGATGCTGTATTTCAGGCCAGGCTCCAGAGCCGCAGCCTCAGTCTGTTTAGTCTCCTTTTGGGATGCGTTAAAGGGCGGGCACGTTCAGAGAGAAGAGAAGTGAGTCCAAAGAGATGCTTTGCCCCTGCCCGTCTGCGGTCCCTGGTTATGGAGACTGGCGGAAACCAACCCATGGGAGTCATCAAAAAGTACTGGGAGAAAAGGAAAAGACAGTGGTCTTGGACCACTTGCTGCCATTATCCTTCACTGAATGATAGAAATCACAGTCTGTATTTCCTGGAACTTCCTTGTCAACTTCTGGAGACACCAGGCTTCTAGGTGTTTCTCTGATGTAGAGATGACGTTTTGTGGAAACTCACGAAGCTGCCTTTGAGCCTGTAACAGAAGGAGGTTCGCGACCACTGGATCTCCCTCACCAGAGCTGCCACCAAGAATCAAACTGTAAGGCAATTGTGGGACAGCGCTACTCAGTCATTGAATCCAGCAAGGAATAACTGCAAAACATTATCGAAATCTATAAGGGGTCAGAAAAGTTTTGTGTTTTCTATTTATTGGTTGGTGGTTTTTAGGTATGAACTATTTCCCCTTCAGCCTAGAGGGTCCCTCGGTACTCAGTCTAGTGGCCAAATATTCTGGGGATGCAATTATAACAAGGCTGCCTAAACGAAGACATGCTCAGTCTCAAATAAGAGGTTGGGCTACGCATCCTTGCTGCTTCCTAACGAGCACGGACAACTTTCCTGCAGCAAGAAAGGGTTCCCATCCCAACTACTCCTCCCCGAGACTTCTTCTTCCCTTCCATCTTGCTGGCGATTTTAGGAATCTCTCGTCTGTGCAACTGTCAGCTGATGACACACGAGGCTGACATGGGGCTGAACTTTCCAGGGGAGGGGAGGGCACTTTGGCACGAAAGCCCCTTAAGCCTCCTGCGCTGCCGCAGTCCCACTCTGACGGGCTTACATCTGGATACTTTTCTGTGCAAGGATCGGTACCTGTGGGAGGCCAAGGGCCCCGCACTTCTCTTAGGTCTTCTCAATGCCCCATCAGTAGAAAATGCCCCCTTCCCCACAGATTTCATAAGCAGGGATTGAGGGAAGAGAGACACAACAAGACAGACAATTATCACATGATGAGCACCGGGATGCTCCTCTGAACATACCAAGAAGGCGTTCATGGGATCATAGGAAAGAGGACAGGGAGGAAAGGACCGGGGGAGGGGGAGGCATTGGTGCGAATAGCACTGAATGACAACCAATATAGCCAGCTTGCGACTGTACCACCAGTGTTACTGCTACAACCGGAGGCGACATCAATGCCAATAAATGGGTTAAATGTAAAAACAGCCCAAGAATAAGCCACCAACTGCTTCGCAGCAACCCCACCAACAATGCATAATCAGCAGAGTGGGCAGTGAGTCAAAATGAGTTCCTATTTCAATAGCAGCAGGAGCAGAGACTTCTGGAAAATCAGTGGAAATTCCACAGTCGGGTTGGCTGGGACAGGCTTTTGGAGGAAAGGTGGCCACGTTGGCGGCTCCGCCTCCAAGTTGTCGGCAGCAGTGGCACCTGAGAATCAGGGCTCCTGATTTCAACTGGTTTTGATATGAAAAGGCTATAGGACTGTTCCCCTAAATATTTTGTAGACCCAGTGAAATTTACACAAAAGCCACAAGGCTGCCCTACACAGCCTGAGGCCACCTTGGCACTACTGAAACATGGAGGGGGTGGGAGAGGAAGACAGAAGAGGGGGATGGCCAATAGGAATGAGTAAGAAGGAAAGAAAAGGAAGAGAGATGTCCACAGCAGAGGTTTTGGTGCAATGCAAAATACTGATGGTAAGGAAAAAATTTGTTCCAGAGAGTTCCCGAAGGATTAAAAACTAGCTTATGCATCATGCCAATGAAGCAGGTGAGCACTTCCCTCTTTGAACTAGACTAAGACGATAAAAACAGAGAGACAAAATGGTGGAAGCCTCTTATATCTTCCTCTGCTTCACCCCATGCCAAAGGTAGGCTTTTGAAAGCTCCAGGAAATTATACAAATACTCCAAATGAAATCAGGTGAGCTAAAGGCTTACAGATGGGGTTCTTTCCAAGAAACCCAGTGTTTGGCTTCATTTTCAAAGAAGTCCATTCACAATCCTTAATGATACCAGTACTCATCCATTTGAAACTGGATGAAAAAAAGAGGAAGCCCTCGGCACTTGACTCCCAAGAGTGAAAAATTTATTGTGCTGGTCCTGAAAACCAGCCAGCCTGTCATTCAGGTTCCTCAAAGCCAGGCAGGTGGCATTTTATTCTTGGGCCTTTGGGCAGACAGGATTAGTCAAGGAGAGCATTTGCACAGCGCACAGTACCGGGAAGTCGTTAATTGCTTGTATGGACCAACGTCGCCGGGCAGAGCGAGGAGACATCTGTGCGTGAAAACGTTACACCCAGGAGGAGGGAAGAAAAACACCAAGAAAATTAAAAGGGAAAAATATAGAATAAAATGAAAGCTTCCCACATATTTGATGGATTAAAAGGTACCACAATATACTGCAAAATCAGGTTTGCATGACTAAAAATCTGAACCTAACCACAGCAATATTTGGAGATTCCCTCACCTCCCTCCAGACCCACTGCACTCCAAACCCAGCTTCAATGTCATAATTCTTTGGTTCCAAACACATTTCAAGATATTCAGGAGGCTGGCATCAATACAGCTCTGACAAGGTCAAGGTTTATAGTACTCTCATGAGGATTAAGATCGTAGGGCAAGCAGAGAAATAGGTAGAGGGTCTACTCTCCCCACCAAGAGCATACATTTGTGCGAGAAGATTCTCATTCCTAAAAATGAAGAAGTTCGTTGGTAGACTAACACCAAATTGTTTCTGATGTGTGGTTGGGGTGGGTGGGGCCAATGGGGGAAATTGGAAGCCTTGACCTTGGGGTTGCAGGACTATTTTCGGAGTGATACCATGGGGAGGCAAGAGCCCATGAGAAATGAAGGGAATGAGGGAGCAAAGCTGAAAAGCTGCTGTCCCGGGGGCACGTGCTAACAACATGCGCATCAGTGTGAAACTGGGGCTGAAAAGCACTGTTTATGGGAAATCAGAAATTATCCTATTAACTTCAAGACCTCCTCAGTTATTTACACTAGAGCTATTTTAGTAACATAAACTGAAGCATGGGTGGAGGTTGCAAAATGTAAAAATGTTTATAGGCCAATGCCTAATGTTTATCCCAAGTTCTAGGTCTTCTGAATTGCCCTAGGAATAAACAATATTTCACCAACTATTAATAGGTGGTCCAGTTACCAAATGAACGTTAGCATCTCTCTGGACTTTCTAACTTCCTATGAAATTTGATAGTTGTTGCTGGGTTTTTTTTAGGTCTCTCACATTTTAAAATATTTAGGAGAGAACCTTGGAATTTCATCTGGAGAACATTTGGGTGAATATGATAATATGACCTAAGTAGGGCAGGTTAAAAACACACCAAAAAACAAGAGAAATGAACAGAAAATCCCCAAAGACTCCATAAAGATTCTTATAATCTCCAAAATACTCTATAATTCCTACACTGCTATACTTTAACATGGTCATATTTTTTTCCTTTATTCTTACTCATTTATAGACCTCAGGGGTAGAGATCTAAAAGAGAATAAAAATATGTAGGAGAAAAATTGGGGCTGAAAATAAAGACTTCAGCACAGAGAAATTTAGTGATCTGGAATCATTTCGAGAACAAAAGTAATAAAAGTGGTATTATTTGACATGTCAAACTAGATACCTGAGGATAAGAAAATACTCCTTGAGGGATAAAACCATATTGACCTCTAACAGGAAGGAAGATGGCCTATATAAGATATCATGGCCGGGTTGCCGTATTTCATTTCCCTAACTCCCCCACCCCGCCCTCTGCCCCGTGTAAATGGGATGAACGTGAACAAGGTTTAAGGAGAGATGAATTTATTTCAGATTCATCACAAAATGACTCACTCACTTAACTACTTTATACAGCTGAACCACATGAAACTTTTTTTTGAGATTAAAAATGGTCAAATATCAGTAATTTCATAGGATGTCACCTAATGACTACTATCTATCTGTCACCCACTGAAATGTGCCTCCCTCCCCCAGGGCTTCTAGAGTTCTTATAATGTTCTACTTCTTGGCCTGGGTGTTGTTAGTTCACTGAGTTACTGCTAATGATTTGTGAACTGTTCTGTACGTATATTATACAGAAATACAAAAGTTTCAAATAAAATTATAATAAAAGTGTCTGCTCCCCTTTTATGTGGTCACTATCTCAAATAAAACTTAAAGACCATTTGCTATACTAGGTCATCCTAAGGGACTATAAGAGCCCATTTTCTGTGGAGAAGCTGTACACCGGGAATCATCCCAAAATGAAGGATCACAGTCCTCACCCTCCTCCCCAGCAGATCCTACCTGATACAAGGGAATTATCTATGTGCCTTTGGTCCCTCTTTGTGATTGTGGTATTTATAGTAAAAGAGGCCAGACCGTGAAAAACATGGGCGTAAGGCTTTACAAATGTTTTTGCATTAGGAGAGGCCCCATGGCGGAAATGGAGTTATTTTGACTAGACGTGGCCTTTTTGCACTATCAGGGTCAAAAGTGCTAGTCAACCTACTTTCCCAATCCAAACCCAAGCATGAGTAACACATGACATGATTCAAAGGAGGACTGAGAACTCTCTTGGACTAAGAGATCTCCTCAAATGGGCCCTCACACTCAAGAAAATTCCCCCATTTACCCAACCAGGAGTCTGTTTGGCTATTATGTCAATAAAATGCCCTAGTTCTGACCATCTAGCCAGCTGACTGCTAGCTTGCTTGGAGGGAGTGGGAGGGAAATCCTAAAAATTTTGAATGTAAAGGACTTATGGGGATATATGTGTTCTGAGACAGTCAGCAACGGCCAGAGGGGCACAGTTCCATCAGAGATGTGAAGAAGGGGACTACGGAAAGGCAACAAAAATATCACTGTCCCCATTCAAATGAGTGGTTTTGTCCAAGGTCGGCCTATCTCAAGCATCAGCTCCTGCCGCTCGCTCATTTCAGTCACATACAAACTCTAAGACTAAACAAAGTCAGAGGTGGACAACTATCAGTGTGAACCAAGGTTAGACAATACAATGCAATTGAGGTGAAGACACCTCTAACACTTGCTGGAAATTGGGTTTTTATTTAAAATAATTCAATTTTTTAAAAAACACATTTCAATTAGAGTCAATCCATCATTTAGCCGGGGACAACAAAGAATTCCTAAGGACCGAGCTCTGCTTAAAACATCATTTCAGTTAAAAGCCAGTTTAAACCAGCCTCTCAATCTGACAACACAGGAAGAGTTCTTAGAAGCATTCCTACGCTCTGCCAACATTCTCTACACTGTCGTCACCAAAGGCTTCTGCTTCTGACAGCTTAATAGCTACATTAGGAATGATGAGTTCCTTAAGAACTCAGGAACACAGGACAGGCTCAGGTGATTTTGTATAAACTGACCATTCAGATGGGCATTTCAGTGGAGATTTAGTAAAAGCCTAAGATCTCTTAGAGATCAACTTTAACTTTTCACCACTATGAACTTCTAAATATATCGAGATCCCAAGCCTTCAGAAGCATCCCTAAATTTGTTGACAAACATCAGAATATGAAGGAAGATCTGTAGCTAAATTATGCTACCTGAAACAAGGGGAATCAAGCTTCGTAAATGGGGGTAACAAGCATAGGGTTAAATGGGGAGCGAAGAATATGGATTCTAAGAACCAACCCATCCCTCCACACACACAATTCACAGTAGTTAAAACCAACTGAAAGGAACGAAGCAAAGGTCTTTCTTGAACCAACTAATTTTGAAAGAGACTATAGGGGCATCGCTAACTTAGCTGCTGTGCAGAGTAGGCAGAGAGACAAAGAACGAAAATCTAGAAGGAATGAGAATCAGAGGCCATGCCTCTCCTGCTTACCCGCTCCTTGTAGTAGAAGGAGCTGATGGAGACCTGCTCTTTCTCACTTCGAGTGGGGCTCCCACTGTATAAACGAAGGTTCCCAGGGGCCTCTGTGCGGATCTTCATTGGCGCAATCAAGCCAGTATGATAAGCAGACAAGGCTGACAGAGACCTGTAGTTGAAAACAGAATTATCCATACTGGCTTCAGTCTTTCCTTATTTCCAAATACTGTTGCTCCTAAGCACATGATGAAACCAAGAGGAAAAGATGGGTAAAACGGGAAAAAAAGGAAACTCAACAAAAAGAACAAAACACGGCTTTTGTCTGCAAAAGCGGAGAATACTTCTAAGACTGTATACATAGAAAATCAAAGGAATCTACAAACTATGAGAATGAACAAGTGAATTTAGATACAAGGCCAATCGATAAAAATCTGCATTTCTATACATTAGAAACAAACATTTAGAAATATCTTAAAATTTTCATTTACGATAGCATCAAATACCTAGAAATGAACTTAATTTAAAAATGTGCGTTGAAAACACAAAATATTGCTGAGAAATCAGAGAAGTATCATGTTAGTGGATGAGAAGTTTCCATATTACTGTCAAGATGTCAGTTTTCTCCAAACTGATCCGTAGAGTTGACACATTTCCAATCAAAATATGAAGAGAATTTTTGTGTAGAAACCAATTAGCCATGTCATGTTTTTACAGGAATGCAAAAGACCTAGCCAATAGCCAACATGATCCTGAGTAAGAGTAATAAAACTGGAGGACTTACTAGCAGATTTGAAGACTTACAAAATAAAAGCAACATTAAGAGTATAGTGTTGGCATAAATTATGGAAAGAGCCTAAATGTCCATCAACTGATGAATGGATAAAGAAATTGTGGTTTATATACACAATGGAATACTACGTGGCAATGAGAAAAAATGAAATATGGCCTTTTGTAGCAACGTGGATGGAACTGGAGAGTGTGATGCTAAGTGAAATAAGCCATACAGAGAAAGACAGATACCATATGGTTTCACTCTTATGTGGATCCTGAGAAACGTAACAGAAACCCATGGGGGAGGGGAAGGAAAAAAAAAAAAAAAAGAGGTTAGAGTGGGAGAGAGCCAAAGCATAAGAGACTGTTAAAAACTGAGAACAAACTGAGGGTTGATGGGGGGTGGGAGGGAGGGCAGGGTGGGTGATGGGTATTGAGGAGGGCACCTTTTGGGATGAGCACTGGGTGTTGTATGGAAACCAATTTGACAGTAAATTTCATATATTAAAAAATAAATTAAAAAAAAAAAAGAAAAAAAAAAAAGAGTATAGTGTTGGCATAAAGAGAAACCAATAGAGCAAAGGAAAAAAGTAGACTCTAGAAATAGACCCACAACCATATTCAATTGATTTTCAACAATGGTATCAATGCAATTTTTTTTTTAATCAATGCAAATTCAATGAGGAAAGTCAAAATTTTTCCATGAATGGTGCTGGAACAATAACTATATAGCTCTACTGAAAAAAGCAAACTTTGACCCCTACCTCACATCATACACACAAAAAATTAATTTGAGATTGACTACAGACCTTAAAGAAGGACTCTAAAACTATAAACTTTTAAAAGAGAAGAATATTTTTGTAACCTTGGGTTAGGCAAAGATTTTTTTTCTAGAACACAAAAGCACTAAACATAAAATTTTTAAAGTGATAGATTGGATTTTATCAAAATTAAAAACTTGTATTTATCAAAAATCATTATGGAGAAAGACAAACCACAGATTAAGAGAAAATCTATCTGGACTTCCAGCAAACGATTTAGAACCAGAATAAAGAACTGACACAAATAAATAATAAGAAACCTAGTCCTAAAGAAATGGGCAAAATACTTGAACAGGCACATCACAAAAGAATATACCCAAATGATCAATGAGCACACAAAAGCTGCCCAACATCACCAGTCATCACCACAATGAGATACCACATACCCATCACAATGACTAAAGTTGAAAAGATTGAAAATATCAAATTTTGGAAAGAATGTGGAGCAACTATAATTCTGAAACGTTGCCGGTAAGAGTGTTAAATGACACAACCACTGGGGATAGACTTTTTGGCAATGCTAAAAAAAAAAAAAAAAAAAAAAAATCAAACATACACCTAACCTATAACCCAGGGATTCTGCCCCTTGGGTAGAGAAGTTAATATACATGTCCATAAAAAGACTTCTGTGTGTAGGTCTACTCATGATAGCCCCAAACTAGAAATAATTCAAATATCCCTCAAGAAGAGAATGATAAATTGTATTATTTTCATACAATGGAACATCGATATATGCAACTCTGTGGATCAATTTCAAAAACATAAGAGACTCTTAAATATGGAGAACAAACAGAGGGTTACTGGAGGGGTTGTGGGAGGGGGGAATGGGCAAGGGGCATTAAGGAATCTACTCCTGAAATCACTATTGCACTATATGCTAACTAATTTGGATGTTCCACTATATGCTAACTAATTTGCATGTTCCACTATACGCTAATTTGGATGTAAATTTCAAAAATAAAATTAAAAACAAAAAACAAAAAAACATTAAGTTAGCAAAACAGGTGAGACACAAAACAGCACATGCTGCCTGATGTGTTACTTAGACGAAGCTCAAGCACAGGCAAAACCACAACTACAATGATGGAAGTCGGAAGACTGGTTTCCTCCGGGTGTAAACAGAGAAAACTCCTGTTCTCTATGTTGATCTGGGTGTTGGTCATCAAGGTATACACTTCACATCTGTGTACTGTAAATGAGACCTCACTGAAACACTGTTAGTGTGCAAACCGTTCTAATAGGAACACTCTTCCCTCTTATCCAAAGTCCAGATACACATATTCTTGTTTCCCTCTGAGAGCAGGTGCTTGTTTTCTAGTCCAACCTTTCGAAAATGGAACCCAAGTAATACATGGGGTCTCTGACACTTAACTCCCCAGGCCTGTGCAGTCAAGGTCTCATCTGCTCAGGTGACTGCAGAGATTGGCAGACTCCCGGGACAGCAGTGGTGCCTCCTCATGCACTCAGTTCAATCTTCTTTCTTTCCTGGAAGTATGCTAATTATATTTCATCCAATACATCCAGGTGTTCGCAATGGGAGGACTTTCATGTTATCCTAGACACCGCACTGCAGGGGCAGAAGTCCCTCGTACGCACCTTATAATTTTTAAGTTTAAAAAACCAGTGGTATGGGAGAGGTTGTGCATGTGTGGGGACGGGTGTATATGAGGACCCTCTGTACCCTCCACCCAATTTTACTACATACTTAAAACTGCTCTAAAACATGAAGTTTATTAATTAAGGGAAAAAAAAAAACCTTTATGATGTGATCCAGCAGTTCTGCTCATAGGTATATACTGGAGAAAAATGAAAAGCTGTGTCCACACAAAAACTTGTACATGAATGCACAAAACAGCATTATTTGTAATAGCCAAAAAATGCAAATAACCCCAATGTCCACAGACTGATAAAGAAATAAATAAAATGTGGCATATGTATATGACAGAATATTATCTGGCAATAAAAACGAAGTCCTGGGGCGCCTGGGTGGCTCAATCGGTTGAGTATCTGACTCTTGATTTTGGCTCAGGGCATGATCTCACGGTTTGTGAGATTAAGCCCCCTGTTGGGCTCTGAGCTGAGTGTGGAAGCCTGCTTAAGATTCTCTCTCTCTCTTCTTCTCTCTCTCTCTCTCTCTCCCTCCCTCTGTACCTCTCCTCTGCTCACACGTTTCTCTCTAGAATAAAATTAAAAAAACAAAAAAAGAACTACTGACCATGCTACAATATGTATGAGCCGTGAAAACATTACACTAAGCAAGGGGCGCCTGGGTGGCTCAGTCAGTTGAGCATCTGATGTTAGCTCATGTCATGATCTCATGGTTCGCGAGTTTGAGCCCTGCGTCGGGCTCTGTGCTGACAGCTCAGAGCCTAGAGCCTGCTTTGAGTTCTGGATCTCCCTCTCTCTCTGCCATCCCCTGCTCACACTCTGTCTCTCCCTCTGTCTGAAAAATAAATAAACATTTTTTAAAAGTTAAAAAAAACATTACACTAAGTGAAAGAAGCCAGTCACAAAGGGCCACATAATTATATGATTCTTTTTCTATAAAATGCCCAGAATAGGCAAAATGATTGACAGAAAGTACATCAGTGTTTGCCCAGTACTGGAAGAAAGGGGGACTTGGGAGTGTTGACACCTAGGGGATGCAGTTTCTTTTGAGGGTAATTAAAAATGTTCTAGAACTGACTATAGTGATGGCTGCACATGATCTGTGAATACACAACAAGCCACTGAATTATATACTTTAAATGGGTCAACTGTATACTATGTGAATTATATTTGAGTAAAACAGTGAAAACTTAAACAAACAGTAGTAATGGGAAACACAGAGCCACACGCCAGGCTGTATTCTAAATGCTTCCCAGGGATTAACTCATCGATTCTTCCCAGCAACCCAAGTATGTAGGTGCCACTACCATCCCCAACTTATTGGTGAGGAAACTCAAGGACGGTTTAGATAACTTGCCTAAGGTCACAGAACAGCGGGGCCAAGACTTGGACCCGGTGGTTTGGCTCCGGAGTCCACATTCCCATTTGCTACCTTAGATCGCCTCTTAAAAACAAAACAAAGCAAACAAAAAATGGACACACAGAAAGATAACGGAGACCAGACAGGAAGCATGTTAAACTGCTAACGATGACTCCCCATGGAAAAGAACAGCTTTCAAATCTTAATTGAAAACTTCCATAATGTTGGAGTTTTTCCAACCACTGAATGTAGTTTATAAAAATTTCACATGTTTTGGTAATGTTAGAAGTGGGATACTAATGTTGTAGAACTAGAGATGACCTTTTTTTTGTTATGTTTCTATCGTTATTTAATGTTCAAATAATACTTTAGCAACAGGAGAAAAGAATTTGCCTTGTGTTGACAACAACTTGTATCAAACTTCTTCCAGTGGTCTGGTGGTAACCTGACAGTACATATCTCAGCTGAGTAGCAATTTAATGAACCTGATCTTTCTCCAATGAATCTTCTAATGGGTATTTACTGAAGAACTAACACACACTGTCCCAAGACCAACGCAGTGATAAACCCCGGATGTCTGCCCACTTATGGCTCCGTGAGTGCAGCTTACACCTGCATCTCCCAGGCTCACCTCGGAGTAGGTTCTGTCGGAGACACTGCTCGATGCATCGTCATAGGCCGCGTGAAATACACCAGATAGCCTGACAAAGGAGACACCACATGGGCACATCAAGGTCAACGAGTTGCACGCGGGAAATCCGAAGGCAGCACCGGTCAGTCCTCACTACAGCCACACTTTAACAAGGACAAAGGTCAGAATCTCTAGGATCCAGGAAGGATGGGATGTGTTTGGGGTAGAAAAAAGCTTCTCAGGTACTTTCTACTTCTTTGCTAGGGGACCTGTCCTACGTTGAGAATCAGGGATCGTCAGAATGAAAAAATTAAAACTGCAATTCTGTTGAGTATTCTCAGGATATGTCCACAGAAGCCAATTCAGCATCATACCATTTAACACTCTCGCAATCTTTTGAGTTACCAGGAAACAACGACAAATTTTCTGGTTTGTCTGAGATTTCTTTATAGACTATAGGACAGTCTCAGCTTCTCACTCTCACAATCTACAGTCAGAGAACCAAAAGAAAGACAAACCTGCTCCACAGAACCTGGCCCCCGAGGTCCTAGGGAAGGGAATGTTGGCATCTTGGTATGACCCATAGGCAGTGGTCACCCGGGCAAACGTTGGTAAGGGCGGAGTGACGGAGTTTGGGAGTGCAAAGGGGTTGCTGGAAGTGCTGTCTTCTTGGTTCTGAAATTTAAAAATTAACAGACTAGGGGCACCTGGGTGGCTCAGTCGTTTAAGCGTCTGACTCTTGGTTCCGGCTCAGGTCATGATCTCACACTTGGGGAGTTCAAGTCCCACATCAGAGTGTGGAGACTGCTTGGGATTCTCTCTCTCCCCCTCTCTCTCTCTCAAAATAAATAAATAAACTTAAAAAAATTTTTAACATACTAAAAACCACAGGCTGTCTTAAAGCTGACTTACAAAATGAGGATACATTAGTTTGGGGAGGAAGAAACGAAACAAAACACCAAAGCACGAGTTGGTACAAGAATCCCACCACAAAAGACTCAAGGCAGGAGACGAGCTGGCGCAGGCAGGGCTCCAAACAACTCTGGTTGCGCTTCACTTTTTGCAGGGAAGTGTCTTTCAGGATCTAGAAAAGGCACGAAACACAGTCAAGAATAGCAACCTTCTCTCTCCTGATTCACTTTTATTCTTCAAAGCAGTGGGAGGCCGTGAAGACGCAGGGAGACTGGAGCACAGCCGTGCCTCAGGCTTCCAGTGCAGCAACCTACTTTCCACCTGCTCTAGAGGCGCGGAGAGCAGATGCGTTTCTGTGCCCTCTTCGAGAAGCCCGTTCCTCAGCCAGGGTGTGCACACACATCTTTACTGTGAATTCTACTCCTGCCCTGTCCTAGCTTGACCCCTATCCCCCCCAGGAAAATCTCAGTACCTTAGAAGTAACGCTCAATACAAGCCCGGGGGAGAAGATTTCAATCCAGTGGAAATTACTATAATTTTTTTCTTCTTTAAAAACATAAATCCTAACATTTTAAGGCACATACTGGAGACCTAAAGTGACATACGCATACTGAAGACAGGCATGTAAATTGGCTGTCCTGTAACGAAGTCATTACCCATGTGGGGCTACGGGGCATGGGAAGTGAGGAGAGTCTGAATCGAGAGGTTCTGGAAGCATATAATTCATACCAAGTGTCGAAGACTTATTAGTACAAGAATGCAAAGTGTCTCAACAATTGTTATATGGATTGCATGTTGATATAACACTTGGCACATACTGGATGAAGTAAAAATAGTACTGAAGTTAATTTACCTGCTACTTTCCTTTTTTTTTTAGTGTGATTACTAGAAAATTTTAAATTACGTGTAGCCTACATTCTATTTCTGTCAGACAGTACTCAATTAGACTTTTAGAGATACTTCCTAATCCTATCATTTGTATACCAATAGGAAGATCTACCTTTTTTTATATGTGCAAATAAGACAATGAAATATTCAAATTCCGAGTACAGAAAAACAACAACAACAAAAAAACCAGACTCTTAACTAGAGAGAACAAATAGATGGTTACCAGAGGGGAGGTAGGTGGGAGATGAGTGAAATAGGTGATGGGGATTAAGACCACACTTAACGCGATGAGTGGTGCTGAGTGATGTACAGAATTGTTGAATCATTGTATTGTACACCTAAAACTACTGTAACGCTGTATGTTAATTATACTTGGATTCAAAAAATTCCAAGCACAAAATGTACCTCTACCACAAAACCAAAGTAACGTCTGAGAGATCTTTACGCCACCTGAAAAATTTCTTGGCTACGCGTATCTTATCCCAAGAAGACGGGCCAAGTGTGTATAATACAAACTAGGCCAAAGCGAACAGCATTTGGGTCAACTTGGTTGGTCAGGACTTTTCAGTTACTTCACACAGGCTGCTGCTCACACTGAAAAAGGTGTAGCCTCCCCAGCTCGTGGGGCTGTTTAAATGGGGGTTCTGCCTGATTAGCTCTGCATGAACTGACAGAGTAAGTTCCTGAGCCAGCAGCTAAGGGCAGACGCCATGCCGGTTGGCCCTGTTTCGGGCACCGCCATGCCTCCGGACGCCTCACGTGTTCAACGAGCCAGCCGCGCTCTGGGATGACACCATTTCCTCTCATGGAATGAACTTTTTTAGTGACCTCACATTTTGTTTTCTGATTATAAAGTATCTCTTAGCTTCAGAATACATCTTGCCTACTGTTTCCAGATAAATGAAAATGTACTGCAGGGCTCTTAACCCGGGATTGATTCACAGCTTTAATGAGATCTATGAGCAGATGAGAGGCAATTATGGAACCGCATCCTATTCACGCACAGTGTTTCTGAAATTATATACCACAGTTGCGCAAATTTTTCTGTGTCGGTTTCATGAGATGTTCAAAGGGGCTCCACGACCCAAAAAGGCTGAGGACCACCTCCACTGTTTGCTACACACAGTGAACAGCAAGGGCTAACCCGGTGGCGCGGAAGGACAGATGACTTTCAAATCTTCTCTATCGGACTTTTCACTCGACCTTACTACTCAACTCAGACACGGACGCCCCTGGACAGAGGTTTCCTCTTAAGACACCTGAGGAGAATTTGTGAACACAGACCCCCACCTTCAGCAGCTTGGCTTTCATCGTGGACGTGATGGTGGTGGGGTTGATAAACTGGAACGAGGGGGCAGCGTTGTTGGGATACTGCGCGGGGAACTTGACCAGCATCTTGACGCGGTGGCTGCTGCAGTGCACAGACACCGTGCAGCTCCTGTCCGCCGCATCCATCTGCAGGGGACAAAGGGACAACCGCTTGGGAGGTAGGCCACCATTCGTTTTCAGACGCAAATGAATTTAAACAAGCTAAGTGCAAGCTCAAGGTTCCTGGTAACTGGGCGGAGGGGGGCATTCCCCAAAGACAAGTGAATCTGGAAGATTCAGACAACTTGTGTTCAAGACAGATGTTTCAATTTTAGCACTGATTTAATAAGTGCAAAGTATTTTGACGAAAAAAGGTTCAACCTAAAGCTGTGAGGTAGACTGGAACTTGTTATATTTATTTTGAGACGAGAAAAGAAAGCAGGAAGAATGGAAATACCTGACTCAAGTTCAAAAGAACTCCTGGGAAAATCCATAGAGACAGAAAGTTGATTAGTCAGCGCCAGAGGCTGGGGGGAGAAGGCAATGAGAAGTGACTGCTAATGGATATGGGATTTTTTTAGGGACGATGACAATGCTTTGGAATTAAGGGTGATGGTTGCATAACTCTGTGACTGAGGTTTACAACCACCAAACTGTAAACTTTAGAAGGGTAAACTTTATGGCATGTGAATTTTATCTCAATACTTTTAAAAAAGCACTCCTGGAAAAGGAATCAAGATCTCCTTCTAAAAAGAGACTCACTTGGCTATCCACACTCTTCTCAACTGTTCTCAACAAAGGGGGTATGATCTGAATCGATACAGATAGCCAATTAATCAGAGGATTCTTTCTCTCTCTTGATTTCTTGTGTGGCCAACCAGAGAAGGCAGCTGGAGTAGAGCAAAAAACAGGAACACAGGTGGGAAATCTGGGGACAGATTTCAAATATTCTCCCTTCCACCAAATAGCTGCTGACTTCCGACAAGTCATTGCATCTCTTAGTGTGTGTTTCCTCTTCTGTTAAGTGGGGATAAAAGCACGTGTTGCAGAGTTGTTTCATTTATTTTTTTGTTTATTTATTTTTGAGACAGAGAGTGAGCACAAGGGGGCAGGGGCAGAGAGAGAGGGGGAACAGAGGATCCCAAGCGGGTTTTATGCTGACAGCAGAGAGCCCCGTGCGGGACTTGTACTTCCGAACCGCGAGATCATGACCCGAACTGAAGTCAGACACTTAACTGACTGAGCCACCCAGGTGCTCCTGCAGAGTTGTTGTTGTTGTTTTTTTGCTTTTTGTTTTTTTTAATTTTTTTAATGTTTATTTATTTTTGAGAGAGAGACAGAACTCAAGCAGGGAAGAGGCAGAGAGAGAGGGCGACACAGAATCCAAAGAGGCTCCAAGCTCTGAGCTGTCAGCACAGAGCCAGCCTGATGCAGAGCTCCAACTCACCAGCCTCGAGACCATGACCTGAGCTGAAGTCGGACGCTCAACCGACTGAGCCACCAGGCGCCCCCCTGCAGAGTTGTTTTAAAGGCCAAAGGAGGTAAGTATGTACACACAGGTACATATCCATGCCTACCGTTTGTTGAATCTGGGCAAAAGAGAAACGAATCAAGCTTCAAAACTCCTTCACAGGGGCGCCTGGGCGGCTCAGTCGGTTAAGCGTCCAACTCCCGATTTTGGCTCAGGTCATGATCTCACAGCTCATGACACAGAGTCCTGCGTTGGGCTCTGTGCTCACATCGCAGAGCCCGCTTGGGATTCTCTCTCCCTCACTCTCTGCCCTTACCCCACCCCTGTGCTCACGTGCACTGTGTCTCTCCCTCTCTCTCAAAATAATTAAATAAACATTAAAAAAAACCAAAAAACCTTCTTCACAGACTCAGTTCTCTGAAGGAAAGCATTTCATTACCCGCCCAAAATGAAAAGAGTAAATCTTTCCACATGTTAGACGAACAGAGAGGTTTGGTGACCTCACTAGAAGCTGAAGTCATTAAGGAAATGACCAGCTCTAAGGGCAGGTAGTACAGCAGAGCACAAAGAACCTTGGGGAGGCAGGCGTGGCTGCCAAACTCAGCTCTGCCATTAACTATGGCAGGAACCTTTGCCAACTCACGGAGCCTTCCTGGATCTAAGGATCTTCACACATGGGAAAATGAAGTGTTGGAGCATCTAAGAGGATTTCAGGACACGTGAACATCAGTTTATTCCTTGGTCCAGCTTATGAGAAAAGAGTATGGTAAGAATATAATTTACATTGGAAGACTTCTATTTCCTTAGAAAGTCTAGAAAATAAAAAAGCAAGCAGAGAGGTACACCTGTTAGAGCAGCGGAGCTATCTGTAGCCACCATCCTGGCTCAAACAGTCCCCACTCCCACAAAGTGCCATCTGCAAGCATGAGCCAATCATTAGACTACCGAGTACCTCCACGTTGACATTTCGGATCTGCACGTTGATCAGGGAGAACTCCTGCTGCAGAGTCTGAGGCAGTCCCAGTTGATCTGACTTCTTCTCTTCCAGGATACTGCTTGGGGGGTCTTCCTTTAAGACTAGCAGGAGAGAGAGGGTCTCCAGTTGTTGGCAAATGTTTTTTGAAAATGAGTCAGAGAGCAGTTCTGGGGTACCTGCCAGAACTGAAATGCACAGAGGGGCACCTCACCTAAAACATCAGTTTAACCAATTACCTTCTTCCTCCCCATGGCTCGAGTTGTGCTGGTGATCCGTATCTTGAGTGTGAAGGGTCTTCTCTGGTTCCGGCAGAAGAGAAATGCTCTCAATGAACTCATCAACACCATCTAATATGTCATTTGCACAAAGCTGCAACAAAGGGTAAAAGATCTAGGTCTCCGGAAGTCAGTGGAAATGTTCCTCGAGTCTGGTTCTGACTTAAAAATGGGACTCAGGAAGGCTAAAAGACGTCAGCCCAAAACTGAGACAATCAAAATAGGTTTTACCCACCACCAGCTCCCCCTGATTAAATACACAGGAGAATAGGCTCTATTATCTACATGGAAATTTTTCATCCTGTTCATCCTTTATGCAAGCCTCAGAAAACAATACTTTAAATTCCAAGCCTTTGTGGAGTTATTCAGCTAACCCAAGACCAAAAATGAATAAATGGTACTTTCTGGAGAAAATATATTTGAAAGGCAGTAAGGTGATGATACTTGACCAAAATGCTCAAGAGTGACTTCTTACTAAGCAATGTTGCACATTTTTTAAAATTTTATTTGTTTGTTTGTTTTTAAGTAACCTCTACATCCAATGTGGGGCTTGAACTCACAAACCTAAGAGCAGGAGTTGCGTGTTCTCATTCCCAGGTTTCAGCACCAAAAAAACCCCCAAAACACAATAAACCAAAAACCCAACTCCACGGTGTTGTAAATTTCAGCCAGCATTTTCCATCCACCCTATACGGAGCACTGTGGGGGAAGCAATACAAGGGAGGTGTGGCTCCTGCCTTTAAGGAGCGTGGCCACCGAACGAAAGAACCACACTGAGGCGGGAACACAGCAAGGGGCCGTGGCAGCAGGTCACACCAGGTGCCACCGTGGTTCGTGGAAGAAACAGAACTTGTGGGGCAAACCTTGAAAAAGGCTTCAGAGAATAGGTACCACTGATGGATGTAAAGGGCTCTGAACACTGCAGAGTGTAAGGTTCGACTTCTTAGCTCATTTAGAAGAAGAGAAAGAAATTAAGCCCACAGGCCATTTGCTCAGTAGGCTATCTACAGTCTCCTACCGGGACAGGAGAAAAGACAGGAGAAAAGGCATTCGGAGGCTTTTCACGCTTAGAAGTGCCAGATACGAAAGTTGGCTCTTGGAGACCGCAAAGCCTCAGTGTGGCCTATACAAGCCACTCAGCCAACCATCAAGTATTGTTAAATGTCTGTCATGTACCCTCTAACTTCCACAACTACTAACCCTTGGTTTTGTTTTGTTTTGTTTTAAGGTTTCCAGCATACCCGGTTACACTCCTCCACAACGGCGCTGAATACATACCCTCTGCATCTGGGAATCCACCCGCCACATTCTCAAGGTCTGATCCCGTGACCACGTGACCAGTTGGTAGTCCTTGGACCCTAGAAATCACCAAATAAGAATCCTGGAATGTTTGGAGGGTGGGGTGGGGGGTGCGGATTCAACATCAACTTTGCTACAAGTTGCAGGGGAGCGAGATTCCTCCCTTCGTTTGGCCATCCATCCATTCAATAAATACTTACTGACCAACGCCTATATGCCAGGCACCGTTCTAGATACTAGGGCAACGGCGCGAATGCAACAACCTCTGTCTTTACAGAGCTCACAATCCAGTGCCGGCAACAGACAAACAGATAAATATGCGATAAAACGTCTGGGAGTGATAGCGCTCTTGCAAAAAAGGATAAGACAACTGCCGGCAGAGCTATTTTTAGACAGGGCTCCCTGAGGAAGTCGCATTTGAGCAGCAACTTAAATGAAGCGAAATAATAACTGGCAGGTGAGCAGGTGAAAAGGGATGCTGGGACTTAACGTCACACTGAACTTTCGCCTCCACAAATGTTCCTCCTTTTACACGCTCCAGAGGAGCTGAGCATGAATATGATTTTTTGAAATGAATTGCTTTAAAAGCATAATGACACCTTACTGTTTGAAAAGAATTTTTTGGCAAACAGATGCATCTCTTCATAAAATGGATAATCGATCTTGAATGTTCTTAATGGCCTGAGTTGTATTTTCACATATTAGGTCTGGTCAAAGGGAAATTATTCTAAAAAGGTTTAGAGAGCTTTATGAAAGATCAGGGCATTTCAGAGTAATTAGGTCCTATCTAGAATCGCCTTTATGGCCATCCTTAGAGAGCCGAGAATTTAGAAGACTTTAGAATTTTAATTTCATCCAATTCCCTCATTTTACAGATGGGAAAATGGAGGCACCAGAGAACACACTCTGTCCGAGCTAACAGGGTGGGTGAGGGGCAAAAATTCCTTCTCTGTGTCACTGCCTTCAGTTGGGCCTCCGCTCCTCAACGAGTCAGCATTTCCCTGTGCGTGCCCCACAGGACACAGCTCTTCTGAGTAACTGCCTGCCAGGAGTCCCCTCGTACAGACTCCTGCTCGTGTCAGCCACTGTCTGTCTCCACATCTGGCTTCTCTTCATACTCCTGACTGAAGAGAAGTTATGCCTGATTCCATTCTAAACCCAACTCCTCCAGCAGTGCCTTCACCCCCATTCCCTCCTACCCCCACAGGGCCCTTGCTTTCCCACGCCCTCCCTTTCTTGCACCTTCTCCTCGCCCTCAGAGACAGGGCAGCAGCTCTAACATCAACTCAGTCTGCTCCTTGTCTTTGAAGGCAATTTCTTTCACGAATCCAGTCCCTACTGCCTCTGTTCACGTTGCCTTGTAGTCTGGCTTCTATCCTCAATCCGCTTTTGGAACTCCTCTCTTAATGATCATATGGCCTCCTATTTGTACCATTAAGCGCTTTTCTCTTATTCTGCACATCCATCCTTCAGCAACACCTACAACCAGCGACTGCCGCTTCCTTCATGAAGCATCTTCTTCCCCTGGCTACAACACCCTGATTCTCTTCCTACCTCTCTAAGGGCCCCTGCACCGCAGTGAAAACCAAAATTAAACCAGTAAAAACTGACTAGGAAGACATGGCAGTAAAAATAAAATGGGGCAGCCTGAAGTTGAAAAAGAAGTGAAATACAGGAATACATGCAGGATGATTAGACTTATAAAAGGTTCGACAAGCACGCTGAAACTATTTCAAGGGATGCACTAATGGGTGGCAAAACTCTAAAAAAATAATCATTCTCATGAGTGTTAGGAGAGCGTATCCTTCTGGGGAAGGGAGGGCACTGTGATCGAGAAGTTTCTGGGGTTCTAGCAATGTTCTCTTTCTAGACCCTGGTGGTAGTTATGTACATTTTCACTTCATAATTTGTAAGAATGTACACGTTTCATGCAATTTTCTAGACAGATGATATACTTTACAATAAAAAGGAATTTGAAAAAAAAAGCACCTGTAACCGGTACTCAAAAATCTCGTTACTGACTAGACGGTCCCAACATACACAATTCACCCTGCCGGCTTACAGACAACACAGATAGCTGAAAATGGGTTGCTAAAACCTTTTCATTCCAATCCAAAACTACAGGCCAACCTCTCCCTGCCAAACCATGAGGAAACTACATCTTCTATTTACGATGGCGAAATGCAAGAGAGGAAGTTGAGAGCCAAAGTCATGCATGCAAATTAATGGGATAAAAACCAAGCAGCCTCATGTTTCTAGAAGCAGGGAGATTTGGGAAATAAAGATGGGAAAATTCAGGGGCTGATCAAAAGAGTCCCTTCAAAAACTATCCTGGAAGAGGCTTGCGAAGTCACAAACAAGCCGGGATAAGAGGACTGCTCTGATCTCAGGATTACCAGAGACCTTTCCCGGGACTCTGGACAGTCCACACCACTCCACTGCCTGGTTTTCCGTCTATCATATGGAAAGACCTTGAAATCCACTTCCGTTGCATAAAACCTTTAGAGATCACGACAGTAAGGTCTCAAGAAAAGAGAGGCTGCAACTAAATTTGCACACTGAGCTGGTGGAGAAGCGGAGGCCGAGGGCTTGCGATTCCCATTACACTTGACCTTGCATTAGTGAGGGCTGGCTAGATGGAGCTTCAAGAACCATCCCCGAAACTCAGTGGCCTAAAGCAAGGACATCTTGCTCCTACACCCCCACCTCATCCTTGCTGCCGATGGGCACAGCTCCAGCTGGAGTCTTGCCAGCTGCTGTGGCAGAAACAAAGAGAGCGTGTTAATTGCACAATGGCTGTTAATGCTTCAGCCCAGAAGAGACGGCATCTCTTTGTTCACGTTTCACGACCAAAGCAAGACGTTTGGCCAAACCCATCTTCAGGGAGGTGGGAGATAAAACACCACCATGTGCCGTGAAGAGAACTAGGGTTATTTGGTGGGCAGCGCTGATGACGGCCTCAGGTCTCCTTCCTCAACAGAGTGGAAAGGGGCGAATGCCAGACTTCTGAGGGTTCTGACCCCAGAGTTTTTCAGCCCCAGAGATGATCCCACAGGAAGTCTATCAATCTCTTCCGGATCTCTTCCACACAGGTGAGAGATGACACTGAACATAAGAGAAGAGGAGGAAACCTGGGAGAGAAACCACAGCCGCACACCCCCTTACCCATCTACCGTGAAAGGTGGCGACCCCCCTGACTCTCTCGTTTCTAAAGCCCAGCCCTGAGGTGCCCGTGCTGGGCCACACGGCCAACCCTGACTGGAGATGCCGTGGACCACGGCTCAGGAGGAAATCAGGCTCCCCCTCACCCTCCTTCTGTCTTCTCCACTGGAACTCCAGCACCACATCATCGTGCCCCACAAAGGTATGCACTGGCGTGTTCAAGTCAAAGACGTTCCACAAGAGAAGACTATTTTCCCTCCGCAGCTGGGGAACCATCACAGTCACCAGTCCATTGCTGAAAGGCTACGGCAGGAAAGGGAAAAGAAGGTGATTATTCCTGGGAGACGCCGCTGAATCTTGAATTACCCAAGTTGGGATGCTTTCCTAACGAAAATAAGCTACACGATGGGGGGATCCCAACCACTCGGGGGAGATTTTTTTCCAATACCGTAAGTTACCCATCACATCTACTTTCCTTCTGCATTTATTTTACTTTTTCTTCGCGTGGAAAGGACCACAGCCGGTAAAAAATAAAGCTAAGCCAAATCCTTGGAGAACTTTAAATTCTGAAACAAG
Organism: Panthera pardus; assembly: GCF_024362965.1. Taxonomy (NCBI): domain Eukaryota; kingdom Metazoa; phylum Chordata; class Mammalia; order Carnivora; family Felidae; genus Panthera; species Panthera pardus. The sequence goes on from NW_026526754.1 coordinate 13,808,595, forward strand.
CAAATGGCTGTGACCGCTGCGTACCATGAAACACTGTGTCGCATCCTGGCGCTTCCCTGGAACGACTGTGCAAGACACCCTGGGGAAAACCCCAGAGCGGCAAGCAGAATTCTTGCCATGTGGACACACACCGGAAGCACACATCCACATCAGGCAGCACCTCCCTGGCCCCAAAACTGCAGCTCTTCAGAGGAAAACCCTCCAGTTTCAGGACTGACATGTTTTACTTATCGACACCTCATCTGCTAGGGAGCTGAGGGGCCCATTTGGTAGCTAACCGGCCTCTGTTCTTTAAGGAATAAACCACAGTCATCTAAAAGCACATTTATCTTCACTTGCCCTCCTGGCAGCACTCCTGGACTTCTCTGTTTATTTTTTAAAGTAAACATATTAATCCAGAGAAGTATTTCAATGCATAAGAACAATGTCTGATTTCTTGACAAGCACTCCTAGATGCAAAAGCCACTTAATCCCTAAATTATCTTCTATGCTCCACAGAGTCTCGGGGTGACAGCCTAATGCAGAAATGCAGCTTTATTCACCTCTGTGCTCCCTTTCAAGTTGACACTGAGGACAAGAGATTGTATCTGATCAGCAGCTATCAATGCGGCAATGGGAAAAATTGTGGGAAGGCTGATAACAGCCTGCCCCCCCCCCATCTGTAGCATTTTATGGTTTACAAAGCATTTTCACACACAATTTTTCAAAAGGAAAGTCATATTGTGCATGTGCTAAATGCCACTGAATTGAACATCTTACAATGGTAAATTTTATCACAATAATAAAAAGGAAGACCTAGTAAAAATTATTATTCATGTTCTACAGAGGAGGAAACTATTGCTCAAAAGCATCCAGTAGCCTGCCCAAGGCCACACACACATTAAATGGCTCATTGCAACATTATTCACAACAGCCCAGATACGGAAACAACCTAAGTGTCCATCAATGGATGAAAAGATAAAGAAGACGTGTTAGATACATTCTACGGAATGCTATTCAGCCAGGAGAAAGAAGGAAATCTGCCATCTGCCACAACATGGGTGGACTTGAGGGCACTACGCTAAGTGAAATAAGTCCGAGAAAGACAAATACTGGGTGAGGTCACTTACATGTGGACTCTAAGACGGCTGAATTCACAGAAACAGAGAGCAGGATGGTGTTTGCCAAGGGCTGATGGGTGGGGGAAACGGGGACCATGCTGGTCAAATTTCCAGTCGAAACTTCTAGTTAGAAGACGAGTAAGTTTTGGATCTAATATACAGCATGGTGACGGGAGTGAACAATACCATATTACACTCATAAAAGTTGCTAAGAGAGTAATATCACATGTTCTCAATCCAAAAAAGAAATGGTAATTATGTGATGTGACAGAGGTATTAGCTAACGCTATGGTACCAGTAGTCTGGCAATAAATAAGTGTATCAGACACCCTGAACTGACACAATGTTATATGTCAGTTATACCTCAATAAATCTCGGGGAAAAATTAAATGGCAACGATGGATCCCAAACCCAGGTCGTCAGAATCTAAAGCCAGAATTCTTCCCACCATCGGGAAGAAATCCACTGACTGAAAGCGCTTCAACCCTGTGGCTCCATCTCCCCACTTCCCCTGCCCTTAGTGGCCACCTTCGTGCTGCCCGGCTTCCCAGGTGGTGGCCAGCAATCCTAGTGCAGATTCTTCCCCAACACTCGAAGCGCCAGTTTTTAAATACCTGGCAGCTTTTATGCCATCATGACCGCCTGTGCCCCCACCCCTCAACCAGGACAGGAAGTGAAAACTGCCTCACAGAGAAAGTAAGAGAAAATGGCCCTCGTGGCCCTCGCCCCACCCCACCCCCCGCATCTGGAACACCAAGGTGAAGCTCCCCAGCAGGAGGTGGGGTGTCCCACTCACCGTGTATCTGGCCTTCCAGACGGGCACCTGGCAAGGGAGAATACTGAGGTATTTCCGAGGCTGGCGGTAGTCCCAGAACTGGAAGAAAGAGAGCAGGATAATGGGTGGACTAAACGCCATCAAAAGACTCGACAACCGAAACGAGCCCAGCTTCGCTCTGTCCTCGGTGTGTTCCACGCAGCCCCCCGGCCCTGGGACCGTGGCAGAGACACAACCCTCCGTCTCCCATTTACAAACATTCCCGGGGTATTTCCGGACTCCAGGAGGACTGGCCCCGGGGCGCAGATCACCATCATCAGCCTGCCTACTAAACAGCCCTGTAATTGAAAGGTAAGAATGACATGTTTTCACGCCACATCGCGTTTCCACCGTGTAGGGTAACGCAACTAGGAACTAGGCTGATGTACTGACTACTCACTGCATTCCAGAGTTTAGAGCTTTCAGCTCTGTATCCCGTTTAATCTTTACAACCAAATAACGGGTGTTATTCATCTCTTTTTCAAATGAAGAAGCTAAATTACTGAACAGTCTAACTTGTGCAAGGTCACACCCGCTCCGCCACCGCCCCGGAACACGCGGAACTTGAGGCCGCGGAACATATGAAGGTAAGCCAGACACACTCTGCCTGAGCTGCCTGTGTTTTCCATGATGGGACAACTACACTTAGAGCTTGAACATTTGTCACGAAAGCAGGAAATGGCAGAGCACAAAAGGCAGGAGGACCGAGAGTGAGACTCTGAATTACTCAAGTACTAAGAAATTATTTTCTCTTAAAAAAATTTTTTTTCTTAATGTTTATTTATTTTTGAGAGAGAGAGAGACAGAACGTAAGCGGGGAAGGGGCACGGAGAGAGGGAGACACAGAATCCGAAGCAGTCTCCAGGCTCTGAGCTGTCAGCACAGAGCCCGACACGGGCCTCAAACTCACCAACAGTGAGATCGTGACCTGAGGTGAAGTCGGACGCTTAACCAACTGAGCCACCCAGACGCCCCACTAAGAAATTATTTTTAAAAATAGATGACGCCCTCTCTCTCTGCACCTCCCCTGCTTGGTCTCTCTCAAAAATAAATAAAACACTAAAAAAAAAAAAAATAGATGACAGAAACCATTCTGGAAAACAGTTTGGCAGTTTCTTAAAAAGTAAATGAGCACATACCACTGACCCAGTGATCTCAACTCCTGTGTATTTGTCCTGGAAAATGGAAACGGTCCATTCCCAGAAAAATCGATACACGAATGTTTATAGAAGCTCTATTCATAATCACCAAAAGCTGGGAACAGCCCCATCAATGTCCTTCAATGGGTCAAGAGAAAATAAACTGTAGCAGTATATCCATATAGTGGATTACTGCTCGTCAATAAAAAGTCTATGATCTATCGATTTTGAAAACAATTTGGATGAATCTTGAAGGCACTATGCTGAGCGAAAGAAGCCAACTCAGAAAGTAAGATACTGAATGTATCCATTTAAATGACATTCTCAAAAAGACTAAACTGCAGTGATAGAGAACACAACAACGGTTGCTAGAAATCAGGGGTTCGGGGAGAGTGTGGCTCTAAAGGAATCACATAAAGCAATTCTTGTTCCTTCTGACAACACTTTATTTTTGTCAAATTCGGGCTCCATATTCAAGATAATAAAATTTTTAAGATGTCTTTTCCAGCTAAACTGCCTCAGCATTTCCCAGATGGCCACAGGGAACTTGCTCCCTCAACTCGTAAAAGAAGGGAAACGAGACATCATTAGGTCTGCTTGGCATTCTCCGGATTTTTAATTAGCTCAACACTTTATGAATGCTTTCCTGTTACCAAGTCTCCCATATGTGAAAAACAAGCAAATAAAAAAATTCAGTCTCCCGGGGCGCCTGGGTGGCGCAGTCGGTTAAGCGTCCGACTTCAGCCAGGTCACGATCTCGCGGTCCGTGAGTTCGAGCCCCGCGTCAGGCTCTGGGCTGATGGCTCGGAGCCTGGAGCCTGTTTCCGATTCTGTGTCTCCCTCTCTCTCTGCCCCTCCCCCGTTCATGCTCTGTCTCTCTCTGTCCCAAAAATAAATAAAAAACGTTGAAAAAAAAAAAAAATTAAAAAAAAAAAAAAAATTCAGTCTCCCTAAGCTAATTACATACAAGTAAAACATTAGTATTATGAATACATTTTGGCAACTGGTTACTTGTCATGTCGGACAGAAGCATATTCATGCGCATTTACAGACTGTCACAGTAACTGTTAACAAAAGTAATCCTTTTTTTAAAAAGGATTATATAACTTAGGGGACAAGGTAGAGGACCCTGGGGATTTGACCAAGTCCTCACTCACCAGAACACGATCTTATTCTCAAGGCAACCACTGACAGTCTTATGGAATGATTACATATTGCATGTGAGTGGAGGACTTTGGTCTGTTTCAATGTGACAGACTGGTCACTATAAGAACCAGAGCCATGCCATCCTCCCCTTCATAGGTGATTTCTGCTTTTCTCTTACTTGCCAAAGGGCCTTTGCTACGAGCTACAGATCAGAAAGGAAGGCTTCTGAAGAAATATCAGAAGAGCCTCAGGCAAGAAAGAATCACATTCTTGAACAGCGTCATGGGTACAAGACTCTCTCAGTAAGGTGACCCTGACCCATGGGCAGACACACACCTGTCAGGATGTACCGAGGAACCGTGTCTGGATTTCCAGGACACTTTGTCTAAAGAAGGCAATGTTGTAAAACAGACTGCTCAGCTCAAGTTCAGGAAAAAAAGCAACCACCTAACCTGGTATGAAGTCATTTCATTGTGGTCAGGTTCTACTTTTATTTTTATTTCCTTAATGTTCTAATTCTAATAGCCATAAAAGAAAAATCCTTTTCTTTCTTTTCGATCTAGTTCTAAGCCTCAATTCAACAGTTTTACAGTTTAACAATTTCCTAACTCGAGTGAAACATTCATTCAATGGCACCTTGTTCCAGTGCACCCCTTAGAATTCAGAAAATAAAAATATAATAAAAATTACTATAATTATAAGCTAATATTTCTTAAGGTAAACTTAAGAAAATGATTATGTAGGGAAAAAAAAGACATACTGACCCTTATCTACAAATTATTAAAAATAACGGTTGAATATTATGCAAAGTGCCTCTAAACTCCTACACTTTCTACAATTATGCTATTTATTTACATTCAATAAAAACTGCTTTCCACCCACCAGGATATAGTGGAATACATCAAATACCATGTCAAAAAATCTCATTTAATACGTAGGCTAAGCCTACAAGTAAGGAACAGGGGCTGAATCTCACAGGTGGAAACTGGCCAGTCACCTGCTTTAATACCTATGGAATCCCAGCCTCACAGGTGGGAAAGACGTCACTGAACGGCGACAAACTTGAGGAAAGAGGAGGGGGTGAACTGGATGGTTTCTGGGTTCTGAACTTGGGCGACAAGGTGACAAAAACCCAAATCCAAAACAAGCAAACCAACAAAACCCCGCTGTGGCACGTAAAAGTAAATTCCAACCCAAAGGGATTGACAATCCTCAAGGCAGAAGTTAACTTTTTAGGCCGTAGTGTCTGAATCTAGTTTTGCTGACCACACCGCAGGAAGACGTGGTACGGGAGCCTATGTAAACAGAGCGTTAAATCGATGATGCTGAATCGCAAAACTGCTAAGTAAACTACTGTGGTCAAATCTCTGTCCTTCCAGACAGGGACCTGAGCTCAAGGAGCACGTGTGGAACGAGGCTGACTCTGTGCCCTGCAACTTCGTAAACACAGCATACCCCACAGTCGGGAGAGGAGCAAACAACACAAAACGTCACACTCCACGATAAACCACAAACACGAGGGTCACTGAAACACATAAACCCTCAAGCATTTCCAGCAAGTTACAGAATCTAGTAGAGCAACTCTGCTCCCGACTTTTTGCGGTGCTGATGACTAAAGATGTCCTAACTTTTGCAGACATGATCATCTTGTGAGAAAATTGCTATTTTTCCACCCCAGGGAGACGAACCACAAACTCGGTAACCTTAACAATGTTGGGGGCTTTTCTCCTTCACTTATATACATCTGGTGTGGTTTTTTGGTTTGCTTTGCTTTTGGTTTGTTTTTTTTTTTTTTTTCTGAAAGCTGACTTCTTGACAACTTCTTTGCAAATAAGCTTTTCCTTTCTAAATGCTTTAGTCTCTGACTCCCTTTCACAAAGGGAAAGAAGAAACCGTCTAAACAAATCCCAGGAGCCGCAACGGAGATACGCTACCCCATCATTCCTACTGGCCTACGTAACCAGGTTTACGTGCCCGTGCACCCCTAAAACACACACACTGTGCTCACTTATTGTAGCTTTCTTTCCAAAGAAAGTGCTGTTACGAAATCTGGTGCCTCCCACACACGGAACCCCAACTGTCCCAGTGGATCACTCACCTTGACAGAGTTGTCTTGGCTGGAGGTAGCAAGAATGTGCTCGATGTCTGGGTGCCAGTCCAGGCCATGGATTTTGGAGAGGTGGGCCGCGAGGTACTCCACTGCGGTGCTGGGTTTCTACAACAGGATCAGCACCGAGTGTTGTCGATTTACAGATCACTCGTTGAGGGTCTACCATGTAACGGACTGTTACATGGGCAGCGGGGGCACACAAGAGTATTACCAGATCCTCTCTCTATCCTTAAGAAACTCCACTTTGTTTTGCTTAAAACAAACAAACAGAAAAAGACTTATCCAGCTCTCCTTCACGCATGCTTGGCATATGGGCCTGTGAGCCAGATTTCTTTCTGCTCCGTCGCCATGCGTAGTTTTAATGAAGGACACAAGGCGGTGTGTGCTCTTCCCCCAAATAGGACAGACTGCAGTATCGGCCCCCCTTCCTCACTATCACTCAAGGAGAAGGGCTGTGACATGCAAACAGACCACCCCATCCCACGATCCTGGAGGTAAAACCACCAAATTTAAGTAATCGAGCACCAAGACCCAAGAGAACAAACACACATTGCAAAAGAAAACAATACATGATTAATAAGCTTATATAAGACAAAGGCAGAAGGAAACCTCAGAAATATACATTAAAGTAAGACTTTACAGGGCGCCTGGGTGGCTTAGTTGGTGAAGTGTCTGACGTCAGCTCAGGTCATCATCTCCGAGTTCATGAGTTTGAGCCCCTCATCAGGCTCTGTGCTGATAGCTCAGAGCCTGGAGCCTGCTTCAGATTCTGTGTCTCCCTTTCTTCCTCTCTCTCTCTCTCTCGACCCCTCCCCTGCTCATGCTTTGTCTGTCTCTCTCTCAAAAATAAACATTAAAAATTTTTTAAATAAAATAAAATATTACTAAGCTATCGAATTAGAAGACATATGTAAATAACACTCAATACTGACAAGGCTGCATTTGTCACTGCTGCTATTTATACCAAATAGCACAACCTTCTGGCAAAAAACTGACAATTTTTATCAACCAACTTCAAATTTTCCTTTCTTAAGAGAGTATTTCATTTCACAAAAAGCTTTAGATAACAAAAGATGTTCATCTTGGTATTATCTGGGCTACCAGAAAACCAGAAACAACACAAATAGTAAGTGGGGAATAATTAAATTTTAGAGTCAGTTATGGACTAGCTATCTGATCCCATATGATATAGCCACTAAATGTTCTACTTAGGGATTATAGCACAGGGAAAATGCATGTGTTGTAACGTTAAATGAAAAAAGTACAGGGGCACTTGGGTGGCTCGGCCGGTTGAGCGTCTGACTTTTGGTTTCAGCTCTGGTCATGATCTCACGTTTTGTGGGGTTGAACCCCACGTCAGGCTCCACAGTGACACTGTCGGGCCCGCTTCGGATTCTGTCTCTCTTTTCTTTGCCCTTCCTCCTGCTCACGCTTGCTCTCTCTCTCTCAAGATAAAAAAACATTAAAAAAAAAAAAAAAGCGTGAGTGGGAGAGAGCCAAAGCATAAGAGACTCTTAAAAACTGAGAACTGAGGGTCAATGGGGGCTGGGAGGGAGGGGAGGGTGGGTGATGGGTACTGAGGAGGGCACCTTTTGGGATGAGCCCTGGGTGTTGTATGGAAACCAATTTGACAATAAATTTCATATATTGAAAAAAAAAGCGTAAGAAAACACCAAAATGTTAGCACTTGCCTCTGAGTAATAGGTCTATAAATGATTTTTATTTTTCCTTTTATATTTCCTACAAAGAGCATCTATTACTTCTATAATTAGTGTTGGTCTATGAGGTTAAGAGCAGTCTCCAGAATCAGGCCTCCCTGAGTTTAAATCTTGACAACATACCATGCTTCAGTTTACCCGTCTGTAAAATGGGGATAAAAACCACTTATTTTAAAGGCTAGTCATATAGACAGTTCTTAGAACAATGCCTGTGCATAATGAACGATTAGAAAATGTTACTATTATCAGTCATCTGGGTGTGTGAACGAAATCCAACATTCCCACTGATACTGCACTTTTCTAAGGCTCTGATGCCTGGTACCATCAGTGCTGCTTTGACGTGGGAAAGTGCCAGAAAAGTAAGAATATGACCTACAAGTTTTACAATCCATGTGAGCAAAAGTCTTAAGTATTAATGGAACAAAACAAGGTTAAAACCCTTTAAACAAAACAGATAAAAATGCTGAGGGAAGTCAGGATTGTTAGTGCAACAGTCAGAAGGCTAGAAAGGAACAGTTCGGCAGTCGATCTCTGAAAGACAAAGAACAATGCTGGTCTGGAAAACAAGCTAGTTTTCCAATGCTAGTCTGGAAAACAAGTACTGACAGGGTTTATGGCTGAATACCAAATGGTTTATCTTGCCTACGGCCTGAAAACATTCTAAAGCAAATATATATGCTCTACAAATTAACCAAATATTTTATTTAAACCATTTACTATGTTTAAGTGCTATGCTAATGATGAAAGGAATAAAACCAGTCGCCAATTTAAGAAATAAAGAGAGAGGCGAATGGCTCTCACCAGACTGGACGCAGGGACACAGACAAAAACTAACACATAGAAGATGCACCTGGCCACCTCTACTTACCGACTCACCTGCTCACCTGAGAGCCACCTAAGGCAGAGGGCTTCGGCGGCACACGCTGCCCCAGCAGGTCCTGGCACCGAACGCGGCAGACTCTGCGTCTCCGCTTCATCTCCTTTCCCTCTCCCCAACCACATGACCACCTCCCTGCCACGAGGGAAGGGACGAGGCTGCCAGGGCCACGCTGAGACTGGACAGTCAGCACCCAGGCTGATGGTTTCGGGAAAACGACAAGTGGGTGCTCCCCGGAGGCTGAGGAGCTCTAGCCTCCAGCTCCAGAAAGCAGGAAGCAGGAAGCAGTAGGACACCCCAGATCTTACAGAAAGAAGTCGACTGCTCTGTGCATTACTACCCAATCATCCGGCAGGTAAGTTCGGGGGGCCTTTCCCCGAGTCATTGTCCTCTCCGATACCAACAAACCAAACTCCGAACAGACTCTCCGTGGCGGCAGCTGCCCGGGACCCTGCCCCTCTTCCCTGCCCGTCAGTTACATGGGCTGTGCGGGGAGAATCCGGGCTCTGCAGGCTCTTTGGAGGCTGAAAGGACAGCTAGACGTCTAAGGGAGGATCTGAGCACGCCACGTACCTCGCCTCAGTGATTTATACCAGAAATACTCAGGATGGAATATGTCCTAGAACAGCTAGTTTGCACTTCGCAATCTGGGGCAGGGATAAGAAGCCTGCTGACCATTCTAGAACAGTGTCTGGTTCCCAGGCTCGACCTCCTCAGTGACCCATTCGCTATGATTATCTTCATTTTGAAGACGAGGTAACTGAGGCTTGGAGTAGTGGAGTGGCTCACCTGACATCATAATTAGGAGGCAGCAAAATGGGGCCCTCACTTAGGTCAGGCCTAGTTCATTTGCTTAACCACTGATCGGAATATTCTCTATCTTCCTTCAACATCAATTTGATCACGAAGCAAATGTCATCTGGCACTGTGACCTTAAAATGGCAATATGCCACACTGCAGAGGACACCCTGGCTTCTCAACACAAGTCCTGCTACTCACAACATCCTCTTCATTCCCGCTGCGAGGGACTAAAGACCACCTGGGGTGGGAGGGAAGAGATTACTCACCCGCTTGTCCCATATCCGCACGTCCCCATCATGACTGGTGGCGAGGCAATTAGCATTTTTTTTATTCCATTTGACCTGTGAGGCACCCGCTGGAAAGAAAAATCAGGGGAAGAAAGCTGCTGCCGTCAACTCCTCTGGAACCAGAGTGGAGTGTGTCCAGGGGGGCTGGATAACGAGTTCTGGCTGAATGAGAACAGAACCCTTCAAGTTTCTAGGACTGCACCAGCTCCTCCATTAAAGAGAAAATGAAGCCAAAAAATAAATGAATTAACACATTGGAACAGGATCAGAGGCACCTAACGGAGGAAACAATCTGACTTAGGAAAAAACTCTACAGGTTACCTCGGCACAGAAGCAGCAGGGAAACATAGTTTCTCATGAGCAGCAGTTCAACATGGCTCTGTTGGCTGGAAACTGACTACTCAGCACACGACCTGGCTCTTCATCATCCCCGACGACCAACCTGGAGCACCCACCCAGAAGAGCCTCAGCTCAACGCCTGCTCCTTCCCACTTACTTGCTCACCTCCTCGCCTATTTAGGAGGGCAGTCTTGGAGAAACAAAGGTTCCTCAGCTGAAGAATAAGCCTCCGTGTTGCTCAATTCTGCCCTCAGAAGGGTATGCGTACCACCCCCCTCCTACGCTCTCTTCTCCCATCGGCGGCTACACGTGGTCAGTGGCCCCGCATTAGGTCAGGGAAAGGGAACGTCCCTGGCACCGTGAACTGAGTCCTTTCCCCACTCTGCCAACACAAAGAAGTAACAACAATAACAAAGGAGCTATTTAAGAGAGGAGGCATAGTGTAAAATGCCAGAGGGGTTGAGGTCTGTCGAAAACCGGGACATATCAGCACTTCTCGTGGACTCTTAAAAATAACCAAGTTGGGGTGCCTGGGTGGCTCAGTTGCTTAAGCATCCCACCCTTGATCTCAGCTCAGGTCATGATCTCGGCTCAGGTTATGATCTTACAGTTCATGAGTTCAAGCCCTGTGTCAGGCTATTTGCTGACAGCGCGGAGCCTACTTGGGATTCTGTCTCTCCCTCTTTCTGCTCCTCCCCTGCTTTCTCTCACTCTTTGTCTCAAGATGAATGAAGTTTAAAAAATAAAATAACCAAGTTAATTAAGTTAAACCAGAACAACACGACAGCTCTGCTTCCCATCTCTTCTTGTCCTCGCTCAGACAACACATAATATTTCTTCCTTTGGGGTGCTGTTTACTAATGGGGACACCATAGGGAATCCAGGGCTTTGGAAAGCAAACTGAACCACGAGGTCTAGAGTGACACCAACAGAGCAAGGACTGAGAATCTATTACAAAACTGAATTGGTGTTCAGAAATTACCTCTGCCTGGTTCTGGGGACAGTCTTTGTTTGTTTGTTGTTTTTTTTGCCTGAGACACAGGACATCTTAAGTCACTGAAGAATAAATAGTGGAGACCCCTAAAGGAGGAAGGTAGTACACTACTTAGGAGACACAGTTTCTTAGCAAGAAAAGGTATCAGCTCAAGGAGAAGGTGAGTAAGAAGGGTCTGTCCCATTTCCTCATGATAGAATTACTTGAAGACTTTCCCCAGTGCAGGGGTCCATCAGACCATGAAGCCTTCCAAAGGGCTCTGGGAACCGCCTAATTCAACCTGTTTTACTAGGCTCATGACAACAGAGTCAAACAGAGGTCCCAGACCACAGGTGTCCTCAGACAGAGAATACTCTTGAATACACACATGCTCTTGCTTACTCCCTACCCCAAAGGTATAAACAACGTGCTCATGGAGAGATAGGAACCATGGCCTCTGGGAAGCCATACTAGCCAAGGCTGAACCTCTCAGGGAATGGTAGATCAAGCAGCTTCCAAAAATCCACAGCTTCTCATTTGCCTCTTTTCTCCTCTTTGCTACCCTGAGAAATCTTTGCTACCCTGCAAAAAAGAAAGAAGACTCCCTACCTCTATTCTTTAGAAGACTCAGAACAGAAAAGAAAGCAATCAGAAGGAGTGGGTTGAAAAAAAGAACTTTCTTTTGGGAGCTCCTCTAAAACCAACCTAACTTAGAAACCTTTAAGTAGAAGCAACAAAATCCCGGGGGAGCAACTGAGGCATTTATAGGCCATTTGTGTTTTCATTCAGTTGGATGTCTTCTGCAACCATGTCTGTGCCCCATCATATGTCTCAGACCATAACTGCCTAAAGGTTGAGGTGGTGGGGGTGGGGGTGGCCCAAATCAACAGATTTATTAAGCACTTAGCACAGAGGCACAGGGGCTTGACTCCCATGCCATCTAACAAACATTTACAAAGCATCTCCTTGAGTCAGGCACAAATGCTGACCTTGGGCTACAGCACTGAATAAAAGAGATGTGGTCCCTAACTTCACAAAACAGATAATCCACCTGCTTAATACAGGTGTGATGTTCAATGCCTTTAAATGATGAGGCATGGAGATGTGGAAGAAAAAAACATCACATAATCATTTTGGAGCAAATACCACGTGTAAATTCAAATGTAACAAACAGATACCGAGGAGCAGGATTTAAGAGATAGATGACGTATGTTTTTAACAAGGATGCCAAAATACAATACTGATGACTGACCTTCATTGCTGTGATATAACCAGTTCTGTGCCCAAATTCTACTCTCAGGAATCAGTGGGAATGCCCCACAATGGACCCAAAGCAGAATTTCAAAAACAATCCATTCCAACTGAGCAATGAAAACAGGTAGACCAGAAAGTAGTTTCAAAGTTTCAGGACATCCATATTACATGACAACATGGGGACACAATCAGCATAATCTAGATTGTGGGGAAACTGCAGGACAAACCTGGTTTCTTCAATAAATAAACCTCAGGAAAAGAAAAACAAACCAAAAAAGGAGAAGGGGAAGAAACCTACCAATCACAAAAGATGAGAATTCCATCAACCATTATAAGTATGTTCTCTATTTGGATTCTGATTTAAATAATTTGTAAAAAAAACAAACAAAAAAAAACACAACAAAACAACAACTGAGACTATTAGGAAAATCAGAATACTGCTTAAATATTTGATATTAAAGAGCCACCAATAACATTTTTAAAGGTCTGTTCATAGTATTGTAGTTACATTTCCGCAGAGGATTCTTCTCTTGTAGAAGTATTACTGACTGAAATATTTGTTGAGGAAATGATAGGACACCGACATACTTCAAAATAATTCCAGAGAAGATGGGAGTGGGGGGCAGGGCAGTAGGTAGGAGTAAAGATGAAATAAGACTGGCTAGACAGGGACAACTATGGAAGCTGGATCATGAACACAAGGCAGTTCGTTTTCTTCTATTTTTATATGCACCCAGGGGCGCCTGGGTGGCTCAGTCGGTTAAGCGTCTGACTTTGGCTCAGGTCAGGATCTCACGGCTCTTGGGTTCAAGCCCTGTGCTGGGCTCTGTGCTGACAGCTCAAAGCCTGGACCTGCTTCAGATTCTGTGTCTCCCTCTCTCTCTGCCCCAACCCCACTCGCACTCTGTCTCTGTCCCTCTCTCTCTCTCTTAAAAATAAACATTAAGGGGCGCCTGGGTGGCTCAGTCGGTTAAGCGTCCGACTTCGGCTCAGGTCGTGATCTCACGGTCCGTGAGTTTGAGCCCCGCGTCGGGCTCTGTGCTGACAGCTCAGAGCCTGGAGCCTGCTTCGGATTCTGTGTCTCCCTCTCTCTGACCCTCCCCCGTTCATGCTCTGTCTCTCTCTGTCTCAAAAATAAGTAAACATTAAAAAAAATAAAATAAACATTAAAAAAATGTTTTTTAATAAATAAAAAGTTTAAAAACAAACTATTTCAGCTCCTGTCCTTGAATCCCGAAATAAGCCCCTGAGCGCGCTCAGCAGTCCTGACTGTAACTTCCGAGAGCAGCCTAAAGCAAGCCCCTTGCCATGAGAGACTCACAACCCCACCGGCCAGGGTGTGGGCAGGGGGCAGTCCCCGTGGGGGTGGGGGAAGTATACACTCACCTACAGCAGACAGCGCAACGGTAGGCTTCCTTGTGTCTCTGAAACAGAAAAGTCAGAAATCAAATGCCCGATTCATAGGCCACCATCCACCTGTACTTTTCATCCTCTGCACGCATTTCTCCACTCTCCTTTCAGTGGGTATTTGGAGCTCGTAGGGAACGTGAGGGCCTTAGAAGCAAGTGTAAAGTGTCTCCCTTCGGGGACAAACTTTCTCATCTGCCTCAAATGAGGCTGAGACGAAATTTCAAATCACATAGCTGCAGCCACAGAAAACGAACTATGTGATTCAGCGTGGCCGGCGTGACCCTGATCGTAGGGGTGGAGGAAGCCATAAGAAGCCCTTCCTGGCGTCATTTCTCCCAGTGGCAATGAAGCAACAGTCATGGAGGCATAACTCTGCGAGAACCTTCCCAGCAGCACTTCAAAGGTGAAGTCAGAAGCTACTCTGATAATCACAGTCGCTAAGAGGTGGAAACCCAAGTGTCCGCTGACAGACGAGTGGATCGACAAAATGTGGTCCAGCCACACGACGGAATATTAGCCAGCCTTCTGACGGAAGGAAATCCTGTCACACGCTACAACATGGATGAACCTTGAGGTCATGGCGTTAAGTCAAGTAAGTCAGTGCCAAAAAGACAAGCACTGCATGACTCCACTCCCACTTGTCTGAAGGATCTAAAGTAGCCAAAACCATAGGAACAGAAAGTGGGAAGGTGCTTAATGAGCAGAGTGTTAGCTTGGTAAGAGGAGAAAGTTCCGGGGATCCGCTGCACAACGTGAATATATTTAACAGAACCACACACTTAAAAATGGTGAAGATGGTTTATTTCATGTTTTGGGTTTTTCAACCACAATTCAAAACAAAAACAAAACAAAAACCCTACTCCTGGATACAACGGGAGACTCCTGGAAAGAGAGAGATTCCTGGGTTCACCACAAAGCCAGAGGGCAACTTCTCCACCAAATGGTAAAGTGACAGAACAGGGCACCAACCCAGGGCCAGGGGGTTCGGACGGCCAATCCGTGGCTCAGGCTTACTAATCCAGAAAGCTTGAAAAGGCATCATCTGTTCAGCATTTTTTAATCCTTAAATTATGAAAACAACGATTTCATGTAAATGAGGAATACTCTAACCTTGCCTCCTAACTCCCTGGGGTTTTGTTTATTTAAAAGCGCCTCCCTCCCATTTCCCCTGGGTTTAGCGCTCCGTCCCCACTCCGGCGCTGCCGTTAGACTGATCACCACCAAGGCAGTGTCCCGGATGCAGGTGAAGTCCGCTGCGCACACCCTCTCGGACTCCCTTTCCCTGATCTGTCCACCTCTCAGTGCAAACCATCACAGAGCCACTGCCATTGGGAGTAGAGCAGTCCGCTGAGGGGAGAGAGGGTCCCGTCTGGGGGACTCTACAGACCACGCCCTCCAGTTAGTCACTTCGAATTGTTAAGGCAAAGGGAGCCTCGCTCTACAAAGGGAGAAGGGGGACAGACAACATGCCCGGCCCTGGGCTGGGGGCTCCTTCCCTCTTCGCCTCATGAAGGGTAACCCTGAGAGGTGGCCCTCAGCCGCCTGGGGGACTGAAGCCTCACAAAGAGCAAAGCAGATGTGTCTCATAGCATCACCTGCTGTAGCAGACGTGTGTCTGTGCCCACAACTCCCCACTGTCACCTGCCACGTCAGTTAAACTTCAGCCTGACTTTCAAACGCCAGCACCTATGTTTCTCTGCCAAAGGGACTTCCCTGACTGCTGAAGCCTGTCCTGCACATCTCTGTGCCAGGCCTGAAGTGCCAGGGAAGGGAGGCCCCGGGGTGCAGCCTGCGACCAGTGACCGACAGTGGATGACGCCCCCACTTCCTGAGCCCTCAAGGGTGGGACACCTCTGAGGAGTTCTGCACTAGCACCTAGCGGTCCCCGGCAGGAATAACCTCCACGTGCTCATGCTGCCTCCCGCGTGGACAGCGCGCCCTCCATGTGCAGCCTTCCCACTCCTGTCTCTCCTCCCGCCGGTGCTTCTGTCGCCTCCTAAACAACGTCCTTGCAAGGCATCCTCATCTCGGGGTCTGCACCCAGGGGAAACCAAACTAAGACAGCTGATCTCTAAAACAAAGGTCCCAGATCGTCCCACAACCCAGTGGTTTGGCCTTTTAATTGTTCTTACTTGATATCCCAAATGTAGATGTACGTGTCCACAGAGCTGGTAACCAGGAGATCCGGCTCAAACACTGCCCAGTCCAAGTCACTGGAAACACAAGAAATAAACGGAACAACAACAAAGGGAAGAAAATTCAGAGTCCAGTTCCAAAGCGCTAGCAGATTTCATTTCTAGTGGCTTCAGAGAGTCACTGTTAATGGTCCTCCTTAACATGATATAGGCTAGAAATCTCCAAACTTCTCTGGGAATGAGTAAGACTTAACTGAGCTCTGAAGAAAGCTTTCAGGTCCTTTCCCCTGTCATCACCAGCTATCCCATCACCTGCTCCCAAAAAAGAAATGGAGGATTTCAACTTCAACCACACACACACACACACACACCCCAAAGCAAAAACATCAAGTGATTTTTGAGTTGTGATTTTCTAAACCAGATTCAACCACAAGTACCTCAAGTAAAACCAACATCTGTCAAAGCAGCGGCAAACTGTTAACACTGCCATGCAGCTTTCAGGAAGGGCAGGCCTCCCTAACATAGGCCAGGGGTCTGGCCTTTCCCGTTACTTCCGGGTCAGCTCCCCCACTCCTGTACTCCCTGCTGCTACTTCCCAGGATGAGTGTTCCCTACCCAGGAATAGTGACCCAAGGACAGGATGGATCAAGGAACACTCCAGAAGGCCATGGGTGGGAGGCAGCTGTGCCCCACAGCCACTGGAGAAAGAGCAAAGGGCTGCATCCTGCTGTCTGTGCTCCCACGCACTGCCGAATTGAGCTGAGGATTCTGCCGGCATAACCGTGTCTCCCTCCCATGGCAAAAATCAGCTCTAATCCTTCACTCCAGACTGGGCTGTCCGAGGGCCTTCTGGAATCGAGGACAGCAGTTACAGGAATGCTGGTTCCTAAATACTGGTTGATCCCCAGTATGAGAGCCACCACTTCAGTGAACGCCAAGGACCTTGCAGTCACCCGTGGCCAATGCAGCACAGAAGGTCAAGTTGTGGAAGGGGGACGGAGCTTTCACGTCACTTCCCGAGGGACTATGACAGAGCGAGACAGGCCGGGAGCTGCGGAGGCCTGATGCCTACCTGATTACACGAGTGTGGCCTTGTAAGGTAGTGCCAACTTCCCCGCTGCCATCTTTCCACTTATAAAGGTCAACCCGTTGGTTACTCTGAAAAGAAACAAGGGGAAGAAGGCAGCCAGTCCCACACCCGAACACACGCTCTCACCGCGACGTGCCTAGGGCTGAGAAGACGAAGCCATGCAGAAACTAACTTGCATGGCAGAGACCCTACAGACTGACTTGCTCACAGAGCCATCAGAAATGAGTACCATTAGGGGCTCCTGGGTGGCTCAGTCAGTTAAGTGTCCAACTTTGGCTTGGGTCATGATCTCACAGTTTGTGAGTTTGAGCCCCACGTTGGGTTCTGTGCTGACAGCTGAGAGCCTGAGCCTGCTTCGGATTCTGTGTCTCCCTCTGTCTATACCCCTCCCCCACTCATGATCTGTCTGTCTCTCTCTCTCTCAAAAACAATAAAGATTAAAAAATATTTTTCTTAAAAAAGAAACGAGTACAATTAACATGGGAGCCAACCTTAGCTCAGTACATAGGACTATAAATTTCCAAACAGAAGGGCAGTGCTGTCTTCAACGTGAATCTACCCTGAGTCATTGCAGCTGAATTGAAGCCACCGAGGCGCTACTGGGCACCTGAATGATGGCTTACGGAGATGCGCCACCCCCACGCCTCCCCCCCACCCCACCCCGCAGGCTGTTCAAAGGACCACCTCCCAGCTCTAAGCATCACACACCCATCTCTCCAGCTGCTGTCACACTACAGGCTTTCAGCTCACTCTTCCCACTTATCAAATGCCCAGAGTCCATCCATCACACTTTAAAAACACATAAACACAAAAAAACAGAACCACTATCAAAGGGGTATCCTAGAAGACAAAATTACAGAAGACTCCCTGAAATATGCCTATACTGAATTTCTTTTTTTTATACATTTTTTTCTTAATGTTTATTTTTGAGAGAGAGAAAGAGAGATGCAGAGTGAGAAGGAGACAGAGAATCCGAAGCAGAGGCTCTGTGATGAAAGCCCAGAGCCCAGTGTGGGGCTCAAACTCACATACTGTGAGATTGTGACCTGAGATGAAGTCGGGTGCTTAACCGACTGAGCCACCCAGGTGTCCCTAATACTGAATTTCTTTTCTTTTCTTTTCTTTTTTAATGTTTATTCATTATCTTTGAGAGAGAGAGACAGAGGACGAACAGGAGATAGACAGACAGAGAGAGAGAGAGGGATACACAGAACGTGAAGCAGGCTCCAGGCTCTGCCCTGTCAGCATAGAGTCCAACCTGGGATTCAAACCCACAAACCATGAGATTGTGACCTGAACTGAAGTCAGACGCCTAACCAACTGAGCCATCCAGGCATCCCTATACTGAATTTCTTAAAGGGTTAGGCATAAAGACCTAGGAAAGACTAGGAAAGACTGACCAGAAAAAAACACACAGCAATAGGGAAAGGAGGAAAGAAAAAGCTACATTTCACTGAAAGAAACAACAAGCCAGCAAAATATCTAAATGTCATGAGCTTATGAAACACACCAAAAGTGAATAAAGACTACAAGAGACTGATTACTAATACACAGGCTATCTAATAATTTCTGAACTGATATACAGATGCAGATCTACTAATATCTATATATTACTAGACTGATTTTCATTTTAGCTCAGAGACGGACAGATGTATAAAGTTCAAAGGTTTTTATCCAGAAATGCCAGTTTCCAATTCTAAATACGTAAGGTTTCTGGTCAAAGGTTAGAATTCAAAACAGCTTCCAGGGGGAACAGGAGTGAAAAGAAAAGTCCCCTCATATTATAATAATATCCCCTGTCATTTCCAGAGGGTCTGCTAACACCAGTCTATGTACTAGGAATCTTTTTTTTAATACACAGATTCTGTTTTTATTCATTTTTTTCAGTTATTTACTTTAAAGAGAGAGAAAAAGCGTGAGTGGGGGAGAGGGGCAGAGAGAGGAGGAGAGGGGAGAGAGAGAGAAGGAGAGACTCTTAAACAGGCTCCACACTCAGCAGAGCCTGACACGGGGCTCGATCCCACCACCCTGGGACCACGATGTAAGCCAAAATCAACAGTCAGACACTCAACCAACTGAGCCATCAGGCGCCCAACGTACTAGGAATCTTCAGAGACCCGCCCTCTGTTCTGTCACACGACACTGCACGCTGGCTGTCATCACCCACGTTACAGGTGAGGCAGCTGAGGCTCAGAAAGTTGGGAGAGTACAAAAGATAAAACAGGAGTGTCAAAACTAGGACTTGACCTCAGATGTGCCTAACTCCAAAGCTTTTTCTCCTGAAAAAGGCTCTCTCCCAACCAAGAACAACAAAAGAAAAAAAAAAAATCCATACATTGAACTTTATCGAAATCAACAAAGGACACTACAAAGTGAAAAGACAATCTACAGAATTAGAGACATACTTGCAAATCATACCTCCGATAAGAATCTAGTATCAAGAATATAGAAAGAACTCTGGCAACTCAGCAGCAGAAAGACATACAACCCAATTCCAAGATAAGTAAAGGATATGCATAGATATCTCTCCAAAAAAGATACACGAATTGCCCACAGGGACATGAAAAGATGCTCAACATCATTAGTCATTAGGGAAATGCAAATCAAAACCACAGTAAGATACCACTTTCTCCCACTAGGATGGCTATGCTTTAAAAATTAAAAAAAAAAAAAACAAATAGAAAAACGCTAATTTTGGGGACAATGTGGAGAAACTGGAACACTGCTGGTAGGACTATAAAACGACTCAGCTACCGTAGAAAAGTCTAACGGCTCCTCAAAAAGTTAAACACAGACTTACCACAGGACCCTGCAATTCCACTCCAAAGTATATACCCAAAACAATTGAAAACAAGTACTCAAAAAACTACATTTACACACACGTCCACTTCCACCTTATTCACAAGAGCCAGCCTAAATGTCCATCAGTGAATGAACGATTAAACAAAACGTGTTATAGCCATACAATGGAATGCTACTGAGCCATAAAAAGGAGTAAAGCACAAATACATGCAACAGCATAGTTAAGAAAGCAGACACAAAAGATCACATATTGTATGTTTCCATTTATATGAAATATCCAGAACACAGAGACAGACCACAGGCTGGTGGCTGTCAGGGGCCGTGGGGAGGGGGCATAGGGAGAAACCGCTTCATGGGAGGGGTAAAATTTTACTCTGGAGGGATGAAAATGTTTGGAACCAGAGAGGGGCGGTGGCTGTGTAACATGTGAATGTAAATGACATTACATTGTCTACTTTAAAAAAATCTTTTTTTTAATGTTTATTTATTTTTGAGAGAGAGAGAGAGAGACAGAGCTCGAGAGAGGGAGACACAGAATCCGAAGCAGGCTCCAGGCTCCGAGCTGTCAGCGCAGAGCCCGACGCGGGGCTCGAACTCATGAACCACAAGATCATGATCTGAGCCGAAGTCGGCCGTGTAACCAACTGAGCCACCCAGGCGCCCCTACATTGTCTACTTTAAAAAGACTGTCAAAAAAAAAAAAAAAAAAAAGGCTATCTCACCATTTGTAAACAAATGCAATGTTAATCCACATGGGCCAAGTATTGACCAGTTAGCCTAAACGAGTCATTCCCAATCAGGGGCTATTTTGCTTCCCAGGGACATTTAATAACGTCTAGAGAAATTTTCGGTTGTCATGGTGACAGGGACGGCGAAGATGCTACTGGATTTGGTAGGTAGGGGCCAGGGATGCTGCTTCATCTCTTACAATGCACAGGACAGAACCTGCCGCAAAGAATTATGTGGTCTGGGAGGTCAGTAGCTCCAAGGTCTAGGACCCCTGGACCCAATGATCAGGGGCTGAGGATGAGAGGGGAGTGGAAGTTGTAAGGCGTAAGCCAACGAAAAGAGCATTCTTCCTAATTCACAGGAAAGGGGTCGGGAATGGGAAAGCAGTAGACTGGCCCTATCTTCTCCTTCAGAACAGCCCCCCACATCAGTTCAACCGCAGATGTCCATGGTGAGAGTCAGACGTTCAGACTCTTTGTTTGTTTAGAGAGAGAGCAGAAGCAGGGTAGGGGCAGAGAGGAGGAGAGAGAGAGGATCCCAAGCAGGCTCCAGGCTGTCAGCGCAAAGTCCGACACAGGGCTTGAACCCATGAACCGTGAGATCATGACCTGAGATCAAGCGTCAGACACTCAACCGACTGAGCCACCCAGGTGCCCCAGACAGTCAGATGCTATTTTGGAAATGAGGGGAAGAGCGGCTTTTGTTCCTTCTAAAGCTGACAGCGTTGCTTGTCTTTCTTTTCCTCAGGTGCTTCCCTCTCACAGACTGTCATTTCTGATAAGAACAGACGCAGACAGCACTGTGAATGCTTGCATCCCTTGGATGATAAGCAGGGTTCTTTAAATACTGTTCTTCCAGCCCAGTGCAAAGGAGCCAAAGGTTTAGATCTCTAATTGTTCTAGGACAGTAGAATGCTGGTGTAGAATCTGACGAAATACCAGAGGTGATCTAGCCTGTATCTTTCTTTCAGTCATGAATCCCTTGGAAAACCTAATAAAATGCATGCATCTTTTCCTGGAAGAATTCACACAGAAACAGGCACATAAAATCTCAGGGGGTTAGCCGATCTAATGAATCCCAATCAAGAAAGAATCCCTTCCTGGGGCGCCTGGGTGGCTCAGACAGTTAAGCACCTGACTCTTGATTTCAGCTCAGGTCATGATCTCACAAGCCACTGTGTTGGGCTCCGTGATGATAATGCTCTCTTCCCCTCTCTCTTTCTCTCAAAATAAATAAATAAACTTTAAGAAAAAGAAAGAATCCCTTCCTTTGAGCGAAAGCATGTGTGGAGTCTTCTGATCCCTCTGAAAACAGTGAAGGTCAGAGTCATGTCCAGTTACGTTCCTGCCGGTGAAAACAGGATCTTATCACACACAGAAATGGAGGCATCTATTCATTTCCCTTTAAAATCTGGATCTTTAGAAACACAAGATCTGACACCGATGGGATCAGCAGTTCCGTTCATATATAGATATACGCCATATGTGTCTGTATACATATATGTCTTTAATTTGCCTCTATCTTCCTTTTAGAACCATCCACACTTCTTTTCTGCCTGAGAAATGAGAGTTATATTCTCTTCTCTCCATAGAACATAGACCTACCAGCCCCAGCTCACACTTTTAACAGCCTTTTCCCGTACTCCTTAAATGGCTCACCGAAGCTGCAAAATAGTGCGCAAAGCTGTCATGAGGATTCCACTGCACAGCTCCGATGTCCCACTTGCTCTGGCGAGAGATCTTTCGGTGACCTTCGAAAGGGGCATCTAGATTAACGATGTATAAGAACCGGCGGCTAGGAAAACAACATCGACATGATGACAATATAACAGCATTAGCATTAAGACAGAAAAGCACATTTGGAATTACATATGGTTTGCAAAGAGTGCTCAAAAAATCCCCTGGTTTATATGACGTTTATCTACTCTGAAAGGCATACAAGGGACAGGAGGAATTCAAGGTGACAGTTAAGCAAGTGGAAGCCACGTCCCCGCGAGAGCCTGTCTCCAGAGATGGTCTTCCCGACTGGATCCTTGGGGGTCTGACATCTTCCCGCCAGCTTCAGCTCCAAGCCCACTTCGCTCCAGCCTTTCCCAACTGCTCAGCTAGGGGTGGTTCCGGTTCCCACACAACTCCCACCGCGCTGTTTGCATTGCGACAGCAGCACTGATCTCGGTAGTACAACTACCCATGGTAAGGCTCTGGTCCTGAACCAACCGAGTGGAGCACGGACCAAGTCTCCAGTGTCTGTATGTCCCTCCTCACCAGGCATAGTGCTTGGCATTCGGTAAATGTGTGTTAAACCTATCACTTATCACTTTGCCAAACATCCTGGAGAAAATCTCAAATTCCCTTGCAAGTTGACTACCTGGGAAAGGCAACTAAATTAAGTCTATTGGGAGGGAAATAATAACCAATAAAATGATAATGAAAATAACACATTAAGGGCTGATAATGTTCACGGTGCCAATCAGTATAAAGGATCTGAAAACAGGAATGTCCTGTGTTCCGCCTATTTTCCCTTTGTTTTAAGGGAAAAATCATTGTGTGAATCAACATCTCAGCGGCCATTAATCAGCTGTTGTTAGAGAGCACTCCAAGCCCCAGAGCATCCATGAGGACAGGTGGGCTCAATGGTGAAGAAAAAGATTAACAGTCCCTGCTCAGAAGAGATGGGAAATGCAAGTTAACACGGCCCGTAAAACTCTAGCAGAAACCCCAGAAGAGAAGGTTAGGGGAGAAGAAAGCAAGCACAGGTAAGACAAATTCACAGAACTTTCAGAACTGCCGGTGCAGAACAAAGATCTAGCATCTCTGACCTACTCTGAAGGAATCACTTGATTCTGGAGCAGGCAGGCTGGCATCTTCCTCTCAGCATGAAAAACGGGAAAGCATGACGAACGGGGAAAGGCTGAGAGCGATACACATGGGGCGCCATCAACAGGGGGGCCCAGAGACCCCCCAGAGAGCAAGTGCAGAGCAGCAGAAAAAAGTAAACACTTCAGGATACACATACCTGACATATCTTCTTTCTCCCCTGAAGACCCACGAAAGTCAGAGTAAAAACGTACAACACAGAAACCCACAAAGAAAATGAGAGAGGAAATGAAAAGCGGATGGACAAATGGTGATCGATCTAAAGAAAGCAAACACCAAAGTGCCTGCAGAGGGGAAGTGGATGAGAGGCGAGCTGATTCACGCTGCAGAACCGAGGCCGGCTCGGGAGCTGGAGGCTTCAGCCTGCACACAAGGGAAGAGAGGCCTGGAGAACCAAAAGCAGAACAGAGCAGGACCTGTTTGAAAGAGGACTAAGGAGAGCGGTTTATACACACCCCACAGAGCCACCTCTCCTTCACCCGGGTGGGGGGGGGGGGGGTGATGTGCTTCAGACAAACTACTTCAGAGGAGCCCAGGCCTGGGACAAACGGCAGAGCAGTGTGGGAATATGAGGAGCTGTGCTCAAAACAGGGCAGGAAGTGGAATGTGAGACCCTCAGGCCTCTTCCCCTACAGCTGATCTGTATAGTCTTCACACAGTGACAAAAGGATTCTTCTCAGGGGAACATGACCAGCCCAAGAAAAGAACAAAAGCAAATAAGTAACACAGAACCCAGGAGATAGTGACATCTGGGCACCCTCCAAAAAAAGGGTCTCGTTCCCAGACGACCTCCTTCCAAAGAAGCCCACCATCACACATGTAAACTGATCACTCTTTGACAGTAACAGAGAGCCAGGTGAGTATCAGTCACCAGAGGAAACCTGAAAGACAGGGACCAATGCAATCAAAAGAAAAAAAAGGAAATGGGCAGTGCCGAGGCAAGAAGAAACCTAGAATTAATATTCTCAGAGAGGTAAAAGAAGACGAGGTAAAGAACAGAGAAGAGGAAAGAGCTCCTGGAAATGAAAAGCACAGCTGAAATAAAGAAATCTGATAGAAGAGTAGAAAGTTAAAGCTGAAGGGAACTGTCAGAATGCAAAACAAAAAGGACCAACAGAGAATCCACATAGGATATCCAACACGGACGAACAGCTTCAGAAAGAAGGACTGCAGGAAATAGAGGGGGGAAATTACCAAAGACACAATGCAGGAAAACTTCTCCAAACTAGAAGACACAGACCTTCCAGACTGAAAGGGCCTTCCAACAGTGCTAAAAATTACTCTGGGTCTTAATCTGAATGGGGATCACATGGGTGTATATATTTGTAAATTTACTCAAGCGGTTAACTCAAGTACATTCTTTACTGTACATATTTTCAAGTTCAGTATAAGAAAACAAAATGGTGAACCTTCAAGATTATGTTGAAAAATAAAACAGGTATGTATGTACCCAAGAACACACCAAAACAGGAATGCTTGCCTGGTTTCCAGTGACATAATCCCATTCCCTCCTTGGATGCTACAAATGGCAATGCCCACATGAGTGAATACAGAGAAGTCTAACATTTGAGACACAGTTATTCCTTAACACTTGAGTATTTTTTTTAATGTTTATTTACTTTTGAGAGAGAGGGAGAAAACACAAGCAGGGAAGGGCAGAGAGAGAAGGGGGCAGAGGATCTGAAGTAGGCTCTGTGCTGACAGTAGAGAGCCCAATGCGGAGCTCAAACCCATGAACCGTGAGATTATGATCTGAGCCGAAGCTGGATGCTTAACCAACTGAGCTACCTAGGTGCCCAGCACTTGAGTATTTTGTGGGTTGTGAATATGACTACATGATGTCAAGTGTATGTCTATTTGTTTAGATAAAACAAGTAATGATGTTTAAAAAAAAAAAAAGAGGGGACCCTCTAAGTGCCCAGCACAATGAATGAAAAAAAGATGCACGCCAAAGCAGTCACGGTGAAGATTTCACACACCTGGAGATAAAAGGAACGCCGGAGACAAAGACAGCATTTTAAAGCTTCCAAAGAGAAAAAATAGGCCACATACAAAGTCCAGAATCAGAATGGTATAGGACCTCTCAAAATTACTCTGAGAAAAGAACCCCAAATACTGATTCAACACAACAATTGTTATATAACTATACTGGAAGGAGAGGGAAGTCAGGGACTCACAGGGCAAAGTAAAAGTGCTAAATCCTCATCTACTTTAAAAAGTCAATTGGTAATATCTGGACAAATCAAGATAACAGAATATTTGTGTATTATTTGGAAAAATGGAGGCAACCCCACAGAAACAGCTACAAGAGTCTCAAGTAGTTGCTTCTACTGAGTGGGATCAGGATTGGGGAAAAGCTGAGCTAGGATTCTGCTGTCTG
Source organism: Panthera pardus (assembly GCF_024362965.1). Classification (NCBI taxonomy): domain Eukaryota; kingdom Metazoa; phylum Chordata; class Mammalia; order Carnivora; family Felidae; genus Panthera; species Panthera pardus. The sequence continues at coordinate 13,834,575 of NW_026526754.1, forward strand.
ACAATATAATCTTTGTGATGCTACTTGACTTTGTCAACTATGTTCAGGTATTTCCTTGATTTAAAAAAAAAAAAAGGTTTAAAAACGGAATAGGAAATGAATAATATATCCCCAAAACCACTGGCTTGCCACTTTAAATGGGTAAATTGCATGGTCTGTGAATTATATCTCAATAAAGCTTTTTTTTTTTAAGTGAGTGCAGAGGGGGCAGTAAAGAAACATATCAATTTTTCCTTATCTATGCATCCAGTGTGACACAAAAAAATGGATTTGATAACTGTCTCTGGGGATGGGGGTCAAAGAGAAGAGGGAAACTTACTTCCCAATGTAGAGCCTTTTGAATTATTTAAATGTCTGCTATGCTTTTTTTAAGGTAAATTAAAATATGATTTCAAAATAAAATAATGAAACAGAAACTAGTTCGTTATTTAGAAGTGAGTTCATAAACAAGTTAAAGAAAACACTGCAGACTTAGAGAGGTAGTGAGTATGAAAGGGGAGGGGACTCTGACCATTAAATGGCATTATACTGGTACAATGACAAAGTGATTAGCAAATGCTAGGATGGCCCTTAGTTGCCAGAATGTTAAAAATGTTGGGCTGGAAAACACTAGAGAAATCATTTAGTTCTAGTTCTTCATAATGAAATCAAAGTCCTTCACGAGCAAACCAAAGTCCAGGGAGGCCAACTGGACAAATGTCCAGGGGTTCATCATGAATGGCATTGCCAAACCAGAACCCAGATCCCCTTGATCCCGTGAGACCACACCAGACAGCACCCTTCTGCAGAGTCTGTGCAATAAACAGAAAATTGCAATTCCAAGACCAAACTACCAGTCACGCAAATTTCAAAGGAATTTTATTGCTTACATATTAGGGCAGAGACAAAAATAAACTGCAAGTGATCCCTGTTAAGTACCCCTGAGGTCACTAGGATAGCGGAACTAAACCCTAGGACCACAATCCTTAAGGATAAAGAGTATTTTCCAACTTCCCAGAAACCTCTCAATTTGCGATTTGTCCGCAGAAATTGCAGCAGAGCTCACTTACCCGGAGAGCACAGCATGCTGCCCCAGACAGTCCACGGACATTGCGGTTGCCTGGGAGAGAAAGCACAGGGTCAGTTCTGCCAGCAAAGCCAGCTCGGGTTGGAGAAGACAGGTGGGTAGCCTCGTCTGGGGCTTCCTCTTCCCATGGCCCAGGTAAGTCCCCCGCTGTCAGGTATTATTAGTTCTCTACAGTGGTTGCTTTCACTCCCTTCTAATCCTCAACCAGATCTCATACTCACCATCCTTAATAGGGCAGTTGCTATCTGTTCCCTGACACCGGGATTACATACAAGCAAGCTGGTGTGTTCTAAGTTGTGGAGACGTCATCTTAGAATTCGGAGAATCTAACTAGCTTGGAGCTAACAGAGCTACTCAGAGCCCCTTCCAAGCAAAACCTAACCTGGGACATCACACACACATACATACAAACACACCTACCCCACCCCACCCGTCACCCCCATGCCTTTCCAAAGGGCATGGACTGCTCCTCCAAGCTAAATGGCAAGTGGTAATACTCAAACACCACCCGTGCTGAATCCATGGTCACGTTATTGAGATGCTCAGTTGCCATTTAATCTGAGATTTCTAGCACATTCTAATGATTTCCATTTCCCAGGTCTCCCAGTTCCTAGGGAGCACCATCTTTTCAGGACCACAGTGAATCAAATGAATTCGCATTCAGGCCGAAGCATGAGGCTGACTTAAATCATGGCAGTTACAGCCTTAAATTCTCTTGTTTGGACCAGTCCAAATTCTCCTGCATTCTCAAGACATTAGTGCTCCCTCTTATACACCGTCAAGAAATATGTCATAGGTAATGTTGGGGACAAGAAACCAGGGCGTTCTCATCGGAGGCTAAAAAGTGGTTGTTATGCATCCTTCATCCCACTAGAGTCGTGAGCAGAGAAAAGTCCAGCTGGAAAGGCAGGCAGTGAAATGAGATGCAACTTCCACACTCTTCTGAACAATTTATAGATTAAAAGTATGAAAGCAGGCAAGATGGCACCTCCAACCAGGGGTGGTACGATCTTTCCAGGAGGTGTGTGGTAGGCAGAATCTTAAGGTGGCCCCAACATTTTGGGCCCTTGCTGTACACATTCTCCCCGTTATTCAAATATGAATCTAGGTGCTGCTGTTAAGGATTTAGCAGATGTGGTTAAGGTCCCAAATCAGTCGACCTTAAGAGACCTCAAACAACCCAAATGTCCATCAGCAGGCGAATGGATAAACAAAACATGGCACACACATACGACGGCATACGTACTATCGTGTGGATGAACCTTGAAAATACTATGCTAAGCGAAAGAAGCCAAGCACAAAATAACAAATACTGCATGATTCTACTTATGAGGTACCTAGGATAGGTAAATTCATAAAAAGGACAAGTAGAAAACAAGTGGAAGGGGACAGGGAGTGAGGAATGGGGAGTTACTGTTCAGTGAGTACAGAGTTTCTGTTTGAGGGTTGGGGGGAGAGAGAGAAACCTAATCGCATCAGCCCTGTAAATCTAGGTCTAGAAGTCAGAAACAGAGGCACTCAGAGATTCTAAGGACGAGGCATTTACGTGAAGAAGACTGCTGCTGGCTGTGGAGGTGGGACCACATGGCAAGTCCGTGAAAGTGGCCTGTAGGAGCTGAGTGTCCCCTAAATAACAACCAGCAAGAAAACAGAGACTTCAGTAAAAAATGTTTAAAAAGGGGCGCCTGGGTGGCGCAATCGGTTGAGCGTCTGACTTCGGCTCGGGTCATGATCTCGGGGTTGACGAGTTTGAGCCCCACGTCAGGCTCTGTGCTGACAGCTCAGAGCCTGGAACCTGCTTCGGATTCTGTGTGTGCCCCTCCCCTGCTCATGCTCTGTCTCAAAAATAAATAAACATTAAAAAAAATTTTTTTTTTAAATTTTTTTAAAAGGAGCGCCTAGCTCTGGCTCAGTTGGTAGAGCATGTGACTCTTGATCCTGGGGTCATGAGTTAAACCCCCATGTTGGGTGTAGAACTTACTTAAAAATGAAAGAAGGGGCACCTGGGTGGCTCAGTCTGTTAAGCATCCAACTCTTGATTTCGGTTCAGGCCATGATCTCATGCTTTGTGGGATCAAGCCCCATGTAGGGCTCTGTGCTGGCAGTGCTGAGCCTCCTTGGGATTCTCTCTCTCTCTCTCTCTCTCTCTCTCTCTCAAAATCAATAATAAACTTTAAAAAAAAAATGAAAGAGAAGAGAACCCCTTGAGATGATGGTGAGCTAGGAAGAAACTTCCTCCACTCCTTCCAGAATGACAATTATGACAATGAGCATGTGATCCTCTCCTCTTCTCCGAGACCCTGAGAGAGCCAGCATCCAGGTGGGAAGACGCCAGAAATTATGCAAGAAGAAGTGAGGTGTCACTACCCAGGAGCTGGGGAAGAGGTCTCTCCCACCTCCTCCTCAGCCCCCACCTTCCTCCTCTAGTCCCCCAACCTGTGCCAATTGTAGTTCCATGCAAGAAAAAGGCCAAACTTTTTATTCCATAAAACATGAAGGGCAAAACTCAAAATTTTAAAAAAGAAGGAAAAGAAAAGAAAACAGGGACCTCAGTCCTATAACCCCAAGAGGCTGAATTCTGCCAACAACCTGAATGGGTCTCTTAGCAGATTCTTCCCCAGGCCACTGAGCCTCCAGATGAGAACACAGCCAGCTGCCTCCTGGATTTCAGCTTAGGGGACCAAACCGAGAAACCAGCCACGCGGCGCCTGGGATTCTGACAGACAGAACTATGAGCTAATCAGTAGGTACTGTTTCAAGCTGCTTAGTTTGTGGTACAGTGATAACAAAGATTGTGACCCAGTAACAATAATTAATAATCATCATCATAAAGTCATGCCCTTTGACTCAAAAATTCCACCTCCAGAATCCATCCAAAACACAGGAAAACTTCTATGCACAGAGTTGCTTGCTTCATGTTATCTACAAGTAAATTATGCATATTTACATAAGGGAGTATCCTGAAAGTGTTTAAAAATGACACGGAAAAATACAGGAGCCAAAAGCTGCAAACAGAGTATCATAATTCACCATATCACCTCATCAGAGGAAGTTATTATTTAAAAGGAAGACAAAAAAACACTAACTGAGGTTTCCCTACTCCTACCTCAGAAAAAAGGGGCCAACATCATGTTCGTAGCAGCACATTAAGGACGGTCATGCTGGGCTGTCAGGAGAATGCAAAGAGGGAAAGCAGAAAAAGAGAAAATCTAACCAGGGTAGAAGCTGGTGCTCTGTGGGGGACAAGAGTCCCCGGAAGGCCTCCTCACCTCAGGGCACCAGGCAGGGACTGGCTGGGAGATGCTAAGTCTGGGCATCAGGGGGTTAAGAACCACAGCAACCCCGTGATCCTGCTGCAAGAGAGGAAGCGAGCCCCAGTGATGGCTAGGAGAGAATTCCCTGCGGGAGAATTCCCCCGCAGCCTGCAGGAAGGGGAGATTAAAGACTTAGAGGAGTAAAGTAGCATTTTATACCTACTATGAACTGAAATTTAAATCAGCTACTTATGCCTTAAAAAACACTGAAGAACATATATCAAAATGTTTCAATGGCAGTTGTTCCCACAGGGTTTTTGTCTTACTCCCCTACATGAGCCTACGTTTTTGTACTACTTACATATTTACATGACTTTATAATTTAAAAAAAAAAAACTTTTTCTCAAAGGCATCCCAAGCCTCTTCTGTTTCCACGCTTCCGTCCTAGCCTCAGTCCTCAACGCCTGCGGCCTGGCGGACACAACCTCAGACAGTGCGCCTTCCCCACTCCTCTGTTCCACCCGACACGGAACTTCTGAAAGCGGAGCTCAGACTACATCGCTCCTCTGCTCCAAAACCTTCCTTGGTTTTCTACTGAAGACTGAAGACAATCAAGCGGAAATCTTCCAAACTGGATGCTTCCAGAACTTTTTAGTCTGACCTTCCTTCTCTACTTGCCCAGGCCACACCCATTCAAAGCTCTTACCTTTCTCCAAGGTCAGCGACGCTCCCAATTCTAAAGAGATGCTTAAGCTCCTCCTCCCATCCGGAAGGTCCTTCTCGCCTGCTCTGCTGTTGAAATTCTACTCATCTTTTAAGTCCCAAGACATACGTCCCCTAAGAACCTCACCCAGAGTCTGCCATAGGGATTCCACCCTCTCCCAAAGCACCTTCTCTGCCCCCCGTCACAGGCTTGCTGTCACTTGCCATGTGGTAGCGGCTGCTGCACACGTTTATCTTCACCCACTAATTGGGGAGCCCCCAGAAGGCAGGGTCCATCTTCTTTCTCCCAGAGCACCCAGCGAGGTGCTTGGTACATGCAGGTGCTCTGTGAACATCTTCTGTTTGGAAGATAGGTCAGAACCAGGTCAAAATCCGGGTCCTTCCTTTCCAAAATGTGCCAAGGCGCTCCTTGACATCTCAAAGAATTTTTTCTATAGCTTCCCTTGGTAATTTATCATCCGTGAATTTATCTACATCTGTAAAGTTCCTTCACTTCTTTAATGCCTTCTAGAATAATAAACTTTAGTAGTTCGCTGTCTGCTCTGTGAAACCTTCAACAAGAATAGAAACATTTGACGAACCAAATGTGTGCACCTTACTCACACTTTATAATGTAAAATTCCAATCATATCTTCTCTCAGCCTTTGTTTTTAAGGTACTGTAAAGTCCTCTCCTGACTGCAGGAAAACAAACTTACTGCTCAGAACTGCTCCCTGTCAAAAGAGGTTATCTTTAGGAGCACCTGGGTGGCTGGGTCAGTTAAGCATCCAACTTTGTCTCAGATCATGATCTCACGGTTCACGGGTTCGAGGCCCGCGTAGGGCTCTGTGCCGACAGCTCAGAACCTGGAGCCTGCTTCAGATTCTGTGTCTTCCTCTCTCTCTCTGCCCCTCCCCCGCTCGTACTCTCCCTCTCTCTAAAAAATAAACATTAAAAAAAAAAGAGAGAGAGAGACCTTTAAACATAAGAGAATAAAGTTTCTAATAGCCCTTGTTCTTCCAATTGCAGGATGGGAGCTTTTGTGACACACTTCAGGAGTCGTATGACCTTTCTGAAATAACACAACCATGGCGCTGACAGTGGCACTTGATTCTTGTTGGCCTGGAAAATATGTAATGAATAATTTGGAAAAAGCTGGCTAACTGAAGGCTACTAAAAAGATATCAACTCCAAGAGACTGTGTAGGCCTCTGTACACGAATGGATGCTGCTCTGGTTTAAAAAGCCATTTCTGCACAAAGCCAGCTGTGTTCATAAGCGCTTGATTTCACCAAACCAAGGAAACTGACCACAGTTTATCAAAAGGAAGAAAGACTCTACATGGCATTTCTGCATGTGTAAAATGGAAATCATCTGGCACAGCAGAAAGGGTGTGCATGGGCTTTGGGGTCAGAATTGGATTAAAAACTGTCTTTTACCACTTCTCAAGTGTACAGTAGAAAACGACCCAGCAAAGGCTGTCACAGACCTCTGGTGTTGTTGAAATTAGCAGATATTTTTTATTAGCTATTTTAGTTGATTTCATGGCAGTATCAGAACTAATGATCACTCTCTCCTTAAGACCTGTGGCTTCCATAACATGACTCTCTCCTGGGACCTAACTCTGGACGTCCCTTTCTAGTCTGTTCCTAATCAATCCATTTCTCCCCATCTGTGCCTCAGCTCAGGCCTGTGTCGGTCCTCACCTGGAAAGAGACACCCATCTACCACCAGCCCAGCTCCACCCTCAGGGCTGGTGCTGGGTCCCACAGCTCGCAGGATGAAGGACAACACCCTTAGCATGACATTAAAGATCACTTAAGACCTCTCTCTGGCTCACTTCTACAGTCCATCTTAGGCCTCTCACCTTCCAACCCCGTCCCAACATTCCCGCCATGATGAATTTGTTACCATGAATTCCCTCCGGCCCTCCGAATCCAAGCAAGCACCACCCTCTCACCTCCGGACCCTCGCATCAGCCGCTTCCTCCGCCTGGGTGACCCTTCTCTCCAGGCTTCACCTGGCCAATGCCTTCTTGTCCTTCAGGATTCAGTTCAGGCTCATCCCAGGAAGTTATTCTGACCCATCCCCTCTTGCACACACCAGGGAGTTACCTGTGCTTCCACAGGACCCAAGGCTTATCTCTACGTAGTACTTGTGGTACTTTACAATAATCCCCTATTTACTATTACATGACCTCGATCTGACTGCAATTCCTTAAGGGTAAAAACCAATTCACAAGTACAATGCCTCGCACAGCACATGGCGTGTACTCAATAGATGCTACCTATCATAGACAATATAGGTCTTAAAAGCTCATGCTGTATAAAAACTTGTACACAAACGTTCATGACATCATTAGTCCTCACAGGCAAAAAGCGGAAACCACCCAAATGTCCAACAATTGATGAATGGATAAACAAAACGTGATATATCCCTACAGTGAAATATTATTCAACCCTAAAAAGGACTGAGCTTCCGATACATACATATGGATGAGCCTTTAAAAGAACTAAGTGAAAGAAGTCAGTCACAAAGACCACATAGTCTAGGATTCCATTTCTATGAAACGTCCAAAGAGGCAGATCTATAGAGAAGCAAGCAGATTAGTGATTGCTTAGGGCTGGGGGGGGCGGGGGGAGGGGGGAGCTGGAGGATAGGGGGCAGGGGAGGTGATGTCTAAAGGGTACAAGGTTTCTTCCTAGGGTGATGAAAATGTTCTAAAAATGACTGTGGTGATGGTTTCACTCTGTGAATGTACCAAAACCCACTAAATTGTGTACATTTTAAACAGGTGAATTATACAAGAGGTGAATTAGATCTCAATAAAACTGCTACCCTCCCCCCCCACCAAAAAAAATTGATAAATACAGTGTGCTCTTGGTTTCGGGACTAGATTCACATGATTCATCACTTAGATACAACACCCGCTGTTCATCCCAACAAGTGCCTTCCTCAATGCCCATCATCCATTTTTCCCTCTCCCCTGCCCCTCCATCAACCCTCAGTTTGTTCTCTGTATTTAAGAGTCTCTTATGGTTTGCCTCCCTCTCTGAAACTATTTTTTTCCCTTTCCCTTCCCCCATGGTCTTCTGTTAAGTTTCTCAAATTCCACATATGAGTGAAAACATATATCTGTCTTTCTCTGAACGACTTATTTCACTTAGCATAATACCTTCCAGTTCCATTCACGTTGCTGCAAATGAAAAGATTTCATGCTTTCTCATTGCCAGGTAGCATTCCATTGTATATATAAACCACATCTTCTTTATCCATTCATCAGTTGATGGACATGTGGGCTCTTTCCATACTTTGGCTATTGTTGAAAGTGCTGCTATAAACATTGGGGTACATGTGCCTCTATGAATCAGCACTCCTGTACCCTTTGGATAAATTCCTAGTAGTGCTGTTGCTGGGTCGTAAGGTAATTCTATTTTTAATTTTTTGAGGAACCTCCACAGTTTTCCAGAGCGGCTGCACTAATGTGCATTCCCACCAACAGTGCAAGAGGGTTCCCATTTCTCCTCATCCTCACCAACATCTGTTGTTTCCAGAGTTAACATTTTCATCTTTTAGAAAACAACCGGTATGATACTTTACAAATGGTCAGGGGACACTGAATTTGGAGATGGATTGCATTACCAATCCATTTTGGATTTACAGTTAAATTTTGGTGCAAACACAATGGTTCTGTTAGAAAGCTCATCTCTCTGGGAAGATAATATATAGCTTCATAGGGCTATCTTGCTACCCTGATTCAATGCAAAAGAAAGCCTCCCTACAGAGACCACTGCTATCTGCAGAACAAAAGCCAACGTTTGTTTATTTCTTCAAATAAACTAGCAAAGAAATCAACTCTTCCTCTTTCAACCTCAGCTGAATTAGAAAGAGCTGTTCAAAAATATGAAAACACTTTGCCTATTCATCCTTCCAAATGACGCAAAGTGGAAACATCCAATCAGTGCAAATCAGAGCTAGGTCAGCTCCCCGAAAATCAGTTTGTCACATGCCTGAGCAATGACTGTAACGTATGTACTATCAGATTTCATAGAATAAAACCACAGACTGAAACCCACTGACATAAAAAGGATCAGAGCATTTCCAATGACAATATCCAATCTCTTTAAATCAGAGACAGCCACTGCTGCCAAGGCTGCTTTTGAACCATCCTTGTCTAATGCTTTCTAGAGGTTTGTATCCGAGGTTCTGTTCACACACTCAGCACAATGGGTGTTTCTTGGGAAGTCTCCGTCTAAAATGAGAACATCCTCACGTTCCCACAAGCTAAGATGGCACAGAGTGAGTATCGCTAGGAAAATCACCTAACCTTTCTGAATCTCAGGTTCCATGTCTGTAAAATAAGAAGGCAGACGGGCTGTCTTCCACAGGTCCTCTCGGCTCCATAAGGCTATCTTGTCGGGCTGTTTCTCGCTTCCATACACAAGCTTTCTAATATAATCATAATAATTAACACGTAGCAAGCAATTAATATATGCCGATCACTGTGCTAAGCGCTCTATGTTGATTATCTCACTCAATCCTCACATTAACTGTCAGGTGGTGTGCAGAAAAGAGTAACCCCAGCAGGCAGGAGACTGCTGACCTCAGAAAGGCCTGCTTGCAAGGCTGGCTTTTGGCTGGTGTCTGGGAACTTGGATTTGGAGTGTTCCCACCATTCCCTAACTGATAAGAGTGGCTCACTGTGCCTACGCTGTGTGTACAAACAATGTGGTTTATGCTGAGCGCCTGCCGCCCCGCTGGGGGTGTGCGATTGTGATTCATGCGCTCCAGAGGGAGCCTGGGTGACCCGCCCCAGATAAAAACCTTGGGCACTGAGTCTCTGATGAGCTTCTCTGGTACATTTCACATGCGATGCTATAATTCAAAACTGGAGGAATTAAGCACGTCTGAGGGACTCCATTGGGAAAGGTCTCTTGCACCCAGTTTCTTCCAGACTTCACGCCATGTGCCTTTTCCTTTTGAATTTGCTTTGTGTCCTTTCACTGTAATAAATCGTAATTGCAAATACAGCTGTGAATCCTCCTAGTGAAACCAGGAGTGGTGCGGGGAATCCTGGACACAGGCAGATACTATTACTCTTGTTCTAGGTATAAAGAAACTGAAGCTTAAAAGGCACTAATGTGCCCAAGATCACATGGCAGATAGATGACATAACCTGGATTCTGACACTGTGCTCCAGCTCCAAACCCTTAAACTCTTGGCTGTACATACTCTTCCCCCATTCATTACTGCATCTTTACATCAAATGTTCTAGAAAACAAATAATTTGCGGAATTCACAGAATAGTCACTTTCACCAAAAACAGCTCTACTATGCCCTTCCATCCCCATAGTTTTCAAAATGAACTTTCCGGGAAACTAGGAAAGCTGGGACCAAAGCTGGACTGCTCCAGGAAAACGTCTGGACTATATTAACTATTCATAGCCTTTTAGTTAAAGAATTTGCCGAGTTGTGTTTTATTTTTGATTTGTTTATTTAGAGCAAAAAAAAAAAAAGCCTCAATTTTTATCTGTCTGGACGAGTTGCTGTAATGTTGAGACTAGTAAGTCACCCACCATTAGGGAAGCAGGGAATACACTTTCTGCTGAGATGCTTCATTTTTAATTTCAAAAAGAAACAGAGAAGAAAAAATTTATTGGACAATGTCTCTATGAACCTAGAATATAGATTTTTCTTAAATAGACTGAAAAAGCACAACCTATAAATTCAACTGCATTAAAAATACACTTCTAGGGGCTCCTGGGTGGCTCAGTCGATTTAAGTGTTGGACTCCTGACTTCGGCTCAAGTCATGATCTCACGTTCGTGGGATCAAAGCCCACATCAGGCTCTGAGCTGGCAGCACAGAGTCGACTTGGGATTCTCTCTCTCCCTCTCTCTCTCTGCCCCTGCCCAGTGCGTGGACCTGTGCCCATGCACGTTCTCTCTCTCTCTCAAAATAAGCAAACAGTAAAAAAAATTTTTTTCAATAAAATCGAATCTTCAAAAAGAGAGAGAGAGAGAGAAGAAAGAAAGAATGAATGAAGGAAGGAACAAACTTGACCACAGTGTGAAGAAGTGAAAGGCTGCTTAAAAATGATGAAAACCTTAGTGGAGTCTGTAAGACTAAAGGGGAAAAGAACTGTACATAAGCACCGCACTCCAGCTGATAACGTCACTCCTACAAGGGTACAGATTAAAATTCTGAAACGACTATCCATGTATTTTGGAATGAACAATAAGTAAATGGACAGAGGATGGCTGGGGCCCCGTTTCTCATGACTGGCGTGGGAGATTACTGACAAGCAAAGGGTGGAGCCACAACGACACTTGTGGTAATGACTTAGAGTAGATGTTAAACATGATCTCCCGTTCAGCTTGATATACAGATGGTTACATATACATACACTTACAGATACACACGTATTCATGGATTAGTAGTATATTTCCTGTTTTGTCATATGAGTGCCTGGAAGCGATGACACCCCAAGAGCAACGAGCACATCTGTAACCAGGTTTTAGTATCTGATGTCATTCTCCAATAAAAGAAACCAGGACTCCTTGGACAAATGTCTAATTCTGGAACTGGGGCAGGAAAATATACATGATGAGAGTTAAGCATCTTATAGTACCAGAAAATAAGGAAGTACTGTGTATTTTAAAAACCTACAAACAAGTGGAAACAATGATGGGGGTCATGCCAAAGGAATACATGAAACATCTGAAAGAGCTCCCAATGGTGAAAACTGGGACAATTGGAGCAACAAAATTAAATATAGTAAAATAAAGTAGTATTGGATTATAATCCAAGGTATAAAATATATATCACACTGATACAAGCAACTAATTCAAGAAAGAAAGAAAGAAAGAAAGAAAGAAAGAACCCTCCACTGTTTATTTCTTTTTTAATTTTTTTTTAACGTTTATTTATTTTTGAGACAGAGAGAGACAGAGCGTGAACGGGGGAGGGTCAGAGAGAGAGGGAGACACAGAATCTGAAACAGGCTCCGGGCTCTGAGCAGTCAGCACGGAGCCCGACACGGGGCTCGAACCCACATACCGCGAGATCGTGACCTGAGCGAAGTCGGACGCTTAACCGACTGAGCCGCCCAGGCGCCCCAACCCTCCACTGTTTAAATTCAGGCCTCATGGGGGAGCCTGGACGGCTCAGTTGGTTGAGCGCCCGACTTCAGGTCAGGTCATGATCTCACGGTTCATGGGGTCAGGCCCTGTGTCGGCCTCTGTGCTGACAGCTCAGAGCCTGGAGCCTGCTTCGATTCTGTGTCTCCCTCTCTCTCTGCCTCTCCCTTGCTTGCGCTCTGTCTCTATCTCTCAAAAATAAACAAACATTAAAAAAATTTTTTTTAATTTAAAAATAAATAAACAAACTTAGGCTGCATATACAGACGATTTTCCAAATAGTGTAGTATAAACAGAAGGCAAAAAGAGTAAGTTTATAGTAGACAAACCTGACAAGCACTACTTCAGCCAGGTCAACATCAACAGCGATATGTCACTTTCACAGTAAGTACCGTTGATACGATGTGATGAGAATGATACTTTATCTCTAGGGTCCTCCCCGAAACCCATAAGCCCAGTCTAATCACGAGAAAGACCATCAAACAAATCCGAACTGAGGGATATTCTACAAAACACCTGACTGGTATTCCTCAATACTGTCAAAGTCATCAAAGACATCATCTGAGAAACTGTGACAGCCAAGGAGCCTGAGGAGATGCATGTAAATGTAATGTGACGTCCTGAGTGGAATTCCAGAACAGAAAAAGGACATTAGGTGAAAACTAAGGAAATCTGAGTAAAGTATGGATTCGAGTTAAGTATCAATATTGATTTGTTAATTGTAGAAAATATACCATACTAGTATAGGATGTTTTTGTAAATATTTTTAAAGTTTTTATCTATTTTTAGAGAGAGCACAAATGTGCACAAGAGTGAACACAAATGTTAAATTAAAAAAAAAGAAGAAGAAGAAGAATATAGCGCTCAAACTCACAAATTGAGAGATCATGACCTGAGCTGAAACCAAGAGTCAGAGGCTTAACCAACTGAACCACCCAGGCACCCCAGAGTATAAGATGGTTTTTAATAGGGGGAAATGGGTGCAGGGTATATGGGAACTCTCTGTACTATCTTCCCAATTTTTCTGTAAGTCTAAAATTACTCTAAAATTTATTTTTAAAACTATGAAAATCTAAACACCTTTTTCCTAATTCGTGTTAATAGTGTTCATCAACATAATTGATTTTTTTTACACTTATTAACTCAACAAATATGTATTGAGCGCTACTGCATACCAAGCACCCCTCACGGTGCTCCCCCTGGAGCAGCCGGCGAAAGATGAAAATAAACAGTGACTGAGGGCGAAAGTGGTACAAGATGCGATCTGAGAAGTAGGCAGAGACCAGCCCACAAAACAGTCTAAAATAAGGAATTTATATTCTACACTCCATGCAATAGGAAGTCACTGAAGCATTTTCATCAAAGGAGGGATATGAACAAAAAAAGGTTTTAAAAAAATCACCTTGATATTTTATCACAGCTTTAACCATAATCGCCAAAAAGTGGTAACAACTTGAATATCCATCAACGGGTGTATGGATAGACTGTGGCCTCTGCATACACTGGAACACTACTGGTGGGCAATAAAAAAGGAGACTAACTGGGATGCTTAACAACCAACATAGATGAATGTCAAAGGCACTGGGTCAAGGGTGACAGGCCAGGTTTAAAGGGCTCCACACTGTACAATCCTTGTCTTACATAAACCACCTCAGCAGCTGCCAGAGGGCGGTGCTATGACTGTCTACACAGGGGCACCAGGGAACTGTGTGGCGGGGTTCTGTATTTTAATTGTGGTGGTGGCTACAGGACCACGTACAGTGGCCAAACTCAACAAATTTTACACTTAAAAGGGAGAATTGTATATTAACTGTACTTCAATAAACTTGGTTTTAAAAAAAAAACCACTCTGGGGGAGGAGCCTAGATGGCTCAGCAAGTTAAGCATCTAACACTTGATTTCAGCTCAGGTTATGATCTCACGGTTTGTGAGTACGAGCCCCATGCTGATTACTTGGAGCCTGCCTGGGATTCTCTGTCTCCCTCTCTCTCTGCCCCTCTCCTGTTCATGAGCGCACACACTCTCTCTCTCTCAAAATAAACAAATAAACTTTAAAAAAAAAAAAAAAGAAAAGCCTTTAAGGGCACCTGGGTGGCTCAGTTGGTTAAGCGTCTGACTTCAGCTCAGGTCATGATCTTGAGGTTCGTGAGTTCGAGCCTGGCATCAGGCTCTGTACTCACAGCTCGGAGCCTGGAGCCTACTTTGGATTCGGTGTCTCCGTCTCCCTCTGCCCCTCCCCTGCTCACGCTCTGTCATTCTCTCTCGCTCGCTCTTCCAAAAATAAAATAAAAAGCATTTAAAAAAATTTTTTAAACAAAATAAAATAAAAGCCTTTATTTATTTTTTATTTTTTTATTTAAAAAAAAATTTTTTTTTAATTTTTTTTATTTTTTAATATATGAAATTTACTGTCAAATTGGTTTCCATACAACACCCAGTGCTCATCCCAAAAGGTGCCCTCCTCAATACCCATCACCCACCCTGCCCTCCCTCCCACCCCCCATCAACCCTCAGTTTGTTCTCAGTTTTTAACAGTCTCTTATGCTTTGGCTCTCTCCCACTCTAACCTCTTTTTTTTTTTTTTTTTTTTTAATTTTTTTTTTAATGTTTATTTATTTTTGAGACAGAGAGAGACAGAGCATGAACGGGGGAGGGGCAGAGAGAGAGGGAGACACAGAATTGGAAGCAGGCTCCAGGCTCTGAGCCATCAGCCCAGAGCCCGACGCGGGGCTCGAACCCACGGACCGTGAGATCGTGACCTGAGCTGAAGTCGGACGCCCAACCGACTGAGCCACCCAGGCACCCCTAAAATAAAAGCCTTTAAAAAAACCACTGGGCTCTGCGGAAGATGAAGTGGAAGGCAGCAAAAAGCCGGGATGCAGGGAAAGTGGTGCTGAGTATGTCCAACTCCTTTGGAATACTGAGTTTTAGACACCTCATGGCTGCCAAAGCAGAGACATTAGGCAAACTGTTGCCATGGGTTTGGATTCCTGTCTTCATCAAACTCCTATTCTGAACTGTTTCTGCTCTTCCCATTGGTTTAGAGCTTGTGAACTGCACATTCCACCATCTTACGTCTTTGAGAGTGAAACTATTTCATCTCCAATGCAAGAGCATAGCTACTAGCTACAAGTGGCTATTTAAATGTCAATTAATTTGGGGCACCTGGGTGGCTCAGTCAGTTAAGCGTCCGACTTCAGCTCAGGTCACGATCTCGCAGTCCGTGGGTTCGAGCCCCGCGTCGGGCTCTGGGCTGATGGCTCAGAGCCTGGAGCCTGCTTCCAATTCTGTGTCTCCCTCTCTCTCTGCCCCTCCCCCGTTCATGCTCTGTCTCTCTCTGTCCCAAAGATGAATAAACGTTAAAAAAAAAAAAAATTTTAATGTCAATTAAATTTTAATTAAATTAAAAATGCAATTTCTTGGTTGCCCTAGCCCCATTTCAAGTACTCAACGGTCACATTTCCATCAATACAGAAAATTCTACTGGACGGTGTTGCTCTACAAAGTTATCTCTAAGTTTTCTTACAGTCTTAACACTCATCGATTCCAGGGATCACTTCAGAGCAGTTGCCAAGCACCACAGGTTCTTTACTACTGATCAGTGACAGGGACATCTCAAGGCGTTGTTTTATAAAGTGGATGACTCTTGTAGAAAATGTGAAAAAAGAGTTTCATCTGCAGCGCCTGGGTGGCTCAGCCGTTAAGCATCTGACACTCGATTTCAGCTCAGGTCATGATCTCACAGCTCATGGTTTGTGAGTTCGAGCCCCACATCGGACTGGGCACTGACAGTGCTGAGCCTGCTTGGGATTCTCTTCCCCCCCACCCCCGCCCCACCTGCACTACGCATGTGCATGGGTTCTCTCTCTCTCAAAATAAATAAATAAAAACTGTAAAAAATAAAAATTAACAATTCAATAAAAGAATATCATAAAGAGACTACCATCAATAAAGAAACCATCAATAAAGAACTTAATTCCAGGGCACCTGGGTGGCTCAGCTGGTTGAGGGTCCGACTTCAGCTTAGGTCTTGATCTCATGGTTCTTGAGTTCGAAACCCACATGGGGCTCTGTGCTGACAATTCAGAGCCTGGAGCCTGCTTCAGATTCTGTGTCTCCCTCTCTCTCTACCCCTACCCCGCTCATACTCTCTCTCTCTCTCTCTTTCAAACATAAATAAACATTAAATAAGAAAAAAAATCTTAATTCCAAACAATTCTTTTAAAGAAAGAAAAAAGTTTCACCTTTCAGGCTGGGGGTTTTCTCTGAAAAACCAAAATGCTTTAAGTTTTTAAAAAACAATTTAAAAACAATTTTTTTTTAATGTTTGTTTATTTTTGAGACAGAGAGAGCAAACAGAGGAGGGGCAGAGAAAGAGGAGACACAGAATCCGAAGCAGACTCCAGGCTCTGAGCTGTCAGCACAGACCACAACTCTGGGTTCAAACCCACAAGCCATGAGATCATGACCTGAGCCGCAGTCAGATGCTCAACCAACTGAGCCACCCAGGTGCCCCTAAAAAACTATTTTTAAAAGAGGCAGGGTGTTTTAAAAAGTTTATTGTTCTGGCTTTCCTTTTCAAAAACACAATATGAAGAGTTTTGATTTTTTCTGTCTGAATGAAACAGTTAATAAAGCGGGTCCAGATCCCTCCCCGTCACCACCAGAAACAACCACAAAACCCTGCTAATTCAAACTAGGTTGCACCTTTCCAAATGAATAGAAAAATATAAAAAGAAAAAGAGAAGCTCCCGCAAGGCAGTTAAATTGCCCAATTTACTTTGTTCTCTTCCTATGACAACTGCTGTTCAGATTTAATTATTTGATATTACTTCATACATCCTAATATATGTGTCAGCACCCTCTCAGCAGGCCTCTTCAATTACATCTCCATAGAGAAGGAGGGGTGGGACTACCTGGGTTTCAGTGAGAATTAAAGCATTTGCAGATTAGTAGCTTCCAAATTAGCAGGCTCAGAGGTACCATACACGACTCTGTTGTTAGTCCCCGTGAAAGCAATTAGCAAGGAGGACAACAGGAGTACACTTCTTTTTCCCTAGGAGTCTGGCGCCTCCCTTGGGGACAGCAGGCCTCCCAAGACACCGTGCTGACAGTGCAAAATGTCTCAGAAACCTTTAATCCGAATGCTGCGGCTCAAATTCTCCCTGGGGGCTATGTATCAGAGGGGACCACAGAGCAAAGCGGTGGGTGGCTCCTCTACTCATTAATCTTTATGGAAAAAAAAAAAAAAAGAAAAAGAAAAAGGGATGGAGTTTTAGAAAGAAGAAACCACATCACCCCTTGATGTAATCCAGAGTTCCCTTCAGTATAATTCACCTGAGTACTGATACAGTGTGCACTGTGCCCCAGGCAAGGGCTCAATAAATTCCTGTTGAATCAATCTGTGAATGAAAGCCTGGCCCACAGAAGGTAGTCAATAAATATTTGTTGAATAAATGGAGAATCACCAAGACCCTGTCCTGGGTGATGGAGTAGGGGAGATGGGATATTTATTGTGGAATGACTGTATGACAGCTTCCTACAGACCGAAGCAAAGTAGTGCAATGAACCCAACAAGATTCCTGGGGCCGGATGCCTGCATTCAAATGCCAATCTGGCCAACATAATGGGAGGCCTTGGCCAAGTCACTTGAGATCACCCAACCGAGATCATCTTCCTCCTTTGGGGAAAAAAAGAGGTGGGGGGAGGGGCATAATATCGGATAACATCTACTTATCTTGGTTCTTTCATGAATTAGAAAAAGAAAATGTAGACAAGTCGCTTAGCACAAGGCCAGGCATTAGGAAGGCACGACATAGAAAAACGGTAAAAATCTCTTTAGTAAGTGCTAACGTTCCTGTTCCTGGAGGCTTACCACGTGCCCGTCACTGTGCCACATATTCTAAATATAAAATTCTCACGCCAACCCTACGGAGGTAGGAACGACTCGCACCTTCTCACAGGTGAGAAAACTCATGCACTGAGGGGGAATGACCGGCTAGGGCTAGGGCTAAGCCGGGATTCTAGGGCTCAGCCCGGATTCGAACCCGAGCAATGCGTGCAGCGCACACGCCTACTCTGTATATAATACTTTCACTATTCTACCATCAGCAACCACTTAAAAGCTTAGTTGCAGAAACAGGCACTTTACACGCAGTCTTGTTTTTCTTTTAATCGAATCCACTCCAAAGTCCTGTGAGGCAAGGTTAAGGCCACGCAGCTGAGGCTCAGAGAAGTTGTGCGGCTCACCCAAAGTCACTAAGCCTCGAGTCCCGGGGCCTCGGGGAGCATATCCTCTCCTCACCACCCTGGTCTGGGAAAGCCTTCCCTCAGCAGTCACTCGCGCTCAATCTTTGCGCTTCGGTGTCCCAAGGCCGACCCTACTACCCGAACCACCGCGGGGAATCCCGATACCCCATCCGCGATCGCCCCAACCGCCCCCAAAGGTCATCAAGGCTCCCCTCGTCCGCTCGGGTCTGACAGCTCCGGGTCAACCCTAACCTAATTCCCCAGAGGGGGCTAGAGGATAGCCTTGGCACCCCCAAGACGGACTCGGCAACGTGGGGGAGGGGAACCACGGAGGGCGCATGCCCAGAAGGCTCCATTTGGCCCCCAGCTCACCTGCGAGTCGCGGAACTCTACCACCACGTTCTCGCTGCTCCATCGCGCCGCCATCTCCGCACGCAGCCGCCCGGCCCCAGGGCTGCGCGTTCCCACCCCCACGAAACCTGCGTTCCCGGGCTCGGTGAGCCCCACGCAGCCCGCGAGTGAGCCCTGCCACGCCCCGTCCCCCTCTTCCGCCTGACCTCAAACCATTGGCTGACCCAAACGCAGGCTCCGCCCCCTCTCCTCGGCTCCTCCAATTGAGTCACGGCGCCTACCCCAAACAGACACGCCCCCTCCATTTGCGTCCCTCGGCTTGAGTGACCCACGCTCCCCGCAGCTGCGGGTACACGCCCCCTGTCGCAAGCTCTACCGGGAGTCGTAGTCCAAGGGTGAGCGGCGCGGGGGGTAACTCGCGGAGAGCTTGCGAGTTAGGATTTGGCGAGGGGAGGCGCGTGTTGTCCTCCCTGTCTCCTCGCGGGTGTACCCCAGTAGGGCCCCGGCGAACCAAAACCCGGCATTCGCGCAAACCAAAGATTTACCTCATCTCCTGAGGCCGCCAGTAAAGGCATTGATAAGTCCGAAGGCACGATTTTTTTTTCATAGGAAACAGCAGCGCCTACCAAAGTGACCAGGGACCCCAGGGGGTCTCCAAAGGTGAAACATTTTTCATAATCGTACTAGGGTAGTTATTTGCCTTTTTCACTTTCTTTCCAGAAGCTATGTGATATATAGTAAACAACATAAGCAGATGTGAGAATAGAGGTTTGCTCATGAGCCAGACATTAAAGAGATCTGCCACTCTTCGCGCTAGAGTTTTTTCGTTTTAGGAAACAGGTATTTTTTACTTACAAAATGTATCAATAATAATGCACATTAATGTTCAAGTGAAATCATGAAAAAATATATGTTAAATTCCTGGTTTTAATTTTTTTAATGTTAATTTATTTATTTTGAGAGAGAGAGAGAGAGAGCATGAGCAAGGGAGGGTCAGAGAGAGAATCTACAGCAGGCTCCACACCTTCAGAGTAGAGCTCTACAACGCGTGGCTCTGTCTCACGAAACCATAAGATCGCGACCACAGACAAAACCAAGAGTAAGATGCTTAACCAACTGAGCCATCTAGGCATCCCTTGGTTTTAACTTCTAATAGTTACTTTCAGTACATACAGCCCACATGAAAGTTTGGTAGGGAGGGTCCTTAATAATATTTAAGAGTGTGAAGAGCTCCTGACAAAGAGTTTGAGAACCACTGTGCTGATATGGTGAGTGGTGATTAGGTGCTCTTCTTTCGTCCCACCCTCTCAAATCCCGGCTTGACTGGCTTAGCTTCAATTTCTTTATAGAAAGGAGAAATGGGGGCGCCTGGGTAGCTCAGTCGGTTAAGCATCTGACTTCGGCTCAGGTCATGATCTCACAGTCTGTGAGTTCGAGCCCCGCATCGGGCTCTGTGCTGATGGCTCAGAGCCTGGAGCCTGCTTCCGATTCTGTCTCCCTCTCTCTCTGCCCCTCCCCCACTCATGCTCTGTCTGTCCCTCTTTCAAAAATATATTTAAAAAGATATATTTAAAAAAAAGAAAGAAAGGAAAAATATATTAACAAAAGAAAGAAAGGAGAAATGACCTACTTCTGTTTGGTTCTTGTAAGGAGTTAACCACAGGGCCAGGAACGTAGTCAACACTCAAGTGTAAACTACTATTATTGTTAATGTTATCACTATTTCTAGGTACAAGTCCCGGCATGAATAGAGATAAGAAGGATCACCTTTCCTTCTGGAGTGTTGGATATAATGGGGAAGACTGACAATATCAACAAATTAGGGTGACCAACTTGCCCAGGAATCCCTTCAGTCCAGACAAAGTGGGAGAGTTGGTCACAGTACAACAGGTACAAAGTTTGGAGAGTAAATAGGGTTTTTTGTTGTGGGTTTGTTTTTTCCTTAACTTTATTTATTTTGAGGGAGAGGGAGAGTGAGCACATGAGGGAGGGATAGAGAGAGACAGAGAGAGAGAGAGACGTAGAGAGAGAATCCCAAGCAGGCTCCATGCTCACAGCATGGAGCCCCACGCGGGGCTGAATCCCAGGAACCGCGAGATCATGACCTGAGCTGAAATCAAGAGTCAGACATCCAACCTACTGAGCCACTCAGGCGCCCCTATTATTGTTGTTGCTGTTGCTGTTAGTGTTTATTAGTTTTGAGAGAGAGACAGTGAACGCGCATGCGTGTGCGTGCGCCTGTACACACACACACACACACACACACACACACACACAGGGGTAGGGGCAAAGAGAGGAGGGGACGGAGGATCTAAAGCACGTTCCATTAGGACAGCAGAGAGCTCCATATGGGGCTTGAACACGTGAACCTCGAGATCATGGCCTGAGTCAAGGTCAGACTCCTAACCAACTGAGCCACCCAGGTGCCCCAATTTTTTTTTTAATTTTTTTTAATGTTTATTTTTGAGAGAGACAGAGACAGAATGCGAGTGGGTTAGGGGCAGAGAGAGAGGGAGACACAGAAGCAGAAGCAGGCTCCAGGCTCCGAGGTGTCAGCACAGAGCCCGATGTGGGGCTCGAACCCACGAGCTGTGAGATCATGACCTGAGCCAAAGTCGGATGCTCAACCGACTAAGCCACCCAGGCACCCCCCCGAATTTTTTTTTAATGTTTATTTTTGAGAGAGAGAGAGACAGAGACAGAGTGTAAGTGGGGGAGGGGCAGAGAGAGAGGGAGACACAGAATCCGAAGCAGGCTCCAGGCTCTGAGCTGTCAGCACAGAGCCCAATGCAGGCCGAAGTTATGACCAGAGCCAAAGTCAAACGCCCAACTAACTGAGCCACCCAGGTGCCCCCTGAATTTTTTTCATGCTTCTTTATTTTTAGAGAGAGAGAGAGAGAGAGCGCGCACATTAATAGAGAAGAGGCAGTGAGAGAGACAGGGAGAATTCCAAGCAGACTCTGTGCTCTCAGCATGGAGCCCAAGGCAGGGCTCTAACTCACAAACCGTGAGATCAAGACTAGAGCCCAAATCAGGAGTCAAATGCTTAACCCAGTGAGCCACCCAGGCACCCCTGAATTGGGTTTTATGAGACTTGCAAGCAACGTGGCAGGAGAGGACAGCCTAAATAAGAAACCTGACACCGCATCCTGAACAAGGTGCCGTTTAAGCTTTTCAGTATAATATTAGCGTTTTGATAGAATACACTATCAAAAGAAGTATTTTAGCGCCGGAAGTGTGGACAAAGACCCTTAAGTGTGAAGAGGGGAGATGTGTTCCAAAGATAAAGGAATTCCCCAAAAAACACTCACAAAGCTCTGCTTCTTTCTTTTCCTTTAAAATACACATCACAATTTGTAATTCAATATTTGTTTATTTAATATTTTCAAGCTTCGGGAAGAGAGGGACCAGATCTGTTTCGTTCAGTCTTGTATGGTGACTACACATACAGGACACTCCATATTTGTGCAAGAATGGGAAAAGCATATAAAGTCATGTCCCTAGAGTACTGTCTAGGTCAAAAGGATGCCTTCTGCAAAACTGAAACCAAAAGTAATTTCAAGGTCTTTACTTGTAACTCTTTACGCCCACAAGGGGACACAGAATCACCATTCCTTCTCCTTAAAACCCTTTGCCTTCTTTCCTATCCATTTATTCCTTATTCTCACACACTGTAGCCCTTAAAAAACTCCTCCAGCCCTGGCCTTCACCCTCCCGCTTTGGCCTTTCTTCTTGCTTCCCAGTTTCCTCCCAAATCTCTATCACAGAAAAGGCCAAAGACTCCTCTGGAGAGAAGGGCCTCAGCTCACCAGGCCAGGAAGGGAAAAAACTGCAAACAAGGTTCAAGGCCAGAGAGAAGGAAAGATAAAGAATACTTCCTCTGGGTGCCTGGGTGGCTCAGTGGGTTAAGCTTCCAGCTCTTGATTTTGGCTCAGGTTGTGACTTCACAGTTCGTGAGTTAGAGCCCTTCATCCAGCTCTGGGCTGAGAGCACGGAGCCTGCTTGGGATTCTCTCTCTCCCTCTCTCTCTCTCTCTCTGCCCCTCCCTCACTCTCTGTCTCTCAAAAGAAATAAATAAATAAACTTAAAAAAAAAAAGAGTACCTCCTAGGCACGCTCATGCCATCACGTAGGAATAAGCGAATTCATTCATCTAACGTGCCATAGTCTTGTTTATTTGCCTGTAGCTTTGGATATAGTAGGTGCTCAATAAATAGGTGCTAAATAAGTGATTAGTAAATAGTCAGGTATAGCTACAACTTAGGGTATGTGGCAGGTTGTAGCAAGAAGTACAGCTGGAAAAGCTGGAAAGGGCTGGTGAGGAAGGCCCTGCTTGGGCATTTGAATTTTATTTTGGATAAAGAGATACAGGTAGAGATAGAGATATAGGTATTCCAAAGCTTTCTGTCTATATGTAGCGTGGTAATATTTCCTACTAGAACTGGTAGGATTGCCTTACAATTGCCCTGAGCACTTCTGCAACCCTTCTCCACGCCCGCCTCTTTAGTTCACATGTGTCTAGTTCTCAAAACCTGCTGGTCATGATTTGTAGGCACAGAAAGTACTTTGGGTTCCAAGTCCTTGGTGCCCTCTGTTCTCTCAATGTCTTCTTTCTTAATGTGAAAAAAAGCCCCGGTAGAATTTAAAAAAAAAAAATTTTTTAATGTTTATTTATTTTTGAGAGTGAGCGGGTGGGAAAGAGGGACGGAGAGAGAGAGGGAGACACAGAATCCGAAGCAGGCTCCAGGCTCTGAGCTGTCAGCACAGAGCCCAACACGGGGCTCAAACCCACAAACCATGAAATCATGACCTGAGCCAAAGTGGGAGGCTTAACCGAATGAGCCCACCCAGAGAGAGGGAGCATGAGCCTGAGAAACTTTCATACTGCCCCCTGGGACCCTTCCTTTTTCTGACTCCCATCCACGCTGTCATCACAAAAAGAGTGGGGGACTCTGGAGCTAAATCTAGAGCTCTCTGGCTGCTTCTTGACTGCTGTGTGCCTTTGAGATCCGCATATGAATGTCCTGTCTGAATCAGAGACTGGGAGACAGTTGGGGGTCCCTCGTCAAGTAGATCTCAGCTTGCTGACCAGGACACAGGGCTCTTATCACCAAGCAAGGTCTTTTCAGAGGGTCACTTGCTAGCCACACCACAGGAAGGCAGGGTACGTGGTCAACGCAGAAATCCAGGGCTTTGTCTGGCTGTTATCAGCAACTAGCCTTGTGAGTTTGAGCTCAGACCCTTTATCTTTCTAGTCCCGTGCTTCCTCTTCTGCAGAATGTGGAGTTAGCCGACCCCTCAGTCCCTTTACATCTGGGAATCTTGAAATCCTGCCCTGAGCCCCACTAGTAATTTTCCTCTCCATCAATCAACAAATATTTGTGGACGTGCACACATGCTCCTGCTCCTCGCTGTATGCATTTGGTTGCCTATTACCCTGGCTTCTCTGAGGTTTCCCTTTCAAGCAAAATAATAAAAATGTAAAGAGCTCTGAGAGGTCTGGGAGGAAATTTCTTACTGGGAGACACTTATCCTGCACCCTGCCAGAGGAGGTGCTGGGGGCTCCCTCCAAAGCCATGGCTCATGGAGGCAGAGAGGAAGGAGGCCACAGGTTTCCTAAGGCTTCCCAGGAGCAGGCCCCAGCAAGCTATTTCCTTCATTTTCTGAACCTTTCAGGAACCTCCCAGACTTACATTCTTCCGGAGATGTTTGAAACTGGGGCTTTGCAGCAGTGTTATGCACTGGCATTTGCGGGCTTTGGCAACCCCAATGTTACCAGCCCTTTCTCCTGACAGTTCTGGTAGGTGGGTCAGTGGTTTATTAACCCTGTTTCACAGCTGAAGGAGAGCCAGGAAGCGGCTCACCCAGGGTCAGTGAGAGCATGAAGATAAAAAATAGTAACACACGAGTCCCAAATCTAGCTGGGGCCATTTCTGCATCTGGTATCCTTGCATTGAGAGCATCCGAAATGACTTGACACGTCCCCGGACGCATTAACTCTAAACCAGGAACCCACAGGAGAAACTTGCAGCAAAACCCATACTGGACTCTCCACGCAACAAATGACAAAACGAAACTAATCTGAGGCTGCAGGTCTCCGTGGATGCCTGTTGTTATGCCATGAGTCACTCTCCCTAAGATGGAAAGGGTAGAGTCAAGCTACTGAATGAAGCACTTTCCCTGCTCTGTGTTTTAATATTTTAATTTAAAAGGAAATGTGTTATTTAATAAGTGCGCAAGGAGATAACAAGGGCATCGCCTGAGCAAGGCTGCTGGTCAGAGTCCCACAGGGCACCTAAGCCTAAGGTCATCTCGCTGCAGAGAGGAGAGAGAGGCTTCACTTTTGCCGTTCAAGCTCCCAGCTGTTCTGTGGTGCCAGATGTGAGAGAGACTGGCCTATCATAATCACTAGACTGGAATATAAACCTTAAGGGCAAATTCTTTTTTAAAAAATGCATTTATTTATTTATTTTTTGTTTATTTATTTTGAGAGCGACAGAGGCAGTGCAAGTTGGGGAGGGGCAGAGAGCAAGGGAGACAGAGAATCCCAAGCAGACTTTGCTGCCAGCACAGAGCCCAACGTGGGGCTCGAACTCATGAAACTGTGAGATCATGACCAGAGCTGAAACCAAGAGTCAGACTTAACCAACTGAGCCACCCAGGCGCCCCATTCTTAATTTACAAAAAGAAATAGAGCTGTTAAAGAGATCTACTCTTTTTTCACCGTGTCGGCAAGCATACAGAGAAAATGAAATTGTCATCCAAAGAGTCCTTGATGAGCACGTTCCCTGTTAAGCCTAGAAGTTCAGCTCTGGTCCTGTGAGCTGTGTGACTTTAATGCACACGTGTATACTTTGTCTCTCTGTCTCTCTCGAGTTACATGGCTCAAATACCAAAATACAAAAACGTATATAATGAAACAAATATTTGTCATCCATCCTGTCAGCCAGCTGTTCAGTTCCCACTGCCCACCCCCAGGGGACAACATCATGTTGTTTCTCATGTTTCCATCCGGTATCTTTATGAATATAAAACTGAGATCTTTATGTGGGAAGGGCGCAAGTTTCTTAATTTTTCAAGTCTTGGCATCTTCAGTGCTCAATAATCACTGGCCGTTATTATTTTTAAAATGTTTATTTATTTACTTTGAGAGAGAGAGAGAGAGAGAGAGAGAGAGAGAGAGAGAGAGAGCTGGGGGAGGCCAGAGAGAGAGGGAGAGAGAGAGAATCCCAAGCAGGCTCTGTGCTGCCAGCCAGCGCAGAGCCCAATGCAAGGCTTCATTCCAGGAACTGTGAGATCATGACCTGAGCAGAAATCAAGAATCAGAGGCTTAACTGACTAAGCCACTCATGTGCCCCAGCATTTATTCTTGTTAATGATAATGATGTTGATAAATCTTCCCAGAGTCTGTGTCCCCTCAGGATATGAGCCACGCTCCTGACCATGGCTCCTAGGACCCTCTTGGTTACCCCTGAGGGACCAGCTTCGTCTTTGGTTCCCCATATGCTCTCATATCAGCCCTCCAGCAGCTTTTGGTTCCTTGAAGATGCCATGCTCCTAGGACTTCTAACATGCTGTTCCCTTTGCTTGGCACATTCTTGTCTTCCCGAAACCCAGTTCTCCCCCTGCAACCCCATCCTCTGGCTAATCACCAGCTCATCTTTTCAGCCTTGGCTGGGAAATCTGTGTTGGTGCCCATCCCCTTCCATCAGCGCCATGTTCTTTCACTCTGACACCACTTCATCATTCACTCATTCGTTTGACAAATATTTGAGTGCTAACCACAAGCCAGGCCCTGTCCTCGGCTTATCTGTCACACTGTATTGTCACTGCTCACTTCAATATTTCAATACTTCGTACGGTAATGCACTGTAACGCACATACCATCAAATTCACCCTTTCAAATGTATAACTCAGGGGTATTTAGTATATTCACAAGGCTGTGCAACCATCATTTAAATCAGAACACTTTCATCCCCCCAAAAGGAAACCTGCTAGTAGTCATTCTCCATCCTCACCAACCCCCCAAGGCTCTGGCAACCCTTAGCCTTTTTGTCTCGGTGGATTTGCTTAATCTGGAAATTTCACGTAAGTGGAATCACACAGTATGTGGTCTTTTGTGATTAGCTTCTTTTTGTTAGTGTAATGTTCTCAAGGTTCATCCGTGGTGTAGCACACATCAGCACTTTATTTCTTTCTATGGCTGAGTAATAGCCCGCTGCATAGGTATGCCACATTTGCTTTATCCATCCAGCAGGCGATGGACGATTGGGCTGTTTCCGCTTTTTAGCTATTTTGAATGATGCTGCTGTGAACATTCATGTACAAGCTTTTCTGTGAATCTACGTTTTCATTTCTTTTGGAAGTATACATAGGAGTGGAATTGCTGGGTCACATGGTAACTCTGTTTAATCCTTTTGAGGAATTGCCAGACTGCTTTCTAAAGCGGCTGTACCATTTTCCATCCCCACCAGCAAGGTATGAGGGTTCCAATGTCTACACATCTCACTAACACTTGTATTTGTCTTCTTTGACTCTAGCCATCCTAGTGAGTGTGAATTGGTCCTTCTGAAGCTTTTTTTTTTTTTTAATTTTTTTTTAACGTTTATTTATTTTTGAGACTGAGAGATAGAGCATGAACGGGGGAGGGTCAGAGAGAGGGAGACACAGAATCTGAAACAGGCTCCAGGCTCTGAGCTGTGAGCACAGAGCCCGACGTGGGGCTCGAACTCACGGACCGCGAGATCATGACCTGAACCGAAGTCGGCCGCTTAACCGACTGAGCCACCCAGGCGCCCCGGTCCTTCTGAAGCTTTGTGAGGACAAGGACTCCATCCATCTTGCTCTCTACTGTGTCCCAGAACCTAGGACAGTGCCTGGCACTTACCAGACATTCATATTTTGTCTGATATACTCAAAAAGTGTTGAATGCATAAATAAATCAAAAGCTACTTAGATAATTACCATCTTTATTGATTGTGAGTTTAACTCCCCAGTAGAGATCTATCAAGGGATCTAGTATCTTTTTCTGCACAATACTGTACCACCCCTCCTCTGTTACCATAGTCTCTCTTCACGGAGAAAATTGGGTTAAATGTAAGCTTTCTTTCCTTTCCTTTTTTTTTTTTTTTTTTAAGACTTTACTTTTAAAAAATAATGTCTACATGCAACATGGGGCTTGAACTCACAACCCTGAGATCAAGAGTCACAATGCTCTACTGACTAAGCCAGCCAGGCATCTCAAATTTAAGCTTTCTAATTTTCCTTCAGATACTCATTTGGATCTTAGGTGTGCACAGATTCCTTATTTAGGCACTTACAGATAATTTCTTGGGTACTGGAACACCTCGTTTTTTCCTATGTTAATTTCTCCAGCAGAATTCTCTACTTCCTTCTGTAGGGCTTTCTGCTCACCCAAAGCACTCCATGCTTGCAAATAAATAGTCTTCTTTTGTTTCTTTCTAAACTGCTCACACTGGGACAGTCAAAAACTATGACAGACCAGCTCTTCTTTCGGAGGTTTTCTTTTAATATCTCTCTACACCGTCTTGGCTCCTTGATGCGGAAGTATCTCGGGACATTTAGAGCAAGGAAGTCAGGTGAGGGACTGGGTGATGCTCATATCCAGCACCCAGCACTTGAAAAATAGTTGTTGGATGGATGGATGGATGGATGGATGGATGTGGATATGTCAGACATATGTTGCAAAATGCAGACTTGATCAACATACATTTATTGAGTACCCACCGTGTCCCACTATGGTGCATGTTGCAACAAAAGGTAAACAAACAGAGGACCTATCTTGGACTAGGAAGTTTCTAAAATCCCAGTCCTAGCTGTGTTATTTACTCCCTTTCTGTATCTTTTCACTCTCTATCGTACACCTAGTGATTTTCAGGATCACATTTTAGCTAAGGAATCTACCCATTGCATAAGCCCCACATAGGAAATTGTGATCTACTCTCAGCAAAATCCGGAATCAAAAGTGCCCCAGTTCGCTCCGTACCCCCAAACAGCTAAGAATCCCCCAAATGCTTAGCTTCCTGATCTTAGGGGTTCCTAATTGGGAAACCTCCGAAAGAATGGACAGCACGTCCACCAGAGGGTGCTGTGGGGGCAAATTTGTGCCGGGAGGGAGGCTTGACCAGTGACCCTCAGAGCCAGGTAGGCGTCTTGAGTAATTTTCATGCTTCCTGGCGTTGCCTTCCCAGCCCCTTGAACCATCGCCGCCCCTCCTCCCATAGGTGGTTTCCCCCTCGATAATTAGCCATTTTCGGGGACTTAAAAGAGTGTTTGCTTTGAAAAGACGCCTGGCTTCTGTTCCTGATACCCCGTGGCTCGGGCCACTCAGGTCACAGGCCGGTCGGGCAGGGTGGGTGGGTGGGGACCTCCCGGGCGTCAGCGGCCCGGCGCCGCAGGGGCCGCGAAGGGGTTAACCCGGCGGGGGGGAGGGGAGGGGGCGCGGGCCGCGCCTGCGCTCTGCCGCCCTCCATTGTCTCCACGGCGGCGAGGAGCGCCGGCGAGCGCAGCCCGGGACCGAGCGGGGCGGAGCGGCTGGCGGGGCCGGCGGCGGCTGGAGCTAGAGCGCGACGCGACGCGACCGCGGCTTCCCGAGCTCCGCCTGGCCGCCCAGCGCCGCAGCCCGCCCGAGGCCTGGAGGGGTCCGGGCCGGCGTCCATGGTCGCGGCGACCTGAGGAGGGGGACGCGCCCGGCGCCCCCAGCCCTCCTCTGCCTCCTCCTGTCCGGCGGGCGGCCTCCTCCGGCGCCTCCCTGCGCCCGCCCGCCGCCTCCCTCCCTCCTTCCCTGCGGCTCCCCCGGCTTTCGGGAGCCCGGGGGCGGCCTGTGGCGCGCCGAGACCGCGCCGGACTGCGCCTCTTTGGACCTTGAGGGGAAACATGCGTTTGGCTTGGATCGTTTTAAATTCTTAGTTTGGGATCCCCGCCCGCCTGCCTCTTCCGCCCCGCGGGTTTTCTTTCCTTTTTTCTTTTTTTCCCCTTTTTTTCCTCCCGGTCTCCTTTTTGACTCCCTCCCCCTTTATGCTCGCCCAACCCTCCCCCCGCTGCTGAGAAGTGGGGGAGGGTCTCGGCCTCCAGGTTCCCGCCCCACCGGGGCCCGGGCGAGCATGGGGGGCAAGCAGAGCACGGCGGCCCGCTCCCGGGGCCCCTTTCCGGGGGTCTCCACCGATGACAGCGCCGTGCCCCCGCCGGGAGGGGCGCCCCACTTTGGGCACTATCGGGCGGGCGGCGGGGCCATGGGGCTGCGCAGCCGCTCGGTCAGCTCAGTGGCGGGCATGGGCATGGACCCCAGCACGGCCGGAGGGGTGCCCTTTGGCCTCTACACCCCCGCCTCCCGGGGGACAGGCGACTCGGAGAGGGCGCCCGGCGGCGGAGGGTCTGCGTCCGACTCCACCTATGCCCATGGCAATGGTTACCAGGAGACCGGCGGCGGTCACCATAGAGACGGGATGCTGTACCTAGGCTCCCGAGCCTCGCTGGCGGATGCTCTACCTCTGCACATCGCACCCAGGTGGTTCAGCTCGCACAGTGGTGAGTCCGCGGGCGGTGGAGGCCTCGGAGGGTGGAGTGCAAGGGAGGGCGCGTCGGGGCGCCCCAGACCTTCGCGCGCTTGCGAAGATTTGGAAATGGAGTGCGCGACCTGGATCTGTCTGCTTTCCCTTTGGTTCCTGGGGATGAATGGGATATCTATCCTCTAGAAAAGAGGCTTCCTGCGAGGCTGCGGAGCCGGGCGTATTAGGACTTCAGGCGTTGATTCACTTGTGGATGAGCAGAGCAAAACCTGCCTATTGAAGTCCCGTTTATTGGCATCACCATCCTCAGAGAGGAGGTTTTGTCTGGCTTGTAAC
The DNA here is from genome assembly GCF_024362965.1 of Panthera pardus. Classification (NCBI taxonomy): domain Eukaryota; kingdom Metazoa; phylum Chordata; class Mammalia; order Carnivora; family Felidae; genus Panthera; species Panthera pardus. The sequence continues at coordinate 13,865,198 of NW_026526754.1, forward strand.
AAGTCGGCCTCGAGGCTTCCTCTCTGTCACTGCAGCATTGTGCCTGCCTCACCGTTAGCAGAGAGGGGGATCCACTTTGACCAAGCAGTGTCTCTCGAACAAAGAGTGTGAAAGGAAAGAAAATTGGGGGCAAGTGTTGTTTGGATTAGGGCTCTCACTTTCGCTGGGAGAAGGGGGTGGCCAATTTTGCCAGTCTCCTGCTGGAGATCCGTTTGAATTGGTAAAAATGGAGCAGCTGGAAGGCTGCTGGCATATAGACAGGTGTGGCCTGCTGAATGGAGGGCCTAGCCAGGGAACCTCCCTCTGAGGCTTTGCAGGACCTGGGCTCTGGTGGCGGGTGCTGCATGCAGTAGGTTTGGCTCCATGACTCTCGCATCCCTCCATCTTTTTTCTTCTCCTCCATGCTAAGTGCTAGGTCTTCCTGGTGGTCTGTATCTTTTTGTAATGGGGAGGTGGCACTTGATTGCCTGGCTGTTGGTACATCACAGGGCAAGAGGCGGATTCAAAGAATCTGGATGAATTCATTTTGTGAACTTCTGGTGACAGGCCAGCAAAAAGCTGGAGGAGGGTTTCCCAGGCCCTGAGTGGCAGGGCGGAAAAGGCACTGGCAGGAGCTTCTGGAGGAAAACAGGTCTATCGGCTCAGCTAACCTGAGAAGCCAGGTTAGGCTTCTAGAAAATTGGTCACGAGGGCGTGGGGCCGCTATTTGCTAATTGGCAAGTTGGAGTGAAGAAGTTAACGTATTCAGACTTCTTTGAGAGAGGGAAGAAAATCTAGGTATTGTGTAGAAAGAAGAAAGATTGCTTTCTGGAGGATGTATCTATTGGATCGCTGTTCTAGCTACGGTTGAAATAGGGTAGACTTTTTGAAGCTTTTTTCATTTCTGGTAATAGGTTGGCTTTTGGTTCAGTTCTTTTTTTTTTTTTTTTTTTTTAATTTTTTTTTAACGTTTATTTATTTTTGAGACAGAGAGAGACAGAGCATGAACAGGGGAGGGGCAGAGAGAGAGGGAGACACAGAATCTGAAACAGGCTCCAGGCTCTGAGCTGTCAGCACAGAGCCCGACGCGGGGCTCGAACTCACGGACCGTGAGATCGTGACCTGAGCCAAAGTCGGCCGCTTAACCGACTGAGCCACCCAGGCGCCCCTGGTTCAGTTCTATAAACTTTAATTTGTGGAGTAATTTTTTGAGGGGGAAATAGTGACTGATTTAGGGTACCACTTGAAAGTGGCTTTTGAATTGCTAAAATGGTATTTGAGTCCCTGAACAGACCTCTAGATATCATTGGAGCTTCCTCGACCTGCATCAGTCTCTTGCTCTGAATGAGATGCAAGGTGTGACTGCCTTGGGCACTTCGAGACATTTGATCATTTTTAGACATGTTGAAATTAAAATTTTTTTCTCCACAAAATTTGGTCCAGAAAGAGTTAGCTATAGTTGGGAGATGACTGTGGTTAAGTTTTTGAAAGAACCGTCGTTAGTATCCGATTTTAAACTGAAAAACACTGTAAGAAGATTCTCTCTAAAATCACAGAATTTTGTGTGTTGCAAAACAAATGTAATGTTATATAGACCCTTGTCTGGGAAAGGAGTTTGCATTTTGCTAAAATGTCTTATCTGTCTCTTGCTAGAAACTTCATTTCCTTATGCCACCTGGTACCAGGTTCCATGTTGGAGTTAAGAGCTTACAGTTGGATTCCAAAATTTCAGACTCTTCAGCTGTAAAACCTGAGTTTAATTTTTTTTCATCCAGCTGTGGTGAGGGTAGGAAGAGCCACTGAACCATGAGAATACAGGGAAAGTTGGGGCATATTAATCCCTTTGGGATTGATGATAAAGTGTGTGTGAGGCTGCTCCTAATATTTTGGGTAATACCCTCTTTTTTGAAATTATTTATACACACACCCCCACACACATATATGTGGTTTAAAGTAATCTTTATGCCCAACTCATGCTCTATGGAATGAGCCAGTCAGGTGCCTCAGGTAAGAAATTCTTTGTAGGACCGTCCTGTCCTTTTGTAAGACATGGCCTGCCTTACATGCCTACGACATGCCTCCACAAAGTTTCCAAATGCTCGAGTGGGGGCGGGGGGGGGGCATCACCCTGATTGAAAGCCACTGCTTTAGGAATTCATTGTTTTATTCAAAATTAAATAATTAATTTTTCCTTTGCAGTTCACTTGATGTGAACCTTCATATTTCCACTTTTGTGCAATGGTGGTTCTGTCTCACTTTCCGGAACAGGCCACAGGATCTTCCTTCCAGGACATCCTTTTCCTCTCTTGTTTGTTGCTGTAAGAGGAGAAACTTGTTTCTATTTTGGAGCTTTTGAGTAAGGTCCAAGCACTTTTTGCTCTTGTGTCACAAGAGTGGAAGCATAAGGATTTCAGTGCACAATTGAGTAGATGCCTGGAAGTTGATGTGATGTTGTTGCTTGTGTTTTTAAGGTGCTTTTGGAACTCTTCATGGGCACAGAAAACAGTTGTCAGTGAAATAAGCAGGGGAGGTTAATGTACACGAAGCTTCCTCAGAGGGAGTGAGCTGACGTTGTATCTGGAGGTCGGATACTGGGGTCTCGGCCCCTCCTGGGAGTAGCTATGACCTTGGGTAAGACACGTCACCTCTCTTGAGCCTCATCTTTGTTATTTTTAAAACAGATGTGGAAATCTTTGGCAGTCAGCCTGTGAAGGTTGTTCCCGAAAGCCTGTGAGGATACGTAGCCGTCGCATCTGTTCCTACACTTCCCCAGGTTGTGACCCTTATAACTGGAATGCTTTTCCTTCCATTCGGTACACGGGATAGCTCTTTCTGGTCCCTTCGAGTTCTACTTAAATTTCTCCTCAGAGGCCACTCTTAAAAATTGCCTCCCTCGTGGTAATGGGTGAGTCACCTATTACCTTAACAGCACTTAACACACTTGATAAGTGTTTTATTTATCCTTTTACTTTTTCTATTTAGTTTGAGTTTTAAGCTTCATGAGAGCAGGGCTGCGCCTCTTGCTCCCTGTTGTGTCTCTTGCACTGTGTGTGCCTGGCGCAAATACTTCTCGAGTGAATGAATCGGAGTGCCTCGTGTCCATCATCTCTTTTAATCGTCACGACAGTTCTAAGAGGTGGGCGTTTTTATTCCCATTTTACGGGTGAGGAGCCTGAGATACAGGACGAGGCTGAGGAGCCTCCACAAGGTCAAATAGCTAAGAGGCGGCAGAGCTGGGATTGGAATGTAGGCCTCCCGCGTGAGAACCTGGGCTCCTGACCATTGCGCTCCACGGCCTGTCATCCTGAAACGCCGGGAAGCTGGGTCGCGTGCTGGAAATTGTACTGGCCTGTGAGTCACAGGGCTAGGCTCATCTACTGGTGGCACTACGAGTTAACTGCCTGACTTGTGACCGTGGGCAAGTGAGTCATTTAGCCTCAGAGTCACCATTTTGTCACCTGTAAGGTGGAGATAACACCTGTCCTGCTTACCTTTCCGAGTCATGGTGAGGGTGAGGGTCTCGTGAGACAGTGTTTACAAAAGCCAAATAACATACAAAAGGAAGGTGGTGTTCCTGTAGGGGCACTTCTCTGATAGTTCTCTGCCTTTCATCGCTGCAGAATTTGCTGGGCAGAGAGGTTTAGAACTGTGTGAACTGTGTCTCCAGAATGGAAGCTAGTGCTCTCTACTGAAATCTGACCTACATCGACAGGCCGTTGATAATAATGAATGCCATTGAGAAGAGCTGCTTTATAAGATGAGAGTTAGTGTCCCTTTCTTTCCACATTAAAATATAAATTTTGCTTTAAGGTGTTTAACCCCCTAGTAGTTTTCTCGGTGGTGTTTTGGAGGTCTGGTCATTCTTTTTTGGTGGTCCTGTTGATCTCAGAACATGGATTACTGGATGTTGGGGGAAACAGAGGATCCACCATGTTAGAAGGAAGAGGTTGCCTATTTTCTGGGTCCTGCTATACAATGGTCACTGAGGGTTTCAATCCAGCTTCTTAGCCATGTGCACGTACACACGTGCATATTCAGAAAAGTCTAAACTGTTCTCTCTTGTCCCAAGTCTTCGACTGGGGCTGATAGAAGGTAACTTTTGATAAATCTTTGAACATGCTAGCAGGATATCTCATGGATTCTATTTTGCCACCATGCTAGCGTTCTCAAGTGATTTAATTGTCTCTTCTTAAATAATTAAAGAGAGTTGCCAACCCTATTGGAGTGGATCAGACAGCCTCCCTGTGCCTCACCATAGGTGTGCGAGAGGTCATGGTCCTTTACGTGGTTTCTGGGGAAGGAAAGCATTCTGTGGTCTTCAAAGACCATGATGGCTCTCCTGCTCTGCAAAAGTTCTATTCTTAATGAAAATTTTGCGGTAAAGCACAGTTTTTAGTTCTTTGTTACCATGAGGGCTTATTTTCTATACATTAAAAAAAAGTTCCCTTGAGAAGCTGATGATTCCTTGAAGTTCACAGTCAACTCTTCCTCATTGAGGTTTGAAGGATGTTGGAAGAAACAGTGGTTTCACTCTTAAAGTGTTTGTTTTATGGGACGTGTACATTTTGCTATTAAATAAAGACACACCCCAAATATGTCATAAGGAATACTCTGAGCCAGGCCACTCCGCACCAGAGAAATACACCTCTAGTTCCTTTTGGGAAAAGGAACATGCTTTGTATTTTACAAATGTGATATTCAACCCAAGCTTATTGGGCACTAACATTTTGGCAAATCTGGTTATAAAACTAAATTTCGATTTTGACAGTTTCAGAATTGGAAACAAATTCATAGAGCAGTGGTGGTAACTTAAATGGACGAGTCTCATTTCTGCTTACCCTTAAATAGGTTTTTTTTGTTTTTTTTAATATATATTTTTTAAGTTTATTTATTTGAGAGAGGCAGAGACAACATGAGTATGGGAGGGGCACAGAGAGAGAGAGAGAGAAAAAGAGAGAGAGAGAGAATCCCAAGCAGGCTCTGCACCGTCAGCGCAGAGTCTAATGCGGGGCTCAAACCCACCAAACCGTAAGATCATGACCTGAGCTGAAACTGAGAGTTGGGCACTTAACGACTGAGCCACCCAGGCGCCCCTAAAATAGGGGTGTTTTTAACGATAGTGGGTCACTGAGATTATAGTACTAGAATCTCAAAGTTAGCTCAAAACCTAAACCCTAATCCCAGTCTTTTAGAATGTTAGAGGAGTATAAATTGCCATCTGTTTCTTTTCTAAGCTTTGTCATGGCCTAGTGTGTATCAGACTGTCTCTAGTGATTACTGTGGGTACAGGCTTGAATATGAAAAGGGACTTCTCAGAGACCCAGCAGTTTTCACTTCTGAATCTTCTTTTCTCATAAGAACAAAGGTTTATCCTTGAATGCAACAGTTGGGTTCCTGGTTGTTGTTGTTGTTGTTAAGTTTATTTATTCTGAGAGAGAGAGAGAACACGAGTGGGGTAGGGGCAGAGAGAGAGGTAGAGAGAATTCTAAGCAGGCTCCGTGCTGTCAGCACAGAGCCCAACGCAGGGCTGCAACTCATGAACTGTGAGATCATGAGTCTGAGGCTTAACTGACTGAGCCATCCAGGTGCCCCAGGGTTCCTGGTCTTGATATTTGAGGGGTGAGTTGTAGGTGTGATTGAATAACCTGAAGACCAACAACCTTCAAGTGAGAAGCAAATAAAGAGCCAAGTTTCGTCTTTTTTTAAAATCTTTTTTAAAATGTTTATCTTTTTTTAATGTTTATTTATTTATTTTTGAAAGAAAGAGTTCGAGAACTTGAGCCGGGGAGAGGCAAAGAGAGAGGGAGACAGAGAATCCCAAGCAGGCTCTGTGCTCCGGGTTCAGAACCTGAGATGGGGCTCGATCCCAATATACCGTGAGATCATGACCTGAGACAAAACCAAGAGTCAGACGCTTAACCGCCTGAGCGACCCAGGTGCCCTGAGCCAGGTTTAATCTTAAAGTAGCAGCTGGGGTAGCTTCTCTCCTGATGAGACTGTTTACAGTGAGTTCTACCTGGAGTTGTTAGAAGTGACAGTACAGCCTTCCTCTGCTGGAAGTAAAGAGGAAGGGGGAATTCACTGGGTCCCTGTAAACACCAAGTTACAGGAGGCATTATAATTTCTAGTGCCCTCTTTGGGTCTATAACAAGAAGGAGGCAGACATAAACAAGCTCCCCTGATTTCTGTGAATGGTTCAAAGGGTTTTCTAACTTGACTTTGCCCAGTATTCTCTAGGGGGTTTGTTAACAGTGCAGATGACTGGACCTCACTCCCAGAATTCAGTGGAGCTAAGGAGAGACCCAAGAATCTAAATTTGTAACAAATGATTCTGAAAATTCTCTTCCCAGAGAAAGAACTCACAAAGAAATGATCTAAGAAAAAGAAATGATGCTCTTTTTTTTTTTTGGTGCACTCATTAGCATGCTTCTCAATATTACTAAACGGATCAAGTATCTCCTAAGCAGGATCCATACAAATGTTCCTTTCACCTGCTCCCAGAGGGTAGCGTCACCCAGCAAGAGCATTGCTCATTGTTTGACGGTTTTCTTTTACATGGAACTAAGCATTTTTCTCCAGGAGGGAGGCGTGAGCCCGGCTGCCTTGGTCCTGAGAATTGAAGTTGCTCAGAACAGAAGAGAGTCGTGGCAATGTCTCCTTTCCTTCTGTGCTTGTCTTCCCCCTGATTTTCATTCTAAGGCACAGCTGCCTTTGGCTGCTTGTGCTATTGAAGGGCTTACGGATATGTGTCCTCTTTTATGTATCCCCAGCCAGCAACTAGACAAGTCAAGATCCTAGAATGAATCTAAACTTTAGATGGACAAAATACCTATTTTTCCTTTTCTCTTGCAGACCCAAAAGTAGGAGACTTTTTGAGTGTGCGTATGGAGATCTGTTGCACTAAGACATTTATTTATTCAATTGGTATTTATTGAGTGTCTCCAGTACACTAGGACCTGTGTCGGGTGGTGGGAAGGTATGTTCATTACAAGACTGATTAGCATTACTTTGTTATTTCTAAGGATCTTTGCTTCCTTACTCCGTAAGAGAGAGTCTGAATATTGCAGCTTATGGGACATTTTCCCTTCTTCCTCGGTTTTTCTCTTGGATGAATGAATTCAAGGTTTTGTCCACGAGGCTGCTACATGGATGGTATTTCCTCCTTACTCTTCACTGATACTCTTAATTCTTTCCTAAACCCTGTTGCTGGGCTAGAGTAGGCGATCATTTCTTTGTGGTTCTAGTCAAGGGCTTGTTAAAAATTCCTCCTATATCCTAATGCAAGTGGTCCTTTATCTTCTCAATGAGAATATCAAAAGGAAAAACTGTTTTTCAGGCTCTTCATGTGTATATTTGGCTTCAGCACCTTTGTCGTCCCTAGGACCACTTTTCTTTCTCGTCATTGAAAACTGTTTTCTAGAAGCATGATCCACCACTTTAGTAATCTTGTCTCTATAAAATTTATCCCAAGCCACAAATACCCATAAGGAAATATGAGGAACAGTTTTAACCCTTGTACGTCTCTGAGCTCCAGACACTGTTGATACTCAGTGCTATTTTAAGTGATTTTTAAAGCCTTGTTTATGATAGCCAACATTGGTGACCAAATGTCCTCCTCGCCTCCCCCAAATGATTATTAAATGTGTGTTATAGTCAAGTATTTTTTTGCTGAGAGTAAAGGGTTTTAAAAAAAGTGCTCCATGCTCAGAGACTTAATGTGGACTTTAGCTTTAAGAGGGTGCCTTGATTTTTGGAGAAACCTCACCTTATATTTAGGAATTATGCAGTCATCTTTATCTTAGTGAATTAGACTTGTCGTAGCTTGGCTCCAGCTTTCTCCCCGGTAGTACCTTTAGCCCTCTAAAAAGTATAATTAAATAAGCCATACTTCACAAGAAGTTGTTCTAAAATTGGTCACCTCTGCTGTACAATGTCTTTTAAGGTCAAAGTTGATTTGTTAGCATGCGGGAGAAACTTAAATCTGGAGTCTCCCAATGATTTGGGACAGAGGTAGGAGAACCCAAAACCCTAGGCCCCAGCCATTTTGGTCATTTTGCCCACATTGCTCAACTCTCTGGAGATATTTGCACTTGTTTCTTCTTCAATAACCCTTTTTTTCCTGCTAAGAGGGTGCTTTTCCTTAGTGAGGGCCATTAGAATTCTTTTATCCCGCCACTTGCCTAAGTACTCTGGAAATCCTACAAGGATTTGAGGAAGTCCTTGGGATTCCAACTCAAACCAATGAAGTACTTGACTACCATAAATATTAACTTTCTGTGCAATTGTTCTCTTCTACTTAGATCATTTACACTTTTAACGCCCACTAAGATATAATGCCATCTAAGTCAGCTTTCCAGAGAAACTTTGTTAGAATGCCACTCACTACTATAACAAGCATCACCAAATACTCATGTACACCATATATTATTAGTTTTCCTCAGTCCTGGTCAGATCTGACTAAAATATTCATACCATTGCAGCCGGTTGCCCTAGAGAACTCTGGCAAGTCTAATACCTGTGGTGAGGGCTGGCTTGCACACTAGCTGCCTTCCACCTTAATATCTGACCAGCCCAGTCTTGTTGGCTGTGTTTAATTCATCTATTCCCTACCTCCTCTCTCGGCCCGGAGGCCAAGTGCAACATAAAAGGATGGCGAATCTAAGCATCTGCAGTATTTTGAGGTATAGGAATCGCCTATGAAGTGGCAGACCTTTGAGAAATAGTATTGTGAGCTGTTCTGTTTTTGCTGTGGCTTTGGAAAACCTTTGGATTCTTCTACTGAAAATTTGTTTGAAAAAAAAATCTTTTTAATGAAACAGTGTGAGTCACAAAGCAGCCACTCCTTCTCATAATAGCATTTCTCACCAGGGGAATTTTTGGTAGCTGTTGGGGGAGGGATTTGAGTAGGTTGTGGATGATAAATCCCTGGGTAGAACATAACCAGAGGCTGCCATATCAGAACTCTGGTGCTTTCCATGCTGACAGTGAGCCCTGAATTCAAAGTGCAGGACAGCAGAATAGAATGGGGAGGACTGTGCTCAGTGAATAGCCACAGTAGCATGACCGATGAGATTGGAGTTTGACATTCAAACTCAGTTCATTAAAACACCTTTGTAGTGTGAAAGGATCATGAAACGGAGGCCTTGGGTCGGAGGCCCTGAGGCCAATTTACAGGAAGAGCATCACTTTTCTTGTTAAGGGAAGGCTGTGGACCTAATGATGAGAATGTAAGAGTCACAAGTGTGCCTCCTTTTTCTATGTTGTGAAATGGTGGCATGGCACTTGACACTGACCATGAGACTACTTTGCAAGGAGACAATTCATGTGAGGTCATCTGTGCTCTTAAGATTTTAGGTCTAATAAAGTGTTTACAACGACACCCAAAGTGAACACATTACACAGCCAGCCCTCTGTAGGATGTTGAAAAGGATACACTAGAGATAGTAAGAGTTTAGAACTAGCAAGGATTATGCTATCAGCATCCAGAATGCTATCCTCAACATCTACCCAAATCTGAGTTTTAACTGTTCCCAACTTCAGTGACTTACAACTCTTCAGTCCTTGTGTCTGAACCAGTCTTATGTAAGCTACAGACAGAGGAAAGTCTGAAAGCTTATTACAACTGTGTTAAGATTTGCTTTCCTTTGGAAAGTCGTAGCTGTCTCCACTCTGTTTTCCTGGCTTTGTACTTTTCTTCAAAGCCTCTTACCAGTTCTTCCAAGGCCCCAGAGCTCAAAAAAAGGGGAACAGGAAGTCAGCGTTTGATGCCTAAGAACCAGCAATAGAAAACAAGGCCCAAACAAGGGACTCAGAGGGGGATTTCTGGGCCTTGAAGCTATCAGGCCTGTAGGATTACAGATCCATCCTTCGGGGATGGCCTTGAAATGAGGAAAGAGCAAGGGGAACCTCTGCTTCCCTGAGCGGACTACTTTTTCTTGGGTGATACGGTGTAGGCTCAACATTTTTAACTGATCCCATAATTACAAAGTATCTTTTGCCTAAGGAGTTCGAAACACTTAAGGTAAAAGTGATGGTCACTTTTTAAATGGAGTTTTTAATTTTAATTCCAGTGTAGTTAACATACAGTGTTACATTAGTTTCAGGTATACAATGTAGTGATTCCATGCATCACCCAGTGCCCATAATGATAAGTATACTCTTAATCTCCATCCCCTATTTTACCCACCCCCGCCACCCACCTCCTCTCTGCTAACCATCAGTTTGTTCTCTAATATTAAAGGGTCTATTTCTTGGTTTGTCTCTCTCTCTCTTTCTCTCTCTCTCTTTTTTTTTTTTTTACCCTTTGCTTGTTTGTTTTGTTTCTTTAAAAAAAAATTTTTTTTTCTTAACGTTTATTATTGAGAGACAGAGAGAGACAAAGCATGAGCATGGGAGGGGCAGAGAGAGGAGGAGACACAGAATCCGGAACAGGCTCCAGGCTCCGAGCTGTCAGCACAGAGCCCAACGTGGGGCTCGAACCCACAGGCCGCGGGATCATGACCTGAACCGAAGTCAGACGCTCAACCTACTGAGCCACCCAGGCGCCCCTGTTTGTTTTGTTTCTTAAGTTACATATATGAGTGAAATTACATGGTATTTGTCTTTCTCTGACTTATTTCGTTTATCATTATGCTCTCTAGCTTCATCTGCGTCATTGCAAATGGCAAGATTTCATTCTTTTGTAAGGCTGAGTAATATTCCATGGTGTGTGTGTGTGTGTGTGTGTGTGTGTGTGTGTATACGTATGTATATATATACATACATATATTCCCCATCTTCTTTATCCATTCATCTATCTATGGACACTGGGCTGCATTCATAGTTTGGCTATTGTAAATAATGCCGCAATAAACAAACACTTTTGAATTAGTGTTTTTGTACTTTTTTGATAAATACCCAGTAGTGCGATTACTGGGTTGTAGGGTAGTTCTATTTTTAACCTTTTTTAAAAAAAAATTTTGTTTTATTTAAGTAATCTGTACACCCCAAGTGGGGCTTGAACTCATGACCCTGAGATCAAGAGTCACATGTACTTCTGACTGAGCCAGCCATGTGCCCCTCTTTGTGTGTGTTTTTATGCCAGTACCATACTGTTTTTATTACTACAGCTTTGTACCATAACGTGAAAAGTCTGGGATTGTGATACCTCCAGTTTTGTTTTTCTTTTTCAAGATTGCTTTGGCTATTTGGGGTCTTTTATGGTTCCATACAGATTTTAGAATTGTTCATTTTAGTTTTGTGGAAAATGCTGTTGGTATTTTGATAGGCATTGCATTAAATGCGTAGATTGCTTTGGTTAGTATAGACATTTTAACAATATTTGTTCTTCCAACCTATGAGCCTGGAATGTCTTTCCTTTTCTTTGTGTTGTCTTGAATTTCTTTCATCAGTGTTTTATAGTTCTCAGAGTACAGGTCTTTGACTTCTTTGGTTAAGTTTATTTCTAGGTGTTTTATTGTTTTGGGTGCAATTGCAAATGTTAATTGTTTTCTTAATGTCACTTCCTGCTGCTTCATTATTAGTGTATAGAAATAAAACAGATTTCTGTACATTGATTTTGTATCTTGCTACTCTACTGAAGTCAGTTATCAGTTCTAATAGTTTTTTTTCTGGTGGAGTCTTTAGGGTTATGCCATCTGCAAATAGTGGAGGTTTTACTTTTTCTTTACCAGTTTGGATGCCTTTTATTTCTTTTTATTGTCTAATTGCTGTGACCAGAACCTTCTAGTACTTGGTTGAATAAAAATGGTGAGAGTGGACATCCTTGTCTTTTTCCAGACCTTAGGGGAAAAGCTCTCAGTTTTTTCCCATTGAGTATGTTGTCAACTGTGGGTTTGTCATATATGGCCTTTGTTATGTTGAGGTATGTTCCCTCTAAGACCTATGTTGTTGAGGGTTTTTATCATGAATGGAAGCTGTATGTTGTCAAATGCTTTTTCTGGGAGGTGATAATCACTTTTATAAAATAACAAGAATTATTTCCTTGCCTCCCTTTTCCTTGAGGGTCCCCAGGGTACATCTTGTCATAGGGTCTGACCCTTTTTTTGTCCATTCACTTATATTAGATGAACTCTAAAGTTTCAGTCCTATGATTGAAAAACGGAGGGGCGCCTGGGTGGCTCAGTCGGTTAAACGTCCGACTTCAGCTCAGGTCACGATCTCGCGGTCCGTGGGTTCGAGCCCCGCGTCGGGCTCTGGGCTGATGGCTCAGAGCCTGGAGCCTGCTTCCGATTCTGTGTCTCCCTCTCTCTCAGCCCCTCCCCCGTTCATGCGCTGTCTCTGTCTCAAAAATAAATAAAACGTTAAAAAAAAAATTAAAAAAAAGAAAAGAAAAATGGAAGTCACGGGGGTTTATACTCTGTCAGTTTGGTACATTTCAGGAAATCAGGTAGTGGTGTGGCTCTGAATAGGAGCTCTGGTCTCTTGGAACCTTTTTTAAAAATCTACTTTAGACATTCAAAAGAGGTAATGTATTTACCTATCAAACAGATTTATGAATAAACTGTTACAGATGTAATTGCATAAATCCACCCAGTTCCCATATTTTTCCTTCCCTCCCCAAAGGTAATGACTGCCTGGCTCTCCTGTTTATCATCCTTTATATGTTCATAGTTTTATTGCATGTTTCTGTCTAAAACGATATTCATTTAATTCATATAAACTTTATCATAATGCCTCTATCCTCTCATATCCCTCTGTATATCCCAAATGGATTTGAGATCTGTAAATCCATTGTACTACTTATTGTTCGTGTTGACACATTCATTTTCACTGTTGCACTCTGTTGTGTGACTGTATCACAAATATCACCATTTATTGGCGCCTGGGTGGTTCAGTCGGTTAAGCGTCTGACTTTTGATTTCAGCTCGGGTCATGATCTCACAGTTTGTGAGTTTGAACCCAACACAGAGTTGGGCTCTGTGCTGGCAGTGCGGAGCCTGTCTGGGATTCGTTCTGTCTTTTTGCCCCTCCCCTGCTAGAGCTCTTTGGCTTGTGCTTGCTCTCTCTGTCTCTCACTAAATAAATAAATAAATAAGTAAATAAACAAACAAACATTAAAATTTTTTTTTTAATATCACCATTTATTGATCCATTCCCTTATAATGGGTATTGAAGTTATTTTCAGTTGCTTTGAGAATTTTTTCTATGTTTCTTTACATACCCGAGTGAGAGGTTTTTTTAGGGTACATCCTTAGTCGTGAAATAGCTGGATCATAGAGTGTATGTATTTTCAGCTTAAATGAGATATTGCCCAGTGGCTCTCCAATATACTTGTACCGATTTATATTCCCAAAATAGCACATTTTTACTCCCTCTATGTCCTTGCCAAAACGTGATATCATCATACTTTAATTTTTGGCAAGCTCTGGTGGGTATGAAATGGCATATCACTCTGATTTTGTTATATATTTGATAATATGTATTCATATATAACTAATACATCAATATTAGTTAATCAAAATGTTTCCTTGTCTATGAAACGCTTGTTCATGTCTTTTGATGTTTATGTTGGATAGTTTATCCTTTTCTTACTAGTTTGTATGAATTTGTGTTTTTGTTTTGTTCCCAGACAATAATTATTTGTTGTCGTATGTAATGCAGATTATTTCTCCCAGTTTGTGGCTTATCTCTCTCTTTTTTTAATGTTTGTTTATTTTGAGAGAGAGTGAGTGGGGGAGGGGCAGAGGGAGAGAGGGAATCCTAGGCAGGAGTGCGCCACCAGCACAGAGCTTAACAGGGGCCCCAATGCCACCATCATGACCTGAGTCGAAATCGAGAGTTGGACACTCAACCAACTGAGCCACCCAGGTGCCCCTGTGGCTTATCTCTTTATTCTTTTGTGATTTGTTATAGTTAACTTAATTGTGTAATTGAATATTCCAGTGTTTTTCCTTATGCCATATGTGTTTTATGTCTTAAGAAAGACTTGCTTATCACTTTCTTACACTTTTTTCTAAAAGCTTTTAAATTTTGCCTTTCATATTTAAGTCTTTAATCCCGGAGAGTTAAATTGTTTGGATGGGGTAGGATAAGGGTATATTTTCTTTTCCATAGGAATACTAGCTCTCCTAGCAGCAAGTGAAGAATGATAAAGTCCTTTACCACTGATTTGCAAAGCCACCTCTGTCATATATCAAGTTTCCTTCCTGACCTGTATTTGTTCCTGGGCTTCTTGTTCTGTACCATTGGTCAATTTGTCTATCCTTGTGCTAACACTTTCTTAATTACCGTGGCTTTATCTTGCTGTGTGGAAGGGCAAATCCTTTCATCTTGTTATTCTTTTTCAAAGCTGTGCTGTCTAAGTGAAGCTTTCTAGGGGACAGATAAGGGAATCAGGATAGAATAAGCAAAATGAAATACAGAGTCCTAGGGCTGCTCTGTTTATAACTGGTATTCTTCATGACAGGACATCTGGCCAAGTGACCCTAATGGGCAGTTTAAAATTTTTTCCCTTACTGTGTTGCACAAACAGTAACATTTCCCTATGTCTTTGTATTGCAAACAGCAGAATAAACAGTTCTTTCTGTATGTTATAGACAACAACAATAAAAACAACAAAAACCAGTTAGCTATTTTTGGCACTTTCTGCTCCTAGAATCAGCTTTGTCACCTTCTGTGGGAGAAAAACTGTTAGGGTGTTTATTGGAATTACATTGAGTTTATAAAATGCCATCTTTATAAAATTGAGTCTGCCCGTGGCTCTGATGGGATTGAATTTACAGATATAATAGAATTTTAAAATATTAAAAAAAATTTTTTTAAATGTTTATTTTGAGAGAGAGAGCATGTGAGCAGGGGAGGAGCACAGAGACAGGGAGAGAGAGAATCCCAAGCAGGTTTTGCACTGCTAGCACAGAGCACATTGTGGGGCTCGAACCCACAAACCATGAGAACATGACCTGAGCCAAAATCAAGAGTTGGCCACTCAACGGATTGAGCCACCACGGCACCCCAAATTTTAAAATATTTTTAAAGCTTTGAAATGATTTCAGATTTGCAGAAAAATTGCAGAGTTTGTACAAATCAATATTGCATTTCCATCACCCAGAATCCTCAGATGTTACTAGGAAGACCTGAATAAAACCGCATGATCTAAAAGTGACACAGTGTCTGAAGGGGTGGCTAGGTCTAATGCTGAGGTGTGTTTTCGTCAGAACCCAAGCAGATCCAGTTCCAACCTTTGCTCCTGAACTTTTTGCTGTGATCCCACCTGTTGAGATAGGGGCTTCTTTCAGGTCAAATCTGCCTCAGCATGACATGAGACTCTCTCGTGGAGGCTTAACTCAGCTAAGCCAGAGGTGCCTTCGTGGGAAGAGTGGGATCCCCCTTTTGGGAGAGGCCCTGTGGGGTAGTGGTTAAGGTTGCAGGCTTGGAGCCGGACTGCCTTAGAGTTGAATCTCAGTGTAGCTGATTTTTAGTTTTGGAATCTTGGGCAAGTGATTTACCCTGTGCCTTAATTTCTGAAGTGAGACTGATAATAATTGTATCTATCATATGGGACCATTTTATGAATTAAACTAGTATATAGGCATAGCCATACCATTCAGAACAGTGCCCAGCAGATAGTAAGTGATCAGTAAATATAACCTAAGATTATTGCTTAATGTTTTTGGATAAAACTTTATAGTTTTTTAAAGGTCTTGAATCCCTTTTGTTAGATTTATCACTAGATACCTTGTTTTTGGGTTATTACTGTAAATAGCTTTAAATTTTTTTTAATCATTTCAGATTTCTTGTATATTCAGCAAATTTGCTGAACTCTTATAGAGAGAGAGAATGAATATAATAGTTATAATGGAAAACATCTACAGAGAAAAGCCGAGAATCACATCTACAAATAATGACTACTTAGTTTCTTCTTTTCTAATCCTTTTGTGTGTCACTTCTCTTTCTTTCAAGATTGCTGGCTAGTTCCTCCAGTAAAAAGTTAATTTGAATCTGTAATCATGGGCATCCTTGTTTTCCTCCTATTAAAGGGAGTGTTCCTTGCATTGGAACCATTGTGTTTGTTTTTGATAAATTTCCTTCATTCCCTTCTATTGTTAATTTGTTAAACTAAGTATCACAGGTGGCTGTTCTATCAGATTTTTCCCTTACATTCAGTCAGATGGTCTTTCTCCTTTCATTTGTTAATGATTACATTAATAGGCTTTATAATGTTTTACACTTATTTATTTTTGACAAACAGAGTGAGACAAAGCGTGACCGGGGGAGGGGCAGGGAGAGAGAGACACAGAATCTGAAGCAGGCTCCAGGCTCTGAGCAAGACGTCAGCACAGAGCCTGATGCGGGGCTCTAACCCACAAACTGTGAGAGCATGACCTGAGTGGAAGTCAGATGCTCAACCGACTGAGCCACCCAGGTGCCCCGACTTTATGATGTTTAACATATCCTTTTTTATTTTTTTTTAGATTTTTTAATGTTTAACTTGTATTTTTTTTTTTAATGTTAATTTATTTTTGACAGAGGGAGCATGAGCAGGAGAAGGGCAGAGAGAGAGGGAGACAGAGTATCTGAAGCAGGCTCTGTGCAGACAGCAGAGAGCCTCCTGAGCCATAAGATCATGACCTGAGCTGAAGTCAGACACTTAACTGACTGAGCCGCCAAGGCACCCGCCCTTATATTCTTGAAGCAAACCATCCCATATACATTGCAAGATTTAATACATCCATATTCTACTTGGGATTCCTGTATATATGTGATGAAATTTCACTCAATTTTCTTTTCTTCTCTTGCTATTAAGATTAATGTAGACTTTTAAAAGGAGTTAGGAATATGTATATGTTTATTCTTTTCTAAAAGAGTTTTATAAAAGCCTATTACAGTTCTGACTGCAAACAGATGGTGTACTCAGAGAGATAATTGAATCAAATTTATTTGAAGAGAGGGTTTACAAAGGTGTGGGCAGGATTGAAGGAATGAACAATGGATGGGTGAAGCACCTGGAGATTGGCCACAGTGGAAATCTGTTGCCCCTCCTAGATCTGAGGTACAAGGGGGAGGGAAGTCATTATAAAACCTGGTGAAAACTCTCGCCCAGGGAAAGATGTCCCACAGAACTGTGGGCTTACATAGAAGAATGAAACCATTGCCATACCATAGCAAGGTAAAGAGAGAGCCAGGGAATAAGCAACCCAGCTTCTCTATCATCTTGTCCTCATCTTCTGCTGGTGCTTCCCATTGACAGAACCCAATAGAAGTTTAGGAGGTGAGGGAATCTTGTCCAGACTTGTTAGCCTTGTAGAGAACAGAACAGAGAGGGAAATGGATCTGGAGGAAACAGATAGAGACAAGGAAATATCTGTACTATGAATGCTTGGTAGAACTTGGTGTAAAATTCCCCTGTAAAACTGTCTGGGCCTAGGCTGTGTGTGTGTGTGTGTGTGTGTGTGTGTGTGTGTGTGTGTGTGTGTAAATTTTTATTTAATATGATTCAAGTTCTTCAGTATTATTGGTATGCTCAAGTTTTCTATTCTTGTGTCAGTTTTGATAAGGTATATATTTCCAGGCAATCTCTGTGTCTATCTTTGTATTATGTCCCCCTTTCCTTTCCTAATATTATTTGCACATTTTATTCTTGATTAGTCTTGCCAGAGCTCTACTTTCTTAGTTTATTTTCAAAGGACCAGTTTTTGATTACCCTCTGCCCCCCCCCACCCCCATTTCATTGCTTTCTGCTATTAACCATATTTTATCTTTCCTTCTCCTTCCCCTTGGGTGTACACTGCGTTTTTCTAACTTCTTGAGTTATTATCTGAGTTACATTTCTGTCTTCTGGAGGTAGGCTTTAAAGTTTTTTTCAGTCTCTTAACTGTAAACTCTGTTTTGCTTGCCTAAAAGTGTTTTTATTTGTCATCACCGTTGAATGATAATTTGGCTTGATACAAAAATCTGGGTTGGCAGTTACTTATTATCAGCAATTGGATGATGTTATTCTGTTTCATTATCTTCCAGCTTCTACGTTTTTTATTTATTTTTGGGACAGAGAGAGACAGAGCATGAACAGGGGAGGGGCAGAGAGAGAGGGAGACACAGAATCGGAAACAGGCTCCAGGCTCCGAGCCATCAGCCCAGAGCCTGACGCGGGGCTCGAACTCACGGACCGCGAGATCGTGACCTGGCTGAAGTCGGACGCTTAACCGACTGCGCCACCCAGGCGCCCCATTATCTTCCAGCTTCTAATATTGTAATTGAGAAGGCTGCTTATCAACCCTTAATCCATTTTTTCTCTTAGCTGCTTTTTTTATCTTCTCTTTGTTCATGGTGTTCTGCAAATTTGCTGCCATGTTGGTTTATTTTTATTTATCCTGCTTTGCTATTTGTCTTTGAATCTGAGATTTCATTTCTTTCAAAGCATGTGTGAAATTCTCAGCCATTTATCCCTTCAAATTGTGCTTTTTCTTTTATTTTCTTCCATCTTTCCTTTTGGAAATCCTAGATGTCATATATTGGACTTTCTTATTCTATCGACTTCATGTTTCTCAAACTCTTTTCATGTTTTCCAGTTTTTTAGCTCTGTATGCTGTGCTCTGGGTAGTTTCTTGCCTACACTTTCCAGCACACTAGTTCTTCGTTCACCCGCTTTTTAACCCATCGGTTGATTTTTGTGTTTCATTGAACTACATTTGAAATCCCTTGGAATAAGTTGGTGGATTGTTTACTTCTTGCCTTCAACTGTATAAAAACAAATTAAAAAATGAATAAATCTCTTCACTTCGATGGTTCTGGTTTTCCTCCTTTGGAAAGTAAGTGGGGCTGGCTACTTGCTTTCTGTTCTTGCCTCAAAAATTCCATGGAGCCTTATCACTGACATTATTCTCTTGAGCAAGCAGGCACTAAGAGCAGGGAGGCAGGAAGCTGGAAGCCCATCTTCATTTTGGTTCCTACTCCCCAGAGGAAGAGCAGCTCCTGAGTCATGTAGGGAACCCTTTTGGCACAGTACCTCTCCGGGGTTTGTGGGGGGCTGCCTCACAACTGTGACAGGGATCTGTGTCTGTGGCCACAGAAGCCTTAACTCTTCCTCTGCACTCTGGATACACTTTTAGAGCTTTCTATTTTCTCATGCGGCTGAATTTATTCTCTTTCTTCTTCTAGACAGCACTGTCCAATAGAGTAGCCACAAGCCACAGGTGGCTACTTAAATTATAATTAATTAAATTTAAAATTAGTTTCTGAATCACACTAGCCACATTTCAAGTGTTCGCTAGCCACAAATTGCTAGTGACTGCTATAATTGGACAGCACAGATGTAGAACATTTCCTTCATTGCAGAAAGCTCTCTTGGGCAGTACTCTTTGGAACTCTTCCACAGTATTCTTTTTTTTTTTTTTTTTTTTAACGTTTATTTATTTTTGAGACAGAGAGAGACAGAGCATGAATGGGGGAGGGTTAGAGAGAGGGAGACACAGAATCCAAAACAGGCTCCAGGCTCTGAGCTGTCAGCACAGAGCCCGACGAGGGGCTCGAACTCAACGGACCGCGAGATCATGACCTGAGCCGAAGTCGGCCGCTTAACCGACTGAGCCACCCAGGCACCCCCACAGTATTCTTAATAGTAGATAGAGGATTGGTAAACATGAAGTTTCAGAAAATGGATCAAATGAACCTGTTGATACCCAGAATCTTTTTAGAGTTACTACTCTTCTGTACCATCTATGAGTAGGAAGAATTCAGAGAGGACATTACATTCACAGAACGATTCATAGGATGAAATGGGGGTACTGAAGCCAACTTGTCTGACCTATAACTTGGTGCCATGGGAAGAGGGGAAGTCAGGTTTAGTGGAAAGGTAAATGAACCCCTGATGTTTAATAAACTTTGGGAAACATGGAGAAAAATTACTGCACGGGGATACTGATTTTATGTAGTTGTGATTAGAGTGAGAATAGGGAGGATGGATTTGTGAGGTAACTGGAGAAAACCAGCCCAAGTTCTTATTACTTGAAATTTGACTCAGGTTGGAAATTCCTTGTAATGAAGTCATCTTTTTCCACCCCCTTAAACTGTCATCTCATTCTCTTTTGAGTTGCTATAGAACAGTTAAAGATTCTCAAGAAAAGAGATACTTTCTTCCTCCCCCCAACCACATACACACAAACACCCACACTTTCTTCAAATATAGCAATGTTTCACAGTGACTGGACTCCAGATACACCAAGAATAAGAGCAATGTAGGTCACACCAGTGCTGGGCCCAGCAGGCTATGCAGAGAGGGAAAAGCCACTGACCCCAACTTTGTTCATTGAGCATGGCAGACAGTGCTAAAACTTAACCTCCCTCCCTCTTTATTAGGGAACTCTGTGTGAACTCAGTCCTCCTCAACCCTGTGTTCTGGGTTCCCAGTCCATATTAACCGGCTGGAGTTGGCAGGTGGCACTAACCCTGTTCACTGCCCTTGACAGGGGATTGGGGCTTGGAGTTGGCTGTTCAGAGAAGGGACATCGTTCTTGTCGATTTCAGAGTATAGTACCTATTTTAAGCCAAATGAAGTAGTTCAGAAAGTTTAAAATAAAATTTTTTTTAAAAAGGTCTATATTGAGTATTTATGGTATAACATACAGAACGGGTACCAAAATAAAAGTTGTTCAGTGAAGATATACATGTAATGGATGGTAATTTTAGAGGTGAAGGTAAAGGGAATTCATAATGGAAAAGGGTTCAATACTTAGTTCATTCTGGTGATTTTTGTAGGGTTGGCAAAGGCAGCTTGGAGTCAGCTTTCTGGAAGAAATTAATAGGAAAGAAAAGGAGAACTTGTACCATGACTGGGAGTGACTTAGGAGGAATTCAAGGCTGCATTTGTAAAAAGAGGAGGGAGTTCTAAAAGAAATAAGTGCCCTTGAGCAGGTGAAGGAGTAGGGAAGGATGAACTAATAGGTGTTCTGCAGATACAGAAAGGGTAACTGACATTTGTAATTTCTAAATCAGTGGGGTTTTTTGTTTTTAAGCAAATCTGGAAGCACGAGTTCTTCCTGTTCCCCCCGACCCCCATCCCTGAGATCATCAGAATAGTGATTGTAAAGATTTCAAACATTAACGTAGAAAGCAGAAATCTCACAGGATTCCTTCGGTATGTGTTACAGATTTTTGCCCCTGTGGATGAATGAATGGATATGTAAAAACAGTAGAAATCAGGTTAGCGGTTCACAACTTGCGTTTTCTATTTCATGTCTTCTTCATCGTTCTGTGTGCATATGTGGATTTTGTTTTGTTTTGTTTTTGTTTCTGTTGTCATTTCCGGAAACTTGTATCTGAAAGTGGAACCTATTCGCAGCAAATCCCTCCCCGTGTCCCCTAGTCATTGTGCCTGTTTGGGTGAAATCACGATAAAACTGTGAAGTTTGCCGGAAAACGCTCTCGCCCCCTTACTTCTTTGCCAGAGACCATATCTACTCTTTGGTCAAAACTTCTCTGTAAGTTGTTATGAAGAATACCGCAAGGAGAGATTGTGAAGCCCCTCCTCTCTCATTCCTCTCATAGAGCAATTAAATTATAAGCTAGAGGAGCGCCTGGGTGGTTCAATTGGGTAAGCATATGACTTTAGCCCAGGTCGTGATCTCGCAGTTTATGAGTTTGAGCCCTGCGTTGGGCTCTGTACTGACAGCTCAGAGCCTGGAGCCTGCTTTAGATTCTGTGTCTGACTCACTCTCTCTCTCTCTTTCTGTCTCTTTCTCTCAAATATAAATAAACATAAAAAAATTTATTAAAAAAATTTATAAGCTAGAAAGAGCTCAGAGCTCAGTCCCAGCTACAGAGGATGCTTGGTCAATAAATCACCCCATGCTCCTAGAATTCCTAGGAGCCCATGTTCTCTCCCAGCCTTCGATTCTGAAGCACTCTGAGTGTGTCTCACTTGTTCCAGAGTTTGCTGCTTCTTTCCCATTTTTCTTCCTGATGAGATGATTGCTTCTGCCAGTAGCTACACTTAGAGCCTAAGAAGTTTTTCTCTTGGATCTCTGATCCCAGCTACTCTGAAAGAAAACCCTGGGCGGCGACTGGGGGTGGAGACATTTCAAGCCAGGCCTGAAAGATGTAAGAGGCAGCTAACCATGGATGGCTCTGCACTCAGCCATTGCTTTTGCTTCCTTGTGGCATCGCAAACAGAAACTGTCAAAGAGGCGGTGTGCCAGTGGGGTCTGCCGCAATCTCCTGGGACTTAGCGACTGTCTGTCTGGGATTCTGTCCCATGGAGGGGTGTCACGTGGGCTTGATTCCCACAGCTCCACGGTCTAAATAGCTGTCAGATGACAGGCCAGGGTCTATTTCTCCTCCTTCCTCCAGTGACCTGTGATGTAATAAACAGTAACCGAGCATCTTACTTGAACTGGAAAGGAAGTCTAGTCTGCTCCTAAATGGACACGTGAGATATTCGTAAATAAGAAAAAGTACCCTTCTCAAGGTGTTTCACTAAAGATGTTGCTATTGCATGCGACTCTCTGAGGCCGGCTGTGTGCGCAGAAGGCAGAGGTGCTGGCACAGAACCTGGAAATCGAGTTTAGGGTGAAGTTGAACCCCTCATCGGCAAGGTTTGATTTTTACAGAGTTCCCATGAGCTTACAGCCCTTTGGGATGGCACGTGTCTTTTCTCCCATGTCCCCAGAAAGTGGAGAAACAAGAGCAGAGTGGGAAAAGTACTTGGAAAAATTCTGGAATGAGTGGAACCTCCACCAGCCTTACTACTTGAGTCTCTGAACTCTTCCCTACTGAGACTGTTGCTTTTATAACAGTCTGTTTTTGTTGGTTATTGCATCTTTTAAAAATAAGAAACACGCATAATCTTAGCAGTTAGTAATGATGTTACTGATAGTCGATATTTATTTGTTACTTACTAAGTGCCAGACTCAGTTGTGTTTCTCATATATTCTTTCAGTCTTTGTCCTGTGAGGCGGTTACTCTTATACCCATTTTACAGATTAACTGAGCCCCAGCGGTTAGGGAATTTGCCCAGCCCCACACAACTAGGGACTGAAGTTGTTCTAATTAATAGCATCTCATATTGTTACCGAATGCGTCAGTTTGGCCATCAAAAATTAAATGGGGATCTTCAGCCCTGTGTCCTTCCTACTGCTTATGAGCCTACAGCATTCTTCGTAGTTTCGAAAAACGGTGGAGAACTGAAACACGTTGTCTTACCACGTCAGCTGTAAGAGTTACCACTCGTGAGGATGTTTTTCTGCTCTTTATCATAACATCAGTCCTCTCAGTGGTCTTTGACCGCAGCAGGACTTCTAGTCCTTCTTTCTCCCTGACCCTTATCCCCTCATGCTCTTACTTACTTAAATAACTTTCATTCCAAGGGCAGCCGTTACAAACACTGCCTCATGCAATACACTCTCAGTCCCCTTCCCCTCTTTTGCTTTGTCACACTTTCTTGGCTAAGCCACAGCTCTGGTTAAATCCACATGTCTGCCTACTCTGTGGGTGTTCTCCTGGGCTGGAGGAAACACCCAGCATGTTTGCAGACCTCACTCTTAGCTCATGATCAGTCATCTCAAGCAGGCCTTGAATGCTGCCAAGGAATCCTGCCGTATTTCCACAGCTCATTCATTCTCCCACCGTCCTAGAGGACTAGTCCCTGCCTTCCCCTCTCTTCTCAAAACTCCTTTCTCAGCCTTTGCTGCTGACCTTACTTCCTGTTTCATCAAGGAAACAAGTTCCTGCCACTCACTACTGTATCTCTCCACCTGCTTGCATCTCTGCTGCCTTCCCTTTTCCTGTAACTGACTAGGAGGTCTGATCCGTCTGTGTCCTGGTAAGGGCCAGGGCCTCACTTGTGCACCAGATTTCATTCCTGCTTGCTGAGTCAGGAGCATTGCTGTAGCCGTCCTCCTCTCTGTCTCCAAAGTGTTGCTTCTCGGGTGGCACATTCTATCAGCCTGCACACCGTTCCTGTTTCTTCCATCTTGAAGACAGTAACAGATTCTCTTGATTCTACTTCTCCAAATACTACCCCATTTCTCTGCTTCCTTTTATGGCAAATTCCGTAAGAATTCTCTTTTCTTGATTGATTTTTCTCCTTCCAGTCTCTTCGAACCCCCTCCACTCAGGTATTTGCCCACACTGCTGAAGCGAAACTGCTCTAACAAGGTCACTGAGGACCTTTGTGTTGCCAAATCCAATAATTCCTTCTCAGTTCTCAATTTGGGAAGGCCAGCTGCATTTGGTCTCTTTGAAACGTTGTCTTCACTGGCTTCCAAGATGCCACCCTCACCTAGCTTTTTTCCCACCTCTCACTGACCTCATATCCTTTGCTGATTCCTCCTCAGTCCTCCTGTCTCTAATGTTGAAAGGCATGGGGGCTCAGTCGTTGGACTACTTCTCATTCTTTTGTGTATCACAACCTTGTGAAGTCTTCGAGGTTAGTGGTTATAAGTACCGTGTGTATGCTGATGACTCCAAAATTTATTCTCCGACTCAACAGCTCCCTTGGTCTTTTTTAATTTAACTGCTTTATTGATATATAATTCACATGCCATACAATTCACTCATTTAAATGTATAATTCAGTGATTTGTTAGTGCATTGAGGATTGTGCAACCATCACCACAACCAATTTTAGAACATTTTCATTACCCCGAAAAGAAACCCCATAACCATCACAGTGACTGTGTTTCCCTCAATGTACCCCAGCCTTACACAACTACTCATCTATTTTCTACCTATTTGCCTATTCTAGACATTTCATAGAAGTGGAATCATACAAAGTGTGGTTTTTTATACCTGATTTCTTTCACTTAGCTTGTTTTTTCAAGGTTAATCCGTGTTATAGCCTGTATTAATCCTCCATTCCTTTTCGTGGCTGAATAACATTCCATGGTATGAGTATCACATTTCGTCTGTCTGTTCATCAGTTAATGGACATTTGGGTTCGTCCCACTTCTTGGCCATTAAGAACAACAGTGCTATGGACACGCAAGTACAAATTTTTGTGTGAACCTACGTTTCATTTCACCTGGGCCTACACCTGGAATTGCTGGGTCATATGGTAACTGTGTTTGATGTTTTTTTTAAGTTTTTTTTTTTTTTTAATGTTTATCTTTGAGAGAGAAACAGACGGAACGTGAGTGAGGGAGGGGCAGAGAGAGGGAGACACAGCCCGATGCAGGGCTTGAACTCACAAACCACAAAATCACGACCTGAGCTGAAGTCGGACACTTAACCGACTTAGCCACCCAGGCACCCCTATGTTTGATATTTTTTAGGAACTCCACACTGTTTTTCAAATAAACTGCAGCATTTCACATTTCCATCCAGAGTGTATGAGCGTTTTGATTTTTCTGCATCCTTGCCAATACTTATTATCTGTCTTTGATAATAACGTCCTAGTAGTTCTGAAGTGGTATCTCATTATGGTTCTAATTTGCATTTTCCTAAGGATGTTGGGTATCTTTTCATGTGTTTGTTGGTTGGTCCTTCATATATCTTCTTTGGAGAGCTATCTATTCAAGTCCTTTGCCAATTTTTTAATTGGATTGTCTTTTGTTGAATTGTAAAATTTCTTTGTATATTTTAGATACTGATCCCTTATCGGATACAGAATTTGCCAAACTTTCTCCCATTGTGTTGTCTTCATTTTCTTGATAGGGCTTTTTATTTATTTATTTATTTTTTAATTTTTTTTTTTAAATTTATTTTTGAGGTAGAGAGAGACAGAGCATGAGCAGGGGAGAGGCAGAGAGAGAGGGAGGGAGACAGACAGAATCTGAAGCAGGTTCCAGGCTCTGAGCTATCAGCACAGAGCCCGACACGGGGCTTGAACTCACAGACTGTGAGATCATGACCTGAACCGAAGTCAGACACCCAACCGACTGAGCCACCCAGGCGCCCCTTGATAGGGCTTTTTAAAAATTATTATTATTATTATTATTTAGAGAGCGAGCCAGCGAGTGTGCATGTGTATGTGGTCAGCAGGACAGACAGAGGGAGAGGGAGAGAGAGAGAATCTAAAGCAGCCTCTACATTCAGCACTGAACCCATCCTGGGGCTCAATCCCGCGACTCTGGGATCATGATTATGGTCCAAAATCCAGAGTCAGATGCTCAACTGACTGAGCCACCCAGGAGCCCCTCTTGATATGGCTTTGAGGCACAAAAGTTTTTTAATTTTGATGAAGGCCAATTTTGTTGTTGTTGTTGTTACTTGTGTTGTTGGCATATTTAAGAAATTATTGCCTAATTCTGGGTCACAAAGATTTACCCTGTGTCTACTTACAAGAATTTTATAGTTTTAGTTTTTATGCTTAGGTCTTTGATCCATTTTGCATTAATTTTAGTATCGAATGTGAGGTAAGGGTCCAACTTCATTCTTTTGCACAGGGACATCCCCTTGTCTTGGCACCACTTACTGAAAACACCATTCTTTCTCAACTGAACGGTCTTGGCACCCCTCTTAAAAGTCAGTTGACCTATAGATGTGTTGGTTTATTTCTGTACTCTATTCTGTTCCATTGGTCTATATGTTTATCCTTATACCAATATTACTGTCTGGATTATTGTAGTTTTGTAGTAAATTTTGAAATCAGGAAATAAGAGCCCTTTAACTTTGTTCTTTTTAAAGATTGTTTTGGCTATTTGAAGTTGCTTGCAATTTCATTTGAATTTAGGATCATCTTACCCATTTCTGTGAAAAAGGCAGTTGGGATTTTGATAGGGATTGCACTGAATCTCTAGATTAATTTGAAGAGTATTGCCATCTGAACAATATTAGGTCCTTCAGTGAATGAATATGGGATGTCTTTCCATTCATTTAGATCTTCCTTAATTTCTTTCAGCCATGTTATATAATTTTCAGTGTACAAGTCTTACACTTCATTTCAGTGTTCATTTTTCCCCTTAGTGTTTCAGCAACAAATGTTGAAAAGATGATCCTTTCCCTTACCAAATTACCGTGGGACCTGTATAGAAATTCTGTTGACCATGTATGTGTGGGTCTACATCTGGACTGTATTCTCGTTCTGCTCTTTATGACTGTCCTAATGCCAGTACCTTACTCTTGATTTCTGTGGTATTAAAAGTAAGTCTTGAAATCAAGTGTTGTAAATCCTCTTCCTTATACTTTTTAATGGTTTAGGGTATTCTCTAACCTTTACATTTCCATACACGTTTTCTTTTTTTTTTTCCCCATACACATTTTAGAATGGGCTTATAAATTTCTAGGAAAAAAAAAGCCTGCAGGAATTTTGATTTGGATTGAATGAAATTTATGAATAAGTTTGAGGAGAATTAACATTTTAATATTGCAAATTCCAATCCATAAAAGCAGTATTTCTCTGCGTTTATTTAAGTGATCTTTATAATCTCAGCACTGTTTTGTAGTGTTAGAATAAAAGTGTTGCATACATTTTTAAACATTTCTCTTTAAAAAAAAATTTTTTTTTTTAATTTTTTTTTTTTTAACGTTTTTTATTTATTTTTGAGACCGAGAGAGACAGAGCATGAACGGGGGAGGAGCAGAGAGAGAGGGAGACACAGAATCGGAAGCAGGCTCCAGGCTCCGAGCCATCAGCCCAGAGCCCGACGCGGGGCTCGAACTCACGGACCGTGAGATCGTGACCTGAGCTGAAGTCGGCCGCCCAACCGACTGAGCCACCCAGGCGCCCCTAAAAAAAATTTTTTTTTAATGTTTGTTTATTTTTGAGAGGCAGAGACAGAGCATGATCAGGGGAAGGGCAGAGAGAGAGAGAGAGAGAGAGAGAGGGAGACACAGAATACGAAGCAGGCTCCAGGCTCTGAGCTGTCAGCATAGAGCCTGACTCGGGGCTCAAACCCATGAACTATGAGATCATGACCTGAGCTGAAGTCGGACGCTCAACTGACTGAGCCACCCAGGAGCCCCCAAACATTTATCTTTAAGTATTTCATGTTTTTTTTTTTTAATTTTTAATTTTTAATTTTTAATTTTTATTTTATTTTATTTTTTTTTGCGAGGAGCACCAGCAGGGGAGGGGCAGAAGGAGAGGGAGAGAGAGAATCCTAAGCAGGCTCCACACTCAGCACAGAGCCCGACGTAGGGCTGTATCCCACGACCCTGGGATAATGAGCAGAAATCAAGAGTTGGATGCTCAACCAAATAAGCCATCCAGGTGTCCTTTCATGTTTGTTTTTCAAAAAATTTTTTAAATTATTTGTGATAAACTACACATAACATAACATTTACTGTCTTAACCACTTTTATTTATTTATTTATTTATTTATTTATTTATTTATTTATTTATTTATTTCAAATGCTTATTTATTTTTGAGACAGAGAAGAGGGTCAGAGAGAGAGGGAGACACAGACTCTGAAACAGGCTCCAGGCTCTGAGCTGTCGGCACAGAGCCTGACGCGGGGCTCGAACTCACAGACGGTGAGATCATGACCTGAGCTGAAGTTGGAAGCTCAACCGACTGAGCCACCCAGGAGCCCCTTAACCACTTTCAAATGTACAGTTCAGTGGTAGTGGTTGTGTGCCCAATCTCCAGAACCTTTTCGTCTTGCAAAACTAAAACTCTGTACTTGTTAAACGACTTCCTACTTCTCCTTCACCTAGTCCTTGGCAACCAGTATTCTACTTTCTGTTTCTATGAGTTTGACCACTCTTGCTACCTCATATAAGTAAAATCATGGTATTTGTCTTTTTGCAACTGGCTTACTTCACTTAGCATGATCTCCTCAAGGTTCATCTATTTTGTAGCGAGTGCCAGATTATTTTTCCTTTTTAAGGCTGATTAATATCCCAACACGTGTATATACATCGCATGTATATACCACAGTTTGTTTAGCCATTCATCCATTGCTAAGCACTTGGGTTGCTTCATCTTTTGGCTCTTGTGAATAATGCTGCTGTGAACATGAGTGTACAAACATCTCTTCCAGACCTTCCTTTCAGTTGTTTTGTATGTGTACTCAGAAGTGGTATTGCTGGATCTTATGGTAATTCTATTTTTAATTTTTTGAAGAACTGCCATCCTGTTGTCCATAGTGACTGCACCAGTTTACATTCCTGCCAGCAGTGTGCAAGGGCTCCCTTTTCTCCACATCCTTGCCAGCATTTGTTTCCTCTTGTCTTTTGGATAACAGACATCCCAACAGGTGTGAAGTGATCTCTCATTATGGTTTTGATTTGTATTTCCCTAATGATTAGTGATGTTGAGCATCTCTTCATCTCTTGTTGGCTATTTGTACATCTGCTTTGGAGAAATGTGTATTTAAGTCCTTGGTCTATTTTTAGATTGTATTTTGTTTTTGTTGAATTGTAGAAATTCTTTATATATTCTGGTTATTAACCCCTCGTAAGATATATGACTTGCAAATATTTATTCCCATTCAGTATATTGCTTTTTCACTCTGTTGTATCCTTTGATGCACAGCTTTTAATTTTGATGTGGTCCAATTTATCTGTTTTTACTTTTGTTGCCCGTGCTTTTGGTATCCTATCTGTTGATGCTATTTTTTTGAAAAATTTTTTTTATTTTCCTATACCAGTTTGTTGCTAGTCTATATAAATACGATTGATTTTTATGTATTGTACTTATATCCTATGACCTTGCTAAATTAATTATTAATTAGCAACATTTGTGTAGTCCATAGAACTTTCTACACACATCATTACATTATCTGTGAATCAAGACTTTACTTCTTTTCACATCCCTATGCTTTACTTCACTGCCCTGGCTAGGATCTCCAATACAGTGTGTTGATTACAAGTAGTGACACAGATGTCTTTGGGTTGCTCCCAGTCTTAGGCCGAAGTGTTCAGTGTTCTGTTATTAAGTATGATGGTATCTGTACATGTTTCATAAAGTTTCCTTCTATTTCTAGTTTGCTGAGAGTCGTTATTATCGATGATTGTTGAATTTTGTCAAATGCTTATTGTCTGTCTATTGATGAACATAGGATTTTTCTCCTTTATTCTATTAATATGACAAACAGTATATTTCAGTTTGTTCATGTTTATTTCAGTTTATTGGAATTTTGTTGAGGATTTCTGCTTTTATGTTTATCAGTAGTATTTATAAATTTTTTCCCATGCAATAAATAATATATATTATTTTGTATATATTATGAATATATTTTATATATTTAAATATATATTAAAATATATTTTATATATTTATATATATATTAATTTTTTTTTGAGAGAGAGAGCATGCACACACAAGTGAGGGAGGGGCAGGGGGAGAGGGAGGGAGAGAATTCCAAACAGGTTCCACGTTCATTGTGGAGCCTGACCAGCACAGGGCTCAATCTCACGACCTACCTGGAGATGGTGACCTGAACCAAAATCAAGACTGAGATGACACTCAACTGGCTGAGTCACCCAGGCGCCCCTCCATGCGGTATTTTTGTCTTGTTTTGGTATCAGTAATGTTGGCCTCTTGCAACAAGTTGGGTAGTGCTTCTTTTCTATTTTCTAGAACATGTTGTAGAGTATTTTTCTTTTTTTCTTAAATGTTTGATAGAATTCACCAATAAAGCCTTTTGAGCCTGGAGTTTTCTTTATAGGTATAGAGCTATTCAGGTTATGTATTTCTTACTTACCAAGTAAGCTTCAGTAATTTGTCTTTTTCATGTAATTTGTCCATTTCGTCCAATTTGTTGAATTTAGCAACAACATTATTGTTGTTATTATGCATATTATTATTGGCCGAAAGCTGTTTGCTGTGTTTCCTTTTCCTTTTTCTGACTATAAGGATGTTTAGGGATGACTCATCTTTCATTCCTGACATTGGTGATTTGTGCCTTTTTTCTGATTAGTCTGGCTAGAGGTTTATCAATTTTATTAATTGTTTCAGTGAGCCAGATTTTGGTTTCATTGATTCAATTACTATATTGTTTTCTGTCTTCTGTTTTGTTGATTTCTGCTTTTTATTTCATCCTTCTTTCAGTTTAATTGGCTCTTCTTTCTTTAGCTCCTAAAGATTAAAGTTTAGATCATTAATTTTAGACTTTTCTTCTTTTCTCCTATAAGCATGTAAAACTGTAAATTTCCCTGTAAACAGTGTTTTATTTATTTTTTGTATTATGTATTCCATAAATTTTCATTATATTGCTTTTCTTTTTGTCCATTTCTATGTATTTTCTAATTTTCTCTGATTTTATTTCTATAACTCACAGGTTATTAGAAGCATCTTATTTAATTGCCGGATATTTGAGGGTTTTCCAGATATCTTTCTGTTGTTAATTTTGGTTTAATTCTGTTGTGATTAGAAAACATACTTTGTATGACTTGAATCCTCTTAAAAGTTTTCCATTAAGTTTTTATTTTAATTCTAGTATTGTTAACGTACTGGTTCAGGTGTACAATATAGTGATTCAACAATTCTGTATGTTACTCAGTGCTCATCGTGACAAGTGCCCTCTTAGTCCCATTCACCTATTTCACCCATCCCCCCACCTCCCCTCTGGTACCTGTTATTCTGTTCTCTTTAGTTAAGAATCTCTCCCTTTGTCTCTTTCTCTCTCTTTTTTTTTCCTTTGCTCTTTGTTTCTTCACTTCCACATATGAGTGAAATCGTATGGTATTTGTCTTTCTCGGACTTATTTCATTAAGCGTTATACTCTCTAGCTCCATCCAAATCAGTGCAAATGAATCCTCTTAAATTTTTTGAGATTTGTTTTGTGACTCAGAATGTGTTCTCGCTTGGTGAATGTTCCACAAGAATATGAAAAGAAAAGTCTTTTCTGCTTTTAGGTGGATTTTCTATCAGTGCCAGATCAATTTGGTTGATAGTGTTTTTCAAGTCTTCTGGAATTATTATGATGTTCTGTCTACTTGTTTTATCAGTCACAGAGGAAAATGTTAAAATCTTTAGAAATACTTGTAGCCAATCCAGCTTTCTTTTGCTTAGTGTTTGCATGGTTATTTCAATCTTTTTACTTTTAACCTATCTATATCTTTGTATTTAATCCTATTTAAAGTAGATTTCTTAGTGAAAGCATATAATTTTGTGTTGCTTTTTTTTAATACAGATTATCTTTGCCTCTTAACTGGAATGTTTGGATTTAATGCAGGTATCAATATAATTGGGTTTAAGTTGATCATCTTATTTTTTATCTTTTGCTCTTTTTGTTGTTTTATTTATTTTTTGTTTGTTTGTTTTATTTTTTCCTCTTTTCCTGACTTCATTTGGAGTAAGAGAATTTTTAAAAATTTTTTGGGGCGCCTGGGTGCTCAGTCAGTTGTGTCCCACTTTGGCTCAGGTCATGATCTCTCAACGGTTCATGAGTTCGAGCCCTATGTCAGGCTCTGTGCTGACAGCTCAGGGCCTGGAGCCTGCTTCACATTCTGAGTTTCCCTTTCTCTCTCTGCCCCACCTCCACTTGTGCTCTCTCTCTCTCAAAAATAAACATTAAAAATTAAAAAACATTAAAAAATATATTTATTTATTTTTGAGAGAGAGCAAGCAAGCTGAGGAAGGGCAGAGAGAGAGGGAGACAGACAATCCCAAGCAGTCTCCACGCTCTCAGCACAGAGCCCCACCCAAGCCTCAAACTCATAAACCATGAGATCATGACCCAAGTCGAAATCAAGAGTCAGACCCTTAACTAACTGAGCCACCCAGGCACCCCTGGATTGATAGAATTTTGTATTATTACTTTTTATCTCCAATATGAGCTTACTAGCTTTTTACCTCTTTGCTTTATTTTATTAGTGGTTGCTCTAGGTTTTACCATAGACATCTTTAACTTATCACAGTGTACCTTCAGTTTGTGTTTTATCACTTCATATACTGGGTGAGAACTTTGCAACAATGTTCTTTTATTTACTTGCTTGCCCCAGAAGATCTCTAAGTCCTTTACCACTGCCACCAAGTTCAGCCCTTGTACCTGAGAGGAGAATGAACAAATAGGCTCAAAATGATGAAATGCAGATTTCACACTTCATGTAGCAGACATAAGATCTTGAACAAGTCATACGAAGTTGAGACCTGAAAAGCAGATATAGTCTCATTTTTTTCGTTCTGTGATTTCAGTGGCTAAAAGAGTGAGGGAAAGTTCAGTGTAACAGAGACAGGTGAAGACTGAGCTATAATTAGCAGGAGGCTGCCATTAGCAGTTTAATGCCAGTTAAAGTAGGAGATTCTGTTTACCACCTTATGTAAGAATCAGGAAGGATTCCTTTGAGTATCATCAGTTTCCTAAATCCTAGCAGAACTAAGCTCTACCTGCCGGCATCCTTCTGAATGTGAAGACTGTTTGCCCTGTTTGAATGAAAGCTTCCTCTCTCTCAAGCAGTAGACTCGAGGACTTGTTACTTCCCAACGCTGAAGTGTTCAGTAGCCAGCTCTCAGTTGTGAGTTGAGATCATTAAGACTCACATAGCTGCTTTGGGCTTAGAGCTCATCTCTGCAGTTCTCCTTTTAAGGATCCATCTCTAAATGAGCACGGCCTGTTCTCTGGCAGCTAAGTTATCTGCTTTCTCATCCAAAGAGCTTTGGACAACCTGTCCAGAAACATAGAAGCAACTTCGTTCATTTTCTTTCTCAGATAGTTGACATTTCAAATACTTAAAAGGGACAGTAATACCTGCATGGTACTTGGATGAGTAGGATTTGTCCAGTGT
Source organism: Panthera pardus (assembly GCF_024362965.1). Taxonomy (NCBI): domain Eukaryota; kingdom Metazoa; phylum Chordata; class Mammalia; order Carnivora; family Felidae; genus Panthera; species Panthera pardus. Next base: position 13,898,720 of record NW_026526754.1, read on the forward strand.
ATCTGGATGGTATACGTGTATGTGTACATACATATGTTTAATTCCCTTGAGCACTGTTAGATGAGCTATATGTGACTTTGTTTATTGTATTTGCTTAGAGTACATTCGAGAAAATCCTAGGGCTATACAACACTTTATACAACATTGACTTGGGAGGGAAGAGAGAAGGGAAACATGAACTTGACATTTCTTGAGTGCTTGTCCTGGACCAGGCTTCCCATCTTACAGATGGGAAATGGCAGACCTAGGATTTCAATCTGCGTGACCTCAGCATCATCTTTTGCAGCCTTTGTCATGGGTGGCATTTTAAATATGATTAGGTTTATATTTTCTTTCCTATTACAAAATTAACATGAGGTGCTGGTATTTAGAGGGAAGAGCAGAATGGATGACACTGTTGAAATCCACATCTTCAAGATCTCTTGTTCCTTCTGTTGTAGCAAACTCTTAAGAGTAGAACCACATTGGGGCGCCCGGGTGACTCAGTCGGTTGAGCACCCGACTTTGGCTCAGGTCATGATCTCACGGTTTGTGAGTTCGAGCCCCGCGTTGGGCTCTGTGGTGACAGCTCAGAGCCTGGAGCCTGCTTCAGATTCTGTGTCTCCCTCTCTCTCTGCCCCTCCCCCACTCACGCTCTGTCTCTCTCTGTCTCAGAAATAAATAAACATTTAAAAAAATTAAGGAAAAAAAAGAGTAGAACCACATTGATGGGTTGGTGTGTAATGGCAGTCCTGTGTTCCATTTGGCCTTAAGAAAGGAATTTAGAAATGTTCATGTAACTTGCTTTTTTAGTATAAAATTTGGAAAACAATAAAGCCTTTTGTCTACAGATCTGGAAAACTTCAGTGATAAGGAAGCAGATCAGGTCTGTCTTGTGATTCTTCCCTCAGTAGCTAGATTCAGGCTCCTCCTACCCCTGAGGTGTAAGTGTACTCCACACCTGTTGACTACAATCTGCATGTCATTTACCTGGAATAATGTTCGAGAATCAGCTTGAAACCTATTTCTGTTGTCTTTTATTAGGTAACAAAACCAACTCCAAAATCTAATGGCTTAAGACCACAGCCATTTTATATTTGCTCATACTTCTGTGACTCAGGAATTCATGCAGGGCTCAGCCAGGCAGTTCTTCTCTGTGTGGCCATAGCAGGGGCATCTCAAGGTTGTAGTCAAGATGGTGACTGGAAGTGGAACATCTAAGATGGTTTCACGCATAAGACTGGTCTGGCACCTCGGTAGGTGTGGCTAGGAGGCAAGGACCCCTCCTCCACGTGGCTAACTTGGATTTTGTTACATGGCAGCAGGATTCCAAGAGGGAGCATTCCAAGCAGTGAAGGCATAGCTGCAGCTCTGTCAGGGCCTGGCCCCAGAAGTCACTTCCTCCCCATTCTGTGGGTCAAAACAAGAATCTGGGCTAGCCTGGTGATATGGAGAGGGGCCATTGCAGAGGAGCCTGTGGGCCAGACAGTATTGTTGCGACTCTTTAGGAACATAATCTACCACCAAATCCTCTCCCTAGAGTGCTTGAGCCCCACTCCAGGCCCGTTCAGTCAGAATCTGACAAAACAATGAGGCGCTATTAGGAATACTGTGTGTGTGTGTGTGTGTGTGTGTGCGCGCGCGCATACACACTCCTCCAGGCACATTACATTGAGGTCCTCAGTCTGGCTCTTTCTGGCTCTTGCAATATGGCATTGCAGTGTGCGAGACTACTCCCACTCCTTTGAGCCATACTGATAAGAGAAATTGAAAATAATTTAAGTGCCGTTACATTTTTTTTCTAGGATGCAGTCCTACTTGTATAAGAATTCCCCCTGTCTGTTCCCACATACACTGATGTTGAGTAGTATTGTTTTTATAATTGTTGAAAAGTATGGTGAATTCCTGGTAAGAACGGGGTCTTCTGTGTCTTCTGTGTCTGTGTCTTCGGTGATAGCCCAGGATTAGACTGCAGTAGGTATGCAGGAAATTGTAGAATTGAACCATTAAAAATGGTGCTGCTGCTGCTGCTGAGTGTTATCAGTGCCTGTCAGAATTGTGATGTTAAAAATTTTTTTTTTAACGTTTATTTATTTTTGAGACAGAGAGAGACAGAGCATGAACGGGGGAGGGTCAGAGAGAGAGGGAGACACAGAATCGGAAGCAGGCTCCAGGCTCTGAGCTGTCGGCACAGAGCCCGACGCGGGGCTCAAACTCACGGACTGTGAGATCATGACCTGAGCTGAAGTCGGACGCTTAACCGACTGAGCCACCCAGGCGCCCCAGAATTGTGATCTTATAGATCAAACAATTACACATCCCTGTTAAGAATCCAGAAAAACACGTGATCTTGCACTTGAACAGATTTAAAATTAGATTCAACTTGAAGACCCGACTTCGGCTCAGGTCATGATCTCGCGGTCCATGAGTTCGAGCCCCGCGTCGGGCTCTGTGCTGACAGCTCGGAGCCTGGAGCCTGTTTCGGATTCTGTGTCTCCCTCTCTCTGACCCTCCCCCGTTCATGCTCTGTCTCTCTCTGTCTCAAAAATAAATAAACTTTAAAAAAAAAAAAAAAAAAGATAGATTCAACTTGAAAGGTAACCTAAACATGTTTAAAGGAGAAAACATTTTTTTAAATGTGGAAGCACGTTTAGAAACTTTGAATAAATTTAATTAACTTCTTCACAAATGACTTCATTTAGAAAGGCCTAAAGCGGAACCCTTCTGACTTTGAACCATTTAAAATATAGGACATTTTCTCTGTCACTTTCAACACAGGAACACAGATTTTACTCTTGAAACTATGTATTAATGGTCCATGAGAGTGCTGTAGCTCATAGAGTGCTAAACCATGAGATTGATCAATTATAAGATTCTATCCTGTAAGAGGTATAGATTGCTTGTCCTTCTTCCGTAAAGATTTGAGGTAATCTCTGGTGGGACTTTGCAATCTGTGTTTTTCCTGTGTGTTCCTGGCGCTCTGTAGGAATGCAGATTTAAAAAAAAGAAGTGCAAAGTAATGAACCCCACCCCAGACCTATCTGGGGTGGAGGGATATTTGGGGTTATCTGTGTTTCAACAGGTTTTCCAAGTGATTCTTACATGTGCTAAAGTTGGAGAACCACTCTTGCAGAGAAATCCATTTCTTAGTTCTCTGCCCGAAAGTTACATTTCTTCTACAAAATATCCCAAAAAGATTTTCACAGTATAGGAACCTGCAGTTAGGGCTCTTAAGTAATACAGGTGGTTGGTTGCTGGTGGTTTTTTAAATATAGTTTACATACTATAAACTTCATCTATTGTAAATGTACAGTTCAGTGATTTTTAGTAAACACACAGTAGTACACAGTACTACTTTAGTGATACACAGTAGTATCACTAAAATCCAGTTTTGCAACTAAAATCCAATTATATGTTTGTGGTCAGTCCCTGCTTCCACCTTCAGTCCCAACCACTTACGCTTCTGTCTCTGGATTGGTGTTTCCTAGAGATTTCTTATAAATGAAAGACTATATAGTCTTTTGCGTTTGGCTTCCTTGACTGGGTTCATCCATGTTGAATGTGTTGTTCCTTTTTATTGCTAAATAGTATTCCGGTATATGAATTTACTACATTTTGGCTATCCATTCACCAGGTGATAAGACATTTGGATTGTTTTTAGTTGAGGTAGTTACGAATGATGCTGCTGTGAACATTCACATGCAGGTTTTTGTGTGGTCGTGTATTTCCACCTGGGAGGTCTTTGTTTAACCTTTTAAGAAACTGGCAAACATTTTCAAAGTGGCTGTACATTTAAGCAGTTGAGTGAGGGTTCCTATTTTGTCACATCCTCTCAACACCTGGTATTGTCAGTCTTAGGAATTCTAGTAGGTATGTAGTGGTATCTATTTGTGGTTTTAATTTGTGTTTCCCTAATAAGTAATGATGTTGAGCTTACTTTCATGTGTTCATTAGCAATTTATATATTTTCTTTGGTGAAATGTCTTCAAATCTTTGCTCAATTGGTCTTGTATTGGGTTGTTGTCATCTTACTATTGAGTTATAAGAATTCCTTATGTATTCTGGATACAAATCTTTTATCAGATATGTGATTTGCTAATAATTTCTCCCAATGTGTGGCTTGTCTTTTCATTTTCTTAAGTGGTTGTCTTTTGAAGAGCAAACATTTTAAATTTTGATGAAGTTCAGTTTTACCAATGTTTTTCTCTTATTGATTATGCTTTTGGTGGCATATATAAAAAAATCTTTGCCTAACCCAAGGTCACAAAGATTTTCTCCTATGTTTTTATCTAAAAGTTTTATAGTTTCAGCCCTTACATATGTCAATATTCCATTTTGAGTTAATTTTGAGATATGGTGTGAGATAAGGGTGTAAGTTCTTTTTTCTCTCTCTCTCTCTTTTTTTTAACATCATTGCAGCAGTAATCTAGATACCAGTTGTTGAAAAGACCATCCTTTCCCCACTGAATTCCCTTGGCAAAATCAACTGGCCATTAAGTGTAAAGGATTATTTCTGGACTCAGTTCTCTTCCATTGACTTACGTGTCTATCAGTGTTTTGGTTACTCTTGGTTACTTACAGTTTTATAGTAAGTTTTAAAATCTGGTAGTATATGTTTTCCAACTTTGTTATTCTTTTTCAAAATTGTTTGGCCATACCAGGTTGTTTGTATTTCCATCTGAATTTAGGATCACCTTGCCGATTTCTACAAAATGGTTATCCCTTTTTGAATCTTGAAGATTTTTCATTCAGGAGTCTGAGACTTCTCAGAGAGGAGCTGAAACTGACTCACTGCTCTTTGAGAGGTTATAACAAACGGTTCCGGAGAGACACTTGCTGTCGTGGCACTGCTCCAAGTTAGGCATGTTATGTTTAACAGCTAGTGAGAACATAGGTCAAGGCCAACTCCTGAGCAGCAATGGCTGGGGTGTTTCCCTTCACCTCGAAGTCTCACCGGTTGTTGGCACTCCATAAATACTTACTAGGAGTGAGAGAGCATCTGCGATAAAGAACAAGTTGAAGATGAAGCATTTATCTTCTCTCTCCTGTTTGAGCCTTCCTTACTTTAAAGCCATCTTGATACTGTTTTGAAGCAGCCTGGCCAAGCATGGCTCCCTCTTCATTGAGTTACAGGCAGCGTCTTGGTTGATTGCTTTTATCAGATTTTTTTCACCTGTTCTTGCCTAAGCCTGTAATACATTATCACTCAAACCAGACATGCTTTTATCTTTTTAGAAGCTTGCAAGGGGAAGCTCTGGTGCTTTTCTTCCTCAATTTTACTTAGAGGAACATTTTATCTCTTTCTTGCAAAGGTTGGCTGTTCATCTTTTAACATTTTAAATGGGCATTTCTTTTGAACAGGCTCCCTTCCAAAAACTGTATACTTCTTCTATTTCACCAGGCCTTTTATGCCAGATTCACTTAGACCCAACTAATATTTACTGAGTGTTTGATGTATTCAGACTGTCAGTTTAGGCCCTAGTAGATGTGGAGAAATGGATAAAACCTAGTTCTTGGCCTCATGGAGCTTGTAGTCTGGTCAGAGAGACACTGGGTAATGTTAAGTGCACAAATAGCTATAGAAGGTAGCAATTTAAGAAATTGGGAAGGTCTCAGGGTTGGATGAAGTCCTGGTTCTTCAAGGAACCTCCTGTGAATCAGGGGCTCCCTTTGCTTCATATTTTTAAAACCATGATCTTTCAGAATATAATTCTTGGAAGTCTCTTGTGGCAGTTTAACCTTGCTGACTGTAGAACAGATAGAGTGCTTGACTTCCAGACTTCCTTGTCCTCTTGGGTCACTTTGCTGTCTCTGATTTTACCAGGCTCTAGGATGTATTTTTAATTATGTTATTTGATGAGTACTCTGTTTTCCCTTGGGGGGGGAAATATATATATATATATATATATATATATATACACACACACACATATAAATACATATGTATGTATGTACACATACATATGTAAATATATGTACATATATGTACATATATTTACATATACATATACACACATGTGTGTGTAAAACAATGAACTATGGGTAACATGCTTATAAAGGGAGTAACATAATATTTTAAGCACCTCATCTGTTATTTAATATATTTTTTAAAGTGGGATTCTTTTCTCTAATGTTGCTTAATACTTCCACCGGAAAAAGAAGGTGTCAGACGATTTGAAATAGTGACTCTGTTAGCCACTCTCCTGTCCCTTTCTGTACTGTGGGAAACCCTTTTTAGCAGAATCTCCTGGCAGGTATCCTGGTTGGATCTGTGGGCAGTGCTTGTCTGGTGGTCTCATGGATCTGGTTTAGATACCTGTTCTTTGAGAACTTGGTGTGAGAGTTTGTTTGTTTGTTTGTTTGTTTGTTTGTTTGTTTTTAATCTAACCCACACCCATGCAAACCACATTCCCCGTGCCAGCACCAAAATAACCCTGGCCATGACTCAAGAAAAACCTGGTAAGTAACCTAAAATTAAATGCGTGAACTCTCCCTGCCCTTTGCATTACATTTTTGTTGTTGTTATTAGGTAGTCTTGTCTTTTTTCCCCTTAGGAAAAGTCCGGGGAAAAGTTTGAGTCATTATCCTAAGCACAGAGAAGGGATGGATGATTGGGGAAGGAAGATTATTGTTAAAAAGCACAGGTGGGGCCAATGCAAATTTTACTGAATCTGAGATTTTCTTTTTTGTTGTTTTTTTAAGGAGATAGAGGTTTATAAGATTTTGTTTTTCAATAGCAATAAAGATTCCATGACATTATCCATCCCTAGTTTTGTCCCAGAAATCCCTGTTATGATCTTGACTTTGACCATGAACCATACTACACCTGGTGCCTGTAAGCCTACTCTGCTGAGTCTTCTTAATGAGCTCACTGAGTACTCACAGGTGCAGAGTGTGGTATATTTGCCCCAGCACCTTTCTGATTATAGGAGATTGTGTAAGGCTTGAAAGGGGGCAGTAACCTAAAGTTGGTTTTTATTCTGACTTAAAAATAAGTGTCTTGGATATTAAAATGCTTTCTTTGCTGTTTTCTTTTTTTAATGTTTTTATTTTATTTTTGAGACAGAGCACAAGCAGGGGAGGGGCAGAGAGAGAGAGGGACACAGAATCTGAAGCAGGCTCCAGGCTTTGAGCTGTCAGCACAGAGCCTGACACGGGGCTCGAACTCATGGACCACGCGATTGTGACCTGAGCCTAAGTCAGATGCTTAACTGACTGAGCCACCCAGGTGCCCCTCTTTGCTGGTCTTAACCTTCCTGCTGAGGTAGTGGTAGTTATGCGGGTGAGCTTACTGTCTTCTGAAAAGACAAATGTGTACAGAGAGTAGAGAACAGCATTGTGGGACTTTTAAAAAACAGTATGAGTCCTTTAGAGTTTAACATTTGCGTTTATTTAGATCTCAGAGTTTTTTATTTTTACCAAAAAATTAAGCATTTCAAATATATACAGGAGTATATGAGGGGCACGTTGGTGGCTCAGTCCCTTGCGTGTACAATTCTTGATTTCGGCTCAGGTCATGATCTCACAGTTGTGAGACTGAGCCCCTCATGGGGCTCCAGGCTGGGCATGGAGCCTGCTTGCCTTCCTCTGCCTGCCTCTCTTCCCCCACCCCCCCCCCGCCCCGAAAAAAAATAAAGACAGAAAGAAGGAAAAAGTACCTATCACCAAGTTGAAATGTTTCTATTATTCTTTAACATTCTTGTGAATTTACCTGTGCTTGTACCACCACCACCACAACAAAATGTAATGCAAAGGGCAGGGAGAGTTCATGCATTTAATTTTAGGTCACTTATACCATTTCCTGATGGAGACAATCATATCACACTTGTGTTTCTTCCTTTCTAGTCCTTGTATCTCTTCTCTTTTTCCTTTCTTTTTTTTTTAATGTTTTTATTTACTTTTGAGAGAGAGAGACAGACACCGAGGATGAGTGGGGAGGGAGCAGAGAGAGAGGGAGACACAGAGTCCGAAGCAAGCTCCAGGCTCTGAGCTGTCAGCACAGAGCCCAACGTGGGCTGTGCTCTCATGAACCGCGAGATCATGACCTGAGCTTCTGAAGTCGGACTTTCAACCGACTGAGTCACCCAGGCGCCCCTCTTCTCTTTTTCTTATTCTACTAGTTTGCTAAGGCTGCCGTAACAAGGTACACAGACTGGGTGGCGCAAACAACAGAAATGTATTTACTCACAGTTTTAGAGACTGGGAGTCCAAGATCAAAATGTTCAGCAGGGTTGATTTCTTCTGAACCTCCATCTATGGCTTGTAGATGGCTTTTTCCTCGTGTCTTCACATGGTCGTCCTCTGTGTGTGTGTCCTAATCTCCACTTCTTCATTAGGATATAGTCATACTGGATTAGGGCCTGCTATAGTGACCTCATTTAACCTTAACTGTTTCTTTAGTAGCCCAGTCTCCAAATACAGTCATGGTCTGGGTTACTAGGGGTAAAGACATCAACGTAGAAATTTTAAGGGGATACAGTTCAGCCCATAACACTATACTGGCTCAGCTGTCTAATACACTCCTAAATTAAAGCAGTGATTGTGGGCATCCTTGATTTGTTTCTGACCATAGAGAGATTTTAAAGAGAATGTTCTTTTTTTTTGAGAGAGAGAGAGAGAGAGAGAGAGAGAAGATCAGGGGAGGGGCAGAAGGAGTGGGGGAGGACAGAGAATCCAAAGCAGACCCCAAGCTGTCAGGACAGAGCCCAACGCGGGGCTCGAACTCACACACCATGAGATCATGACCTGAGTCCAAGTCGGCCCTTAACCAACTGAGCCACCCAGGCACCCCTTAAAGAGAATGTTCTTAAAGTTTCACCATGGAAAGTGATCGTTGCTGTGGTTTGTAGATACCTTTCACTAGATTAAAGAAATTCCTTTCTTTATCTTGTTTGCTCTCAGAAATCGACTTTGGAGACTTTCCAACCCCATGAGGGCTCTCTTCACAAGTTAGAGTCAGAAAACGGAAATACCTGGCCTTCCTAACAGCGGGGTTTAGAGACATGGCCTTGGCTCTGTCCAAAGGCTAATGTGGAAAGAGCAACCTGAGGCCAAGGAGGCAGCATGCTTAACAGAGTCCAGTTCTAGCATATAAATGGCATGCGGGGGAGGGCGGTGGATACGATGGTGACACTTTCCTCAGATACCCCCGAGGTGGAAGCCCCTCATCCGTCCAGTGTCGTGGTGTGGTGTTTGGCTTTGTCACTAGAAGATTAGCTTCCAGTTCCTGTTATTCTGCTACCATCCTTTTAATTAACTTTTTTCTGTCTAAATGCCGTGTCATTTTCTGCTGGTTGCTACGAGGAACGTTTTTTGGCCCAGTTGTCCTCCCTTCCACTCTCTCTGAGTATGCTCTCTGGTCCTTCCCTAGGTTTTTGAGCTGGGCCCTCCAATTTATGATTTTCCATTATGTTTATTTTCTAGTACATGCATTTTTCACATCTTTACTGAGATATAGTTTACATATAATTCGCCCATTTAAAGCGCACGGTTCACTGGTTGTTAGTATGTTCAGAATTGTGCAACCACCACCAGCATCAATTTTAGAATATTCTCATTACCCCAAAAAGAAACTCCACTCTCTCTAGACATCTCCCATTTCCCCCACGTCTCCTGGAGCTGGGCAGTGTACTTGCTTGCTGTTTGTAGAGATTTGCCTGTTAAGTATATGCATTTTAAATTGCCCCTGGGTTCTGCTTTCCTGTGTCCGACAAACTATTTTTAATCATAGAGGAATTATTGTTTATCCCCTTTTATTGTTTCTTTCTAGATATCACTTAGATATTAACATAAGAGGCCTTATGTTTGGTAAGTTGATATTCGGGATTCATGGCTATTGAATATATATGAAAATATTATTCTTAGATCTCTTGGTGAAGTTGGCAGTTACATTTCCTTAGATGATCCAACACAAATGCACACTATTACCTGCTCTGTTTAAAGTAGTATGAAATCTAGATCCCCTGAAATAAATGAACTAATTCTCCCTCTAATGAGCTCCTGGGGACTTCCTTACTTCTCTAGGTTACTTGGATTGGAATCGTATCATTCATTAAGTGCTTCCAGTTTTCTCATCCCTTCTTTTTAACCCCCACACTCATTACCATATTTAATTGCCTTGATATATACCCAGGGTTTTTTATGTTTATAATTGTACGAAATACATTTTTTCTTTTTCTCAACTTGCTCCCTTGAAAAATTTCAATCCCATAGAAAACTTGAAAGAACAGGACAATGAACACCTGTATAGTGTCGTTTAGTTTCACCCAGTTAACATCTTGCCGTATTTGAACTTCTCTTCCCTCTGTGTCTCATGTATTTTTTTTCTGTACCATTTGAAAGTAAGGTGTAGTCACCATGACATTGACTCCTAAATACGATCTAATTAGTATACTTAATATTACATCCTTATTCAAGTTTCCACTTGTCCCCAAAATGTCCTTTTTCTTGTTTGCCTTTTCTTTCCTCCTTCCCTCCCTTGCTTCCTTCCTTCCATAGTATCTTACCCTTTGAAATTCTGAATCCTTCTTTATGTCTTTAATTTTCAAATATCCTTATTTTATAGGCCCAGTCAGATTGGACTGTTTCTGGGTTCCTGCCCCTGACTGATCATTTTGTAATTTTTGACATGAAGCTCATTGCAAGCAGGGTGTAGAAAGTCCAGGCCCAGGGCCACAGGCCTCAGGGGAGACTTTCCTTGCTCTGTGGATAGACAGACCTTTCTCTCTCTCAGTTTCTGGCACTTGGGGATTTCCAGTCTTTTCTTTTGTTCTCCAGTTGTATGAGATATTTGTAGCAGTAGGGTTTTCTGTTTCTGTAGGCCGTCCTATTAGTCTAACTGGAAGTTCCCCTGACTTTCATCTTCAGAATTGAGACTTGGTGCTTCAAAGAATGTTTACGGTCACAGGTGTACTCTTCTGCGAACTTCCAGCAAGTGTCCAAAGTTGTTGTCTTTCTCTCCATCGAGCAAATCCTGGAATCTTAGCTCCCAAATTATTCGCCCTGATTACAAAGTTCTTACAAATCCTTATAATTTTTTACATAACTGGGGCTTGGAGAAGGGATGGGGTGATGGAGCCGTGTAGGGAGGGTAGTGATGTTGTCTGAAGTCACAAGTGTCTTGTTGCTTAATCTTTCAGCTCTTTAGGGGGTCAGTACGTCAGCATGTCAGCATTTGAAATGTGTCAAAAGTGTTTGCTTTTCAATGTGATCGAGCCCCAGCAAAGTTTCTACCTTTTATAAGATGAGAAGGATCATGGTTCCCTCCCCTGCTGAGCTTGTAGTTTGAAGGATTTATGACTTTTTAACATTTTCTCTTTTTAGACAGGATCTTATTGTCAACAACAGATAGAAACTGTGGGTCCAGAGCATGTTTTCTCCTGTTTCTCATGAACTTTACCAGCAAATGATGGTTTAGGAGCTCTCAAAGCTGGGAGAACTCCATTTGGACAAACCCAGGCTTGGGTATGGTGGGTGTGAAACACTCATTTAAAAAAAAAAAAAAACTTCTCTATAATTTTCAGTTTGCAAATTTGCTGCTGCCCCAATGTAACTATAGAAAACATGTTTTTTTCTCCTTGTGACCCACTTGACCTACATTTTCCCCCCCAAAATTATCTATTGATCTCCCTCCTCCTATCTCATGTAATGCCAAGAATACTGTCCCAAGGAGGAAGAGAAGTTGTCTTTAGGCATAAATGGTTCAGAAATATCAGTTAACATTTTTGGTAATTGATTAACTTCCTTTAGTTTTAGAATTAGAAGGTAAAGGTTTCTGTGGTTGAGAAACCTTTACGGACTTTGGTTTTCCTTCTCTCCAGTAAGTGGTTAGACTACGTTAGTAGTTCTTAACTAGGGAGATGTTTCAGAATTGTCTGAAGAACTTCGGTTTAACATGCTCTGGAAGTTGTGAGAATAATAGAGTGGCTTGTAGCTTTGTGCCGTTTCCCCCAGTGGTACATCTTCCATAACTTAATGAGGAAACTGACATTGGTACCCTTGGCACAGTCCACAGACCTTATTCACATCTCACCAGTTTGACATGCACCCATTTGTACATTAGGCAGTTTTTGCAGTTTTATCACATGTGTGAGTTGGAGTATCGACCACCACAGTCAAGATAGAGCGTTCCATCTCTGCAGAGATCCCTAGCGCTCTCTTCTGTGATCACGCCAAGCCCCCTTCCCCCATTCCTAACCCCTGGCAGCCACTGAGCTGTTCTCCATCTTTATAAATTCATAGTTTTGTTTATGTTGTATAAATGGGATCATACAGTATGTCACCTTCAGGATTAGCTTTTTTTACTTAGCGTAATTCCCTTTCTGTGTTGTTGTGCGTATCAGTAGCTCCTCCCTTTTTTGGGGAAGGTTAAGTATATTTCATGATATGGATGGACCATAGTTTATTTAAGCCACTTGAAGAACTTTAAAAAATACTAATCTGCTGGGGCACCTGGGTGGCTTGGTTGGTTGAGCGTCCAACTTCGGCTCAGGTCGTGATCTTGCAGTTCATGAGTTTAAGCCCCGCATCGGGCCCGCTGCTATCAATGCAGAGCCCGCCTCGGCTCCTTTGTCCCCGTCTCTCTCGGCACCTCCCCTGCTCGTGCTCTCCTTCTCTCTCAAAAATAAAATAAAAAACAGTAAACAAAATTCTTACAAAAATACCCACCTGCTGGTACACCCTACTACCACTTCCACCACTGCCCATCTCAAATATATCTTTTGCTATGCTTGTTTCGTCATCATATGCCTATTCATCTATCCACTCTTCTATCCATCATCCATCAATCTGATGTTTTGATACATTTCGAAGTAAATTGCAGACATCCCTATACTTCCCTCTAAATATTTTGACATGCATACCATTAACTGGTATTCATACTTGTTTATAGTTTCTTTCTCTTTTTTTAAAGATTTTATTTTTAAGTAACCTCTACACCCAATGTGGGACTCGAGATCAGGAGTCACATGCCTTTCTGACTGAGCCAGCCAGGCGCCCTTGTAATTTCTCTTGATGTAAAATTTACATACAATGAAATGCACACATTTTGAGAATGTGTTCACTGAGTTTTGGCAAATGCATATACAAGCACATTTCAAACTCCTATCGAAATAGAAAAGTTACATCACCCTACCAACCTCAGATTGTGGGTCAGTAGACTTACAGTAGACTGGCAGCCCAAGCATGAGCCCAAGCAAAAGGTCCCTAATTTTGATGAGACCGAGTATGACGCATGTCTTTCTAAAGAACCCCTGGTGACGTGATAGACCTTCTTCAGGCCCAAAGACTTGCTTAAGGTGAGGCTAGGTCTTCTCATCTCAGGGGTGAGTGACATCCTTACTCCTGCAAAGCCACCTCCATCCTCGAGGAAACAGGTCCACCGGAGACAGTAAAATGAGATAATGGTGCAGCAGACACAATGTGACCACCACATAAACTCTACAATCAACATTTTCCTGTATTTGCTTGATCACAAATCATTCATCAGTGCAATCCTTCACCAACCTATCTTCTAAACTGTTTCGATGCCTTTCCCCAAATGCAGTGTTAAGCTCTGCATGATCTCCTCTGTGATTCTGCTCCTTTGCAGCACAAGCTTAGAGAACTAAAACAGAGCTGGTAGCCCATGTGAAAATGAAGAGAATCTAAGCTTGCAGATGTGAGAAGCATTTTCGTTTGCTGCCATTGGGGAGATGACGTGTGTATTCCCCAGGCTAGCTAGACATCCTGTGACTTGGCTCCGTGAGGCGTCTGTACTGGAAGCGAAGGAGGAACCTCCCGAGGAAGTGGACTCTTTCTTAAAGTCCTGGCTAGGTAGGCTGACTGCCTTCCTGAAGCCCTATTTATAGATCCCAGAGGAAATCTAGGGGATTTTATCTCACTTCCCACCCTACCTTATAAAATTAGTTCAGGTGGGTGGTTAGAATCCTAATGTTAAACAGCAATTATCTAAATATACATGTAAGGTAGGAACAGAGGGTCAGAAAAGAATTATATTCTCCAACTTGAGGACTCCAGCTGACAAGATAAAAACTACAGTGCCCAATATCTGCAGCCGTCAAGGGTTGAGTGTGAGCCTAGAGGTTTCCTTCTCTTTGCATCCGTAATTCCTATCATAGGTGTGCCTCGTGCTGCAAAACACGATTCGTGTATTAAATAAGCAAATTTGACTCATCTAAATCGTTTTCTTCATAAGCTCAGATTATGTCTTTTCAGTCTACGCTTTGGTATGACACTTCACATTGTCGAGAAAATCTTGACAGGAAAAGAATCTGTAGGGTATTTCCGGTTGGCCTGAGCTCCCTACGCCTCTGCTGTAGTGGCCGTGGGCTTATTTGGTTCATCCTGGTGGCTCAGATTCTTCTGTTACATTCCCTGTGGTGGTCAGCGTCTTTCCAAGCTCAGGTCAAAACTTTGCTTCTCATTGAATTATGTGTCTCTTCCTTCGGTGTATAGGTTCGCTTCCGTTTTACTGTATTTAAAAAATTTTTAAATTTTTTTTAATATTTATTTTTTGAGAGAGTGCAAGAGAGTGAGCGGGGGGAGGGGCAGAGAGAAAGGGTGACAGAGGACCTGAAGCGGGCTCAGTGCTGTCAGTGCAGAGCTGGACATGGGGCTCAAACTCACGAACCATGAGATCATGACCTGAGCTGAGGTCGGACACTCAACTGACTGAGCCACCCAGATGCCCCTATTTTATTTTATTTATTTTTCAAGATTTTTTTTTTTTTAAAGTAATCTCTACATCCAATAGTGTAGTGTAGAGTAATCTCTATACCCAGGCTCGAAGTCACAACCCTGAGATCCAGAGTTGCACACTCTTCTGACTAAGCCAGCCAGGTGCCCCAGGTTTGCTTCTATTTTAAGCTATTTCTTCCTTCCTTGTTGACAGTTCACTCTGTATGCCCCCGTGTACCCAGCAGGGCCCCTTAGTTTCCTTTAGTTTTGTAGTTCCCATGGAAATGAAAGAAGCCCATGTGGAAAATAATCAGCCTGATGTGTGTACTTGAGCAGCATAATGTCTCTCTGTACACTTGTGTTCCAGAGCCCTGGCTGTTCTGCCTGCCTTGCTGATCTCTCCGGGTCAGAGGACAAGCTAGGCACAGACTAAGGTCTAAGAGCCAGGACAGAATCCCCATCAGGCCTGGGTGAGAGGGAAGAGTGGGGAGGGGGTTAAGGGGTGGAGACAGCCACAGGGGAGATCACTGTGGGCTGAGGCCACACACTGGGTGTTCAGTCTTGACTCTGGTATGTCTAATTAAGGGTCTAGAATCCTTGCTTTTTTACTTTAAGAACCGACTTAATAACTTCACAGTCAATAATACGGGTGCGCCGTGCTTCCCTGACCGGCTCCTCCGTCTGAGTGCTGTGATGGCACCACTCTACTGCTCTGAGATTTCTCTCCTGATCTCAGTTCCCCTGGGAGGCTGACCTTACCCGTTCATGTGGAGCATCACCTGTCCTGGAGCGTGAGACCTGCTCCCTGGGGATGGTGCCTTGGCTTTGACTGCCCCCGTCGGTTGGAGGATCTTAGCCTCTCCTTGTCTCTCACACCTGGCCTTTCATACTGGTCAGGTCCAAATAAGAGGATCCGACTCTCTTCCTGGTCTGTTCCCTTGTGTAGCTCTCTTGTTTTAGAGTAGTAATTGAAGGAGCAGGGCGTCTGGATGAACCTGTTCCTGTGATCTTATCAGCTTCCCAGGGCAAATGCAGAAAGAAGGCCTTTGTAATCGGCAGAGTGGGTGGGCCAACACTCTCATTTGTAGAGGGATGGCTTTCCTCTCCCAACAAGCAGGGCCCGGCATCATCCCCTGCCGCATCGATGCAGGAGAGAATTGAGAAGTGTGGGAACGTTGTTTGGGCTTTTCCCCCTGCTCCCATGTTACTGTTTTCTAAAGGAATTATTTCTCTGGTTTAGATAAAGTGGTGACGCTAGCTAACTAGAATCGAGAACCACTCCTCCTTTGTTTTTCCAGTCCCCCGCTCCACCAGGATTTTGAATTTCACCCTTCTTGTGCAGAAGCAGGGTCCTGATTTAAGGTCCTAGCATCTCTTGTTGGGAAGAACTTGGTCCCCGGCCCTTCGTGTGGTACTTGCCCCGGAACAGGTCTTCTCGGAAAGCCTGTGGGCTTGACGACGGGCACCGCTTGTCTCTCCGGGAGAGAGAGCTTTCCTGTGCCCATAGAGCCGGAGATATTTGGACACACCAGCTACCCTCTGGAGCAAGAAACCCCTTCTTGCTGGTCTGTGGAATGTCACTTCTGCTGGAAACGCGTAAGAACGCAATGCCCATTGATCTCGTCAAGTGAGCCTGGTGGCCAGAGACTTTGATTTTACAGAAGAAAAAGCAGCATAAAGTCTTATGGGGGGAATTATTGCCATTCCAACTGAAATGAGTTTTCCCTGGGAAAGTCAGCCTCGTCTCTCACTGGGCATATCCTTGAAGGACTAAGGGTGTCTCTTGCGTCACAAGCTCTGAAGAAAACAAGTGATGTTCCTGCTCCGGTATTTCCTCAATAAAGACATTTGCTAGTCCATGACCCAAAGCTGTCCCTGAGCTGCTCAGAGTTTAGATCCATTCCTTTGCTGAGCTGGCAGGTTATATTTATATATAATCGGGACTGTTTGCTAGTAGAGAAAATTCTGAAGGCTGCAGTCATTTTAGCTCTTAAATCTGATGATTATTTCTGTAGGTTCCCTTCCCCATATCACTTTAGAAGCCTTCTTTTAGGGACACTGGGATGGCTCGGTCAGTTGAGTGCCAAGCTCTTGACTTCAGCTCAGGTCATGATCCCAGGTTGTAGGATAGAGCCTGCATTGGGCGCTGCGCTGAGCGTGGAACCTGCTTGGGATTCTCTCTCTCTCAGTGCCTGGGTGGCTCAGTCAGTTAAGCATCTGATTCTTGATTTTTGGCTCTGGTCCTCATCTCACAGTTGATGAGTTCGAGCCCTGAGTCAGGCTGGCAGCGCAGAGCCTACTTGGGATTCTCTCCCTCCTTCTCTCTCTTTTTCCCCCCTCCTGTGCTTGCTCTTTCTCCTTCTCTCAAAAATAAATAAACTTAAAAAAAAAAAAAAGATTCTCCCTCTGCCCCTCATGTACTCTCTTTCTCTAAAACAAACAGAGTCTTTTTTTTCCAATGTCTAGTTTAAAATTTAAGGATCCATAAGATGAATTGAAATCAGGGGCACCCAGGTGGCCTAGTCAGTTAAGCGTCCAACTCTTGGTTTCAGCTTGGGTCATGATCTCACAGTTTGTGGATTTGAGCCCGGCGTCGGGCTCTGTGCTGACAGCTCAGAGCTTGCTTGGAATCCTCTCTCTCCCTCTCTCTCTGCCCTTCCTCTGCTCTCACGCTCTCTGGCACCTTCTCTCTCTCAAAATAAATGAACTTAAAAAAAAAAGATGAACTGGAATCTTCCTCTTCAGAGGTCAGGGCTTAAGGAGGTTGACTGAAAGGATCATCTCCTTCCACAGATCCCAGTGGACATTTTAGTTCACATTCCCATCAGCCAGTGCTGGCCAGAAACCCCATAAAATAAAGTATTGGGCTGAGAAGTCCCTCTTTTTTCAGTGATGGTCATGTGTTCCAGTGGCTGTGGCCAGAACAGGTTTCAGAGTCTGGTACATAGTTCCATCTGAGGTTGGTGTTTACCTTTCTTGGTTAAATAGTAAATCTGGCACTGGCACTCTACGAATGGGAACTGGATACTCATACAAAGACTTGAAGATCTTGAAGTTCACACATCGTGTGCAGGAGCACAAACTACCGTGGACTTACCTCATGGAAGAGACTTAAAAAAAAAATTTTTTTTTAATGTTTATTTACTTTTGAGAGACAGAGAGAGTATGAGCAGGGGAGGGGCAGAGAGAGAGGAAAACACAGAATCCGAAGCAGGCTCCAGGCTCTGAACTGACAGCACAGAGCTCTACGTGGGGCTCGAACTCACAAACCGAACCGTGAGGTCATGATCTGGGCTGAAGTCCGACACTTAACCAACTGAGCCACCCAGGCGCCCCTCATAGAAGAGACTTTTAATGCCACCAGGTTCAACCACCTTCCGTGGGAATCCCCTTGGCAAGCAGCTAGAAAACCTAAGAGTTCTCTGCCTCTGGTCATTTTTATTGCCAGAAAGGCAAGACGAACAGGATTGCAGTGTGTGGACGTCCTTCATTCCCTAAAGTTAACCGAAGTGAAAATGAGTCAGTGTTACCTGGCTTACTGCTTTGAGAATCTGTTGATGTCCTTCATTTGTTCTGAGGTAAGATTTCCCAGCAGGCCTGTTTTGGGAATGTCACTCCAGTGAGTGTGTAAACTGTTCAGTCTTTGAAGGGCAGGTGAGCATCCCGTGGACTAAGCTTGCTCGTCGAGCGAGCTGGTAAAGGTGACATTTGGCTCCCTGCAAGACCCTGACTCTGTTTAAACTTCTCGGTTTTCTCAGGAGAACTTGGATCCCCCGACGCATTCAGCCTTGTAGCATTTCCCAGTTCTGTTTCTTGGGTTGTTGGAATTCAAGATTTAGGGTTTTTATTCTGAGTCATGTGGTTGTATTTCCTTTCAGATTTGTTCAGAATCTCCTGGGGTTTTGCCTCTGTCAGAATCCGATGGCTTCTTTGAAAACTTCCACCCTGCCAGCCTCCTCCTCCGTTTGCCTGCTCCTTTGACTCCTATGTAACTCAAATGCTCGTTTTGTGCTTATTCATGCCAAGAGGATTTCTGATCTCAACGAATTTACTGAGGTTGTCCCAGTACAAATATAGATGGCGACAGGGTTTTGTTTTCTTGTTTGATCAGCAGAAATCACTGGGTTTGATTAACACCTGGAGCATTTTTTAAATGACTTAATTTGGTCCTGAATTGAGAGGGGCTCCAAGAGGACGAGCTCCTTCAGCCCCAAGACTAAAAACCCCTCCCTTAGCCACGAGGCTGGCTGGGTCAGGACAGCAGGATGACCAGATTCCTGCTGTTGTTTCTTGCGCTTTCTCTGAGTCTCTATCACTTAAAATAATGTTTGTTTATTTATTTTTGAGAAAGAGGGAGCACGAGTGAGGGAGGGGAAGAGAGAGAGAAAGAGAGAAAGAGAGAGAGAGAGAGAGAGAGAGAGAGAGAGAGAGAATCCCAAGCAGGCTCTGAACTTTCAGCACGATCTCGCTCAACCGTGAGACTCAATCTCTCGAACTGTGAGATCATGACCTGAGCTGAAATCAGAAGTTGGACACTTAACTGATTGAGCCACCCAGGCGCCCCTCTACCATTTTTGAACCTTCTAGTTCTAGTTCCAGAGTCAGAGGTCTTAGGACATAGGAGTGGAAATAGCTTTACAGGAGAGAATGCTGACTTCATAAACCAACAGAGAATTCATCATCCCTGGCCTCTGGATTGTCCCCAGCAACTGCTTTGCCGGGAAGTCAGTGGAGTGAGTTCTATAGGTCTGCCTGGGGAACTGCTTTTTTCACTGTGAGCTGTGTGTGGAAAGGGCAGGGACCAGTGCACACTGTAAACCCCCGTTAACAAATGTGGGGGCTGAGAGAGAAGCCTGGATTATATCCAACTGGTCCTCTAAATAGCTGGCCTTCCCCCTTTCCTCTTCTTTCTCTGCAGGGGTGCAGATAGAATAGTAGCCTGTCCTGTTAGGTGGGCCACTCTCATCAGTGGTGTGCCGGTTTTTCCTTTTTGGCTCCCAGTCCAAGGATGGTTTCCCCATACCTGCTGGCTCAGTACCACTGCAGGCAGCAGGAACTGAAGGGAAGAAGAGTGGCCAAG
Source organism: Panthera pardus (assembly GCF_024362965.1). Lineage (NCBI taxonomy): Eukaryota > Metazoa > Chordata > Mammalia > Carnivora > Felidae > Panthera > Panthera pardus. The sequence goes on from NW_026526754.1 coordinate 13,918,455, forward strand.
GCCTCACAGAAGAGTGCAAGGAGTGGTTACAGATGGGGACAGCTTGCAGGGGAATTGGAGCCTTCCTGGACAATAGGGATCCCAACCCTTCATAGTGGACTTGGGCAGAAGGTACGCAGCAGACCTCATCACGTTGCTTTGAAAAGACATGTTTATATTGAGTTTGGTAACTTGATGAGAGCTTAGCAGCAGCTAGTGCTTCCTGCTTGCCTCTGGTACAGCTTTGGGTCTTTGGTTCCAGGAGAATTGTTCCACGTGGTCCCTTTCCCCTTCTCCTTTAAATAAATCAAGTCTCACCACCCAAAAGATGCACTAGGCTCTCTGCACATCTTAGTTAAGAGTTTTTGACCGCGTTGGCTTTTTCTTGTTCTGGCTCTGTGCTGCTGCCATCCCAAGGGCTGCTTCATGCTAAGCTTTTCATATTTGAATGTGAATAACTGGCTACTGGCCTTGATCTCCAGCTGCCTGAGCATTTGGGAGCTGTGAAGGGAGCCCTCACAGTGTCCTAGACCTGTCTGCTGTAGGCAGAGCCTGCTATCAGAACGGCTTCCAGATTAGATTACAGGACTCATTATAGACACTTTGCAGTCACCCTTCCTGTTTCTTGGTGTCAAATATCTGTGGAATTTGAAAAAAGAACAGCATAATAAATCAAGATCAAGCATGATAAATCTCTGATACTGTGAAGGTATCAGAGAAAACTATAGTCTTTTTATTTTTGTTTGTGGTGAACTGACTTAGTTGGGCTCGGAACCAGTCTCTGCCATCAAAAGAAGCCCATCTGTTGAAGTTTGTTCTTAGGTCTTATTTGATCCTTCTGTTTTTAGATGTGAGCAGAGGAAGATTTGGAGCCAACGGTTTCAGTGTTTTACTCTACCTGTAATGATTAGGAGTTGCAGAAATCAATTTAAAAAGTGGACTAAAGGGGCGCCTGGGTGGCTCAGTTAGTTAAGTGTCTGACTTCAGCTCAGGACATGATCTCACGGTTTGTGAGTTCGAGCTCCATGTCGGGCCCTGTGCTGACAGCTCAGACCTGTTTCGGATTCTGTGTCTCCCTCTCTCTCTGTCCCTCCACCACTTGTGCTCTGTCTCTCTCTGTTTCTGAAAAATAAGTAAACACTAAAAAAAATAAAAAGTGGACTAAAGGTGTTAGGCTATTAGATTTAACCACTCCCCTCTCTCTCTCAGCCATCTTTTTGTTTCATTTGACTCTAGGAAGTCATGTTGTTTATGTTCCTGTATCTTTTCCACCCCCCCCCCCCCCGCCCCCACGATTCCTTTGCACTTACCAACTCTAGAGGAGCAGATAGAGAGTTGGGACAGGGTTATATGACCAGACCTCTGGTGTCATTATTTTATTTGTGATTATTTGTGGAAAACCCAGAAGCACTTGAACATGTCATTGCTGAACCAGGTGATGGGCAGTTTTCTAACCTGGGTGGTCCTACCCTGGGTGGCAGGACTGGGGGGATAAATCCCTTCGACACACGTGAGCACCAGAGCCTTGAGGTCCTCCCAAGCACACCGGTCTCAAAAGAGAGTTTAGGAGTCCAGAAACTTGGGTTGTAACATTGGCTGCACCCTTGATTTGGGGGAAGACTTCTGAGGTTATATCTTCATTTCTCCCCCGTGCTGCGAGGGTACTGCATTTCTTAACTGCAGGAGGGGAAGCCAACAAAGTGAGGCAAGACGATCTCCGTAAGACTGCCTGGTGGTGACTTCCCTTCAGGGGACATGATAAATGCAGACCGTGTAAGTGGAGCTCTGGTATTCTGCTGGCAGATTTTCTGATGGCTTGGTCGGGAGTGACCAAGGAGGAAGACATGAGAAGTAGGCTCCCTGTGTCCCAGTGTGACTTCCATCCCACCAGGTTTCCTGACACGGTTCATCGTTTTGCCACCAGCTCGGTTTAAAGTGTTAATTTGTGGAATCAGCTTTGTAACAGCTTCTGACCTGGCTGAGGCCTTCTAATGAAAACTGGCCTCTAGACGTAGTAGTTCCCGCAACTACTACCCGAGAGGTTCCCGTGCCCGAGAGCCTGGCGGCTGTGACCGCGAAGAACATTGGTTTATAGCATATTTCCCTCCAGTTAATCTGTGAAAGAAACTTAAAATCAGGTTATACTTTGGACTTGACAGAGTATCAGTGTTCTCGCTGTTATGCTGCTTAGAAGGATCTAAGCAAATGGCTGTTCAGTGACTTCAAAAGCATCGAGACAGTTTGAAGAACTTGCTTTGACAGACCTGTTACATCTCATTTATAATAACACGCTTAGAGCCGTGTTTGTCTAAGAGCACCTCACACGGAGGCAGTGCTGCGTGGATGCTCCACTGGAAACGCCGGCAGGCACAGCCCTGGGAGTTTAGGGCGCCAGACGCGACACCTCCTGTCTCTTCAGAAATGGCATCTCTTAGTCACGTGGGAAATACTATTCTTTTCGTAAAATCTCTCGAGGCTTCTGAAGAGCTGGAGAGGTTTCTGTGGACAGTGGCTCAAGGTCAGTGCTTTGACCTTTTCCTGAGGTTCAGAGTTGCTCAGGTGAGATGAATCCTTTGCCAGAAAGAGTTGATTAAAAGAGCTAAGAGTGAGTGCAAATATGGAATACGTCTTTACCTTTTTGCCGCAGCTTTGGCCACATGCACCTGAGTTCACTTTGCCACTCAAGTTCATAGCGGTGGGTGTGTAACAGGGCCACCCAGGAGCTGGGGTGTTCCAGTGTCGCTCCTTCAGGTCACTGTAAGTGGCGGAGGCTTAGTGGGGGTGGGGATGGGGTGCTGCACGAGGGTCCAAGGAGAGGCATCGAGGGGCGTCTTCTGAAGTTTAACAGTCAATGTGAATAACAAACATCCCCTTACCTTTTCTCATAGAGGCTTTAAAAAGCCAGGCATATTAATTCTGAAAATATTTTAGACTATTTATCATGTGTGAGGCTTCCCAAGTCCTTTTGTTGGACCTGGGAACAGTACTGCCTTTCTTTAGGGGCAGAAGAGCCCGGGGTCTTCCCTGAACTGAAGGGGACCCTCGGTAGGGGAGAAAACCACGGTGATCCCTAACTTTAAATCCATAAGGCTTAAAATTAGCAGGAATCTCAGAGATATAAGCCAGTCTCCTCGCTTTATAAGGGAAAAAATGGGCACTCAGAAATGCTAAGTTTGTCCAGGTTAGAGACAGACCCTTGATAAGAATGCTTATACTTTTAGCTGCCTGCTTACTCCTTTTTCTACCACCCCACCCCCACCATCCCACCCCACAGCTTCCCGCCCATACCACACCGCCCACACCACACCGGTTGCAAGCTGGACACTCTGGAGTGCCTTCAGGAAGGTGGGGAAGGGTGCCTCCAGCCTGTGCATTCCCGGAGGCCAGGGGTAGATTCCAGCCTAGATTGGGGTGGGTGTAGATAGCCAGGCTCCACCCGCTTTGACATTTTACCTTTTCCCCCTTCGTCTCTGACCCTCTGCCGCACCCCCCCGCCCCCCCGCCACTGCCCTGCCAGGTTCAGCATTTGCCCTGGATAGGTGTTCGTGTTATGTAGCTTTGAAAAAATATATGGTGGCCTTCATTTGCGTGTTTTAAATTTTAGCCCGAAGACTTTGATTTCATTTTGGGAAAGTATTTGAATTAATTAATGAATGAAGATCATGCACTATTGGTTTTGAAAGTGGATAATGAAGTTTGTGAAGTCACCCTGTGAGCTCTGAGGTTCTGCGGCTGTCACAGGGGTGAGTGCTTGTGAACACCTTGTCCCCCTGCCACTCTGCTCATGTGATAAGGGCAAGACAGTTCTTACCAGACAGAATCAGAACGAGAACTAGAAGACTCCAGGCACAAAGCTGTTGCCACTTTTGTCCTCAGTAATAAAGGTGGGGGACAAGTGGCCTTTTGAGTTGGCTGTGACCTCCCTGTGTGTCTGCCTCCCTCAGGCCAGGTGAGACTAGACAGGTGGGAGTTGTCTCCCAGCTCATAATCTTTGCTACAGCACAGGGTCCATTCCTCATTATTGTCACAGCTCTTCCTGTGGATTTCTAGATCACCCAGTGGAGGAGAGGGATATTACTCCTGGCAACATCTCTCCTACCTTGAGGCTTGCATTAGTTCAGCTTTGAGAGAAGGGCCTGATTTTGTACTTACTTATATTTATTTTTAACGTTTATTTATTTTTGAGGGACAGAGCATGAGCAGGGGAGGGACAGAGAGACAGGGAGACACAGAATCCGAAGCGGACGCCAGGCTCTGAGCTGTCAGCGCATGGGCTCAAACCCATGAACTGGGAGATCATGACCCGAGCTGAAGTCGGACGCTTAGCTGACTGAGCCACCCAGGCGCCCCATAGAAGGGCCTGATTTTAAACCAAAATTCAGTTGCTTTGTCCTTGATTGAAAAGGAAGAACAAGTCACTTTGGTTTGCTTGGTTTTATTCCTTCTTCCCTCCCCACCTCACTTCCCCATCTGGTTCTTCATATTATCCTGAGGTCTGTCTGTCTGGGTTGTGCTCGAAGCTCTGATCACTCAAGAGCTGTCTGACCTTCACCTCCCTGGGCCTCATTTTCCTCATATGGGAAGTAGGAATAATAATGGTGCATAGCAAGGAAGTTCCAGAGATTAAATGCAGCGATGCGAGCAAGGCGCCCAGAACTTGTTCCTGGCCCTTCAAAGCTCTGAAGATGGGAGCTACCGTTCTCATTTTTTTCTTCCTCTTCCTCCTCTTCCCACTGTCCCGGGTGGATGGAAAAGCTAAATGAGCAGCACACTGAAAGTTGCTGTAGCAAGAGAATTGAGATTCTTTTCTGGCTGCTCTTGGCTATCCTTGCAGTATTTGGCACGAGTGTGTCTTGTATTGGTGAGAGCCAAAGGGGCTTTTCAGAAAGACCTGTTGCCCGGCCCTGCCCTTGGCTCACTGTGCATCCTCCCCAGCCTCACATGTGCCATCCTGTGTCCATCACAGGGCCCAGCAAAGGGCAATGTGGAACACCAGTAGCTGGTATGCTGGGTTCAGACCCGGTGGTACCGGAATGCTGTGTTCAGTTAATTCAGACCGATGAGACTGCTTTTCACAGGGGCACGGAGGATACTTCTCGCCTTACCTTCTGTGAGAGATGGGCATTGTTCCTGTGTTCCTTCCTCAGTAGCTTTCATGCCTTCAAATAAGGAAAGGGTGGGGGAGCCTGAGTGACTCAGTCAGTTAAACAGCCGACTCTTGGTTTCGGCTCAGGTCATGATCTTGCAGTCGTGGAATCGGGCTCTGCACTGACGGTGCAGAGCCTGCTTGGGATTCTTTCTCCCTCTCTCTTTCTCTGCCCGTCCCCCGCTTGTGCATGCATGTTATCTCCTTCCCCCCTCCCTCTCTCCCTCCCCCTTCTTCGTCCTCCCTCTCCCTCCCTCCCTCCTTCTCCCTCTTTCAAAATGGATTAATAAAACTTAAAAGAAAATAAGGAAAAGGAGAATGTGCTTCCTTGGAGTGAGAAACTATAGCAATCCCATTGTTTTGCTGATTATAGTATTACACAAGCTAAATGCAGGCAGGCCGAGCTGGAAAGGGAGAAGCGGAAAGCAAAATGATAAGAAAGCAGGGATGGGGGGGGGGGCTCTTCACTGCTCATCCCAGCACAGTTGTCCAGCCAAAGAGGTGCCGGCTGCTCCTGCAACTGGGGCTGTGGGGCAGCTCCCTTGCGGGGATGGCCCCAGAGTACCACCATCTGCTGCAAACTCTATCAGGGTATTTTCGGCCAAAATCACCGTTCGGACCCAGACTGTTGGTCGTGCCTTCTTGCTAAGTAGCAGGAATCTCTTTTGCAGAGATCTGGGGTTAATTATGGTGGGGGTCAGGAGGTAGGAGAACTTAACAAAACTTTGTCTTTTTTTGATTCTTGTAATTGTGAAAGTAATTGGAGTGCATTATCACAAAATCAACACAGAGTGTTTAAAGGAAAAGATTGTGTCCCTTCTCCTATTCCAATCTCCCTGTCTATGGGTAACCAGGTGGCCACTGTGACACATGGGTGTGTCTGTGCTGATGCCATTGTGTGTGGGTTTCTTTGTTTTCTAAGGGTTTCACATTTTACATATTATTCTGCAACTTTTGTAAAAAAATTCAATTTGTGGACAAGTTAGTATACAAAAGTTTTACCTTTTTATTTTGGCAGTCTGATAGTCCATCATATGGACATTCCACAGATTATCAGCCAGACCTCTATTAGCCTTGAAAATAAGGGGATAGTTTGAAAGTCTGGTTAACAAGCCACTTGCCTCTTCTCCTCCATTGGATGACTCCCCTTTCCCAGCCCTGTAGCGTTTGGGTGGGGGATTGTCTCCAGAAAAACTGAGCAGGAGTTTGTAGACTTGGTCAGGCACTGAGACAGGAGGATCAGACAGGAGGATCAGACAGGAGTCTGTACTGTACCATGGGGCTCCAAACTTCCTTTCCTGTTCTATTTTGGAATTCCAGGGGTAGAGGCAAGAGTTTAGAGGATCTTTCTTTGAAGAAACTGAACTAATGCAGAGGAAAGACCTATAGATACTAACATTTGGTCACCAATGAAAAATCTCCCTAGCACCTCTGTTACCAAATTCCAAATAAAATATCAGCTAACCACTCTCATAGTATATTGAGAACATACATATCACAAACAAATACTATTTTTGCCCAAAATGCAAGGATGGTTCAACATCAGAAAACCTGTTATATCAATAGACCAAAAGAGGGAACACATGATTTCACTTGATACAGAAAAAGAATTAGATCATTCAGTCCATTTTATGTTTTAAATTCTCACTAAATAATGATAAAAGGAACTTTCTCGATTTGACAAAAATCTGTATATAACAAAATTTTGTTATATAACAAAAATCTGTAGCAAACATTATATCCAATGGAAAAAACTTTCTTTAACTTAATAATGGAGATCCCGATCAACAGGTTAAGGAAAGAAAAAGAAATTAAATGTAAGAATTGGAAGGGAAGAGATAACCCTTTTTGTTTTCCTCATGATGTTATCAGATATAAGATGAATCTATAATATTAGATTGTATTTCCCAATGTCTGCATTAACTGACTAGAAATTTAAGAAATAATAACAGAACAAACCATAAAGTGTCTGGTATTTAACTGAAGCCATTTGTAGACTCTCTACTGGAGACCTAAATAAAAGGAAAGATGTTCTGTAATCTTGCATGAGATCCAATATTATAAAGATGATAATCTTTCCTTCTGATTGATTTATAAATTCAGTGCTATTCCAGTAACTATGGAGTAATAGATTACCCCAAAACTGATGAGCTTAAACAACAGTAATCATTCTCACTATTTTGTGAACCAGTAATTTGAGAGCAGCTCTTTCAGGCATTTTTGGCTTTTTGGCCTCCCATGAGGTTGCATTCAGATGGTGGCTGTGGATGGGACCATCTCAAAGGCTTTTCTAGTCATGTACCCCGTGTCTGGTCTGGGAAGACCCCAGGAGTTGGGGGTGGGGACACCTGGGGCCCTTGGGCATCTCTATTTATGAGTACTTTTCACGTGATTTCCCCAGCATGGTGCCTTCAGGGCACCTGGACTTCTTACATGTTAGTTGAGGGATCCCACTGCCCTTGTCCCAAGAGAGAGCCAGATGCATGCCATATTACCTTTTTTAAACCTAGCCTTGGAAGTCCCCTGGCATCATGGCTGTGCACCTCTGCACATGACTAGTTGAGGCAGATACGAAGATCACTCTACATAGAAGGGAAAGGAACATAGACCCCATCTGTCGATTGAGGAATGTTAATATCACATTGTAGAAAGAGTGTGTGGGGTGAGATATATATTGGCACAACTATCTTTGGAAAATATAGTCTGCCACAAGTGCAGTTCTCCTTGGGACTCTAACTGGATTTTTTTTAAATCTTTTATTGATAAATGCATTTGAAGTAACAAAGTCAACTTTTAGAAAAAAGAGAAAAGGGGGACTTTTACACCAGATATTATGAGCTATCGAACTATAGTACTAAAAACAGTATAGTGTCTATGCAAGAATAGGTAAAACAGACAAAAATGGAATGAAGATCTCAAAGATAGACCCATGTATCAGTGGGACCATAATTTGGTATAAAGGGGCACCGTGAATCTGTGAGGAAAGGATGGATTGCACATTAGATAGTGTTAGGATAATTGACTTACTAGATGGAAATACATAAACCGGATCTCCACATAATGTCATATAAAATTCTAGAGGAATTAAAAGACCTAAATGAGAGTGGTAACACCGCAAAATTAATACAGGTCCACCTTTTCTTATACACAAATCTGAAACCCAGAAAACTCTGAAAACTGGAAGCTCTTTCATAACCCACATGGCAGCAAAACTTAGTTGAGATTAGGCTGTTTATTTGTAATCATTTATTTATCCTGCTTGTGTGAACATCACAGATTTCATTGCAGTTTTTTAAAAAACTTATCATAAAACTTGCAAATATTCAGAAAAATTAAAATGATATCACAGTGGACACCCACATATCTAGTACCTGAACTCAACACTTAGCATTTTTGCTGTATTTGCTTTATCTATGTATGTGTGTGTATATATGTGTGTATATATATATATATATATATATTTTTTTTTTTTTTTTTCTGTTCTTTCTTTCTTTCTTTCTTTCTTCCTGCTGAACCATTTGAAATAAGTTGCAAACATTGTGAAACTTTACATACTACTTACTACTACATATAGGTAGTATAAGAGAAAGGACAAGAGAAAGGACATTTTCCTACAGAATCACCATATAATTGTCACACTTTTAAAACTTAACAGCAATTCCATAATATCAACACCCAATCCATATTCAGACTTCCCCCATTTATCCCCAGAATGTTTTTCCCCCACTCAATAAATGTTTATTGAGCATTGGAACATTATTTATTGTTCATTGAACAGTGTGTAGTGAACATTATTGAACATCTGCTATTATAAATCACTATGGAAAATACAAAAATAAATTTAAAAAACTGAATAAACTAGGCATGTTCACTATCCTCAGGAACAATCTAGTGTGGGAGATACAAACATACACATAATATACACATACACATACACAAAATATCATGCAAGGCAGACTGCAGATAAAACTCTGTAAGACATAGGGTCATTGATTCCTTCTGGAAGGGGGTTCCTCCCACTGTAGCATGTTGGGAGAACTGCCAACTCCCTGGTCCTAACCCAGATCCCTCTCTGCTCAATCTTCAGATTCAAATTTGAAGGATACTTGGTTTCAGACCAAAAATATATTTGTCAGCTGTCTTTACTGAACTAAGATTTTTAGTCAAGGTTCATGCATTACATTTGGTGGTTGGTCTGTTTCTTTAATTTCTCTTGATTCACAGCTCTGTGTGTGCATGTGTGTGATACTGACATCTTATAAAGACCAGAACCAACTGACTTACAGAATGTCCCTCATTCTGGGTTTGTCTGATTGTTTCCTTGTGGTATCATTTACTCTGTTTCTCTGTCTATACTTTCCCTGGTATTTCTTTATAAACTGGAAGCTGGGTCTAAAGGCTTGATTGATTTCAGCTTAAACATTTTGGTGAAGAATGTAGGTGTTCTTGCTGCATACTTTGTATTGTATCACATAAGGAGATAGGTACTGAATGTCAGGTTTTTCTACCATTACGGTTCTGTTAAGTTTGATCATATGGTACGATCGTGACCGCCAAGGCTTCCCCTGGTGAAGGTGTACTTTTTCCCTTTGCAGTGAGCGACTTACTACCAGGGCTATTGTGACTTGCAGGTGTCCTCTTCTCTGGCAACAGAATGATTTTATCATTCTAATGATAAAATTTAATGGTTTTCATATCTATTGATGATCCTTGCCTGAATCAATTATTTCTTTGGTGGGTCACTTCAAAACTGTAATTATGTGGGGCTGTCCCAGACGTTAATAGAGGCATTGCATAACATCACCTTTCTTAAGTCTGGAACAGTCTCAATTCCAAAACTCCCAGGCCCCAAGGTTTGCAGATGTGGGATTATAAAGAAGTAGGAGGAAAAGTAGAATGTCTTTGTGTCACAGGAACAAGGAAGAACTTTTTCAAGCACAAAAAGGCAAAAACGTAGTTGGTATTTAAAGCCTCCATACTCAGAAGGGAGAAGATGTAGAAAGAGAATAGTAGAGGGTCAGGACTGAGCCGTGGGCATCAACTATTATCCTGGGGTTGGGAGGAAGAGGAGAAAACAGGAGACAGAAGGAGCCACTAGCAGGGTGAGAGGAAAGCCGAAAGAGTGCAGCACGGAAGCCAAGTAAAGAGAGCACGTCAGAGAGGAGCGCTGGCCTGGCCTGTGCCCCTGGGAGAGCCCGTGCAGATGAGGACCCAAAGCGACTCGTAGGTTTGGTGGCACCAGGCCAGCGGTGCCCTTGATGAGCCATTTTGACGGAGTGGTGAAGGCAGAAGTCTCATGGAGGTGGGTGTGGGGTGAGAGGGAAGAGGCATTAACAAGTATGGACAACCTTTTGGAGGAGTTTGGATGCAAAATGATGAAAAAAAAAAAAAAATGAGAGATAGCTGTCAGGGGAAGCTGAGTCAAGAGAAGGCATTTTTCCAAAATTGCTGAAATCCCAGCATATTTGTTTGCTGATGGGAATGATTCAGTAAAGAGCAAAAAAGTAAAACAGCCACATTCCGAAAATCATGATCCACGTTTCACGAGCACACCTGTAAAGCGGAGTGTGCACGTAAAGTACATTAAAGGGTACCTCCTGGAGCAGAAGGTCTGCAGGGAGGCGAATGGAATGACTTGAGGGCGAAAGGAAACGAGATAGGCCTTGCACAGGCCCGTGGGCCATGAACTGTGGGCTGTGTTAAATCGGCCTTGGCAACCAGAGGGCAGGAACAAAGATCAGCAAAGAGCAGCGTGATGTCTCTGTCCTGTTGCAGTGACACCACCAGTCAGCCAGCCCCCCACCCACAGACATGTGAGGTGACAATTAGGTCACTTGTAAAGTCTCAAAATGCTCCCTTTCCCTGGAAACTGCCGATGGGTGCCCTCCATCCTAAGGAGGGAGCAAACCGAGAAAGAGGAAAACCTGGAATCCCGGGAAGGGGATCTAGCAAAGGAGGAGATGGTAAGATGGTGATGTCCTTCTAGGATGTAGACGACACTGTTATCAATACCTCCGGGAGTTCAGCTGGGGACTTTTTACTTACTTGTAGCCTTGTACCCTTTTGTAGTAGGTAGAAGTTGTGTTGTAAGGTACCTGTGTCTTAACCAAGCAGTTTTACTATGTGAGACTTACCCAAAGGATGATACTGGACACGGTGCCCAAGATACTCAGTTGCTGTCGTGATGTAGTGTTGTTACTAATACTGAAAAACTGGGGACTGCCTAAATGTCTATCTGTCGGAAATTAGCTAGAGAAATTATATCTCCGTACCACGTAACCATTTCTTAAAAGAGATGAGGGAAGTTGTATTATTTCCATGTAAAGAAAATATATTTAAAATGAAAAAGCAGGGGTGCATGGGTGGCTCAGTCGGTGAAGCAGCCGACTCTTGATCTTGGCTCAGGTCATGATCTCAAGGTCGTGAGATCAAGCCCTGAGTCAGGCTCTGGGTGGGGAGCCTGCTTAGGATTCTCTCTCCCTCTCCCTCTGACCCCTCCCTCACTCTTGAACATGGGCTTTTCTCTGTTTCCTTCTTTCTCTCAAAAAAAAAAACAAAAAAAAACAAAAAAAAACAAAACAAAAAAAAAACAGATTTCAGGGTGCTTCCTGGCTCAGTCAGTAAAACCTGTGACTCTTGATCTTGGGGTCATGAGTTCAAGTCCCACTTTGGGCATGGAGTCTGCTTTAAAACAAAGCAGATTTCAAAATCCTGGAGATGGCATGATATTAAAAAAAAATGAAAATATAAATATCCAGAAATATATTTTACAAATAAAAATCTATTGATCTACCTCGGGGAAGAAAAGTATCACGTGAAACAGGTCTCAAAGTTTGGAACCGAGTGCCCGCGTTCCTCAAGAGCACATTGCCCTGGGAAAGCCTTGGACTGGAAGAGCATGGCAGTTAGAATTAGCGAACGTCTTATAACGTGCTTACGTGACTGGGGGGCATCCCCACACGGTGCGCCGTCCCCAGTGAAGGTACCTTGCCTGGCCGAGGTCCCCGTGTGTGTGGGGAGCAGCCCGCGGGGCGGCCGCGCTGGTGCAGCAAACCCCTTCCTCGGGAGGCTGCGCCGAGCTCTACTCCACACCTGCCGTTCCTTTTTCACAGATTGTCTCCTTGGTTGCTTTTGCCTTTTAAAGCCAAGCTCGAACATTGGTCGGTCCAAAAAGTGAAAGACCCAGTGACCTGGTTTTGGAGCGTGACCTCTGGAGGCAGAGCGCCCCAGGTGCGTGCAAGGGCTTCCAACACCAGCTGCCACCGTGAGTGAGCGAGTGAGTGAGTGAGTGAGTGAGCGAGTGAGTGAGTGGTTCTGGGTCCGGAGTCTGTGCAGCAAACTTCCACGTCCCCGGCCAGCCATCGTGCCTCCCCCTGGGGCACGGAGTGTAATCTCCCTAATCCAAGTTTGAAATGTGGCCCTGGTGGCCGGGGCTGGAGAACACACTTCCCTTGTCGCCCTGCGTCCATTTCCTTCCTTGTGTGAGCCTCTTTTCTGTCTGCCAAATGGACCCGAGGCTGCCTCACCAAGTTATTTTGGATGCACTCAAAAATGCGAGGGTCCACTCCCACCTCCCCAGTTCCATTCAGCACGGGGATGGAACCGAGCCGACGCCTGAGGAGAGCCAGTGGGGCCGAAGAAAGTGAGAAAAGGGGTACTTCCTGCCGCTCGTTAGCCAGAGAGGTGAACGGCGTTGTCTTACCATCTGAGTGAAGGTTAGCCAAAGTCAAGATGTAGCCCTTTAGCAACACCACTTTCCAGCTAAGAGAAACAAGAACAAAAGGAAAGAAAGTAAGAAGAGTCGCTCTGCAGATAGATATCTCCAGTTTGGGAACTTCATTTTTTTGTTTTGGTTGGGTTTTTTGCTTGGGATCTCAGCGTACGTACTGTAAATATTATTCCTAGCTGTGCCCTTCTACTTCCAGTATCCGTGGTATTTGCGCTCATGTTTAAGTGTGGTTTTTTAAATATTATGTTCCCTCAGGGCCCAGGCGGGGATCCTCAAACGTTCTCCTAGAGTGGGCTTATCTGTTCCCGTGGCTTTTTTTTTTTTTTTTTTTCTGTTTTAAGTTGATTCTACCCTCATGAACATCCCCAGTCCACCTCTTCCCTCTGGGCCTCAGCTCCTACACCAGACATGCCAGCTGTCTCCACTTGAATGTCTCTCAGAGTCCTCAAGATTTGGTGTGTTCAAAACTGCCCATCATCTTCATCCCCACCCCCTTCCCATAACCCGTCCTCTTCCTAGGATTCATACCTTCATAAAAACCACTGTTTACCCACTTCCTGATGCCAGAAACTTGAGCGTCATTGTTAACTACTCCTGCGCCCATTCCTCTAACTTCTAAGATAACAAACCCCAGAGTATGAACCCCTTAGAGATCTTTGTAATCCATACGCTTTTCTCCCGGGGTTGGGCACGGTATATAAGAGGAAGCAGAAAATTTTAGTAATCAAGATAATAATTGTTCAGGGTCGCGTTGACCAGATGTCCCTCCTGGATTCTGAGTCTGCCAGATGGCCCATTGGGCAGCCAGTCCGGAGGCCCCAGTGGCATAGGGACCTTAATGTTTGCCAGGGGTTGGCAGGGCAGTGGGGTAGCCTGGCCCACACCTGCTTTTCTCCATTCACACCACTTTGGGCCTGAGTGACTGCAGCAACCCCCTAATTGCTCTGCAGGCTTTCAGACCAACCCAGTCCATTTACTGCACTGTGACCAGAGTAGTGTTTCTAAAATGTTCTAAAATCCAGAGTTTCTGGATAGTTTGTAGTATTTCCGGAATGAGGCACCTAAGTTCTCAGTGTGCCTCACAAGGCCCTATCAGATCTGATCCCTATCTCCCTCTTAGCTCTCACATTTTTTTTTTTTTTTTGCCATTCTACCTGTCAACATTTTTTTAAAAATGAAACTTTTTAAAAATTACAGTTTAATGTACATATAGAAAAGTGCTTATATTACATTTTAAGTGTGCATTTTGATGAATTTTCACAAACTGAGCAACTCTGTAACCAGCATCCCAGGAGACCGCTCATGCCCCTTTCCAGTCACTGCCCCTCTAGCAGGTGACAGCCGTCCTGACTTGTAAAACATGGATTTGTCTTATAATTGTGCTTTAATTAGATAGAATCAGAAACCATATGCTCTTATGTCTGTTTCCTTCCTCAACAGTATGTTTATGAGACGCGTCCGTATTGTTAGGTGCATATTCATACACCTTCCATTTGCTTTGCTGTAGTAGTTTTCCATTATACGAATACACTACTTTTTTTATGTGTCCGTTTGCTCTTACCCTCAAGCTGTGTAACAAAATAGCCCCAAACTAGAAGGTGTAAAATAACCGTTATGCTCACAGATTCTGTGGCTCTGGTATTTGCTTGGGGACAGCAGGAGCAGCTTGCCTCTGCCTCCTGATATCTGGGGCTTCGGCTGGAAAACCAGCTGGCTGGGTGCTGTGTCTTGATGGTCTGTTCACTCACTTGTCTGGCTCTGGCTGAGACCTCAGTTAGGGCTCTCAGCCAGAACGCTGATGCGTGAGGCCTCGATGTTTGGCCTGTGCTTCCTCGCAGCATGGCAGCTGGGTTCCAGGGGGAGGGTCCTGAGACACAGCGAGGTGGCAGCTGAGTCTCTTGTATGACAGCCTCATGCATCATAGCATCTCTACTCGACCCACTTGGTCAGAACAGTCACAAACCCGTCCAGGTTTATGGGAAGAAAAAAGATTCCAGAGCTTGGTGTAGACCGGCAAGGTTCTGGAAGTGTATGTGGGACTGGGAATACTCCTAAGGCCATTTTTGGAAAATACAGTCTGCTACTCCATGCGACTGGTGATGGATTTTTACCTCTTTGATCCAGCCACACTGATAATTTTTTTAGTTCTTTGAGAGAACAGTCCTCAGGCCTTCTGCTCGCCCAACCTAGCTGCCTGGCTGCCTCCTACTTACCCTTTAGTCTCAGCTGAACCGTTCCTGCTTACCAGAAACCTCTCTGACGTCACTGCCTCCTCAGCCCCAAGCCTCAAGATCTCAGGGAGGGCTCTGCTGCCAGTTGCATTTGGCACGTTGTCCTGTCCCTGTCCTAGCAGTGATGATGAGGTGGTCCCCCTGCCTGCATACCCATACATATGCAGCCCCCATCAGAGTTTAAGCTTCATGAAGGAGCGCTTTCTGCCTTGTATGCCAATCAGTGACTGGCACTTATATGCCAATCAGTGCCTGGCACTTAGCAGTTGTGGGTTGAGAGCCTCCCATCAGCCCCCTTCTTTTTCTGGTAAGAAATGTAACCAGAGCTGTGACATGAGTCATCCAGCCGGAAGTAGGTGCCTCTGGGACCGGCACTCCCAGGTCCACACTCTGAGGAGAGGCGTTGCAGCGGATGGGCCTCCTTTTGAGCCACCCCCACACCTTCACCTCTGAAAGGCAGGGGCTAAAGTGACAAAGCCCAAGTGCTGCCATTCGTCATACCCTTCCTACGTGCAGACGGCGAAGACAAGTGAGGCCTCCTCTCCCGTCCCGAGCCCTGGACCATTTGTCAATCAGCTAGCTAGTTGGGTGAAAGATACTGTTAGAGAAATTGGGGCCAGGCTGCTTTTCACAAGTATTGATGGTTTGCTGGGTTCTGTTAATAGCGCTTTTTTTTTTCCTTTCTTTCTTTCTTTTTTTTTTTTTTTTTTGTGTGTGTGGCTCCCTCTGGGGCAGAGGTTGAGTTAATACTGTTGCTCAGTTTGTGGCATTTTATCATTGGTCTGGGCAAGGCCGTTCTCTTGGTTTTATTCATCTGTACATTGATTTACTCCCTTTTACTCCTAGTCTTCGTCCCCCTCCACAGCCAGCCATGCACACGTTTACTCTCTTATTGGTGTATCGTGAGTTGTTACTTTATGTGCATACGTGTAGTTTTCATTTTTGTTTTTGTGTTGGATTTTAGTTAATCATGTGCATCTGCTTTTTAAGTGAAAATGCTTTGTTTCTTTGTTTGAATTTGGCGCTGTGTTCATATCTGTCCTGTGCGTATGTTCCGTCCACTGCTGATGCCTGCTGCATGCTGCCTCATAGTGTCCATGCTCGGCACGGTTCTTATCCATCTATCGTCGGGGCTGCCCGAAGCCCACTGCTACCCGACTGGATGCTGTAGCGAACATCCTGTGCTGTCTTCTGACCGGCCTCTGGGAGACACCCAGAGGTGGCCTGGGAAACATACCCCAGTGGTGGGGTAGACCAGTGAACTTTCTAGGATGATTTCTTCTGAGGACTCAGAAGAGACGATTGTGTTTCATTTCTCTCTTGTCTCCTAAATGCTAGAAAGATAGGTTGCTTAGACCACCCAGCTTTTAGCCTAGCTCTGCAGTCTCCCGGCGACACCACCCAGAGACAAAGGTTGGGGTTTTATTCTCTTGTGGGACAGTTTGAAGTCTGAGTTTCTTCACTTGAATTGTTCAAAATCCCATTGCTCCTTTTGTGTCCATGTGTACAATAAGCTGCGGCTGCCGAGTTCTATTCTGATACCCTGTTGTCCGTGACTGTTTCTAGAGTCCTGTATGGAGGCAGCTCCATACGGGTATAGTGCCAAGAGGCCAGTCAGTGGAGTCAGGCAGGCACAAGCACACATTTGCCTTCCCCATGTGTGTGCTCGCCCCGTCCATGAGCTGGGGTGACGTCCATGAGCTGGTGTGCTCGCCCCGTCCATGAGCTATGGGGACCCACATGCAAGCACATAGCACAGAGCCTGTCCAGGGGCAATTCCCACTCTTCCTTCTTGGCTCCCCTCTTATGAGACATGAAAGCCCCTGGTAAGAGTGTTGAAAGAGCACAGTGTCTAATGGGTGTTGATCTGTATTAAAATATTTGTTACCACATTGTGAATTATTTATAGATGGACTTATGTCTGGAATTTGTTTCCAAAGAATCCGGGTGCCTGGAGGAGTGGGTTGGGGTAGAGAGCAGGTGACTGTATAATTTATTGTCTAGTCCCAGGCATGTTTGAGACTGAAGAGGGGCTCTTAATTACACCAGGACAAGCTTAAACTGAGATTGTCTAGGCAAACCAAGACCTGGATACCCTAAGAGAAAATGAGACAGAATTGACCCTGAGTTGATCATTGTTGAAACTAAGTGATGAGTACCTGGAAGCCCATTATTTTCTATTTTTTGTTTGTCTGAAAAATTTCCATAATAAAGAGGGTTGGGTTTTTTTTTTACATTTTTAAATGTTTTATTTATTTTTGAGAGAGAGAGAGAGAGAGAGCGAGCAGGAGAGAGGCAGAGAGAGAGAGGGAGACACAGAATCTGAAGCAGGCTCCGGGCTCTGAGCTGTCAGCACAGAACCCGACGCGGGGCTCAAACTTACAGACTGAGAGATCATGACCTGAGCCGACGTCGGATGCTTAACTGACTAAGCCACCCAGGTGCCCCCATTATTTTTTTAAGGAAATCTATCTATTAGCTAAAGCATTCCGAAGTCCTCACTTTCCGGGAAATGGTTATGGGGACAGGGGGCAGAAAGGTCACCGCTCTTCCACCTGCAGGCACTTCCTCGCGGGGAGGAGGAGGTAGCGAGGTCCTGCCTGCTCTCATTGGTAGGAGAAATGAGAAACCAGAGGGGGTTCAGCTCAACATAACTTGGTTTAGCACGGGGGCAGGGCTGACCTCTTTCTGGCCCCCAGGACTTTCAAGCCCTGCCCAGGTGGCAGCCCGAGCGGAGCCGTCCACATCCGCTGCACACCACACTCGCGGTAGCAAGGGTGCCTGCGCTCTGTGCACCCGCACATGTGATTACTATCAACACCCTGTGTCAGAACCACAAGTTGGGCAGGAAGCAGCGTGACCGCAGTGGGTTTTTAACTAACATTCGGTCTCACAAACACTTCACCATCCTACTTAACTCTCACTGTGGTATGGCAGTTGGTGGAGCCCTGAGTGGTGGAAGGTAGCCTCCGCTGGGAATGGACTCAAACAACAGTGTAACATACTCTTAATTTGTTATCTCTTTCCAGTTGTACAGCTGGGCCTCTTTCACACAGTTCCATGAAGTGTGATATTCATTCATCCAGCAGATATTTTCAAGAGTCTGTCATATGCCATGGTCTGGGAACACAGCAGGAAAAGAAAAAGACTCTGCCTTCAAGGAGCTTATGTTGTAATGGGGGTGACAGATAGCCGGCGCAGCGGTGGTGAATGCTAAGAAGAAAATAAAACACATTGGTCTGGGGAGGGTGGACCGAGATTGGTGTCTGTTAGAGGGGTTGTCGAAGGAGGTGAGAGGGAACTAGCAGATGTCAGAGGAAAGGGCATCATAGGGGACCAAAAAGCAAGTGTAACAACGTGGTGGGGGCAGGTGGAGGAGGGTCACCTTTCTCAAATGCTGCTGATTGTTGGAGAATTGACTTTAGGATAGCACCATGGAGAGGTCCTTGGTAATCTTGGTAATGGCAGTGTTGGGGGTTGGGCCAGTTCAAAAGGAATGGAAGGAGAGGAAGTGAAGAAGACCGCAGATAATTCCTTGTTGGTGTTCCTCATTGTAAATGGGGCAGTTGCCGAAGGTGTGGGTGATACTGAGAGTGTTGTAGAAGCTGGGGACTAGCACATGTATGCGGACTCGGTAGAGAGGGAAAATGTGTTTTTGGGTTTTTTTTGTTTTGTTTTTTTTTAATTTTTTTTTAATGTTTATTTTTGAGACAGAGCATGAACGGGGGAGGGTCAGATAGAGGGAGACACAGAATCTGAAACAGGCTCCAGGCTCAGCTGTCAGCACAGAGCCTGATGCGGGGCTCAAACTCACGGAGTGTGAGATCATGACCTGAGCCGAAGTCGGCCACTTAACCGACTGAGACACTCAGGCGCCCCGGGAAAATGTGTTTAGTGGAACTTGTAAGTGGCCCTCTGGTGTGCTTTAGTAAATGTTAAATGACCCTGATCATGAGGTAGGGAGCCCTGGAAGGCCTGGTTCAGTTTTCTCTTTCTCTTGGCGGTCCCTCTTCTCCATACTAAAAGTAAGTCCTAAGTGTTTGCACTGTTGTCAAAATATCTCAAAATGGTGGATAATCTTTTATCTGTAATCTTTTATTACACAAATGGTTCTGAACTTTGGGGTTACAAACCTAAACCTTTTGACAGGCTATGGATCTGTTCCCCAGAAAAAAACATACCTACCACAGAACCTGGCATATTATTTCAGGTTGATGGATCCTATGGTGTCTATTCTAGAAGTGTTCAGGTCAAGAAGCTGCATGTTCAGTGCATCCACTAGACAGTCACCTAAGGCTAGGAAAATGGCAGAAAGAATAAGAACTCTGTGGCCTTGTTATCTCTCTTCTTCCCTAATAGATTATCAGTTCCTCAAGGGTAGAAATTATATTCAGTGTTTCACCGTGTTTCCTAACCCCTTAATAACTAGAGTAAAAATGAATGGACAGACAGACTGACCCACTTGGTTGCTCATCCTGTTTGAGTGTGGCAGATGGCTGGCCTCAAGAGATGATATCGTGCTGCAGTAATTTTTAGTAGAGTCAGGGAACCCCAGCTACTTCCCCCTTTTAAAATTCAATCCTTTAGGAGAATAACCATGTCTCCTAAAATATTTTGCATTCATTTCCTATTACTGCTATAACAACTTATCACAAATTTGATAACATAAATTTACTCTTACATTTTTGGAGGTTAAAGTCTGAAATGGTCTGACTGGGCTAAAATCAAGGTGTTGGCAGGAATGCATTTCTTCTGGAGGTTCTAGAACAGAAGCCGTTCCCTCACTCTTTCCAGCTTGTAGAGGCTCCTGCTTGTCTTGACTCAATGGCCTCTTCCATTCTTCAAAGCCCACAGCCTAGCATCTTCACATCTGACTCTGATGTCTGCTCCCCTGATTCTCAGGTCAGTCTCATCCCCTTCTAAGGAGGAGACTTGTGATTACACTGGGCCTCCCTGGTTAATCCTGGATAATCTTCTGTTCTAAGATCCTTAAATTATCCCATCTGTGAGCCCTTTTCGTCATGGAAAGTAACATTCCCAGGTATCCGGGATTAGGATCTGGACGTATTTGGGGGACCAGTATTCTGCCTGTCACACGCTTGTATGGCTTTTTACACATATGTTTTTGTTAATGGCTAGGCTGGCCAAACTAAAAAATGGGGAGCTCACGGAAGCTAGGTGACTTGGCATTGGCGACGTCACTTGGGACTTGAATGCCAGAATTCTGAGTCCAGACCCATGTTGTTCTGTTCTGTTTGGTTGCTTGTTTTTTTGTTTGTTGATTCTTTTGTCTTCCACGGATTTCATTAAGTGATATTTATGGGTATTTAGGTTCCCGATGCCAATATTTTGTGAAGGGATGTACTGACTTGAAATGAGGGGATGTTAAAATCTGTGCAAAAATAATCACCAAGCCAAAAATGTCAGCATGCAGAAGGACTTCCCAGTTTATGTAGTCCTCCCGTTTCATACATGCGTGTAAGGCGCAGTACAGGGTCAGCCTGCTGGCTTGACATCTTGTCCACTGACATACATGTGATTCTATATGTCACATCATATCACACTGTTTGTCTGCCCTGCCAGCCAGATTACGTTTCCTTAGGAGACCCCTGACTTTCTTCACCCGGCACTGGTACCGTGAATAGGGATTTGTGAGATATTGCCCTGTTTCTGCCACCACGTCGGAGTGTCTTCCTCTTGCTGTCCCCTCTCCCTCTCCCCTGTTTGTCTACCAGACTCAAAGTAATCTGAACCAGAGATGAAGAAAACCAGTCCAGTAGCACACTTTATATGTCTTGATAGTGGTCATACACTATTTTAGGAAGCTTAGAATTCATGATCCTTCTGGCTCGTGCTTTGTGTCTGGAGGGTCCCTGGGGAATCCTTTTTGAACTCATTGGTTGGTCAGTACCTCAGAGCTCTCCAGGGTCTTTCCATCTCCTCCTCTGCGGTACTCACGGCCGTGGATGACAGAAAAGCAAAGGCTGAAGCATGAAGGTCTTCTCTTACCCTTACAGTTCCCTTTGATAAGATGGATCGCTCTACTGCTGTCAGACTGTCAAAACAGCCCCATTCTGTTCTTCGGCTTCTTCCTCTTTAGATTCCATTTCAAAGCACAGTTGTGGCCTCAAGGACTGTGTCCTCCGAGTCCTTGCTTCCGTCTACCTCTGCGTTGGAGGTACAGCTGAGCAGAGGATGCCCTGCTGGGAAGGGGCCAGGTCTAGGCCCAGGCAAGAAGCCAGCCAACATTCACTCTGCCAAGTAACCGAGCTCAGCCTGCAGAAGTGCTGCGTGCCAGGGCCCAGGCTGGAGGGGGTAGTTGTCAGGAAGGGGGTACCGCAGCACGCGCTCTGCATCCTGAGAGGACACTGGGAGCTGCGGAAGAGCCTGCCAGCAGACCTCCAGGAAGGCCGGGGCTGTCGGCATCGATAGGGCCAGGCAAATGGTGTTTTTCACGATGAGCCGTCACTTAGCCGTTGAGTGTCACGTCCATTTGCCTGGTGAGTCGGATTCTGGTTGAACATGATATAGTAGTACATTCAACTGTTTTCCTTCTCTCCAAGTGAAATTCCCATCGGCCATATGGACGCTAGAGTAGACAATGCCTTCAGAAACTCAGAAATAAACTATTGATTCTGTATAGATTTTGTGTGAGACTTTCCTTCTCTGTCCCTTCCCTTACTCTCCTTTTCGTCTCCAATTCCACCTCCAAAAGCATACATATGCACACTTTAGTTAAAAAAAACAACAACAAAGTTCGTTAAAGGTTCTTTTTTAAATAAATCAGTCAAGACCCCAGGACTTGAAAAAGAGTATAAACAGGGGAGAACCAGGCGAGTGATAGGGTGATTCTCAGCACAGTCCGGGCTGTGGGCACTGCTGTGAATGACGGTAGACCTGCGCGGCTGGTGTCCTGCTCAGACGGTGTCCCCCTCTGGAATTGGAAGAAGTGAGGCCCCCTTCTGTTGCTCATCAGTCCACAGATCCTCTGCAGGTAATAACTGCCCTTTTTTGCCTCAAGACCAGATTTTATTGTTCCCTTTGTCTTTTTTGAGGTGACCCACATCACCTTGGCCCCACTCATTGCTGTTGAGTTTAGGAAGAAAAGGCTGAGGATTTCTGCCCACTCCTAAGAGTGTTCTCTGGCATTGCCCAGACACTGGAAGGCCCACTCCAACAGTGGCTACGGGTATCGGGTCCAAGGCCCATAGGTGTGTGGTATACAAAGGATTGGAATGAAGTTGGGGCAGCCAATGAGAGGAAAACATGGTATTCAGCTAGTAACTAGTCATTTCCTGGCCGGACCTGTTTCTCCCGTTGCCTAGCTTTTGGGTGATCACTAATATCTAAGAATTTAAAGAAATTCTGGCTTGACTCTTTAGATGTTAGATCATCTTCCTCTTATAATCCATGATCCGTCCTTTAAATAAGACCTCTCTAAAACAAAAGCCAAATGTTCACCTGGAGTCTACATGCATACTTTTCAAATCATGATTGGATGCCCCTAAACTTGCCTAAGCATGGTAGCCAGGTGACAAAGGATTATAATTTGACACTGATCTTTCCTGGCTCCTAGTTGGGGACTTGATCACGCTCACTCTAAGGCTTTTTTCTGTATTCATACCTCAGGCTTGGGTCGTCAGACCCTCAGGTCCCCACTTAACCCTCTCCCCAACACTCCCTCCTAAGCAGACCTTTTAGGGCCTCTGTCTGGAAGAAATGGGTTAGAGTGTCAAAGGGAACAGAACTAATTAGTAGCCATAGCTCTGGTTCCTGGCAAATGCCTTTCCTATTCTTCACTTGACTGGAATGCTGCTGTCGGGCTCCACCTGCCTAGAATTGCTGTAGCAGTAGGGTGGGTTTGATGTCATCAGGCACATATCCATGCACACAGATCTTCCCTTTGTTCCCTCTGTAGATATCTTCATTGAGCCTGTTTTCATCTGCAGCAAATGAACAGGAATACTACATGTATTGGGTATATGATTGGGATTCATTCTGTATATATTTTATTTATTTATTTGTTTGTTTATTTAACGTTTATTTCTGAGAGGGAGACAATGCGAGCAGGGCAGGGGCAGAGAGAGAGGGAGACACAGAATCCCAACCAGGCTCCAGGCTGCAAGCTGTCAGCACAGAGCCCAACATAGGGCTCAAACTCATGGACCGTGAAATCATGACCTGAGCTGAAGTCGGACGCCCAACCGACTGAGCCACCCAGGCGCCCCCAGTCTGTATATATTTTTAAATACCCATATATGTATTTTTCATATATTCACTGATTCTAAGGCACATACATTTCACAATTTAACAACTCGAAAATCAAGATGTGTCATATAGTCACATCTTAAAATTATAATTGGCAGGAGTTTTTTCCTCTCTTGAAGGTTCATAACGGTGTCTTTAAATTGATGACCACCTTAGAGTCCACAAAATATACTATGTAGGGTCAGCTCATGTTCCATTTCTTTGCCTGAAGAATTTGTGAGTTCCTCAACTAGGCAGATGTTAACAGTAAGCCTCAGTATATTTGAGCTATACTGAGTACAGCCTGGTAAAATGGCCACTCCACGTTCCACATGACTTTTTCTCTGCACAGAACACCCGCACATCCGTCTTTGATTGGGCTTTAGAACAGTGTTGGGCACTATGCAGATACTGCTAAGTGTCTTGCACCAGACCACCTGGCTAGTGACTGGGAGAGCCTGGTTGTTCTGACTCCTGATAGGATTTTCTTTCCTTCAAACCCGTCAGCCTAGAATCCAGAAACAGCAAAAATATTTTGGGGGTGGAATATACTGTGCTTAGAGTAGAGAATGGAGAACACTACTGAGAGAATCTTTATAGTAGGTAAAAATTGAGAATCTAAACACCCACAGAAGAAAAGAGCTAAGCACATTGTCACTATAGAATGCATAGACATTGAAAATGACAAGTACGCGGATTGTTGCTGATGCAAGGAAGTCTGTATACTTAAAAAGCAGAATATGAATATCCAAACAGAGAGGATTCTGGGAAGATAGTGGCTGGAATGCACGTCTCATCTTTTTGACTTCCAGTGCCAGCTGTTTACCTCTTCCAGCTAAGCAGGGGATGGGCGGCCACGGCCCAGAAGGAGTTAGAAAGGCCGAGCTCCTGAGAAAATGCCAAGACATAGAAGTGATGGAAGAGGTGAGAGACCTAGAAGATGTAACCACGACATTTGTCATACAACTAATAGGAATACTAGAAGGAGGAAGAGGTAGAGGAAGAGTGTATTAGGACAGGCTAGAGCTAGATTTGTAATGTAGTAACAGTGCCACAAGCTCAATAGTTTAACTCCACACATTGATTTTTTTTCCCCCACACTGCAGTATCCAACAGGTCAAGGGGTGGGGGGCGTGGGGTGGTGGTCTGCTCGTTGGTCCTCAGGAAGCTGAGGTGGTAGAGGGTCCATCCCAATGCGGCAGTGCAGGTGTGTGGCGACGGTGAGCTAGTGCTTAAAGTCTGCTTGGCAGTGCATACGTCCCTTCCACTTGCATTTCACTAGTCCAGGCAAATCACAACCCACCTTTACCTTCAAAGGGAGTAATAAGCAAGCGCAGTCCTACTATAATGTATAGCTGGAAGGAGGAATGCCAGAAATACTTGGTGAACGGCACTCATGACTTACCACTGGGGGAAATAACTAAGGCACATCTAAGCATATCCTGGTAAAATAACTGAACTCTGAGGATGAAAGGAAAAATCTTTCAAGTTTTCAGGCCAAAGGAACATACCGTTTACAAAGGAAAAAGAATCACACTGGTATCACATTTTCTATTTGCAACACCAAGAAGCGAGACTATGGCAGAAGTTTATCTGTGGACCGTTGAGGGAGAAAAGGAAAGCAACTCAATGATCTATACTCAGACTTTTATTCAACATAATACTGGAAGTCCTAGCCAGAGAAATTAGGTAAGAAAAAGAAACAAAAGTCATCCAAATTGGAAAGGAACAAGTAAAACATCAGATGACATAACGTAAAAACCTCTAAAGGGGCACCTGGGTGGCTCAGTCGGTTAGGTATCCTACTCTTGATCTCAGCTCAGGTTTTTGGGGGTTTTTTTTGTTTGTTTTTTTAAGATTTATTTATTTTGAAAGAGAGAGAGAGGGAGGGAGAGAAAATGCAAGAGGGGAGAGGGACAGAGAGAATCCTAAGCAGGGTCCACACTGCCAGCGTGGAGCCCAGTGCAGGGCTCGAACTCATGAACCACAAGATCATGACCTGAGCCGAAACCAAGAGATGGTCGCTCAACTGACTGAGCCACCCAGGTGCCTTTTTAAAGTTTTTAAAATTTGTTTTCAGAGAGAGAGAGGGAGAAAACACAAGTGAGGGAGAGGCGGAGAGTCACCTCAGGTCTTGACCTCAGGGTCATGAGTTCAAGCCTCACATTGGGCCCTGCTCTGGGCACGAAGCCTACTTCAAAACAAAACAAAACAAAAAAACAAAACAACTCTAAAGCCTCCACCAAAACACTGTTATACCTAATAAACAAATTCAGTAAAGTCAATGAAATATCAGAAAAAGAAATTAAGAAAACATTCCCGTATACAATAGCATCAAAAACAATTAAATACTTAGTAATAAATTTAAGAAAGTGAAAGATTGTGCACTGAAAACTATAAGACATTGGTGAAAGAAATTGAAGAAGACACAAATAAATAAAAAAGTTCCATGTTTGTGGATTGGGAGATTTAATATTGTTAAAATGTGATCTACATATTCAGTGCAATTCATATTAAAATTTCAGTGGCATTTTTCACAAAAATAGGAAAAACAATCCTGAAATGTGTATGGAACCACAGAAGACCCCGAATAGTCAAATCAATCTTGAGAAAGAAGAATAAAGCTGGAGGCATCACACTTCCTGATTTCAAACTATGTTACTAAGCTATTGTAATCAAAACAATATGGCATTTGCATAAAAACAGACACATAGACCAATAGAACAGAATAGAGGCCAAAAATAAACTCATGCATATACGGTCAATTAATTTTTTACAAAGGTGCCAAGAATGCACAATGGGGAAAGGATAGTCTGTTCAGTAGTGTTAGGAAAATTGGGTATCTCATGTAAAAGAATGACACTGGATCCCTATCTTAAACCATACACAAAAATCAACTCAAAGTGGATTAAAGAATTTAGTACAAGACCTGAAACCTTAAAATCCTGCAATGTATAATTGAAATTTGCTAAGATCTTAAGTATTCTCACCCAAAAGGAAAGGTAGACGTATGAGGGGATGCATATGTTAACTCAGTTGTGGGAATGCTTTACAACATATATCAAATCATCACATTGTGCACTTTAAATACACTTATTTGTTAATTAGACCTTAATAAAGCTGGAAGAAAAAAAAAAAAAAGAATCCTATACCCAGACAAGATCAGAATAAAAAAAAAAGGTATTTATTTGAGCATAGATAGTGAAAGAGCCTGTCCCCGCTGTCACCTGTTGCCCCTGGTACTTAATGTGCTTATGACTTGGCCTTGACTGTTCTAACACACCAAGTTCTCTGCTCACCTGTCACCCTCAGAGAGGCCTTCCCTGACCACTGTAGTTAAATTGATGCAGGCACACATGCACACAACACACACACACACACACACATCTCACTGCTTGATACTTTTCTTGGTGATTTATAATGAAAATTTCACATGTACAGAAAAGTTGAAAGAAGGTTAACTTATACATCATTTTTATGCATTTCATTTTAATGTAGATGTCAGTACACAGCCCTCTTAATGCTTTAGCATGTGTACCATTAACTACAGTTCAGTATTTGCTTAGTTTTTTTCTGGTTGAGGTAAAATTTGCAAACAGTGAAATCTCAAATCATAAGTGTACATTCACTGAATTTTGACATGTATGTGCATGTGTATAAACCAAATCTTTCTCATGATAGAGAACATTTCATCACCCCAGAAAGGTCGCTCATCCCTGTTTCAGTTAATTGCTACCCCAACTCCTACCTCTTCTTGGAGATGTCACTGTCCTGGTTTTTTCCACTACAGAGTTTTCCCTATTCTAAAGCTTCATATATTTGGAATCATAATATGTGCTCTTTTGTATCCTTCCTCAGCATGTTTTTAGTATTAATCCATGCTTTGCATATATCAGTAGTCATGCTTTTTATTGCTGAGGAGTGTTCCATTGTGTTCCCTTGTATTCCATGATGCCACAGTTTGTTTACCCATTCTATTGATGGACAGTTGGGTTATTTCCAGTTTTTGCTTGTTATGAATAAAGTTCTGATGAAAATTCTTACAAACATCTATTTGTAGACCTATGTTTTCACTGCTTGTGGGTAAATATCTAAATAAGGAATTGCTTGGGTCAGGCTAGGTGTGTTTCATTTTATAAAGAACTACCAGACCATTTCCCCAAATAGCTCCTGCCAGCAATATCTGAGAGTTCTAGTTGCTCTTCATCCTTGCCAGCATTTGATGTTGTCATTCTTTTAAACTTTATTGTTTAGCAATTTAATAAGTAGAGGTATGGGGTTCTCTGGAGAAACAGAACCAGTGGTAGTGGGAAGGAGGGAGGGAAAGACAGAGAAAGAGACATATTGTAAGAATCTGACTCATACAGTTATGGAAGCTGAGAAGTTCCATGATCTGTCTTCTGCAAGCTGAAGGTCCAGGAATGCCCTTTGGCGTTGGTTCCAGTTCAAAACTGAAGGCCTAAGAACCAGGAGAACCAATGGTATATGTCCCAGTCCAAGGACAGAAGACCAGTGTCCCATTTCAGTCAGGCAGACAGCTGAAAATCTCTTTTTCTCCACCTTTTATTCTTTTCAGCTCTTCTAATGGATTGGACGATGCCCACCAACACTGGGGAGGGCAATCTACTTAGTCTACCAATTCAAACATTCATTTCATCCAGGAAGACCCTCACAAATACACCTAGAAATAATGTTTAACCAAGTATCTGGGCACCCCATGACCCAGTCAAGTTGGCATACAAACTTAACCATCACAACAGACATGTTAAAACATAGACACATACACACACACACACACACACACACACACACACACATTAAATTGATTTTAGGTATCAGTGTGGCTCTCTTCTGATATCTACTTGCGGGAATTTTCTTGGTTGCTGGGGCACCAGGTGAGCATCCCCCCTGGAATGGAAGTACAGAGGCTGAGTCCAGAAGGGAGATACTGAAAAAAGCAAGTCAGAATTGCTGAGCCTTTCCCCGGTCCAGAATGTTCTCCAGGAGAGATTGACCCACACCTTACCAACTCCTAAATTGCGCATTGGTTTCCAGTTACTGCTCAGGATTTGGGGGAGAAAATGTGTGTGAAGAATGGGGTATCTGCTCGTGGGGACACATCTCTTCAGCAGTATAGAAATGTCAAAGATAGTCATCCTGTGTTACCCCTTGATCTTTCTTTTGTAATACATCCCATTTAACCACATTCGTTTAGTCAAGTCTCATTTCATAGACAAACACCACAGGATGTGAGAGGGAAAGATCCAGGCTGGAAAGTTGGAACTGAACAGGGCTGCAGTGTTGAGGGTAGTGCTCTCTGGGGGAGAGGAGTCTGCATCAGCCCCTCTTCCCCGGGACGGCAGGTCCTGCCTGGACGGCCTGGCTGCCTTTTCCCCGGTTGCTTCTTTAGATTTCTCCCTTTAGGTGATCCCAGAGACAGGCAGAACTGGGGCAGCGTTAAAATAGCGCATCAGCATAGGAGGGAGGGTCAGGGAGGGAACTGGGGCAACATGCAGAGCACACGTCCCGCCCCGCCCGAGAAATCAGGTCTTAAAGGAGAAGGTTGCAGTTTTGGGAAATGAGAAAAACTTTGGTTTACATCACAAGATCAATGTCGTGGAGGATTGAGAGAGCCGTAACTTGAGCCAGTGCTCCTGTCCTTCCTCAGTTGCCCCATCAGAAGGACCCAGGTGAAGGAAGATGCATCCTGTACATGACCATGTGCATGTTTCTCGGGTCTCTGTTGGTTCACCTACCAGTGGGGCTTACCCTGACCCTGCAGTTACAGGGGTCAACGCCCTGCACTGGGTGGTGAGTGGGAGCTTGTCTTCTCTCAGGAGCTCTGGTCTGTAGCCCAGCTGAGGATTCCCTCATTTACGCAATCTGCTATTGAAAGACAGGAAGCAGCTGGGCTCTGGCTGATCACACTCTCGTGGGCTGTTCTGGCTGTATAATTTTGGGCTGATCTGATGACAAGAGAAGGAACAGAAGTGAGGCCTCCATTAGAAGGGCGCCTGTAGGTTGGGGCGGAGAAATCCTGTAGCAGCATTTGCTTGGTAGAGCCCGCCCGGCGCAGAATCGGGTAATTGCAGACAAATTCCCCTTGGTGCCCTGTCATTGATTCCTTCCTCATTTCGAGAGGTTGGCAGAGAAGCACAAGGAACCATGTAACTTCCTCACTTCTGCTGAGGCCTGGTGGGAGCAGACGATGGCATCGGGGCCCCACGGTCAGACTTGGCCAGCAGGCCTGAGTTAGCTGACACTTCCCTCCCCTCCCCCACTTATTGGCAAATATTGAAGACCCGACACGTGCAGGGCACTGCCTCTGAAAGAAAATAAAGATAGGGAAGGGAAAGCAGCTGGGTGTGCTTTCTGTCTGTCGCCCAGCTCCGGGGCGTGGTGGGCAGTCTGGTCTCAGATGCAGTTAAGGAGTGTCCCAGAGGCTCCACCTGTAGCTTTGTCGTGAAGGAAAAGAAAGCATCTCCTGTGCACGCTTCCTGAGTGCTGATGAAGGGCCCTTACAAAATGTCACAAAATTTCGTCAGTTGAGTGACTTTGCAGACCTTTGGTTTGTCTTTGTTCACAGGGCTGACTTTAATTTGGCTTGAACTTGAACTGCTTTCCAAAATGGTATCAAAATTTCCTAGATATTTTAACCTTCAGATAGCTCATAAAGATCACAGTGTTTATCATTCCATAGGGCTGTTGATGCTGAATCGAGACTGGACAATTACAAGAAAAGATTGGGGCAGTAGAGTGGTAGAGTCCATCTTGATCATCGGATGACCTTTCGGGAAAGAAGGTGGGGACAATAGTTTTCTCCCCTTGGCTCTCCATCTCTCTTGCCTTTTGTCGTTTATTTTCTATTTAAAAGGTAATTTGCAAATTCAGTGTCTTGAAACCAGTGCTACAGGCTCAGTGCCAAGTAGAAGGCATAGTTCCGTCCTTCCAAAGTAACAGAATTCCCAGGAAAAAAACATTATCAATTGTTTCAGTTTATGGGATTATCCAGGCCCACGATGCTTCAGAAGAAATTGCTGGGACAGTGTGGAGGCTTTGAAGTTACTACTAAGTGACACCAGCATTTGTGTAGCATTTACCATCCTTTTGCCATATAACGCCTCCTCCTTAGACCATCCTGCCTGTCGCACAGCCCGGCAAGCAGAGCACACGCTGGGTGGTCAGTCTTCCCGGGTGCTGTGTGCCTGCTCTGGCTCCCTGGCTCTGTCACCTTGGTGTCCTCTTCTGCAAAGTGAAGATCAGTACCCACTCTGTTTTATGGTAAATGAGGAAACACATAAGGTCCAGTGGCTGCTCACAGTAACGACTCCATAAATGTGAGCTGTTATTTGTCATCGCAGGCAAGAGTGGGAGCCGTAGAGGCTGAACAGGGACCATTGTTCCACACTGGCGGTGTAGAAAGTGCCGTGCACAGCGCTCCAGAAGTTCAGAGGAAACAGAGGTGGGACAAGCAGAGACAGCTCCTGCCCCTTCCCCTGCCATCACACTTGGCATGACCCGTGGCCTCTACGCCCTCCAGATCCTTCCCCAGCCTTCCTTTTCCTTCCTCCTCATTAAGTACTGCCGGGCTCGATGATACATTTGATTAGCTTCTTCGTGTGCTTTCAGGTTTATTATCTCATTTGATCCATTTTTTTTTTAAGTTTATTTATTTGGGGAGAGAGAACACAAGCAGGGGAAGGGGCAGAGAGAGAGGGAGAGAGAGGATTCCAAGCAGGCTCTGTTCTGTCAATGCAGAGCCCAACACGGGGCTCAATCTCATGAACCGTGAGATCATGACCTGAGCCGAAATCAAGAGTCAGATGCCTAACTGACTGAGCCACCCAGGCTCCCCACATTTGATCCTTTCAAGAGTGAGGGAAAGTACTCTATTTTTCAGGTGAGGAAACAGGTCTGGGGAGGGTAGATGACTTTCCACATCTTGAGCCTGGAAAGCCCAGGTGGTCTTGTCATTGCCCACTCACATAATAGACTGAGTTATTTTTCAATCCCTACCCACCCCCATTCCAGAGGTAGGTGATTAAAGTGGCACTAACCCTGCTTTCACTAAAGTACAGGTCTCTTGCTACCACAGTGCTGCTCCCTCGCCAGATGGAATATTTCCCAACCCACCTCTTTCTTAAAACCCTGTTCTGAAGTGTGTTTCCCAGCACCGCCAAGCAGTTGACTCAATTTCAACACTGTCTCCCTAGAGGTAGCATCAGACCGCACGGGTTAAGGGCTCAATCCCACAAGACCGCCCCCACTTCAGACACCAATCCCAAGTCCATGTTGTCGCCTATGCTTCTGCCCAACTGGCTCTTAATCAGTGGTTCCTACGACCCCCTTCTCAGGTTCATTTAATTTGCTAGAGCCGCTCACAGAATTCAGAGAAAGAGTTTACTTACTTGATTACCATTTCGTTTTAAAAGGGTAGAAGTCAGGGACACGCAGATGGAAGAAATGCTGAGAATGAGGTATGGGGATGTGGCGTGGAGCCCCCATAACCTGTCCGGGCGGCACCACCCTCCCGGAAGCTCTACGTGTTCACCACCCTGAAGCTCTCTCAGCCCTGTGATTCGGTCTATAGGCATGACTGGTGAAATCATTGGCCACTGGTGATTGAACTCCATCTCTAGCCCCTCCCTTCCCCAGAAGTTGGGGGCAGGACTGAAAGTTCAGACCTTCTGATGAGCTGGTTGGTTCCCCTTGGAACTAGCCCCCCATCTTTAGTGTACCAGGGACCTTCGCAAAGTCACCTCATTAACATAAATTCTGGTGTGGTTGAAAGGGACTCATTATGAATAACAAGACATTCCTTTTACCTTACTGGCTCTGGAGCTATTTCGGGAACCAGTGACAAAAGACCAAATACTACTGGTCTTATTATGTTAGGGAATTCCCAGGGTGTTATAAACTCTGTGCCAGAAACAGGACAAAGACCAAATACATAGTCTTATCATAAATCACAATATCACACGTGTGGTGGGTTCCTTCTTCCCTGATGGAAAGGACTTTAGATTGCAAGCTAAGAAATCTGACTTGGTCTCAGCCCCACCCCCTCAGGTGTTTGAGCTGATGTCTTCCCTCAAGGCCTCTTTGTCTTTACAAGGAAGGTACTGGCCTAAACCTGGGAGTTTGTTTTTCTAGGACATAAATGTCCGGTGACATTTCCTTGTAGGCCTTCTTGTTGGGTGGCCTACTTCCCACTACCTTAGCTGTAACTCGACTCCCGCTCCTGCATTCTGGGAATCATGTTGGGATGGGGGATGATTGATGCTATTATAGTGATAACCATGAATCTGCTCTAGTGTGTCAGAAAAGTGAGTAATGTGAAGTGTAAGGCCTTTTATCAGTAGCAACAGTTCGCTTGAGCACCTCCTAGTGACTGTATCAGGGCCTGGCGTTGGAGGAGCAGGTCCAGAGCACGTCCACCCTGGCATGCCAGCGCGGAGCCCTCGGCCTGCAGACAGTGTGCCAACGTAGCAAGTTTAAACTAGAAAAGTCCTGTAGTCACCAAGTCGTAAAACCTTGGTCTTTTGAGTCAGAAAAAAAAGATGAAGGAATCTCTGAAGAAAATAAGACAATCTCCCAATAGTTGGTCATTCTGTGGGATGTTACTTAATACTAACTTCTTTGCAGGGCCCGGGCCTGAGGGCAGATCCAAGGATGCAGAGAGACTTAGGTTAGAGGTGAAGACATCCTTGTCCTACAAGACTCAAGTGCATTACTCCCTTGTCCACCACATATGCCACACTGGGTCTGTAGATTTCTAACCTGAGTTAGAAAAGAATCAGCCTGACACATCTGAGATCTGGTTTTGGCTGAAAATTTAGAATGGACCCTCTCTCACCATGTTTCTTTACAGTCTTCTGGTTTTGTTATTAATAGATTCATAACCACCCAGAGATCAGAAAATACAGCCCTTGGATTGATAGCATTTGCAAGACTTTTAGTTTTTATTTTTTTTAATTTATTTATTTTGTGTGTGAGAGAGAGAGAGAGAGAATCCCAAGCAATCTCCACGCTGTCATTGCAGAGCCCAGTGAGTGGCTCAAGTTCCCCAACTGCAAGATCATGACCTGAGCAGAAACCAAGAGTCAGACGCTTAGCCGACTGAGCCACCCTGGCACCCCACCAGACATTTTAGCTGAGACACAGGATGCTAACGATCTTTGAGGGAAAGGGTTGGGGGAATGGGGACTGTGCCACGGAGTGAGGTCCACTTTGTCTGTCCTTAACCGGACCCTGGATTTTCTGTCTGGTCCTATAGATCATTGTCACTGAAAAGAGGAGGGTTTGGAGAAGACTTTAAGCAAAGTATTTGTGCCTTACATGGGAACACGGGAGCTGGCTTGCTTCCTGTCTCAGCACCAGCAGCTGTCAAAGTACAGGGCTTTCCATACAGAATGAACAAGGCCCTGGGAGAGACACTGTCCGGGAGGGAGCAGCTGACAGTCAGTACAAGCCCTCAGCCTGTTATCTGAGAAGAAATTGTTGCTGCCCGATATTACCAGCATCCCGTGAAACTGTGCATGGAACACTTCAACTAAAAGTTTAACAGGAGAGTCAAACCTCGACGACGGTATTTAGATGTGCCGTCACGGACCTAAGATGTCCAAACTGCGTGGGTAGGAATTGTGGTCATAAAAGAGAGAGGCTGTGACGTATGAAATTTGATGTGGACAAATAAGTAATAACTTGCTGATGGTCTTAGATCTTCCTGGTAGAAAAGAAAAGAAATGATCACTTGAAAATAATTTCAATAAAAATTAAAATGGGGGAAATTGGAGATCGTTTATCTTTAAAAAGTTGTTCAGGGGCGCCTGGGTGGCTCAGTCACTTAAGCGTCCGACTTCGGCTCAGGTCATGATCTCACGGTTTGTGGGTTCGAGCCCCGCATCGGGCTCTGTGCTGATAGCTCAGAGCCTGGAGCCTGTTTCGGATTCTGTGTGTCCCTCTCTCTCTGTCCCTCCCCCACTCACGTTCTGTCTCCCTCTGTCTCAAAAATAAATAAACATTAAAAAAAATTTTTTTAAGTTGTTTATAAAAAAATAACTCAAGGGACTATGTTTGATTCATGGAGTGCAGCTCAGAAGATTCTCAACCAAAATCTCCAATAATTGGGCACAGTTCTGGTAAAACTCCTTGGCTGTCTAAGCAGTCCAGACTTCCTTGGGAGGGGGACGGCAGGGTCATGACGCCCTGTGTTTGCCTGGTGTAGTGGAACAGCTGTTCCTGTCAGTGGCATATGGCCAAGGCGTGCGTGGCATTTGGGAGGGCTCCAGAGGGCCACCCTGCTGCTCCACGCTCTCAGGGGACAGCTGCCTGAGCCGCAGGGAGGCAAGGTGCCACCTGGTCATGGGTGGTCGAGGAGGTACGGCTCTATGCCTTCCTCCCACAGGTGATCAGCCGTGTGGTTTGGAGCTAGTGAGGAGGAAGGGTATTAAACACTTTGTTACTCAGAGACTGATTATTTGTTTGCCTGGATTTTATTCCTCCCTATCGCTGCTGCCCACTAGAGTCCCTGGGGAAAGGATCTAAATGGAGAATAAAACTCAAACCAGCTGCCAGTGACTTCTGATAAGTTTCACCGATGGGCCTGTAGCAGGGAGAGCCCTGGCGAAACAGGGGGATCCGGGAGCTGTGATAAATAGCAATTAATGAAGGAGAAATCGGGTCTAGGGTGTATCCAGATTGTAATTCTCCATGTTGACTCTGACCCCCACATGACTGTAGCCATCTGCGGTTTCTGTGTTTATTGTGGACGTGCTTGGTTTGGAGGAGACATTTCACACCGTTTTCCTGTCTTTCAGGTTTCAAGTGCCCCATTTGTTCCAAGTCTGTGGCTTCTGATGAGATGGAAATGCACTTTATAATGTGTCTGAGCAAACCTCGCCTCTCCTACAATGGTAAGGGTTTGGCCAGGGGCGGGGGAGTCTCCAACTCAGGGTCTTCCCGAGTTCGAGTGGTTCTGGGCAACCTTTGCACCCCCCTTTCTGGCGGGAATGCCTGCGTGGTGTTGAGGAATCCGACTTTTGAAGGCGTCTCGGTGCACCAGCTGGAGAGGCAGCCGAGTGGAGCAGGAAGGCGGCCCAGGGGTCAGGCCCGTGGCACCCAGAAGTCTCTTGGGTGCCCAGGCTTCTGCCCCCTTAGTTCCTTGCACCTCAGGTTGGGAGATGCGGCCTTTGCCCATTTACACACCTGAGGGCAGAGGGCCTGGAGGGGACGCCACCTCTCCTTGGGGAAGGGGACATCTGTGCTGCTGGTGTGCACGGAGTGCTTAAGCCTTGGCGTCCACAGCAGAATACATTCACCAAGTGGACACCCTTCAGGGATTCAAAATGCTGACCTGCCACCTGGTCGCTCCACCAAGGCCCCACTGCTTCCTGCTTCAGAGCCGAGCAGTGAATACAACAGGTAGAATCGCCAGGCCAGGCCGTTCCTAATGTGGTGCCTCTGTGGACAGTGAGCATCAGCGTCTGCCTCCATCACTGACTGACTGGACAGTCTGAGAGGCAAGAGCTTAGCAGAGGTTTAGTTTCCAGGTCCATGAAATGGAGCTGTCAGTAACCTGGCTGTGAGGATTTTTGTCAGAACAAAGTAAGATATTCACACCTAAAACCCGGCAATACAGAGCCTGACCCGTGGTCAGTGCTCAGGAAGTTACAGCTGGCATTGATCGGAGACAGTCACCCTCAAAGATGTGAGCCCATCCGTGGGTTGGTTGCCTTTCGTTTTCCAGAGTGGACTGGCCTCTGTGTAGTGCTGGGTGCCGTGGGCTTCCACCCTGTGTTCACTCTCGTGTGCTTAGTCTGGTCCTCAAACCGTGTTCATCAGAGAACTGCGCCTTCTGCAAGGCACTAGATCTGAGGGGCATGTGCTCCGACCCCGTCACGGGGCTACTTCTGGGGTTAAAGTCATAGCGGTGCTCGGGACAAGTTCTGTGATTTCTCAGAGCCTGTGGACTGGATGGGAGGTGAGCCTCTGATCGCTTGAACCCCCTCCTGACGATGAAGGTTTTCTGAGTAGATTCTCCTTACAGAGCGGTCCTTGGGCTCCTGCCTCCACACAGCGTTAGCCCAGGAGGCCTGATGATTCCAGATTGTTCCCTCGAGGTAAATCTGACAAATCTGACATTCGTTCTCCTATAAACACACCCTACTATTCTCTTATCTCTGATTTACTTGCTCAGCAGAAAGATCTTGAGTACATGTGGGCAGGCCGGTTATCTGCTTGTCTCCACGACACTCAGTCTGGTCGTATTTGCTCAGGTCAGAGGACCAGCTGCAGGGAATGTCGTGACCCCACCTCTGCCCCCAGCATTTCCTTCCCCTTCATCTGCTACCTGGTGCCCAGGAAGCCCTTCTTCTTCCCTATGGACAGCCTCTCACTGTCCCTAGACACTGACCGCTGCCACATCTCTGAAACTTGTCATGTGAGCTCTGGGCTTCCTGTCAGACTCGTCAGCATACGTTCCTTAAAGGATGTTCCAGCTCTACTTTGTCATGTTCCTCGTCTCTGCCTGGGACCATGGAGGGAGCCGAGTCTTCTCCCGTGGCCCACAGCCCTCCCCAGCCATGGCCCAGAAACTGTGTTCACTTATTCTCCGCATGTGCAGAGCCCTCATGAAGACCGCTTTTTGTCCTGTGGGTTGCTGGGGAGAGTTCTCTGTAGACACTGCCTTGCTGTCATAAGAACACAAAGCAGCCTCAGAGTGGGTTCCACGCGAGAGGACTGGGCTCTTGATGTCATCAGGGAGAACTTTGCAAGGGCAGCTGTGGAGGACAGAGTGCTCTTGGGGCCACCTGAGTGAGAAGTACCCACATGCCCCATTAGGAGAACAGGAAAGGCGAGAGACTTGTAAGTGCCCCGTGCTGCCTGGAGCTCTCCTCCTTGCCCACAGCCACAGGGAAGGGGCTCTAGTCCCTCTCCCCTCATTTCCACAGGAGAGCCAGCTTGGCAGCCCAGCCTGAGCACAAGCCACCCGCAGAAGCCACACTCAGAGTCAGAGTCCCCTTAGAAGAAGAGGAAGTTGACCAACCAGCGTGAGACCCAACTACAGCTGTTCTCAGTTCTGTTCCATTTCCCACTCCTCCTCTAATTGAAGGGCCGCCTCTTCAGGATGTGAGTGTGTGTGTGTGTGTGTGTGTGTGTGTGTGTGTGTGTGTGTGTGTGTGTAAACTAGAGGCTCAAGCACCTCCTTTACAAAAGTCAACCCTTTACCACCAGAGGCAAGGAGAGGCATGTTGTGTCTGGTCCTTTCAGTGGAATTTGATCTAAGGGGATGGAGAGGTTTCAGAAATGGCGGGCTGGCCTCTCTGTGTGCACTTAATGCCTGATAGCCAGTCTCTGTGTTTTGTGAAGACATCTAAACCTTCCAGATAAGAGAAGGCATTTGCCACTGGGGATATGTATGTGGAGTGGGAGTCTCCAGAACTTGTCTAGGGCCTATTCTAGCTCACACAGAGCACAGGCATTTCAGGGACCATAGGCCAAAGTCCCAGGTCAGGACATCTGGGTGTTTACTTTGGTTTTGCCAATAACCTGTTTTACGCCTGATCTCTCATCATCCCCACCAACTTCACTTTATCTTTTCTATTAAAAAGAAATGTGAGAAGACTTCTTTATGTTCTTTAATCTGTGAAGTATAGAGCTCTCAGAATCTTCTGGAAAGTAGGCAAGATGAGGCTTTCTTAGTGAATAGAGAGAAAAGTGCTATTTTCTTATGAAGATTCACCAGAACTCCTGGTCACTCCCCTGGAGATTTCTCATGTGTACACACACACACACACACACACACACACACACACTTTCCGTAATTGCTGGCACTAATTGGGGAAATTTCTAGAAAATTTGCAGCGGTTATGTAAGATGAAATTTAGTTAACCACCAAAGGAAAAAAAGTAGAAACCTCCTAAATGAGGCAGATAGAAAGTAGTATTTTTCTTATTATGAGGGTTGGCCTGAGCTGTGGATTGGAAAGCCTCCAGTAGCGGCCTGCCAGATTAAAAAAAAAATTTAGGAAAGGCAAGACTAGATTAACTGGTTCACCCAGTGCTCAAGAGAAATGTGCAGGCCAGTAACTGGTGCTCCCAGGGCAAGCACCTGGCTAGGAAGGCTTGTGAGTAGTTGCCCCATGCTGAGGGTGTAGGATGGGTGCAGGGCCCCAGAGCACTGAATGTTCCATCCTTCTCCTCATCCACGGGTGGCTCTGAGCTCAGGACCCCTGGGAGATGAGGGAGGAATTGGGGGGACCCGCTTTTGTGGATAAATGCAGTGAGCTTGAATGGCCCTTTAATTTCTCTCCATGTGCAACATCTATTTGTGGTTCTGAGACCAGGGAACTCACCCTCAAGAATAGGCACTCAAGGAGCTCCTGGGTGGCTCAGTCAGTTAAACATTCGACTCTTGATTTCAGCTCAGGTCATGACAATCTCATGGTTCTTGGGTTCGAGTCCCACATTGGGCTCTGTGCTGGTGGCACGGAGCCCGCTTGGGATTCTCTGTCTCCCTCTCTCTCTGCCCCTCCCTGTTTGCGCGCTCCCTCTCTCTCAAAATAAATAAATAAACATTAGAGAAAAAAAAGAATATGCTCTTAAATTTTGATCTTCACATTGCTCAGCTAGCAGTACGAGCCTTGAGATTGGATGGGGCACTTGATTTTGCTATGAACAAAATAGAACCATAATACTGTCGGGGGCGTGACAGATGGCCAGCTGTCAGTGGAAGGTTTAGGGGGCCCACATTCCAAGACTAGCCAGGAGTCCTTGGCCCTGGTAGATTCTGCGGGGTTTTAGGTTCCTTTGCCAGCAGTGTTAAGGAGAGCTTGGTTGCTATCAAAGTAGCTTCAGGAGATTGTCTCCCCTCAGCTTTCTTTCTTCTCTTTCTTTCTTCTTCTGGACCCATGCTCTGCTTCTAAGGTCCTGACTACCCTCTTCCCTCCTCTCCGCCAAAAGTCATTGCCCCCGACTTTAGGGCTCTTAAAATGCTGCATGCCACACAAAGTTTCTTTAATGGAGAGGGAATCTGACTCCCTAAAAAGGCAGGAATGCCTCCTTCGAGTTTACCCCAAGGCAGCAGACTTGTGTAAACGGTGCTTATCTGGCCTGTGTCCCTGCTGAGAGCCTGTGGTTGGCATGGAAATGCCTTTTCTTAGGCCTGGGGGAGCCAGGTCCTCGCCTTGGAGTGTGCCCAGCCCAGTGGGGCACTGGCAGGGGCTACCGTTAGATGCTTCGGCAGTGCCGGACTCGGAGGTGTCGGTCCTGGTGCCCCTCCTACAGGAAGTGGGCTGGTGACCGGAGGGCCACTGGGAGAGCGGGGAACCCGTGGGCAGGAGACCCACAGGGGCTTGCCGCAGTGGGGAAATCAGAATCGGGTAGTTACAGAAGAGACTTGAGCTGGGTCGCCATGGGGAGCCTCAGTAGGGATGAAGCCCTCCGGGCGCAAGCTTTATTGGCTGCCCCCTCTTGGCCACCATCATTGCAGTCCAGCCCACCAGAACAACTGGAGCGTGCCCCACAGTCTGGGGCGTTAGGGTGGGGACGCCACTGCTGGGAGGGGAACCCTCTGCTCCAAGTTTCCCCTTTTCCTGGAGATTCCCCAAGAAGGGAGCCGGCGAAACCGGCGCCGATGGCACTGCTCCTCCCTGTCCCCCAGGAGACTGGGCCAGCAGCTCTGCCCTTGTTGAGGAGACCAGGCTGTGCTGCACCTGGGCAGGAAATGAGGCCAGGAGGCGGGGCCAGTGTCTCTGCGTCATTTGTTAAGGGTTCTCCCTCTGGCTCCTACCTTCCTTCCCGCCAGGGCTTTGACTGCCATTAAGCACCAGAGGAAATGCATTATGTATCGTCCTGCTCTCAGCTGCTGGCTCCGAGCTGCACCAACTTCAGCTTTCCCTCCAGGCTGCCAGCAGAAAGGGATCAGTAGCTATTTGGGCCTTCCTGCCCCCTCCATGCCGCCAGACCAGCCGTTCGGGCAGTCCCTTGGGGAACGTGGAGCCAGCACTCCACGGGGCAGTCAAGCCCAACATGGCAGCCCTACACCTAGGTTCCTCCACCCCCCACCCCCCAGAGCCCCTGCATGCACACAGTCACAAGAAGAAGAAGATCTGAAGTTGTGGGTGAGATGGGTGGTGTTTTCCGGCCCCAAGGGAAGAGACTCCATCACCTGGTCTTTTAAGGAAGGGAGGTAAGGTGGCCACGTGGAACTTGTCTTGGGAGTCATGGCCACTTACCAGCTGCATGAGCTGATCCAGAGACTCCCACAGGGTCTTTAGGACTCACTGAGATGTTTCTGTGAAGTTCTGGCATACAGCTGGCCCCAAAGAAATGAAGCCTCCTTTTCTCCTCCTCCTGCATCTTGCTTTGACAAATAGCAGCTGTCAGAGTGCCCCTCTACCCCGTATCTCAAGGCAGGAGTAGAAGTATGCAGCCCCTCCCCAACCCCAGTCCCTGCCCTGGTGTCATCCTCTCCCACTGTGGTGCCAGAGAGCTTTGCCTCTCGTTTGGCTCCCTCATCCATTTGGACGGATAGATATTGGCATCACTTAGCACCACTCCCACTCAGGCCAGACACTTCTAAACTCCCTCTTGGGCAGTGGCATTGGCTTTGCACAGGGCATCAGGGGCCTGGTGGGGCAGGGAGTGGAAGGGGGGTGGGGTGGGGTTGTCGGGAGCCAATAAGAAAAAGGCAGAAAGCACAGCTTCATCCCTGTTTTCTCATCAACCAGCATCAGTTGAGGCCCCTCCTCTGGGGACATCAAAGGACGTTTGTGTCCCTGGTGGCCTCAATTTGTGCCAGGCCCAGGGTCCTCGGCTTTGTGCCTCGAGGTTCCTGACAGCAGGCAGCAGCCTCCCACAAGAAGTGTATGGAAGTCTTGGAGGAGCTAGTTGATAGCCAACCGTCAGCCCTAGCCATTTCCACTCCCCTGCTGAGCTCCCACGGACATCTGGGGGCTGCTGACTCCAGGGCCCCAGGGATTGGGACAGGAAGTTTTACTCAACCTGCTCAGGCCTGTGGCCGGATCTGTGTACCGCCTGCCTTCCGCTGTGGGAAGAATACTGCTCCCTGGGCACCGCGCCGGGTGTGGGTGCCACTGGCTTCCCCAGGCTGTCAGGGCCCCAGCCCTGAGCTCCCCTGTCCCACGGGCTTCCAGGCCCCGTGCTGCAGCCCCAGGCTGGCTGGTGAGGCGCAACACCGCACTGTGTGCGAATGGTAATTGATTGTTTCTAAGAAGATGCATCTGACCTTCGTGTGCTCAAGCCAGAGTCCTTGATAAGAAAAGGAACCACCCTGTGCCTCCTATGTCTTCCCCTAGTGATATCCAGTATGAAAAGAGGGGAGAGTCGAGCAAACCTCAGGCCTTCTCTCCATTCCTGGCTCCCTTCCTATATCTCTGTCACCTTGCTCTGGCCTGGAGCCAGTGCAGGTGGAGAGCGCAGCCAGCGGCTCGGGAAGCTTTGGGGACCCAGGGAATTCTAACCTACCCATTGGGCTCACGGCTGGGATATCAGTCAGTGGGGGGAAATGCAGAGGACACTAATTGGGAATCTGTAACGTTACTGCACCCCAGGGATAGGAATCATCCATAAGTGGGGAGGAAGGGAGGAACCATGAAACGGGGCTGGGGCCCAGACTCACTTTCCCCCTGGGACGCCTGAGGCGGAGAGGGCTCCCAGGAAGGTCCGTGGTACAACTCTGCCCCCTCAAAGCTAGACTGTTTTCCTTCCCATCTTTATTGGGGTGTTTTCCTCCAGTGTTTTATTATGAAACTATGAAACATACAGCAGAGTCTGAGGGTTTTTCAATGAACACGCAGAGAACCCAGAGTCTGAAGTCTGCATCTTACGGTACTTGCTCTGTCAACACCTCTGTCCACCAGCCCATCCTATCTTTTGATGCATTTCAGAGCCAAATGAAAACACCAGTACTTTTCTTTATTGGCGCTTTTCATTGTAAAAGCAATGCACGTGCAAACAAATTTCAAAATATATAAAGACATTTTTCTTCTAGTCCTCCTTTCCTTCACCATCAGAGTGTATATTCTCCCAGGCGTTTTCTGTGCCAACACAACCAGGTGGTTACACACATACATTTCAATCTGGAGGGTATCTGGTGCTTTAAGAAATGGGATCCTGCCCTTTTACCGATCTGCCACTTGCCACATTCGGAGTCTGAGGCTTCCCTCCCCTTGGCAGACTGATGATGTGCCATTTGCTTTTTCCGTTCTTGTCACCCTTTCAGGTGGGCCTGTGGGTTAACCTGATGTTAACAAAAAGTGACCACAAATTGTATTGGCCGGGAAGCAGAGGGTGACTTCTGTCACAGCTCAAGTGCACAGGGACTTCAGTATTGACCTGGTCCTATCTTAGGCTTTTTCCTCAGGGTTCTTGGTGGGGAACTTTGAGGCACCTTAGCCTTGTAGGCCCTGAAGAATTCTCGTTTTGAGGGCACCTGGGTGGCTTAGTTAAGCATCCGACTCTTGATCTGAGCTCAGGTCTTGATCTCAGAGTCATGAGGTCAAGCCCTTCATTGGGCTCTGCTCTGGGCATGAACGTACTTTTAAAAAAGGCGGTGGGGGGCACCTGGGTGGCTCAATGGGTTAAGCAGCTGACTTCAGCTCAGGTCATGATCTCACGGTTCATGGGTTTGAGCCCCGCGTCGGGCTCTGCTGACAGCTCAGAGCCTGGAACCTGCTTCAGATTCTGTGTTTCCATCTCTCTCTGTCCCTTCCCTGCTCACAGTGTCTCTCAAAAATAAATTAAAAAAAAAAAAAAAAAAAAAGAATCCTTGTTTTCTAGGCCCCACATGTTTTCCTTTCCACCAAAGTCATCAGAGAGCACACAAAAACAGGCGGAGGAGGGCACCAAGCAGAGGGTCCCAGGCCCTGCGCTGCCACTCCCAGGCCCCCATCTCAGGCAAGATGTTTGATTTCTCTGGCTTCCATATCCTCCTTTGCAGAATGGAAATAACACACATGCCCTGCCTAGCTCGTAAGGTTGTGAGGCTCAATTGAACACACACATACAATCTCAGGATGTATCTCGTTTGGTGGTGCTCAAGAACAATTACAATCTTTTAGTAGTGGGGAACTGATCCTGCTTCAGGCTCTTTCTTAACATCCATAACCTCGCCCTCTCGGTATTTCTCTTGTGGTTGGAGAAATTTCTGAGTAACCTTTGCTTCCTTCATCTCTTGCACCTGCCTTCCAGATGTTAGAGTTAGCCCGGGTTCTGTCTTTGGCCTTCTTAGATGTCAGTCAAATCTCTTTATCCCACATCTACACCCGTCACCCACGTCTCTCCTCTAAACCCCACATCTAGACTTGAATAGTCTCCCGGAGGTTTCATTAGTTTGTCCAAATGGAGATCCCCGGTCAGCATCCCCTACCCAACTCTGAACTCACTTGTCCTGCCTGTCCTCCTCCTGGGTCCCCTCTCATAGTGACGAGCACCTGCCACTTGCCTGGCTGCCCTGGTCAGCACACATCATTCCTCCCTTCGTGCCCCCGTGGCTAGTGCAGGCCCTGAATCCACTGCTCCTGCATTGCCGCGTCCGCCTCCACGGTGGGCCCCCCATCTCTGGGCTCTCTCAGCCCCTTCTCCAGTAGTCAGCAGAGACCAGACGTGATCAGACCGTGTCTCCAGGGCCTCCCAGTGAACCAGATGAAGCCTAGGCACCGCAGCAGAACACGAGTCCGTCCCGAGGGAGTTGGTCCCACCTCCCCGTAAGACCCTGCGTCTCT
The DNA here is from genome assembly GCF_024362965.1 of Panthera pardus. Lineage (NCBI taxonomy): Eukaryota > Metazoa > Chordata > Mammalia > Carnivora > Felidae > Panthera > Panthera pardus. Next base: position 13,962,530 of record NW_026526754.1, read on the forward strand.
CTGCAGAGGCCATAGCAAGCTTCCTGCGGTTCCCGATGCTTGGGTACTGTTCCCTTTGCCTGGGATGTCCTTCCCTGAACAGTCTCTGCCCTGATAAGGCAGGCATCTGCCATACTCTCACACCTGGGCCTGTGGGCATCGTCAGGCTTCCTAAAAATTCCTGTGGCTGTTCGTTTCCATTTTCTTGTCAGCCTCCCCTGTGAGACTAGGACTTCGATCCTGGGACTGTGGCTTATTCACTGACTTGCCAGTGCCCAGAATGTCACGGAAATTTAATAAAGGGCTGCCGACTCAGCCATGGTGTCTCCCTATTCTGCCCAGGCCTTTCCAGCTGTGGCTGTGCTAGGGGCCTGTGGTGTGCGGTAGCTTCCTTCCATTCATTCTTTTCTGTGGGGGGCCTTTTTCTCCTTTTTAAATTGAATTGCACAACCTAGTAGCGTTCAGGACATTCGCAGTGTTGTGCAACCATCATCTCCATCTAGTTACACATTTTTGGAAGAAAACGCCTGGCACGATTGTACTTTCGTGAGGTATCTAAAATAGAGCCCTTCTCAAAGAGCCAGAGGATAGCGTGGCGGTCGCCAGGGGCTGAGGGATAGGGAAACGGGGAGTCGCCTTTCAGGGGGTGTGGCGTTTCAGTCGTGCCAGATGAAGCAGCTCTGGAGAGCTGGTGCACAGCGTCGTGCCTCCAGTTAGCAACAGTGTAGTGCACACTTGAAAGTCTGTTGAGAGGGTAGATCTTGTGGTAAGTGTTCTTACCATCCAAAAGGGAGAAAAAGAAAACCCCTCACCCGTAAAAAAGCCACTCCCCGTCCCCTCCTGCCCCAGCCCCCGATCTGCTTTTTGTCCACATTGGCCTGTCGTGCACATTTCACATAATGGAATCGTTCAGTAGGTGACTTTTTGTGTCTGCCTTCTCAGCACGGTGTTTTTGCAGTCTGTCCACATCGTGTTCTACCTTGGTTCTTCGCTCCTTTTCACGGCTGAGTAATATTCCACAGTGTAGATGGCCCACGTCTGTTTATCCACTGACCAGTTGGGCGGGGGATATGGGCTGATTCCACCTGTTGGCTGTTGTGCACTCATGAGTAGTTGCCGAGCACCTGTCTCTTCCGTTCCCTCTTGCCTCGTACCCGTACCATGCTTTTCCAAACCAGAACTCCATGCAGCCCCTGGTCTGTGTGTCTGTCTGGGGGACGCTCCGTTCAGGGAAATAGTTTGCCTCTGCTACGTGCCTGTCCCCCTCCCAGCCCTCTTCAGCCTCCATCCTCTGCCCCTCGTTTGGTGATTAATCCCATTTGTCTTCAGATAATTCATGTGCCGTGTGCGTGTCTTGTCTCTGCAGTACCTTCAGGTCAAGGTACCCTTGGTCTTCTGTGTCGCCCACAGAGCCTTGCCCACTTCAGGGGACCCAGGCGGTCCCAACCAGCTCCTAGACCCCTGCCTGCCTTGCGCCGCCTGTCTGCTGGCCACTGACCCTCTCCCACTCTCCTCTGTCCTCCCTTTGCAGATGACGTGCTGACTAAAGACGCGGGCGAGTGTGTGATCTGCCTGGAGGAGCTGCTTCAGGGGGACACGATAGCCAGGCTGCCCTGCCTGTGCATTTATCACAAAAGGTACGAAAGGGTCGGCAGGGCCAGCTCAGCCCCATCCGAGACCCCAGAGGGCTCCTTCTGTGCAGGTGGGGGAGAGAAGGACGGACCCTCAGCACTAGCCATTCTGTCCCCTTTGGTTGCGGGATGACCTCTCCTCCCTGCCAAGGGCTCTGAGAGGGGTCGAAGCAGAGGCCCGCAGATAGAAGGTCTGAACATGCCAAGTGTAGGGCAGAGCAGGTCTCTGGTCTGATGGCCTGGAGGGTGGGGGCTGACGGGGAGACCCGTGGAACCCCACAGGTTGGAGGCACTTAGGACCCCACCTGGAAGGTTGATTCGCCATCCGTCTCCTTGAGCCTTATCTTCCTCCGCGGGCCCCTCTCCTCCACGGTGTGAGGACCGTCATCTGTGCCAGAGAGGCAACAGGGAGGGGTGTGCGAGCCGCCCCTGCACCCGCCCCTTCTCCCCAGAGGGCCAGAGGCAGGAATAGCCACTACCTGTGGGGCCACGGCACTGAAAGCTGCTATAATTAGCGGGGCTGAGATTTGTCCTCAGGCTCCAGTATGAGCCTCGTTCTTGTTTCCAGCTGGAAAGAAGACACCTCCTTACCCAAGACAGGAGGACGCTCTGTGCCATCTGCTCTCGGCTCCTTGAGTCCCAGAGCTGCTCCTGACACGCGGGCTTTTCCAAAGCCCGATTCACAGGGCTGTTGGCCATGAGGTGGTCGTGGCTCCTGGTACCCGGACGTGGCCAGTTTATGAGAGGCTCCAGGTCGGGGTGGGGTGAGGGGGTGCTCTTGGCCTGGGCCCAGCACAGATTGCTCCAGTGTCCCCAGAAGGCACCACTCAGAATCAGAAGATAGAAATCTTTGGCTCTGGGGGAGAACGATGCAAATTATCTACCTGGTTCCTGTCTTTGAAAATTACCCTATGTTGGTACATAAGTCAGAAAGCTGTTTTGGGCAATCTCTGTTCCCTGTCTGGTTCAAATGGTCCTTTCTGTGAACACTGGAGACCAGGGTTTCACTGTTAGCCTCCTCTCTGGCCCTCCCCAGCAATGTCCCTAAGCTGGAGGGCTGGGCCTCCCCTTCCCACTTCTCTGGGACAGGCTCCATGCCGTGTGCCCACCACAGCTGACCAAGCTCCGTAGAGCCTGGGGATCTCCTGAAGGTCCCACCAGGGAGGGAGCTTCAGGCTGTCCCTTTGATGGAAGAAGGGGTTCCCGGGACCCCAGTGCCCAGAGCAACGGCCAGCCTGCTGGGTCTTGGTTTCCATCTGCTTGTGCTTTAAGCCTGAGAGATGGTGGGCTCACTGCCCTGCCTGGCCCTCCAGCTCTCACCTTCCCCCTGGTAGCTGTTGCCTCTCTCGAGCCCCCATGTAGGCGAGGCCTTCGTCCCTCTCAGGGCCACACTCGCCGTTTCCTGCCGGCACCCAGATCCGCCCAATCCTGTACCCATCGTGCCGGGCTGATGCCTCGGGCTGGGCCAAGATCCGTCCTGGTTCTCTCCTTCCTGCTTCAAAAAGTGGGTGTATGGGGACACGCTTGTTTTTCCCTGAGGCGCGAGCAAGTGAGATTTAGCAAACTCCTGATCAGAAGCCTGACCCTTGGAGAGCGCCCTGTAAGGAGTGGCTTGGTCCACGGGTAACATGTCTCCCCTTGCCACCTCCCTGCCTCAGTTGCATAGATTCGTGGTTTGAAGTGAACAGATCTTGTCCAGAACATCCTGCGGACTGACCCTGCTGGGCTCGCTTGCTGACTCCTCTCAAAGGTGAGCCTGTGGTTGGGGGTGCTCCGGGCTCAAGGCCGAGGCTCGAGTCACTCTGGGGCCTGGAGGTAGGGGAGCATCTCGTCAGTGGTTCTGTGGGGGAGGTGATTCTCCAGGAAGGACAGGAAGTACAAACTCCCATGGTTATGAAGGGGAGCTTCAGCAGAACTAGGTTCTTTGGAAAGAGGCCAGTGTGTGCAGACATCTAGAGTGAATCTCCCTGAGGAAGGTTCAGAAAGACCCCCTCGGAAGGTGCCGGGTGGGAGGGGACCGACACTGGGTTCTCACCAGCCCCGCCTTGTGCGTGAGGGGCGGCCCGAGTCAAGCCTGCGTCTCGGGGTCTCTGCCTCTTCGGGGACAGGGGTGGACATCAGACTTACCAAACAAGACACCCTGTGGGACAGTGCCCTGTCCTCTGTGGTGCTCATCAGTGATCACCTTAACCGCTGCTCTTCTGCCCGCAGGCCACCTCCCTCACGCTCACACACAGCCACACTCACACATACTCACACCCACATACTCTCGCCTACCCTCACACACTCATCCGCTTCCAGATGAATCAGCCGCAGTAGGCCAGCACGACTACCTTTCCCTCCAGATGTGCACACGTGGTCCCCTGTATAGCCGTCCAGTCTGACTGTCCCTTTCTTCCCCAGGGCACCTTGCTTTTCTGCTGACCATCCTCGCCCGTCCCCCATCCCACCTGTCCCTTGCGAGTCCTGGGCTAGCACTTTCTTTTTTTCTGGCAAACAGACAAAAACCCCAGGGAAACCAAAACCCTGACTCCACCTCATCTCACATCCAAAGGTTTTGGGGCCTCTTTTCTTCTCTCTCTCTCCCTTGTTTTTGTTTGTTTTGTCTTCCTTTGTTCTTCATTAGGTTTATTTTATTTATTCCAAGTAAACTCCCAGAACAGCTGATGATGTCAGACAAATCAGGGACATTTGCTCTTTTTACCTTCCCCTCAAAAACTGAGGACATGGGGAGAAGAAAAAGCAAGGGTGAGAGTGAGGCAGAGGGACTGGGCCGGCGCCGGAGCGGGAGTCCAAATCCCGGCGTGACTTCTGGCTTCGGGCCCCGGAGCGGAACCACAGACGCCCGGCCAGCCTCGGCAGGATGCACGCGGCCGGCCTCGCCGACACGGCGCGACTTACGTGTTACGATCCACACAGGGACCGGCCAGCCCCCGTTCCCGAGAGGAGGCATCGGACACGGGCAGAGCTGAGCTGGGGACACCAGTGGGAACAGGGCACCCCTTCTGCACTGACTTCCAGAGAATGGTTCTCCCTTTCTCCCTGAGGACACCAAATGGATGAGAGCGAGTTTGAGAGAAGAAAGAATCAACCGCCATCCTTCCCCTCACCCCTCATCCCAGGAGGGAAAGGGCATTTTCTTTTTCACCTTTGAAAGGCGTTGTGGGTCTGTCTAAAGTGTTTACAAAAAAAAAAAAAAAAATTATAAAAAAAAAGTCTAGTGTCGACTGGTGTTTTCCCTCGTGATGTTTACAGATTGCTGTCTGCTGCCCAGCTAGAACCCACTCAGTGACAGAACCGAGCAGGGCCACACGCCCCGATGGCCCAGGAGCAGGCACACGTGGCCTCCTCCCATGCCCGGCACCCCCACCGGCCCTCTCTATCACCAACCACTCTGCCTTGGGTATTTTGGGGTTGTTTTTTTTTCCTCCATTCTTCTGGCTTGGTTTTGCACATTTCTCCCCCAGGACCCTGATATGTAACTTGATTGCCAAAAAAAACAACCCGTCAAGGACCTACTCCTCTCCTTTTCCTTTTCCTCTTCCTCCCTCCCCTCCTGGTTCTGGTCAGTTCAGAGGATTTAACAATCACAAGTGTCCTGCAAAAATGCCTGAACATTTTTCTTAGACCCTTGTGGATTTTTTTTTTCCAGAAAACTTAAACAGACAAAAGACTTATTAAAGGAATATGTACAGTTACCCCTGTTTTCAGGCACTCTGTTTGAGAACATTTTAGCCATTGATGTTCACACGTGGCATCAGCCCATGCAAGATAGGTTTCTGTATTTATATATTAAAATACAAAAAAAAAAAACCTTATAAAATGTTTAAAAAAAATGTTCAAAGCTTGGAGACAAAGCTTTCTTCATTAGTCAAGGTGTTTTGATATGGTATTAAAATGTCTAATAAAAGATGCACTGTGTGACTTTATTTTACTGAGGTAATCGTTACACGACCAGGAAATGGGGCTTGAAGGCCTGTCCCCCGCTCCCTCACCTACATCCTTAGCAACTTCCTCCAGGCTTGGCGCTGCAGGCGTGTGAAGTGGTCCTCAGAGCAGTCATGCCTGGGCAGGGGGACCTGGCAGGTCACACCCGAGTCCTTCAGATTTACTGACCCTCCCAGGCATCATGGAGTCCATCTGGCATCACCTGTGGCGTGGCCGTGACAGAACTCTTCAGGAAGGATCTGCGGGGGCAGAGATCGCGCAGCCAGCGGAGGCTGCGAGGATGCGGATTCCTCCAGGTATTGGCCCAGTCCCCTCACTCCCCCACCCCCACCCCTGCCTTCCTTCATCCTCTGCTCCCCGTCCCACGTCCTGTCCTGCCCTGCCTGTTGCTCAGTCTACATCTCAGTGCTGACTCATGGGCATGCTTCATTGAGGCCCAGAAAGAGGCCCTGTTTGGGGCCGAGCCAGCTCAGAGCCCTTGAACTGGAACCAGCCACTCAGGGCTCACAAGAGTTGGCACACCTAAAGCCGGGCGGGAAGCTCAGGGCAGGGGGAGCGGCGCATGCCCGGCCTCTGTCCCCGGGCCAGACCGGCTCCTGGAGCAGCATTCCGGAGCCTCCTGCAGAGCCTGTGAAGGAGAGCTCCGGAGGGAGATGCCTCAAGCTTCTCTGCTCCAACTCCTCCTCGGGCCCCTCTTGTGCTCGGCGGACTGTCCAACATCTGTCAGATGCTTCCTAAAGCACCTACTCTGGGCAGGGGCCTTGCGGGCCAGGGGGCAAACATGAACTGGGGCACAGGCACGTTCAGCACATTCAGAAACGCCGAAGAAGACCTTGTGGGTCTGAGCCTGGGCCTTAGCATCATGGTGGGGACCCCTGGGGACCGACCGTCGCTACGGTGACAAGAACATGAGCTCTAAACGGTCTGCATGTGGGCTCCTCTGTTGGGCAGAATGATCTCAGAGAAACAACTTTGTTCTTCTGAACTTCAGTTTCAATCCCATGTGAGTGGGGACAGTTGGGAGGTGACCGTGAGGGTCAGAGAATGTGCCCGGAAGCCCCTGGCACATGCGTAGCAGGCTCCCTCAGCTCTGTCATCGCAGAGAGCACTGTTCTCTTCACAGCACCTCCCGCTTCTGCCTGGCAACTGTGTCTCCCTGTTCTAAATTTAATTCCTCCAGCAAAGCCGGCCCCGAAGATCTCCTTGCTTGACCCCTGGGCCTGCAGGCAGAGGCCTTTATGACCACCTTGGTGGCTTGGCCCTGGGTGAGCCAAACGGTCGTGACCCAGTGGGGCAGGGTGGAGCCCACGCCGGCCGGGCGCTGTTCCAGGCTCCCGGGGCTGGTGCCTGTCCCCACCCCCCAGCGACTTCCACTCCCACCCGGCACATGGCAGCCCTCTGCTGGCTGCACTGGCCTCCAGAATTCACCCGGATTGCAGGCCCCTCAGGCGGGGGTTGAACAGGCTAGTCCCAGCTTCCCAGGTAGGCCTGGTCTCTGTTGTGCTCCTTCCAGGTCGCTGTCTCTCTTCCTGGGCGGGCAGGGAGTCAGCTGGAATCTCAAGGTGACTTCCATCCCCCTCTCTCTGCTAAGGGCTCAGCACGCTTTGGGGGGGGGAGGGGGGCTTCCCGGGCAGTTGCACCTTACTAAGACCATCTAGTAGCCCTTCAATGGTGTTGAGGTTTTTAAGAGAAGGTCCTTATGCTTAGGAGATAGGTGCTGAATTCTGCAGGTAAATGGCGCCAAGAAGTGTGTAACTCCACTCCAGATGGCTCTCCAGAAAGTACACACACAAAGACAATAAGGCAAAAATAGGCACTTGAATCTTCAGGGGCTGGTATTTCAGTGAACAGTGTGCTTGTTCTTTCATCAAAGTAGATCTCTGCCCAGTAAGAGGAGAAGCCTCCATTGCAGGATTCTCCCCTGGGCTTGGGGGTGAGGCAGTCCATTTGCGGGGCGGGGGGGGGGGGCGGGGTACTAGAGAGCTGTTTGTCCAGAATGCATGCAGCTAACACAGGTAGTTCGTGTACCAGGGTGGTTTGGGGAGAGGCAATGAGGCTTGCCCCCACACCAGCCCTCGGCACAGTGCTCACAGCCCAGGGCTGGAAATGTCACGGAGGAGCAAACGGGGCTCAGTCCAGTGAGGAGAGGGGCTTCCGAGAATCATGCTGGGCTGAGGAGTCCCAGAAGGGCGGCCTCTGCCCAGAGCCTAGACAGCTGATGGGGAAAGGTGGGAGGGGCCCGTGGGGTGGAGGCAGGGAAGGAGCTCAGTGGTGGCTCAGGAGAGTAGGGGTGAGGTGAGATGGAGAGTCCCACTGGTTTCCCTGCTTTGCTCATCTTTATTCAGAGGCCAAGTCCAAGGGGGTGAGGGAGATGGGCCCACATGATAGGCTCCTGGGATGGGATTTAGAGATTGGCTTCCGAGACACCAAGCCTCCCCCAACCTCAACCTGGGGAAGTAGGGGTACCCAGGGCAGAGAACTGTAGGCCCTGGACAGGGGAGTCCTGGGTGCCTCTGCCCAGAGCAGATGCCATGGTGGTGGGCGCCCTCTTGTGGGCTTGGGAACACCTGAAGTACACGGACTGAGTGGTCTCACCAGGGATCCCCAGGGTGGGCAGATCTGACTTTGGGGGGGGGGGGGGGGAGCTAGTAATGTAATACATCACACCATGGAGAAGTATAATACAAGCAGAATAATTTCACTTCCATTTCCATTGATTGGCAACAGCCACTTGAAGAACATGTTCAGAATGTTCTTGGGCTCGGTCCAGGCTCATGGTGACCATGGGCAAATCCTCGGGCTCTCGGCTTCTCACAAACAGCAGTTGGGACAGGGACCTGGGTCCCTGAAAGCAACCTTCTGTAGCCTAAGCACCATCCCCTCCCCAGGCTGCAGTAAGTCCAAGGACAGGCCCAGAACGAGGGCTGAGGATATCACTGGCCACAGGACAGAGAACCTGACGGGGGTGGGAGGGAGGCGGGCACAGGAGGCCATGCATAGGGGCTGCCTGCTCATCTCCAGACTGCTGCAAATGGGGCTCTGGTTTGCTTTAGGGGCCCAGGGAAGCCTATCAACGTAGAGTGGGGGATCCCTTCCCACGCCAGGAAAGGAGTGTTCCTGTCACCAGGCACGTGGAGCCAGGCTAAGGGAGCTGGCCCCCAGCAGCAGCGAGGCTCAGACCAAGGGGAAGGCAGGCAAGCCCCCTGCAGGTCTGGGCAGAGGCGGAACTGTTCTGTGGCAAGAAGAAAGGTTCCAGAACAGGAGGTTCCACTGTCTGGGGGCTTGTGGGCCAAGTGCTTTCAGGCCCTCACAGCACCTTGCCTGGGTTCATGAGGCCTCGGGGATCCAGCATGGCCTTCAGCCGCCGCATGGTCTCCATGCCCACGGCACCTACCTCCTCCTGTAGCAGCTGGCGCTTGCCCAGCCCAATGCCATGTTCCCCAGTACATGTCCCATGGAGTGCCAGTGCCCGCCTGGGAGGGGGGGGGGGGCGAGGTGGCAATGAAGAGATTCTCAGCAGCGTTCCTCCCACCACCTCCCAGCCGCCCTCCCTGGGCTTTGCTCTCACCTGCCCAGCAGTTCTGAAAAGGCCTTGACCCTGTGGAGCTCCTCGGGGTCCTCTGGGTCCACCAGCAGGAGGCAGTGGAAATTGCCATCACCCACGTGTCCAAGGATGGCTCCTGGGGGCCCAGACGACAGAGCTGCGGCCCCGGGCCAGCCCTCCCGCTACCCACCCCCACGGCGCTCCAGCAGCGGGCATGCAGACCTGTGAGTCCCTGGGCCTTCAGGTCCTCCTTGGTCTGCACCAGGATCTCTGGCAGCCGGGAGATGGGCACGCACACGTCGGTGGAATAGCCCTAGGTCGGGGCAGGTTTGTGAGGTTCTCCACGCCCCCACCCCCCGCTGGCTCAGAGGTAAGAGGTCATTGTGGTCGAGGCTAAGGACGGCCTCACCCACAAAAACTGTTTTTGTCTAGGCCTGTATGACCAGACAGCTGGCCAGAGGGGGCTCTCTGCCCTGCCTGCGGAGGCTTTCACAGCCCTCCCCTCGATCCCCGCCCGGCCCCATATGCAGGACCCCCAGCTGCCCACACCGCCTAGTCTGCACTCCGGCTCCCGGAGCCCAGCCTCCCCTTGCTGTCGGCTGACACCTTCCGCGTCATCATCTTTCTCCAGGCGGCTTCTGTTCCGTGTTCACCAACCCTAAGCGCACCCTCTCTGTGCCTGTGCCCAGGGCCCTGCTCAGGCAGGGGTTCCCTCTGGAGGGTCTGGCGGACAACTACTCTCCCACTCGACAGTGTCTGAGTAGCAGCTGGGTTGGGGCACTCCTGCCCCCTGTGGGTCTCAGCCTGCCGCTCTGGACAGCAGTGCGGTGGGCCGAGCACAGGGTGCTGGCCCGGCCTGTGGGCGCCGCCTCCACCCCAGCCCAGCTCACCTTGCAGCCCGGCCGCAGGGCCAGCACTGCGTACCAGGCACTGTGCCGCGCTGCCCAGAGCCGGCCGCGCTCCTCAGCCTCCTTGGCCGACGAGAAGTGGAAGGCTCCATTGTCCTGGGTGATCTCCTCTGCAGGGGGAGGCAGGTTGACACGCGGCCTTAATCGGGACCAGCCTGTGCCCCCCACCCCACAGCACCCCAGCACACTTGCTCGCTGTAGCTGCTCGGCCAGGACCTGCTCGGAACCATGGAACTCGAGGAAGAGAGTGGGTGCCACGGAGCAGTTCAGCTGGCTGTGCTTGTTGCAGGCATCCATCGTGACGTCATCCAGAAACTCTGGGGCCAAGGAGAGGGCAGGTGAGCCGAAGCCCAGACTTCGAGAGGGACCTCTTCCAGGGAGCCCACCCAGACTGCTCAGTCCCGGCTCACCAATGCGGGCCACGGGCACCGCAGCCTGGAGGATGTGAACAGTGCTGTCCACGGCTGCCCGGACACTGGGGAATGCACAGGTGGCGACCACTGTGGCCTCAGGGGCAGGATGCAGACGCAGAGTGGCAGCTGTGATGAGTCCTAGTGTCCCCTCAGAGCCCACAAAGAGCCCTGTGAGGTTGTAGCCAGCTGCGCTCTTCCTGGACCCCGGGGACACGCAAGGTAGGTGAGTGGCTAGGGCCTGAGACGATCGGTCTCCAGCCCCGAGCCTGGTCTGGAAGCCCAGCACTGTCCGCCAGGCCCCTGCCAGGTAGGGAGCCGGCCCAGCCTGCCAGCAAAGCAGATGTTCTTTTGCACAGCCCTAATTGGTGCAGGAAACCTTCAACCCTGGCCCACGCGACAGGAGTTTCAGACCCCTCAGAAGCCTGGCCCACCAATCCGGGAGGCCCCATTGCCATGCGTAGAAGACCCTCACCGGAAATGACGGCCTAGGCCTGCGGTATGAAGCAGCTCACCGCCAGGCAGCACCACCTCCAGGTTCAGCACATTCTCCCGCATGGTGCCATAGCGCACGGCATTGGTGCCCGAGGCCCCAGTGGCCACCATGCCACAGAGAGAGGCATCTGCACCTGGGTCTGGAGGGCAGAGTGCGGGCAGAAGGCAGCCTGGGACAGGCGCCCAGGGACAGAAGAGTCCCCTCAAACCCTAGAAACAGCACCGCCACCAGGGAGCCCTCAGGGGCCCGGGGAAGGGCTTCAAGTTTCAGCCTACCCACGGGAAACCAGAGGCCGCTGTCCCGCAGACGGGTGTTGAGAGCTTTGCGGGTGACGCCTGGCTCCACCACCACAGAGAAGTCTTCCAGATTCAGCTCCAGGATTTTGTCCATGTGGGTCAGGTTGATGCAGACACCGCCCTGACAGGAGGGAGGCCAAGGGGAAGTCGACCTCGGACTTCCCGGGGCTAGGCCACATTCCACAGGACCCCATCTCAAGGCTGACTTCCAGGCACTCAGACCAGAGCCCGATGATTGCAGGTAAGGCAGGCTGGAGGCAGCCACAAAAGTGACAAGGGAGAGAGAGCCAGAGCCCGGGGGGGGGGGGGGGGGGGGGGGTTGGGGGGGGGGGGGACTTGCATACCTGCACCGCACAGACTCCACCCTCAAGCCCAGTGCCCGTGCCAAATGGGATGATGGGCACTCCTTGGCTGTAGCACAGGGCGGCCAGCTGGCTGACCTGCTCCACATTCTGGGGCCACACCACGGCGTCTGGAGGTTGGCACCTAGAACAAGACGCTCAGCAACTTCGAGGAGTATGGTACCCTCTGGTCCTGCTCACATCCAAGGAGCCCAGAGGCATCACAGGGCCTGGGGCTGCACAGTGGGTGAGGGATGGGTGTGGAGAAGAGGTAAAGAATGCCAGACCCCCCAAGAAACAGATGGGTGGGGGCGAAGACAGCCCGGGACTCTCACTCCCAGCCCGGGGCTCTGATAGGGGAAGGGGCCCCCACACCTGTGCATGGACTCGTCGTGACCATGCTGCTCGCGGACGGCGACAGCGGTGGACACATGGGAGCTCCCCACAACCGCCTTCAGAGCCTCCACAAAGCCCTTGCTGAGCTCACCCTGCAGGGAAGACACACGCAGCCAAGAGTCACTCAGAGACACCTGGGCCCACAGCCCTGCCCCTGTGGCGGTCCGGGAGTGGAGGAGGGGCTGCCAGCACCTCTGGCCTCCTCCCCCGCCCCACCCCCCACTGACACCACCCCAGGGTCAGCACAGCTTGGCCTTGCCAGTGGGCCCCCCGGAAGCAAACCCACTCTACGGGAGTGCCCCTTTCCAAACAGAACCATCGGGCTCCACGTTTCACTTGGGAAAAAAACCCCTGGGTAAAAATAGGAACCAGATTCACTCTACAGAAAGGAGCATCACAGGGTTCCATAACACAGCCAGCCCTGCTTTGGCCCGGAAAGGTTACTTACGTCCGCCCTTCCTCCAAAACTGCCCCAGGCACACCAGTGGACGCGGAAGGACGGGAAGGAAAAACTCCACAGCCTGTCAACTGAGGCGCCCCCAACCCCACATCGTCCTCACCTCCAGGGGCATTGTTTCAGATGTGTCTACGTTCGGGAGCCCCAAAGAGGGCGCCCTGGAGCCCACAAGCTTTTCATTTTACACCCCCACTCCACCTGTGGCAGCTGTGGGGGCCTCGGCTCGGCTCGCTCAACACCGACCTTTGGCACAGGGTGAGCCCGGTGATCCTCTGCTCAAGGTCACAGGGTGCTGGTGCAGCACGAAGCCTGGTATAAACCTGGTAGCTGGCCCGCCCACCCGTAGCGGGCTTCCCCCCACCTACCTGCGTCCCCCCGGAGCAGTAGCCCCTCCAGGGGAACAGCCCCCAGGTCGCCGCAGCCCGGAGCAGATTGGCCATAGCTGGGCAGCAGCCGGAGGGGCGTGGGCACTGAGGCCACCCCAGCGCCCAGCGCATTGGCTGTGCAGGGGGCGGGGGCGGGAGGGGGGAGGGGGACTGCTTAAGGTGATCCGGCCTTAAGGTGGCCCTGCCAGACCTTGCTGAGTCAGGTGTGGCAGCAGGCACATGTCAGTACTTCCAAAGGAGAGGTGAGGCTTAGCTAACACACAGCAGGAGAGGATAGCAACCTCTCCCTGGCTTAAAGCTCTGCTGTGGCTTCCCTTGGGCTTTCCAACAAAGGCAGACCGCTTGCCGTGGCCTTAAAGGTCTTGCTGGTTCCTGCTGCTGACCTCTCCACCTTTCCACTTCTTTCCAGTCTCCTCTTTGGCCTCTGAGTTCCAGCTTCCGTTAGGGTTCCTATATCCCCTGAGCTCCGCCGACTCAGCTCAGGGCCTTGACACACACCCTCCCTCTCCCTTACCCTGCAAGTCTGGGTGTCTCAGCCAGTGTCACAGTTAGAGGAGGCTTTGAGCAGGGCCGTGAGGAGGGAAGTGCAGGGAGACCCTTCAGGAATGGGGAGGGCATGGAATAGGGCAGTGAGGCAAGCCAGGAAGCCTCCCTGGAAGAGAAGAGCTGAGGACTCACCGGCTAAGTGAAGGAAGAGACAGCTGTCCTTTCATCTCCAGCCTCCCACTGGGTGGATTTCCTAACCATCCTGCAGTGATGTGGCTGCTTCTCTTGAAGCTCTTCCAAGCTCAGTTTTCCTTCCACAGCAAATTTGGAGAAGCGCGTTGCTAACATTACTAAGATAAAGCTATTTCCAGCTTTGTTTTTCTTCTCAATTGAATCATGAATACAAACTCCTACTTGGGTCCTTCTACCCAGCCACGTTTGAATGAAATCGCATTTCCACTCTCAATGTGCTGCTTAACTGGCTCGTCTCAAAAAAAAAAAATGTCTCTTTTACAGTTAGTTAGTTCAAATCAAGATCCAGTGAAAATCCACACGATGTGTTTGGTTAATATGGCTCATAAGTGTCTTTTAATCTCCAGCAGCTTCCCACCACCCCCGCCCTTTATTCCATGACATTTATTTGTTAAGGAAACCGGGTCACCTGTTCTGTAGAATTTTCCACATTCTGTATTTGGATGATTGCATCCGTGTGGTATTGTTTCATATATTTCTCTAGTCTCTGTATTTCATGTAAGTTGTTAGATCCAGGCGTGGTGCTCTCCAGTACAACTTTCTGTACTATGGAAATGTTCTATATCTATGCTTCCATTAGCCTCACGCAGCTAATGGTACTGGAGGCATTTATGGTTGGAGGAGAGATGCCAGGGAGAGTTTGTAATGAACCCTAAGAGAACCACAGTGTAGATCCGTAAGGTTTGGGAGCAGGGCCATGACATTTGCAACAGAAAGCAATACACGATTCGGAAAAGTGTCCCTGGCCAACTACTAGGTCCTGGTTAAGATGGTGGGTGTGGCCATGAGACATCAAGTGGCCATGTGGCCGGCCAGAGCTAGCCATCATGAGCCTTATTCTATCAGACTCACCAAGTCGTAAAGTCAGGTGGGTCCGAAACAACCCATTACTAGACAAAAAGAGAACAGACAAAATTGGGCAGAAGCAGGGCCAGAAGGCAAAGTAAGCTGTATGGGTAAGTGGCTCAGGTCCCCATGTCACCCACCATTGCTTGCCTAGCACCTTTTCCTCAGCTCACACCTATGGCCATAATGGGGGACTCTTAGGACCAGCCGATAGAAGGGGGAAGAGTTCAAGCTTGATTCGTGAATGGGTTGGTTCAACATGAGGGTGTGAGCCAACATGGACCAATGCTGCACTACAGCTCCACTTAGGGATAACTCTGAAGTCCTCCCATTTGGCAGACTCCAGGTCATGCACCTCATCAGCCCCTTTTGTAAAAAGAAAAGTGGCCCAGGAGAAGAATAAACATAGGCTCGTGGACACTGGTGAATGGCTTGGTTGTGTGGTCAAGGGCCTATGCGGAGAAAGATGGGAAAATCAGGGCCTAAGAGATTAGGAGAAGAGGCATGTAGATGGATCTCTAGGAGTAAGCACAAAGAGTCACACATCGGGGCGCCTGGGTGGCTCAGTCGGTTGAGCATCTGACTTCGGCTCGGGTCATGATCTCGCAGTTGAAGAGTTCAAGCCCCACGTCAGGCTCTGTGCTGACAGCTCAGAGCCTGGAGCCTGCTTCAGATTCTGTATCTCCCTCTCTCTCTGCCCCTTCCCTGCTCATGCTCTGCCTGTCTCTGTCTCAAAAATAAATAAACATTTTAAAAAATTAGAAAAAAAAAAAAAAAAGGAGTCACACATCTATCACCTGTTAACATCCACCAGAGAGCATCTGCCGTGGAAAAGACCAAACGAAGTATACAGCATGATTTTGCCAGTTGTCATTGGCCAACATCTGTCAGTGACCACACCGGTGCTGGCACAATGGCAGTGGGGATAGACGCTACTCATGGATTCACCAGCATGGCACCCACTCTCTAAGGCCCATCTGGCTACTGCCGCTGCTAAGTGTTCACCCTACTGCAACATTGAATCCCACACAACGTTGAATCTCCCTCAGGGAGACCAGCCGGCCACTTGGTAACAAGCTGATTACATTGGACCTCCTCCACTCTGAAAGGGGAGCAATTAATTTATCTCAGCTGAAATCCACACGACACATACTATGGGTATGGGTTTGCCTCTCCTGCCTGCATGGCCTCAGCCGGCACTATTATCTGAAGGCTCACTGAGTGTTTGATCCGCCATCATAGTATATACCACATAACATCACCTAACGTCAAACAACCCTTTTTTTGATGGTCAGGTCAGAGGCCAGTGACCTTACAGAGCAATAGGTGGATTGACCTTTGGGAGGTACAACCGAGGCACCATCTTGGAGATGCATCTGTTCAACCACAGTGCTAGAAGAGGAAGATATTTTTATATAGCTAACAGATAAAAGGGGGGGGTGTCAAAATTATTTTTAACTTTTTCTTTTGAACTAATTTTAGACTTACAGAAAGGTTGCAAAAATAGTACAGGGGGTTCCTATATGCCCTTAACCTGATTTTCACTAACGTTTACATTATACATAACCACGGTACAATTGTCAAAACTAAGAACTGGTAAAATATTAATTGATACAGTTAGAGAATAGGTACATTACTAAACTACAGATTTGATTTCGCCAGCTCTTCCATGAATGTTCTCTTGTTTGGGGCGGGTTTTGTTTGGTCCGCACTCCATCATCTCGCGCTGCATTTAGTTGTCTCGGCTCCTTTGTCTCCTATAATCTGTGACGGTTCCTTAGTCTTCCCGTGTCTTTCTGACCTTGATATTTTGAGGAGTACTGGTCAGTTACTTTATTGAATGTCCCTCAATTTGGGTTGTTTGATGTTTCCTCGTGAGTGGATTGAGGTCATGCTTTCTGGCAAGAATACCACAGAAGCGATCTGCCCTTCTCAATATATCATATCAGTGGTTTAAGATGTCAATATGTCTTATTAGCAGTGACATTAACCTTGATCACTTGGTGCAGGTCATGCCTGTGGGCTTTCTGCACTGTGAAGTTACTATTTTTCTCTTTCAACTAATAAATATGTTGGGGTAGATACTTTAAGACTGTGCAAATATCCTGTTTTACCTCGCTTTCATTCACTCTCTTTAGCATCCATTGGTGGATCTTGCCTGCAATAGTTGTTATTGTGGTTATTGCGTGTTCTATTGGTGATTTTCTCCTTCTCTTATTCCTTCTATATTATTTAATTAGAACTATTCTCTAATAAACAGCCATCCATTTTTCCTTATTATTTACTCACGCAATTATTTATATATTACCAATATGGACTCATGGATATTTATTTTATTCCGTAGGTTATAATCTAATTGTCATTATTTTGTTGCTCAGTTCCGGCTTTGGCCACTGGAGGCCTCTGTCATCTAGGTTTCTCTGCCCTTTAGACCAGCCCGCACCTTTTTTTGAGCCCTGTCTTACTATAAGATGCTCCAGGCTGGTCTTGTCCTTCCCCTGCCCAGACCAGCAATCAACCACTTTTCCAAGGACTTCTGGTTCATTTTAGTGGAGAATAGTAATATTTAGGACCTGGGGTTTGGGTGTGAGCTGTGCTCTTAAAACTCAACAATAAGAAAACAAAAACTGTGATTAAAAAATAGGCAGGGGCGCCTAGGTGGCTCAGTCGGTTGAGCATCCAAGTGCAGCTCAGTCAGGTCACAATGTTGCAGGTCCTGAGTTCAAGCCCCACATTGGGCTCTGTGCTGACGGTTCGGGGCCTGGAGCCTGCTTCAGATTCTGTGTCTCCCTCTCTCTCTGCCACTCCCCCACTTACTCTCTGTCTCTCTCTCTCTTTCAAAAATGAATAAATGTTAAAAAAAATTGTTTAAATAGGCAAAAGATCTGAACAGACATTTCACCAAAGAAGACATACAGATGGAAAATAAGCATTTGAAAAAAATGTTGAACATCACCTGTCATCACAGAATTGCAAGTGAAAACAACAAGATGCCACTACACACCTATTAGAATGACTAAAATCCAAAAACAACTGACATTGAATGCTTATAAGGCCACAGAGCAACAAGAATTCTCATCCATTGCTGGTGGGAATGCAAAATGGTACAGTCACTTTGGAAAACAATTTGACAATTTCTTACAAAGCTAAATATAGCCTTACCATATGATCCAGCAGTCATGTTCCTAAGTACTTACCCAATCGAGTTGAAAACTTATGTCCCTACAGAAGTCTGCACATGAATGTTTATAGCAGCTTTATTCATAATCTTCCCAAACTAGAAACAACCAAGATACCCATCCAAAGGTGGATGGATAAGCCAACCATAGTCCATCAATACAAGGGAATATTTGCCAGCTACAAAAAGAAAGGAGCTGTCACGTCACAAAAAGACATGGAGGAATCTTGAATACATATTGCCAAATGATAGAAATCAGCCTGAAAAAGCTACATGCTGGATGATTCCAAACATGTGACATTCTGGAAAAAATAAAACTAGGGAGGCAGCAAAAAGACGAGTGCTTGCCAGGGATTTGAGCTGCAGGGATGAATAAATGAACCGCCAGGGATTTTTAGGGTGGTAAAACTATTCTGGATGCTACTGTAATGGTGGATACATGACTTTATGCGATATTCAAAACCCATAGAGCTTTACAGCACCAAGAGTAAACCTTGCTGCAAACAAATTCTTAAAAAACCATTTAGGGGGCTGGAAGATCCCAAGAAACAATGCGGACTGTGACAAGAGAATCTAACTGTTATCTCTCTAAATGTGGGAAGCAACCTCACTGAAGGGGGGGGTGGGGGAGAAACACTGACCTAGGTGACTTTGGGAAAGGAGTTTGTAAGGCTAATGGCAAAAGGAACTGCACATAGGTACAGGGGCACGAATTAACAATTCAGATACAATCATGCATATATACTGGACGGGTTGAGTCAATTAATACATGGGGAGAAGAGTCAGGTCCCCTGTGCAGAATTCCAAACAAGTTACGTAGATACTCTACCCTAAATACGGGGAGCATAACTTCCCACTCCTTAAATGTGAGCTATTCATAATGACTTCCTTCCAAAGAGTACAGTATGGAGAGTGGAAAGAAAAAGAGTCCCTTTACAGGGGGGAGATCTGACAAACTACTTCAGCCAGATGGCCAAGGTCAACATCACCAGCCATAAATCACGTTGATAGCAGGTACCTGTGCTGGGTTCAAGAGTATCCTCCCATGGGTGCCTGGGTGGCTCAATTGGTTAAGCGGCTGACTTCGGTTCAGGTCATGATCTCATGGATTGTGAGTTTGAACCCTGCATCGGGCTCTGTGCCGACAGCTCAGAGTCTGGAGCCTGCTTCAGATTCTGGGTCTCCCTCTCTCTCTGCCCCTCCCCCACTCACACTCTGTCTCTCTCTGTCTCTCAAAACTGAATAAATGTTAAAAAATTAAAAAAAAAAAAGAGTACTCTCCCAAAGTTCAAGTCCTTCCCCCGACCTCAGATTTTGACTTTATTGGGAAATTCGGTATCGCAGATGTAATTAGTTAAGATGAGGTGATTCTGGAGTAGGGTTGGCCTTTAATCCAATGACTGGTGTCCTGTAAGAAGAGAAGAGACAGAGACAAGAGCTGAGAATGTCATGTGACAATGCAGCAGCACGCTAAAGAAGCTAGGGAGCCCACTGACATAGAAGCAAGGAAGGATTTTTCCAGAGGCTTCACATGCAGCATGGCCTCGCCCACACCTTGATTTCAGATTTCCAGGTTCCAGAACTATGAGAATAAATTTATGTTGCTTTCGGCCAGTTTGTGGTACTTTGTTATGACAGCGTTAGGAAACGGATACGTACCCTTGATGTGATATGAGGAAAATGGTCCTTTACCTCTGAGCATTTCCTCCCCAGAACCCATAACTCCTGTCTAATCATGAGAAAAACACCAAGCAAATGCCAATAATGCAGCACTCTACAAAACACCTGACTAGTACTCCTCAAAACCGTCGAAGTCATCAAAAACACGAAAAATCAAAGCAACTGTGCCATCTAAGAAGGGCCTATCTCAGTCCAGTAGAGCTGCTGAATCCATCAACAAACGCAAACGTGTATTTCTCCCAGTTCCGGAGGCCAGGAAGTTCTGGGCTTCAGTCCTTCCATTTGTAAACAGAGGTATTTGGACCAGTAGACCCCCCCCGATCCATTCCCTTTCTGGATCGACTCACGAAAAATGGAAATCTTTGATTCAACTGCTTAGTTTTGTAAGCACTCTGCCCAACAGTACTCATACCCATGTCTTTCTGACCCCTATGAAAGTATCTCTACATCCTCTGCACAACTAATGCATCCGGTGCTAGAACTCACTCGGCGCGACTGGGGCTTTTTGGCAGTCCTAAGACCCGGCCGGGAGGAGAAATGGACTGGAGAGGCAGCTCCCTCTGATGCAAGACACAGGGTGCCACTGGTTCCCCTCGGGTGGACAGGGGTGACCCTGCCACATTCAGGATGCCTAGGCCGTGCCTGATACCTTCAGGTGGACAGGACTGCAGAATTGGAGGATCCTGGTCACAGCTGTGTTACAGACGTCGTAAGTTCCTGCCCCCGCCGTTCTTTTATTCCTCGTCTATGCTAAGCATAGTCCTGGAAAGGCAGAGAGACTGAAGCAGGCCCTGTACGCCCCTGGGGGGTCCTTGGGCGGAAACTTTCTGAGCCATTGGCCATGTGAGGAATCCTTCACTCATCGGGGAGAACGATAGACCTGTCAGATGCTCAGTGAGATAACTGGATTTTGCCAGGTTCAGGCTCTTCCGTTTTTGTTTAATTTTTATTGAAAATGAAGGAACGAAAGCATGAGGTATTCACTTTGCTCCGATTCGGGAGAATTTTTTCAGAGCTTCCTGCTCTGTAACTTTGCCATGAGAAAAACAGGTGGAAGGCCACTTCTCAGAGCCCCCAGACTCTGAGCTGTGGTCAGCGGTCATTCCCTTGCATCCTCTCGGGTGTGAAAGAGGGAGGCAGGCCGGCCTGCTGGGGCGATCGGAAACCAGATGGAATGGTGTTGTCAGCCGCTGGAAATAACCGAGGACATCTGCCAGTCGGGGGGTCTGACTGTAGAGTCTCCGAATTAGGGTCATGGAGCCTGACACCTGATTGTGGAGTCTTGGCTCAAACCGCACCCGCTCAGTCAAGCCTTCTCTAGCCAGTCTGTTCCCAGATGCACCCCGTGGGGCACTCCTGGTACGACCTCCTCGGGGGTGAATGCCATCTGACACACTTCCTATTTTGCTTTCTGTTTACTGCCTGCACCCCCCCCCCCCCCGACCTGGAATATAAGCTCACAAACGGAGGGAGTGTTGTGTCCTTCACAGCCGTGCTTTCCCAGGTGCTTGATAAACCTTGACTGCAGGAATGCTGAATCAAGGAGCAGAAAATAAAGACACCTGGTGGAGGAACTGAACCTGTCACCCAGAACCTTGAAAAAAAAGAATCGTTTTAACCCCTGGCAAGGAGTAGAGAACCGCCGTTAATTTGGGGCCAGAAATTCTTGCTAAAGATTGACCTTCTCAGATTTGAAGTCCAGACGAAGGAACAGAAAGTTGACGGTTAAATTGCAGACTCCTGGGGTCTTTAAGACACTGGCAGGAGATCCAGGAGGTCAAGATTACTTTAATAATAATGCTTAGACATTGTTTCATTGAACTGACCATTCAGTGTCAGTTTGGCACTGATGGTGCAAAAGCATTTGGAGGGGAGCAGGGAGCTGCTGGTGCCCCAGCAGGATTCCAGAGAGCGGCACCAAACTGAACTGGCCGTCATTGCCTTCTGTGTTCTCACGCAATTATACAGGAGAAGGGCTAGTTTCGCTGAAAAATGACCTTACTGGAGCAGTAACAATTTAATGGTGTTAGGCCTCGAACTCTGTGTCTTTTTGCCACTCTGATGAAACGGGAAGTATGCAGGAGTATTTCTGCTGCACACAGGAGCACGATGCTTGTCTCCAGGAAGATCACTTGTGCAGTCGTCGGAGTGGTGAGCTGCACTAGCAGCTGTTCTCACGAAACACCATTTTTACTTGATTGGCTGACAAAGGAAGCCTGGGTGTTTGGCAGGCACTTTCTCAAAAATGAATGAAGCGAGCTGTCGCTTCAAGGAAAGCAACTGATTATATGTGTTGCCCGAGGGAAAAATGAGTTTTCAGGTGAAAATTAGAATTTTGGCAAGAACTTGGGACGCCTGGGTGGCTCAGTCGGTTAAGCGTGCGACTTCAGCTCAGATCATGAACGATCTCATGGTTTGTGAGCTCGAGCCCCGCATCGGGCTCTGTGCTGACAGCTCGGAGCCTGGAGCCTGCTTCGGATTCTGTGTCTCCCTCTCTCTCTGACCCTCCCCTGCTCATGCTCTCTCTCTGTCTCAAAAGTAAATAAAAACATTAAAAGAAAAAATTTGTAAAGAATTTTGGCAAAAACTTGTATCAGCTTCCCCAACGCTTAAAGCTTTTCTGATGAGACCAATGGTGATATTAGTGTGGTCCTTTGATACTATGTAATAAAATGTATCAATACTTAAAAGATCTTAATGCCTCCCTGAGCCAGCTATTTTTCAAACGACCAAGGCATGATGTTACAAAATCGTGCCTGGATAAATGATCCAAAGTGCGAGAAAGACTAATGGATTTTAATATAACAGAGTACTAAAGTTCATTCATAAGGTCATGTGTTGTGATATATGATCTCTGCCCCATGGTAACGTCTTTTGAGCAAGTGAACAAAAATAAAACCTTTTTTTGTTAATGTTGATGAACAAACCACACTATTATTTATGTGCTCCACTTTATTTTTTTAATTTGAGAGAGAGAGAGCGAGTGAGTGTGAGTGGGGGAGGGGCAGAGGGAGAGGGAAGGAGAATCTCAAGCAAGTTCTAAGCTCAGGGTTCAGTGCTCAGTGCTCGTCAAAGAGCTGGACGAAGGGCTCAATCCAGAGCTCTGTCCCAGGTCCCCAGGATCATAACTTAAGCCGAAATCAAGAGTTAGACACTCGACTGCCTGAGCCACCCAGGCACTCCTATGTACTCTAAATAGTCACTACTCTTACAGTTAAAATCTGTTTACATCTGGGGCAACTGGCTGGCTCAGTTGGTAGAGCATGCAACTTTTGATCTCATGGTTATAAGTTCAAGCCCCACGTTGGATGTAGAGATTACTTTAAAAAAAAATCCCTTTACATCCTTTGGCAGGGCCATCCAAGCATGTACTTAATGCTGGTGCCAGTGTCTGTCAGGACAGAAGTAGATATTACCTCACACTTGGAAGGAGATCCAATGACCTGTGGGATACACCGAGTAATGGACTGGGAAGCCAGCCCTCCCTGAAATGTCAGTGGAAAGTCAAAAAAAACTATAAGCAACATTTAAATTAACATATGCAATGTGTTTTCCAAAAACTTTCTCTGCCCCAGTCCTTTATTCCTAAGAGCAAATTAATAGAAAATGATGTGGTTTTGAATTTTTCAGGATCCTCAGAAGCAGTCCACACCCGGCAGCTTTCTGTGCTGTTAAGCATAAGGCGGTAGGAGAATTTATTTTATGTGTGCATATGGGGGGTGGGGGATCTTCCTTCTTTTTGTACATTCCAGTACTTAGTCTTTTCAAAACATGCATAATTTTGACAAAAATAGTATCACACTCTACATACTCTTGTGGGATCTACATTTTGTAAATTTCTCAGTATATTAGACACCTCCCCCATGTAGTCAGTGAACATTATCATTTTCAGTGCCTTCCAAATTCTATTCAGATATCACTACAATTGATTTTACTTGCATCTGTTGAAATATTGTTAGTTTGTTTCCAATGTTTTGCAAATATAAGCTACAACGTGAGGACACGCTTGTATGTACACACTTGTACACGATTGAGAATTATGATAATTAACAAATTTTTAATTTGATTTAGTGAGGCCTTCAGAAATATTTTTAACATATTACACCCCTACCAGAAGTGTATGAAAATATTTTTACAAATTATTCCCACCCGGGGTATCATTATTGTTTTAAATATTGGCCAAACTTATAGGTCCAAAAGATATTACGTACATTATAATGCTGACTTTTAGTAAAGAGAAACATTTTTTTAAGTTTTATTTTTGAGAGAGAGAGAGAGAGCAAGAATGGGGGAGGGCAGAGAGAGAAGGACAGAAAAAATCCCAAGCAGACTCTGACCTAAAAGTGTGGAGCCCCAAAGCAGGGCTCAAACTCAGGAACCATGATTTCAGATCATATTCTGAGCTGAAATCAAGAGTCAGTTGCTTAACTAACTGAGTCACCCAGGTGTCCCCAAGAGAAACATTTTTGATAAATTTATTGTTCTATGTGCTTCCTCTTTAATTGGCCATTCATATCCTTATTTTTCTTACTGTGATTCAATTAACTTGTAAGAATTTATAAATTCCTTATTCTTTTATACATGTACCACATATATTTTTCCAGTTTGTCTTTAACTTTGCTTAAAGCATTTTTTTTTTCCAGGATTTAATTTTCTCTGTAGTTGAATTTGTCCATTGTTTCCTTTATGATTTCTGACTTTGGTGTCATACCTTCTCACCCAAAGAATATAAAAAACATTCCATTTTTCTTCCCTCGTTCCTTTCCTTCCTCTTCCTCCTTTCTTCCCTTCTTTCTTTCTTCTTTCTTTCTCTTTCTTTCTTTCTTTCTTTCTTTCTTTCTTTCTTTCTTTCTTTCCTCTCATCTCTACACCCAACATGGGCTCCAACTCACAACCCGAGGTCAAGAGTTGCATGCCCTTCTGACTAAGCCAGCCAGACGCACCCCTCCTCCCCCATCATGTCTTTAAAACCTTGATGGCTTCCACTTTAAAATTTAAATCTTGAATCCACAGCCACTCTGGAAAACAGAATGGAGGTTCCTCAAAAAGTTAAAAATAGAACTACCCTACGACCCAGCATTTGCACTACTAGGTGTTTACCCAAAGTATACAAAAATACTGAATCGAAGGGGCACATCATGCCTACACTCCGATGTTTATAGCAGCACTATCCACAATAGCCAAATTATGGAAAGAGCCCAAATGTCCATCAATTGATGAATGGATTAAGAAGATGTGGTGTGTATGTGTGTGTAGGTACATACTCACAGTGGAATGTTACTCAGCCATAAAAAAGAATGAAATCTTGTCATTTGCATCGAGGTAGATGGAGCTAGAGTGTATTATGCTAAGGGAAATAAGTCAGAGAAAGACAAATATCATATGATTTCGCTCTTATTTTTATAAGAAACAAAACAGATGAACATAGGGGAAGGAATTTTTTTTTAAAGAGAGAGAGAGAGTGAGGCAAACCATGAGAGACTCTTAACTATAGAGAACAAATGAGAGTTGCGGGAGGGGAGGTGGGCGGGGAAGGAGCTAAATGGTTGGTGGGAATTAAGGAGGGCACTTGTTGTGATGAGCACTGGGTGTTGTTATATGTAGGTGATGAATCACCAAATTCTACTCCTAAAACCAATATCACAGTATATGTTAACTACCTAGATTTAAATAAAAACAAATAAATCTAATGTGCAGTCTTGAGAGCTAACATTTTAAACATTTTTTTCCTTTGAATTGTTAAGTAGTAGCCCAAGAATGATGAATATTCCAGTCTTTCACTAGTATTCATTAATTTGTGTAATGTATTTCTATATCGAGTAGTTATTAGTCTCTCTTTTAAAAAAAAAAAAAGTCCCAAATATTCTGTTTTTCTTCCCGATGAAGTATGATATTATTCCATCAAACAAACAAACAAAATAATCAAAACAGTGCAAATAGTAAATAACAAAAATACCTTTCAGAGAATTTGATTTTTATGAATTTAGAGTTATGTATCCATCACTTCCAGTATATAATTTTTTAATTCTGATAAAATATACATAACATGAAGTTTACCATTTTACCCATTTTTTTTCTTTCTTTCTTTTTTTTTATTATTTTTTTTTAACGTTTATTTATTTTTGAGACAGAGAGAGACAGAGCATGAACGGGGGAGGGGCAGAGAGAGAGGGAGACACAGAATCTGAAACAGGCTCCAGGCTCTGAGCCATCAGCACAGAGCCCGACGCGGGGCTGGAACTCACGGACCACGAGATCGTGACCTGAGCTGAAGTCGGACGCTTAACCGACTGAGCCACCCAGGCGCCCCCCATTTTACCCATTTTTAAGCATACAATTCCGTGGCTTTAAGCATATTCACAGTGTGGTATAGCCACCACCACTCTCCCACACAGAAGCTCCCTGCCCAGTGTGAGCTAACCCTCCATGCCTCCCTCCCTTTAGTCCCTGGTAATCTCTATTCTCCTTTCTTTATCAACTTGTCTATTCTAGATACTTCATGTAAGAGGAACTACACAGCATTGCTCCTTTTGTATCGGGCTTGTTTCATGTGGCGTATCTTCAGTGTCCATTCACATTGCAGCCTCTGTCAGAACTTCATTCTTTTTTTGGCTGAATAATATTCCATATTATTCCAAATGTACGTATATACTACATTTATTTATCCATTCTTTTTTAAAAAACTTTTTTAAAAGTTTATTTATTTTGAGAGAGAGAGAGAGAGAGAGAGGAGGGGCAGAGAGAGGGAGAGAGACAGAATCCCAAGCAGGCTCTGCGCTGACAGCGCTCTCTGACGCAGAGCTCAATCCGATCATGAGATCATGACCAGACCTGAAACCAAGAATTGGATGCTCAACTGACTGAGCCAGCCAGGTGCCCCTACTTGTCCATTCTTTCGTTGATGGACACTTAGGTTCTTTCTGCCATTTGACTGTTATGAATAGCAGCCAAATGCTGCTATGAATATTGATGTACCAATACCTTTATGAGACTACCCATTATTGTAATTAAAAGTTACTTGTGGGGCGCCCATGTGTCTCAGTCACTTAAGCATCTGGCTCTTGACTTAGGCTCAGGTCATGATCTCATGGTTCGTGGGTTCAAGCCCTGCCTTGGACTCTGAGCTGATGGTGCAGAGCATGCTTGGGATTCTCTCTCTGTCTGCCCCTCCCCTGCTCGTGTGCTCTCTCCCCCTCTCAAAATAAATACATAAACTTAAAAAAAAAAAAGCTACTTGCTACCACTCTGCACCTACGAGAATGGCCAGAATCCACCACGCCGGCAGCACCAAACGCTGGCAAGGATGTGGAGCAGCAGAACTCTCACCCACTGCCCGTGCGGGTGCCACATGGCACAGCCACCTTGAAAGACATTTTGGCAGTGTCTCACAAAACCAAACCTACTCCTACCATACGATCTAGCAGTTACGCTCCTCAGTACCTACCTAAATAAGTGACTTTATCCGCACACAAAACCCTGCACGTGAGTGTTTGTAGCAGCTTTATCCATAATTGTCAAAACTCGGAAGCCGCCATTCAATAGGTGAGTGGATAAATAAATGGTGGTACATCCACACAACAGAATATTATTCAGTGGCAAAGAAATGAGCTATTGGGGCACATGGCTGGCTCAGTCAGTGAAGCATGGGACTCTTGGTCTCCACATTGTGAGTTCAAGCTCCACGTTGGGTGTAGAGATAAAAATGTTTTAATCTTAAAAAAAAAAGAAAGAAAGAAATGAGCTATCAAGCCATGAAAAGATATGCAGGAACCTCTAATGAATATTTCTTTTTTTTTTAAATTTTTAACGTTTACTTATTTTTGAGACAGAGAGTGACAGCGCACAGCGGGGGAGGGACAGAGAGAGAGGGAGACACACAGAATCTGAAATAGGCTCCAGGCTCCACACTGTCAGCACAGAGACCGATATGGGGCTCGAACTCACGGACCACAAGATCATGACCTGAGCCCAAGTTGGATGCTCAACCATCTGAGTCACCCAGGTGCCCCATCTAATACATATTTCTTTTTTTTTATGTTGATTTATTTTTGAGAGAGAGAGAAATACAGAATGGGAGCAGGGGAGGGGCAGAAAGAGAGAGGGAGACACAGAATCTGAAGCAGTCTCCAGGTTCCGAGCTGTCAGCATAGAGCCTGATGCGGGCCTCAAACTCACAAACCGTGAGATCATGACCAAGCTGAAGTCAGACGCTCAACTGACCGAGCCACCCAGGGGCCCCTCTCATGCATATTTCTAAGTGAAAGAAGCTAATCTGAAAAGGTACATACTATATGATTCCAACTATTCTAAATTATGCATACCTAAAAATGTCAGTGTTTTCCAGGGGCTCAGGGAGTGGGAGGAGGGATGTATGGTGGTGTATACATGTCATTATATATTAGAGTAAATCCTAATGTAAACTATATAGACTTTGGGTGATGTGTCAATGTACATTTCATTATAACAAATGTACCACTCTGGGAGGGAATATTGATAGTGGATGAGCCCATGTATATGAAGGGGCAGGTGGTATATGCAATTTTTCCTCAAATTTTGCTGTGAACATAAAACTGCTTTTAAAAATAAAGAAAAAAGTTGGGGCACCTGGGGGTGGCACAGTCAGTTAAACTTCTGACTCTTAATTTTGGCTCAGATCATGATTTCACATTCATGAGTTGGAGTCCGTGTCAAGCTCCACGCTAACAGTGCAGAGACTGCTTGGGATTCTCTTTCTCTCCCTCTCTGCCCCTCCCCTGCTTGCCCCTCCCCTGCTTGCCCCTCCCCTGCTTGCCCGTGTGCCCACACACGCGCGTGCGCAGACACATACACACGCAGACACACACACACACACACACACACACACACTCTCTCTCTCTCTCTCTCTCTCTCTTAAATTAAAACAAAATTTTTAAATTAAAAAATAAGCTAGTTACAGCACATGATATCTTTAGGGTAAATTTTATTTTTTAAGATTTTATTTTTAAGTAATCTTTACGTCCAACAAGGGGCTCAAGCCTTAAACCCCGAAATCAAGAGTCACGTGCTCCTCAAGCGCCTCTGATCAATTTTATTTTTATTTTTTAAAAATATTTTTAACGTTTATTCACGTCTTGAGAGACAGAGCGTAAGTGGGGGAAGGGGAGAGAAAGAGGGAGACACACAATCCGAAGAAGGCTCCAGGTTCTGAACTGACAGCACAGAGCCCAACGCGGGCCTCGAACTCACAGGCCTTGAGATCATGAACTCAGCTGAAGTCTGACGCTTAACGGACTGAGCCACCCAGGCGCCCCATGGTCAGTTAGATTTTTAAAAAGTGAGAAAGGTATGCACTTAATGTTACATACAGTTATCTTTGAGAAATTAGAATAGATACTTGCTTTTATTTTTACATATTTTCTAATTTAAATACGTTATCATGGATTACCTACGTAATCTTTCAAAGTCAGGTTTGTTTTTTTTTAATTTGGGAAGAGGTGGTTGTAATCCATAACCCTTACTGCGGTAAATGGCCAGTCCAAGCCAGGGATTATTTTAGTCTCATGCCACCCGCTAAACTAAATGAAGACTTTCCAGAGAGTCCCTACAGCGGGGCCCCAAAGACTTATGGGAAGTGTAGTCCCGAGGTTGGATGAACCACCCCTCAGAGGACCCTGGGACGGCTAGCAGCCCTTGCATCTGCGCCTGTGCAGTGCTGCGAGCGCGCCGGTGGCTGCCCTTCCCCCACCTCCTGCCGCGAGTGGGTGACAGGGCCCCGGTCTCCGCGCATCTTCGCTGACCGGCGCCGTGACCTGGCTTGGCACTGAGCCACAAGTGGAGGCCGTGCCCCTCCAGGTATGAGGGGGGGCTGCCATGCAGCTACGCGAGGGCTGGGGGCCGCGGAGGAGGAGATGAGGGATGGGCTCCTGTCCGCGCAGGGTGGGAGCCCAAACTTCAGCGACTTGCAGACGTCGGTGACCCTCGGGGCGGTGTCCGGGGCCGCCCCGCGCCGTCCTCCGCACGGGGCTGGCGGGGCCCGCCTGGCCGGACGTGCGGGGGCGGGGACGGCGGCGAGGGAGGGCGGCGGCGAGGGCTCGCCTTCCTCCCTTTGTCAGGAGAAGCGCCTCCGACCGGCCGCCAGCGTCTCCTGTCGCGCGGGAGCGAGTCCGGAAGCCCCGGCGGGTGCGCGCGTGACCAGGCCCCGCGGGCGCGGGGCGAGGCCGGGGGCGGGGCCGCACACACCTGGCGGCGCCCGGAAGCCGCGTGCTGAGTGCCCGAGCATCACCTGGTGCCGGGAGGAATGAAAGCCCCAGCAAGTTTCCCGATGCACGCGGCGTACCAGAGGAGACCTCTGACCTCTTTGCGAAAGCCTTTTCGGCTAAGTGTTCCTCTAATCCTCACACCTAGCCTGTGACGTCGCTAGTATCTCAGTTGCAACTGAAGGAAAAACCGGAGGCTCAGATGGGTGGAGTACCCGAGCCTCCCGGTATTTTGTGTAAGTGGCACATGTTTTTCCATTTTCCTTTTGATTTTGTTCCCTGATAGTTTTGCCTTGCAGGCGTTTTGAATTAATTTGTAGTTGAATTTACTGCTCTTCTCTTTTATGGCACTCAGAAGCCTTTTACCACTTTGAGATTACGCAAGTTGATTTATGATTTCCACTGGTACTTTAGAATTATTCGCATTAAAAATCTGCCAGTACTTTTATTATGATCCGATTAATGGCTGCATTTAATTAGGGAGAATGGACACCTTTATGATGTTGGATCATATTGTAGGCCATCCCAGTGTTCAAGCCCTGTTTTGTCTCCCTTAAGTGCACTTTATAATCTTTATAGAAGTTTGTCATTTAAAAAAAAGGTTATCATTTTTATTTATCCTTATGTAGTGTATTGTTGAAAATGTAATCATTTTTCCATCATTTCATATTTTTTCTCTTGTATTTGTTGATATTTTCCACTGTTCTTATTTTGTATATTTGGGATTTCTCCCCCTTTTTGTTTTTGTCTCCTTAATTAGCATAGCTAATGGTTATCTATTATTTAAAAAAATGTTTTTAAGTTTATTTATTTTGAGAGAGACAGAGACAGCATGAGCAGGGGAGGGGCAGAGAGAGAGAGAAAGAGAAATCCCACACAGGTTCTGCCCTGTCAGCACAGAGCCAGACACAGGACTTGAACTCACTAACCCACACTAACTGTGAGATCATGACCTGAGCCACAATCAGGTCTCACACCAGGCTTAACCAACTGAGCCACCTGGGTGTCCCTCTATTTTTATTATTAAAGAATAACTCTTTAATATCTGTAGCATCTGTAGTAGTGTCTCCTCCATCATTTTTGATGATGGTAATTAATGCCCTCCTTTTTTTTTTTCCCTTTTGGTCAGTATGGCTAGAGGTTTATCAATATTATTGATCTTTTCAAATAACCAGGTTTTGGTTTTATGGAATTTCTCTATTGTTTTTCTGTTTTGAGGGATTTTTTAAATGTTTATTTGTTTATCTTGAGAGACAGAGTATGAGAGTGCATGGTTGGGGCAGGGGAGAGAGAGAATCCCAACAGGCTCCACCCTGTCAGCGCAGAGCCCCAAGTAGGGCTCAAACTCACAAATTGTGAGATCATGACCTGAGCTGAAGTCAAGAGTCAGATGCTCAACCTGCTGAACCAGCCAGGTACCCCCCTGTTTTGAGTTTTATGGATTTCTATGCTTAACTTTATTATTTCCTTCCTTATGCTTGATTTGGGTTTAACTAATTAATTAATTTTTTTTCTGCTTTCTTAAGGTGGAAACTGCGATAATTGATTAAAATCTTTCTTTTCTAATACAGTTTAATGCTATAACTGTTTGTAGTTACAGTTAATGTAGGTAATAATTTAATGCCATAATACTACTTTAGTTATATCCCTCAAATTTTGGTATGTTGTGCTTTCATTTCTATTCAGTTCTATGGGTTTTTTAAACTTGTGACTTCCTTTTTCAACCCTTGGTTATTTAGAAATTTGTTGTTTAATTTCCAAGTATTTGGAAAGAAGGAATTAACAGATCTCTTTCTAGTAATTGATTTCTAGTTTAAGTCTATTTTCACCAAAGAATACACTTTGTTACAAATTTCATTTCTTTAGAATGAAAGGTTTGTTTTGTGGCCAAGAATATGATCTATCTTGGGAATTTTTAATATATAATTTAATGACTATTGTGCTGCTGGTGGTGGAGTCTTCTATAAATACAAAATGAGTCAGGGTGGTTGATAGCGTGGTTCTATTCTTCTATATCCTTACTGGTTTTCTATCTACCTGTTTTGTCACTGAGAAAAGAGTATTGATGTCTCCAACTATGATAAATTCACTCCAATTGTGAATTTATCTGTTTTTTTTTTTTCTTTCAGTTCTGTCAATTTTTGCTTCTTGTATTTTGAAATGCTTTTGTTAGGTACATATACATTTAGGATTGTTATGCCTTCTGGCCATTTGACACATTCACCAGGTGTTGTTTATCACAGTGACGTTATGTAATATCACTCTATTTCTGGTAATATTCTGAAGTTTACTTTGATATTAATATAATCACTCTCTTTTGGTTAGTGTTTGCAAGGCATATCTTTTTTTTCATCCCTTTACTTTTGATCTAGCTATGTTTTTATATTTCAAACAAACCGCTTATAAACAGTTAAAAGCAGTTGGCCTTCCTTTTTTTTATCCAGTTTGACAACCTCTATCATTTAATTGGTGTTTTATACCAGTTATTAAGATGGTTCAGTTATGGGGCCCCTGGGTGGCTCAGTCGGTTGAGCTGCCGACTTCGGCTCAGGTCATGATCTCACAGCTCATGAGTTCGAGCCCAGCATCAGGCTCTGTGCTGACAGCGCGGAGCCTAGATCCTGCTTCAGATCTGTGTCTCCCTCTCTCTCTGCCTCTAACCCACTTGCATTCTGTCTCTCTCAAAAGTAAATAAACATTAAAAAAAAAAAAAAAAAAGATGGTTCAATTAAAATCTACCATCTTGCTAGTTTGTTTTCTACTTGTCCTGGTTGGTCTTCATTCGTATTTAACTCTTTTTCCAACTGCTTTTGTATTAGTTGGTACTTTTATGATTTCATTTTTTTCCTCCACTATTAGCTTATCACTTATACCCCTTTAAAAATTTTTTTTGTTGTTGCCCTGGCATTTACAATACAAATCTGGAGTTAATCACAGTGGACCTTTAAGTAATATTTTACTGCTTTACGTGTAATATAAAATCTTTATAATAATATACTCTCCAATTTCATCATCCCATCTTTTGTACTATCATATGTTGTAGTTTTACATATGCCGTAAGCCCACAAAACTTAACGGGCTATTTTTTGACAATCATTTGTCTTTTAGAGTGATTAAAAGTAAGAAGGTTTTCTTTAGAGTCATCTTTATTTTAAGCATTCCCATAGATCTTTATTTCTTGTGTAGATCCAGGTTTTTGTCTGGTATCATATTCCTTCTACCTGAAAAACTACTTTAAATATTTCTTCTAGTACAAGTCTACTGGTAATGAATTCTCTGTTTTTGTTCAAAAAGTTTTGATTTCACTTTCATTTTTTGAAGGATGTATTTGCTGGGTATAGAATACTGGGTTGATAGTTGCCCTGCTTTTTTTTTTTTTTTTTTTTTTTTTTTTTTAAGTACTTCAGGGGCACCTGGGTGGCTCAGTTGGTTAAGTGTCTGACTCTTGATTTCGGCTCAGGTTATGGTCGCAGTTTGAGAGCTCGAGTCCTGCATTGGGCTCTCTGCTGACAGTGAAGAGGCTACTTGGAATTCTCTCTGGCCCTTCCCTGCTTGTTCTCTCTCTGTCTCTCTGTCTCTCTGTCTCTCTCTCTCTCAAAATAAAGAAATAAACTTAAAAAAATAAATAAAAAAT
Organism: Panthera pardus; assembly: GCF_024362965.1. Classification (NCBI taxonomy): domain Eukaryota; kingdom Metazoa; phylum Chordata; class Mammalia; order Carnivora; family Felidae; genus Panthera; species Panthera pardus. The sequence goes on from NW_026526754.1 coordinate 13,995,633, forward strand.
AGGGGTACCTCGGTGGCTCAGTCATTTGAGTGGCCAACTCTTGATTTTGGCTCAGGTCGTGATCTCACAGATCATGAGTTTGAGCCCTGCACTGGGCTCTGCACTGACAGCATGGAGCCTGCTTGGCATTATCTGTCTTCCTCTCTCCCTGTCCCTCCTCTGCTCTTGCTATGACACACTCCCAAAAATAAATTAAATAAATAAATACACACATACATACATACATACATACATACATACATACATACTTTAAAAATGTCACTGCATTGTCTTCTGGCTTGTATAGTTTTTGATGAGAAATTGACTGTGATTCTTTATGTAGTTCCTCTATATAATGTGTCATTTTTCCCTCTGGCTACTTTCCAGACTTTTTATTTAACCTTGGTTTTCAATGGTTTGAATATGATGTCTTACATATTTGTTTGGTTTGGTATTTATTCAGTTTAGATAAACTATTTAAGTTTCTTAGATCTATAGTTTGATATCATTATTTTTTAAAAATCCTCAATCATTATGTCTTCAAATACCTCTTCTGTCCCATTCTTGATTGTCTTTTTGGGATTCCAATGACATGTTTGTTAGGCCATTTGATATTGAACTATAGTCTTTGGATTCTCTATTTATTTAATTTTTCATTCTACTTTGTTTTTATGTTTCATTTTGGGTAATTTCTTGCTTTCTTTTCCATTTGATTTTTTCTTGCAGTTTTCATCTTTTCTGAAATTTCCCATTTATTTATGTTGTCCACCTTTTCCATTAAAGCTTCTAAAATATGAATCATAGTTATTTTAAATTCTCTGTCTGATAATCATCAGTTGAAGTTTGTGTTGATTGCTTTGTCTCTTGATAGTGGGTTGTCTTAGTTTGGCCTTTTCTGGTGTCTCGTAATGTTTGATTGAAGGTAAGTGTTGCCACCATGATTGTTTAGGTCCCTTCTGAAGAGGGCAAGGGACTCTCCCAGTAGGTGGTGTTTTCCCAAATGATGTGTAAGGATTTGTAAATAAGTCATTGTAGGAGTTCCAAAGCAAGTCACATCATTAATAACAGTATCTTCCTTTTTCTGTCTTTCAGTTCGGCCTTCATAGTTCTCAGCCTTTACCCCAAAACTACAAAAAATGAACAAATCCCAGGTGAGTTGTTTTTCCCAATTTTGTTTTTTCAGTGCATTTGAGGAAGTTTATAAGGACCAAGAAAATGAAATATAAAGGCAGAGATGAGCAACACTTAAGGAAAATGTAGTAAGAATAATTGATCAATACCAGCAGCCAAAAAGCAAACCAAGTTAATTGTCTTGAATTGATTATGAGTGGCATCTCCTTCATTCTCTGATATCAGGTCTGAGTAAATTTTATGGACCTTCATACAGATGGTGTTTTGGACAACATCCCCAGAAACGATGGGTTTATCAGTTTGTCTCTGGTTGTTTTGTATAGCATTCTTCACTGCAAATGCAGGATTTTGTGTGTATCTTACTTTTTCAGTCAAATTAGGATGCCAAAAAACTCAGTAAATATCTGGGTGTGTATTAAATTCTCCCCCCAGACCTCCACAATACCATTACTTTCATGAGTAGCTTTCATGAGTAGCTTTACTGTCATTACTTTCATAAGTAGCTTTTTTTTTATTTACTTTTTATTATTTTTTAAAATTATTTTTTAATCTTTATTTGTTTTTGAGAAAGAGAGAGACAGCATGTGAGCAGGGGAGGAGCCGAGGGAGAGGGAGACAAAGAATCTGAAGTAGGCTCCAGGCTCTGAGCTGTCAGCACAGAGCCTGATGCAGGGCTCGAACTCACGAACTATGAGATCATGACCTGAGCCGAAGTCAGATACTCAACTGACTGGGCCACCCAGGCGCCCTAGACTTTTTATTATTTTTTTAATGTTTGTTTATTTTTGAGAGAGAGAGAGTGTGCGTGCGTGCCCATGCGTACGAGCTGGGAAGAGACAGAGAGAGGAAGACATAGGATCCGAAGCAGGATCTGCACTGTCAGCACAGAGCCTGATGTGGGACTCGAACTCACAAACTGTGAGATCATGACCTGAGCTGAAGTCAGACGCTTAACCGAGTCACCCAGACTCCCCACTTGAGTAGCTTTTCAGAGTTTATATGTACATATTTACATGAGTACAAATACAGGTTATTATAGGAAGCATATTAATCATGCTGATTTGTTTATATGTGTTTTGTTTTTAATTAATAGACTTCATTTTTTAGAGCAGTTTGAGTTTACAGATGTGAGTGAAAAGTACAGGGTTTTTGTGTATTCCTTCATTCCTTCCACACACACAGCTTACCTTGTTATTAACATCTTGCATTAATGTGGTACACCTGATGCTGTTCATGAGCCAATATGAACACTTTAAAATCTGTAGCTTACATTAGGTTTTATTCTTGGCTTTGTATGTTCTGTGGATTTTGACAAATACATAATGACACGTACCCACCATTGAAGTTTCATACGGTATAGTTTCCTGCTCTAAAAATCCCCTGTGCCTCATCTATTCATCCTTCCCGCCCCACCCGCTCAGCCCCCACCTCCCTGAGCCCCTGGAAATTGGTGATCATTTTAACTGTTTGCATAGGTTTGCCTTTTCCAGAATGTCATATAGCTGGAGTCATACAGTGTGTAACCAGTAGTTTTTTTCACTTAGAAATATGCATTTGAGGTTCTTGTATATCATTTCATGGCTTGATAGCTCATCTTTTTTTACCACTGAATAATATTCTGTTGTGTGGATGTACCACCATTTATTTATCCACTCACCTATTGAATGGCGGCTTCCGAGTTTTGACAATTATGGATAAAGCTGCTACAAACACTCACGTGCAGGGTTTTGTGTGCGGATAAAGTCACTTATTTAGGTAGGTACTGAGGAGCGTAACTGCTAGATCGTATGGTAGGAGTAGGTTTGGTTTTGTGAGACACTGCCAAAATGTCTTTCAAGGTGGCTGTGCCATGTGGCACCCGCACGGGCAGTGAGTGAGAGTTCTGCTGCTCCACATCCTTGCCAGCGTTTGGTGCTGCCGGCGTGGTGGATTCTGGCCATTCTCGTAGGTGTGCAGCAGTATTTCATTGTAATTTATAGTTCCTTAATGACATGATGTCGAGTATCTTTTCATATGTTTATTTTCCATCTCTGTATTTTCACTGATGAGGTGTGTAGTAAGGTCTTTAACCCATTTTTAAATCAGGTTGTTTTCATATTGTTGATTTTTAAGAATTCTTATGTATATATTTTGGATACCATTCCTTTATCAGGTATGTGTTTTGCCAAGATTTTCTCCCCATCTGTGCCTTGTCTTTTCATTTTCTCAATTTTGTATTTTTATCACTCAGTAACATATCCGAAGTCTTTCCGTAAAAGAACTTAGCGTTTCCTTATTATTTTATTGTGTAATGAACAGAGTATATAAGGCATTGTAATACTTTCATGTGCATCATAACAATATGTGTAACAAATATGTGTGCATTAAAGAATAATAAGAAAATGGGCACCCATGTACCTTACCCAAGTTAAGAACTAGAACATTCTCAGGGCGCCTGGGTGGCTCAGTCGTTAAGCGTCTCACTTTGGCTCAGGTCATGATCTTGTGGTTCGTGAGTTCAAGCCCTGCATCAGGCTCTGTACTAACAGCTCAGAGCCTGGAGCCTACTTTGGATTCTGTGTCTCCCTCTCTCTCTGCCCTCTACTGCTCACATTGTCTGTGTCTCAAAACTAAATAAACATTAAAAAAAAAATTAGAACATTCTCTGTTCTTGATGATACATTCTCCCATTGAATCATCCTAGTAGGTATCCTCTATCTTGACATTTTTGTCAATTACTCCCCTGCTTTTCTTTTTTTTTTTAATTTTTTAAAAATGTTTTTTTATTCATTTTTGAGAGAGTATGAGTGGGGGAGGGGCAGAGAGAGAGGAGACACAGAATCAGAAGCAGGCCCCGGGTTCAGAGCTGTCACAGAGCCTGATGTGGGGCTCGAACCTACAGACCGTAAGATCGTGACCTGAGCCAAAGTCAGATGTTCAACCAACTGAGCCATCCAGGCGCCCCTCTTTCTTTTCTTTTTTTTTTTTTTAAAGTTTATTTATTTTGAAAGACAGCAGGCAGGAGAGGGGCAGAGAGAGAGAGACTCTGTGCTGATAGCACAGAGACTGATGTGGGGCTCGATCCCACAAACTGTGAGATTGTGACCTGAGCCAAAATTAACAGTCGGATGCTTAACTGACTGAGCCACCTAGGTGCCCCTCCCCTGCTTTTCTTAAAGATTTTACCACTTATCTACATACATGCCTCATCAACATAAAATTTAGTTTTGAGAAACTGTAACTGGAGTTTATATTGCCTTGTGTTGCATAATTTTCTTTCTGATCGCTGGAGTTCTTTTTTCTTTTGCTTCCAGACCCTAAGATTTAAGATGTCCTTATATGCACCCATGTTCCCTTTTGTCAAGACTTGGGTTGTTTTGTTCTGTTTTAATCGCTGTTTATTTTAAAGTTTTATTAGCCAGTATTAACCAAAGAGAGATGAAACCACGCATGCATTATTGGTGATAGTCTAAAATGATACCGCCTTACTGGGGAAGCAGTGTGTCAAAAGTTATCCAATAAGCATAAGTCTGGTTGTGTCCTGCAATTTTGCTGGTATTGGATAAAGGTTTCTAGGAGAAGATGAGCTGAATACAGTCTCTGAGTCAGTCTGGCTTCAGCTTTTCTGAGAATTTCCAAAAATTCCATTGGGAGAAGTCATTGGCAAGGTCATGAGAAACATAGGAAAACATAGGGCTCACATGGTTGGCCTATCTGGCAGGGTCAAAGTGTGAATCAGGTATTGAATGTCTGGTAGAAATAGAATTAAACCGGGTGGTTGCCTGTATTCGCTGCTTCTTAGCCTAGTGGTAGCTGCCAACTGTCAGGAGTCCATCAAAGCAGGACGCTTGTGTAAGGTGGAGTGTCATCTGATGCAGGGCAGCCTGGTGTGGAAGGTAGAAGTAGGAGATGTCACCAGCACATGTTGAAAACAAGTCAGACTGAGTGCAAATAAGAAACTGGGCCAGGCTCACCCAGGCATTGTGCCCTCGGGTTAAAAAGGTGGTCCCGTGGCAGTAGGCTTTTTGTGTATGACGGCCCTCAAAATGCCTGCTTTTGAGTTGCACTCAAAAGCAGTCGTACCCATGTACGACAAGCAGTTTGGTATCAATAGACATCCCTGCCACCCTGCAGTCTCTTTCGAACTCCTGGGGATTTCCTTCAGCTCTGGTATCGATCTTTTGTTTGCCTCTTCCCATGTCTTTGTCTTTTTGGGGGTCACTGTTGTTTTATTGGCGTACCTTTTTTAGTATCTTCTTAAGAAAGGGTACGGGAGAACATTTTTTTAGGCTTTACGTTTCTGAAAATATCTTCATTCCATTGTGATACTTGCTTGATGGATAGTATGAATGTGGATTTGTCCATCCGTTGCTCTGGTTCTGTCAGTTTTTGCTTAATGTAATTTGAAGCTGTGTCATTGAGCGCATGCACATTTATGATTGTTCTGTCTTCCTGACGGACTTACCCTTCTGTCATTTTGGAATCCTCCTCTTTATCTCTGGCAATATAAATATAGCCACATCTCCCTTTTTATGATGAGGTGGTGTATTTTTTAAGTGGCTTCTGTAGGGATTATAGCTTATATACTAATCACCTTGAATTAATGTTATACCACCTCAATATGGTCCAAGAACAGTATACAGTATATTGCGGTGAATTCTTGCAGCTTTTATTTGTCTCTATACGCCTTTTGACCTTTGTTTTGAAAAATGTTTTTCCTGGGGATAGAATTCTAGGGCTTCTTTTTTCCGTAAGTATGTTAAAGATGACGTTCTGTTTTTATCTCACTTCTGTGGTTTCTGTTAAGAAATGAGTCTTCACTTTTATTGTTTTTCCCTGAAGGAAAGGAATCTTTTTCTTTTGGCCACTTGCAAGATACTCTGTTTTTTTCTGGCGCTCACCAGTTCGAGTGTGATGTGTTTAGGTATAATTGTCTTTACATTTATTCTGCTTGGGCTTTATTAAGTTTCTTAGATTTGTGGTTGATGCTATTTGCCATATTGGGGGAAATTCTTAGCTGTTATATCTCAAATATTGCTTCTGTCCCATTTTTTTTCTCCACCTGTGAGACTACACATTATATATTTTTTGTTTTTAGCATCTTAAGCAATAGTATATTAGACTTTTGGGCCATACTTCACATTTCTTATTTTTGACTTTTCCCCCATTTTTTTCTCTCTGCTTTAGTTTGGATATTTTCTTATTGGCCTGCCTTCGAGTGCACACTTCTTCTGCTGAATCTAATCTGCTATTAAGTCTATACAGCGTGTTTTAAACTTTAGTTGAAAACGCTTTTTGCAGTTCTGTAATGTCCATATGCTTCCCTTTTGTAGATTCCAGTTCTTTGTTGAAATATTCCCATATTTTCATCTACATTATTCATCTTTTTCTCTGTATTTTTTTTTCCTCTTACGTAAACTCACAACCCCAAGATCAAGAGTTACACTCTGCTGACTGAGCCAGCCAGGCGCCCCTCTCTGTATTCTTTAGCATATTACTTTACAGTTAATCTGAAGTCTTGTGTACTAACTCTAACCTACGGATTCTCTCTACATATGCTTTTGACTGTTGATCTCTTGTTTATTGTTTTATTGTGCTATTTTGGTTTTTCACGTGTCTAGTCATTTTTGTTTGTATGGTAGACATGTATGACACACACTTCTGCTCTGAAGAATGTTACGTTTTGTTTTGCCAATAATTTAACTGTCTGGCAGAACAAAATTGTTGCCCTCTACTAATTCTCCTAGAGGCTTTCCCTCCTACTTGCACATAATTAGGAACCACCCAAAGATCTGAGGTGAATTTTTATGCAGAATTTTAGAGCCCCTTCTCTATGCCTTCTTTACCTTCATTACTTTGCCCCCGTATCTCAGTTGCTTTGCAGACCCAAATGCTGATTTTTCTTTTTTCAATGTAGCAACAGTGCCGCTTGCTACTTCAGTTCTATTTCTCTGCGCTACTGTTTAAAAATCACCTTTAGGGACATTTATGCTGTATATAGAATTCAAGATCGATATATTTCTTTCTTTCAGCATTTTTATCATCGTTGGTAATGTGGGCCTCCCGTCATGTTCACTGTTCTTTCACTAATTGTAGCCATGCAGTGGTTGCTAATACCTGCAAGTTGTTATATGTATTTGTCCAGCTTTTATTGTTTTCCTCTCTCGGAATTTTGAAGTGATCGCTTTTTAGTGTTGTAGTCATGAAGTACAAAGGCCTTTCTACCTATCAGAACGTGACCTTTTAGTTGTCTCCTGAAACTTGTAGAATTTGCTCTTTGTATCCACTGTTTTCATTTTTTTCTGATGATTTGTGTTTTAATTCCTGTTTGCATGACAGTTCCTAAGATAGTTCTTCTCACCTTTTTTTGGTTTGATTTTGTGAAGTGTGAAAATGCAGAGAAATACAAAAGAAAATGGATTAGGCTGAGCTATATGAAATAGCAGTGTTTGTATGTACAACAGTTGCCTGTCAGTAATTTCAGTGTGGCCCAGCCTAATAACTGTCAACCTATTACAGTATCCAAGTCAAGACTGAACATCTTGGCTTATTTGCTTCCATACACTATGTGTATTGAAGGCTGTTATGTTGCACAATTCACACATGAATTCTGTCTCTTCCGCTTTCTCACCATCATGGTTCTGACCTCCCTTAGCAGGCTCCCACTCCTGGCATTAAGTCACCTTATTCAATGCTAAAATCCTGTTGACCATTAAAGATTGTTTCCTCACTTTAGAGGTGGCCAATATTGTAAGTTTTGTGCAGGTCTGTCCATTTCTTTTCATATTTTTTACACATTAAATAGAATTGATAGAATTTGGGGTCATGATATATACATATTCTTGGAATTCTGTTTTCACTAATTTTTTTAATGAATTATTAATGTTCCTGTGCTAGCTTTTCTGTACCTTTTATTTTAAGGCTTTGTTATTTAAGTTTGCGTCTTTTTTTTTTTTTTTTTTGAAGACTTGTCTGAAGTCTTTTTTTTTTTTTTAAAGACTTGTCTTGACCTTTTATTAAATGTTTATTCTATTTTATTTTATTACTGGTTTTCTTCTCCTTGTCACTTTGAGCATTTTTCTTCTTCTGGTGTGTCAAATTATATTTTTATATTTCTTTTAGAGGTTTAACTTACTCTTTTTTAGCTTATATTTTAAACAAAACTTAAAAAGCTAATCACGATTTATATTTTCCTTCCAAACAAAATACTTTCTCTGTGTCACAACTCCCAGGTTTCTGGCATCCAAAAATTAGTTTCAGCTAATTATTTAATACCTCCTTCCCGGAAACATCCCATATATACGTATTTTAATAACTTATTTTGCTGACTTATTTGCTCCCTGATGCTTTTTATGTCCAACTGATTCTTGCTAGGTTTGTCTTCTTTATGGTTCACGTCGTTTTACAGCAGTAAAAAAAAGCTAGCACTTACGTGACATTTACTCTGCAGTAGTTGTCATTTTAGATCAGGCTGTTAAACTATGTCCATGAGCCAGATGGCATTCTGCCTTCCTTTTATATGGCTCACAGCTAAGAGTGGTTTTTACATTTTTTTAATGGCTATGAAAAAAATCAAAAGAATAGTATTTCACGATGTGAAAATTACATGAATTTCACATTTCATTGTCCAGGAATCAGGCTTTTTTGGAACATAGCCGTGCCTGTGTGTTTGCGTATTTCCTGTGCCTGCTTTCACGGTGCAGTGGCAGACTTGATTGGTTGTAGTTGAGACTACATGTGGTCTGCGGAATCTAAAATATTTACTACTTGGCCCGTTGTAGAAAGTTTGCCAACTCATATTCTAGCATTTTCAGTACTTTGAAGATACTCTGTTGTTTAATGGCTTACATTGTTTCTGTGGAAAAATCAGCTAGCAGTTTTATTGTGCCCTTTTAGGCAGTGCCTCCTTTTTCTTTTGGGATTTTTAACAGTTTTGTGATGATGTGCATAATGTGATTGCATTTGTTCTTCTTGGGGTTAATGGTCTTCTGTGGTCTGAGGAGAGTTGTTTTGGAAAATCTTAAAAAATCTAACATCCAGAGGGGAGAGTGGAAGGAATAAGACACTTTTAACAAAAGAAAGCAAAATGATTGCCACAAGAGATACAAACAAAATACTCCAGGGTTTAAAACTGAATAGGAACTCACAATAAGGAAGGATCACATCTAAGTGTGATGTAAGATGTGATCTTACTGGGAAGACCTTTGCTTAGAGAGGAAAGCCATGGGAAAGAGGGATGGAAAAGAAATCTGGTGTTGAATGCTGGGCTAGCGGTTAGTTTATCAGTTTTCAGGAGGTGATGAATAACCACGTCTAATCAAGGTAAACATTAAAAAAAAACATTTTTGACTTCTCTTTTCATATTACAATGGGTTAATCAGGATGTAACCATCGTAAGTCAAGGAGGATCTAATAGTTGGACGAGTTGAGGGAGGGGTATTAAGAAATGGTCTGTTTAGATGTCAGATATGCTTAGCTCTACCTCTCTTCATGACCATAGGCTTTCTGGCCAGAACACCACATTCCTTCCAGATGGAAACTGTATACTGTCTTGGCAAAAGTTTTTGAAGTCTGTCATGCTTGACATCTAATGCTGTGGTATCAGAACTGTGTTTCATCAAGTTTTTGAGTTTTTTGTTTGTATGGAGTATGGAAAATAAGGAGAATACGGACATTTTTCGTATTTGATGGTAGAGTCGTTTCTAAATTATTATAACTTGAGTCCAAGTGATGTGCCGCGGGTTTCTCCCCCTGTTGGTCTGGCAGCCATACGGAAGTTCTTATTGCATCTATCATTTGGCCCGGTGGATATAGATAAAGAAAATCCATGTAGTCGTCTTTCAGGCCAAGAAATAGAAAACAGCCAGGACTCGAAGCTCTTGTGAAATCCTCACTGTGTAGCTGGAACTCGTTCATTTTTATTGCTTTATAATACTCAATTATTTTAGCATACCGTGAGAAATCCATCTGTTGATGAGCATTCGTTTTTCTGGCTTTGGGGGCCTATGTAAAATTTAACTGGGAACATTCTTTTTTATTGATTTTTCATTTTTTTTTAACATTTTCATTTTTGAGAGGCAGAGAGAGAGAGCATGAGTCGGGGAGGGGCAGAGAGAGAGAGGGAGACACAGAATCGGAAGCAGGTTCCAGGCTCTGAGCTGTCAGCACAGAGCCCGACGTGGGGCTTGAACCACAAACTGTGCGATCATGACCTGAGCGGAAGTCAGACGCTTAACTGGCTGAGCCACCCAGGCACACCTGATTTTTAATTTTTTATGGAGATAGAATGACATAGTATTAGTTTTATGTGTACCACGTTATGATTCGATAATTCTATATATTGCTAAATGATGAGAGGAAGTCTGGTAAACATCCATCACCATATATATTATAATTTTCTTTTTTTAACTGTAACGAGAACTTTTAAGATCTGTTCTCTTAGCAGCTTTCAAATATGCGATACGGTATTGTTAATTGTGATTACCACACTGTACATTACATCCCTATGTTGTATTTATTTTAAAACTGGATGTTTATACCTTTTGATCCCCTTTACCCCATTTAGCTCATTCCCCACCCTGACAACCAGTCTGTTCTTTGTATGCATGAACTTGGTTGTTTTGGTTTTTGTGTTTTGTTTTAGATTCCACATAGAGGTGAGATGATACAGTATCTGTCTGCTGCACTTAGCATGATGTCCTCAAAATCCATTCATGTCGCAAGTGGCCAGATTTTCTCTTTTATGGCTAAGAAATACTCCGTTGTGTATATATGCCACATATTCTTTATCTGTTTGTCTATTATCGGACGCTTAAGTCTCCCTATCTTGGCTATTGTAAATAATGCTGTAGTGAACGTGGGTGTGCATAGATCTTTTCAAGTTAGTGTTTTTATTTTCTGCGGATAAATACCCAGAAGTGAAATTGTTGGATCATGTGATAGTTCTATCTTTTGAGGAACCTTCACAGTGTGTTCCCAAGTGGCTGTATCAGTTTCCCTTTCCACCAGCAGTGCACCGGCGTTCTCTCCATATCCTCACCAACATTTGTGATCTCTTGTTGATAACAGCCATTCTAACAGATGTGAGGTAATCTCTCATTGTGATTTTGATTGGCATTTCTCTAGTGATGTGCTGAGCATCTTCTCTTGACTCCGTTGGCTGTATGTAGGTCTTCTTAGGAAAAACGTCTGTTCAGATGTTCTGCCCATTTATTAATTGGATTGTTTTATCAGATGATTTGCAAATATTTTATCCATTTAGTTGGGTGCCTTTTCATTCTGTTGGTGGTTTCCATTCTGTGCAGGTGCTTTTTGGTTTGATATAGTTCCATTTGTTTATTTTTGCTTTTGCACCATTGTTATGGCTTGGATATGGTAGAGAGATCTCTACTTACGTCTGACATTTTGCCTGGTAATTGGAAGTTCGTCTGCTGCCTTTAAATATTTAAAGGTTTAATTAACTCTTTAATAATGTCTGACTTGATACCCCCCAACACGAATATCTAGGAGTATCATCTTTGTCCAGATAACATTAAATACTGTGTATTTGTTTACCTATTTATCTTCCTCTACATATTTTCAGAGGAGAAACAGTATTTTATTAATCTTAGATACCTGTTCTATATGGCATGTGCCAGAGCTCTAGGGGATCTACATAAATGTTTAATTTATAAACATATTTTTTGGAAACATGAGAAAACAGTGAAGATGTACAGTCGGCGTCCTATGTAGATTTTACAAGGTAAGAATAAATTTTCACATATCCTTCCTCCATTGCCAAATGCTGATCATTTCAGAACGAATAGCCATCTGAGCAATATGCCGTTTCAGGGATCGGTTTCGTTCACCGATGTGACTGTGGACTTCACTCAGGAGGAATGGGAGCAACTGGACCCCTCACAGCGGATCCTTTACATGGACGTGATGCTGGAGAATTACAGCAATTTACTCTCAGTGGGTAAGCACAGCTTTTAGTGCAGCTCCGTGTCGGCCTAGCATCTGTGTCCTTGCTCACTTACCAAAAATTCTGCGCTTCTGAATTACTACCATGTGGTTGTGGTCTGCGGCTTCAGGTGTTAAAGCCGAGAGACAGTGGAGACGCTGAAGTTCTGCCTTCTTGATTTGGCGGATTTCTGAAGTCTAAGCAGTTAGCAGCTGTGTTCCGCCGTCAAGTTCTCTGATATTGTCGAGCCAGATGTGATTTTCAAGTTGGAACAACAGCAAGAGGTGTAGATAGCGTAGTAAGAACGGTCAGGTCAGAACTTTCTGGGGAAGGTGTCAAAAGAGGGAAGGAGCATCAGAAGCCAATCCACGCAACATCCTAGGGGTCATGAATAGGTTGAACTATTTTCAAATATTTTTTAAGGATCAGTTTTTCAGATCCTTAAACCTTAAAAGATGGCCAATACCAGATGATTCCTCAGATATCAAAATCCTACCTCCAACTATCGTCTGTCTCTGCTTAACATTTTTTGTTGAACTTTTATATTTTTCTCTCACACTTGACCCTTGACATTTACCTAACCTGTCTTAAACCTTTGTGATTAGCTGCTCTTTCATTTGTATTCCCAGTTTGCCAGAATGGTGACTTTGATATTTTAGGTGATGGAATTGGTGTAATAGATTCTTCTTTAGTCTAAGAGTGATGCATTGTCCTAGACACAAATGCCAGCAAGATCACCAGAGTCAGGAATGTCAAGGCTGGGTCAGTCTGATCCTTAAGATTGCTTCCGATAACAGCAGCGCCAAGACCTGTTTAGAGAAGAGATCGAACACATTAGAAGGAAAAAAATAAGGTGTTTCAATGAAAAAAGTAAAACACACGATTCTGTCGCAAGGATCTTGAACCCTTGGATTTATTTTCCATTTCCTTCAGACTATGGGTTCTGGATCTTGTCATCCATTTGCAAAAGTTGTACATGAGATTTGGATCTTGGCGGGAGGATTATGTCTGCAGACCTGTGAGGAGCATTGCTGTTAGCAAGGTGTGTGGCTTGCAAGAGCAGAGGAGAAAAAACGGGGAGAGAGACTAGGAGTGTGGAGAGGAAGTGCCCGTCTGACCACAGCAGCTCAGAGCCTAAGTGGCGGTTGCTAAACTCAGATCTGCCCAGGCTGTTGCTGTTCCCTTCGCATCTTCGTCCGCTTGTTCTCTTGGTCTGTGCTGACTGTTCCGTGTCCCTGAGGACACGCTGAACCTCCTGCATCCCTCGACTTGTCAGCTTGCCTACGTCATTTGTGCCCTGTCTGCTGCCCTGTGTTTTTATTTCACTTTACCTTTTAAGGTCGTTCTGTAATCTGGCAGTGCTACTCGAGTCCATTGTCAGCTTCCATTCTTTTTTTGCCACAGGCTTCTTTGGTCTTTCCAAGCTTAAGAACTAGGCAAAATTTGCAATGGAGACTTCTTAATCCTGGAAGCCCGGATCCCACACACAGAGACAGCCCTACGATGGAACATTGGTGGAGACTTCACATTCTCTAACATGGCAGGAAGGGGCTGACAGCGTGTTTCGTGTGCTCTTTCCTAGAGGTGTGGAAAGCTGACGACCAGATGGAGCGGGACCCCAGCAACCCAGACGAGCAGGCGAGACCATTTATCATTTTTAAGAACCAAACCCCAATTGAGGAAAGAGGTAATCTCTTTGAAAAAACATTTAATCTGAGCACAGATTTTGTTTCCTTAAGGCAAGTACCCTATAAATACGACTTATATGAAAAAACCTTGAAGTCTAATTCAGACTTACTTAATGGTAATAGAAGCTATATAAGAAAGAGAGCTGATGAGTGTAATGGATTTGGAAAAGCACTCCTCTATCTGAAGCAAGAGAAAACCCATCATGGGTTGGAATACTCTGACTATAATAAAAGTGGGAAAGTCTTTAAAGAAGCCATTTTTAAACATCAGAAAATACGAAATTTGGTACAACCTTTTATTTGTAATTACTGTGACAAGGCTTTCTCCTTTAAGTCACTCCTCATTAGTCACAAGAGAATACACACTGGAGAAAAACCTTATGAATGTAACGTGTGTAAGAAAACCTTCTCCCATAAGGCAAACCTCATTAAACATCAAAGAATTCATACGGGGGAGAAACCCTTTGAATGTATTGAATGCGGAAAAGCTTTCACCCACCAGTCAAACCTCATCGTTCACCAGAGAGCACATATGGAGAAGAAGCCCTATGAGTGCAGTGACTGTGGCAAGACATTTGCCCAGAAGTTTGAACTTACTACCCACCAGAGAATTCATACAGGAGAACGACCCTATGAGTGTAACGAATGTGCAAAAACCTTCTTCAAAAAGTCCAACCTCATTATACATCAGAAAATTCACACGGGGGAGAAACGCTACGAGTGCAGCGAATGTGGAAAATCCTTTATCCAGAACTCACAACTGATCATACACATGAGAACTCACACGGGAGAGAAACCCTATGAATGTACCGAATGTGGCAAGACATTCAGCCAGAGGTCAACCCTGAGATTACATTTGCGAATCCATACAGGAGAGAAACCATACGAGTGTTCTGAATGTGGGAAGGCCTTCAGCAGGAAGTCCCGACTCAGTGTCCATCAGAGGGTTCACATGGGGGAAAAGCCCTGAGACTGCAGCTAGCTTGTTCTGTGGAAAAACCCGAACCCTTCCAGTGGGGGGACAGACCGCACAAAGGTACTGAAGGAACGTGGAAATGCGGGGGGGACACAATCCATCAAATCAAAACACAGGTAAAAACAGGATCCCCTAAGAACAGCCTCATACCCAAAGTTAGATACGCTGCCCAGCTAAAGCGTACATCCAGTTGTAAATAGACACGCGTAGTCCTGTTACAGTGAGCTTTTTGAAATCTTGAATTATTCTGGGCAGCAGCATAAAGGATCTGCAGACCATACCCCGGGAGTTGAGTGGCTGTGTATGAGATTATGCCCCAAAACACAAATCTTGTCTTACATCTATACATGTAAATTTAACACAGTCACTGGGAGTTGGAAATTCTTGTCCTCTGATAGGACATGAGTAAGATTTTCCATACTAAACACCACGTGTCTTTCAGTACCTTTACAACCCAGTACGCATTCCACATGAACTAGGTCACAGTTTTAGTAGCGTGTAGCTTATGTTTTCTCCTGCTACTTGCTGGCATAGGTAAGTTGGTCGGACCGTCGTTATTCAGCTGCCTCTTCAATAAACAGAAGACAATGTTGAAGGTTTAACTTGCTTCGGAGGTTGCTAAAAGCATTCTTCACATCAATATATAAGTGAGAGATAATTAAGAGGGGATTTAGGGAGTGAAAGACCACTGTGGGCTGTCACTCAGTGTAGGCACCACAGCTGGAGAGAGTGCCCACGTCCCTCGTGCGCAGTTCCTTTGCAGTGGGGTGTTTACGTACAAATGCATGTCTTTTAACATACTGTGTAACCCATAAACTACTTGTGCTTTTTTTTGTGTTCTCCTGTTCCTCTTAATATTTTATGGATTGTCTTAACAAAAAGTAGGATGTGTATGTGGTTCACAAATGTTACATTTCAGAGACTTCAGAGAAGAAAATTAAATGTCTTAGTGCTTTTTCAAATGTCCACGTGCACAACCCACTTTAAAAATGCATTTTTGCCACATCCTGTTTAAAGGAGGCATTTTCACTCCCTGGGTTTCACTGTCATCAGCCAGAAGCATTTCCCTTTGGAACCTGAGTAAAAGTTAAGCCTTTCTTTTAAAGGTTCACACACACTTTTAAGTTAGACTTTTCAGTGATCTCTCCAGATGTGTTTAACAACCTAAAAAAACTTCTTGCCTAACTCAGAGGTAAAGTATCTTACTATTGACTTCAGATTCCCAAGTTCCTCTCCCTGTCAGTCATGAATCACACACTAGAATTGTCACTGGGAACTGGCCTTTCTTTTTCCTTGTTTTTGAATATCATTGATGTGCTGTGACCACCCATGAATGTGAGTGACTTTCTGAACAGATTCGCCGAACATCTATAGTCCAGTAAGTTTGTCTTTCTCAAATTGTCATCTTGTCTACTACTGGCAAGGAAGCAGGGAAGAAGATTCATCTCACACACTGCTGTTAGAAATGTAAGTTGCGACTCTGTCTCTGAACATCAGGAATATGTGTAGCCTTCAGGGCACCTGGGTGGCTCAGTTGGTTAAGCATCGACTCTAGGTTTCTGCTCAGGTCATGATCTCACGGTTCGTGAATTCGAGTCCCGCATTGGGCTCCACCCTGACAGCATGGAGCCTGCTTGGGATTCTCCCTGTCTCTCAGCCCCTTCCCTGCTTGTGCTCGCTCTCTACATAAACATTTAAAAAATATATACATACTCTTTAATCCAGGAGTCTCACTCCTGGGGATCTATCCCTAAGAAAAAATAAAGTGCCAGTACTTAAGATTATATGTTTATCAATGTATATTGTATTTTTTGATAAGGACAAAAGAAAATGTGAACAACCATCACTAAGAGAATGATTGAATAAACTGCAGAAAAATATGCCATGGCTGGCTGGTGTTCCATGGAAAAGAATGTGTAGGAGCAGATGCCTCCACATCAGATTGGGGGGTGGGGGGGAGGTTGTGTCTACACCATGTTTTTAAAATAAAGGTCTAAAAACCTTACATGTATGTATATCTGTGTGTATTTTTATTAATTTATGGACCTGGAGAATAGCATTCTCCTATATCAACATAATTACCATTAAGTCCAATGGAACATTGCTCATGTATTCCTCGGTCCCTAAGTTAACCCTCATTTATACTAAAACAATACGCTAAGTCATCATGCAGCTAAGTAATTAACATTAGTTAACGCCATAACACAAGGCAGGTTCCCTTCCTCCATAACAAACAGCTCTGTGCTGTTCTCCAGCTCTAGCTTTCATAGCTGTATGCTGTGTGTGAGGCTGTGTTCTCCATGAAAACCTGTATTTGGCATTCATTGTTCACACAACGAAACCGTTCACACACACACAAAAATAGTAAAGACAGACACCTGGGTGGCTCAGTCGGTTAAGCGTCCAACTTAGCTCAGGTCATGATCTCCAAGTCCGTGGGCTCAAGCCCTGTGTCAGGCTCTGTGCTGACAGCTCAGAGCCTGAAGCCTGCTTCGGATTCTGTGTCTCCCTCTTTCTCTGCCCCTCCTCCGCTCTCACTCTTCTTTCAAAAATAAACATTTTAAAAAAGAGGGGGAGAGACCAAGATGTAGGACGTGCTCTCACACTGGGAAGTATGTGTTTGAAGGTAGTGGGAGGCCTGTGGGACTGGCCTCAGATCACTTTGCTCAGGACAACAGATGCTGTACTGTTGAAAATCAACTCGGGTTTTGTTTGCGATAAGGATCAGCCTAGGGGTGGGGTAAGGACAAGCTGTGCTCAGCTGGTTTGGCTGAACTAGGTGCAGGAACAGCCTCAAGAGTGGGCAAAGGATAGTCAGGCCTAGGCGAGGAAGGGGCAGTTGACGGGTACCCTGCTGCGACAGACTCATTGATAAACAGGCCACCTGGAGGAATAGGTGATCGATAGCAGGTGGAAAAATTTGACCTCAAACAGGTTAAGCTGCTGAGAATGCTCAATATGGCTCCCCTGTGGCCTCAGGAGGTCAAGTGCTAATAAAAAATACTAGCAACAACAGCTGCCACCAGACCAGTAGTAATAACAGTACTTCTATTAGTGATGATGCTGAGTAGTATCGCTTGCTTATTCTGCTCTTGGCAACATGCTGCTATTTGCTTTATATGCATTAGCTCATTTAATAGTTAACCCATGAGACAAGTTTATTATTCTTATTTAAAATGAAGAAGTTCAGAGAGGTAAGGAATCTGCTCAAAGTACATGAAGTGGTACAATACTAACTCTACGAATAATATGAAAAGTTTACATATTTTAATCTAGAACCACCAAAAAAAAAAAAAAAATCATGAGAAGAGGTATATCTAAGATGCCAATAGATAAAACAGAAAGCCAAAAGTATCTTTAACCCAAAGAAGAAGGAAGAAAGAAAAGGAAGCCTGAAGGGAAAACAGAAAACGTAAAGTAAAATGGTAGACCCAAAGTTCAACCATTTTAATAAAAGATATTGTCTAATGGATAATAAAAATAAGACCAAGCTACATGCTCAGTAAGAGTCATGTTTTTACAATAACGACAAGGATAGAAAGAGGATGGGGAAAATATTACATATAACCGCTAAACATAAGGTTGGGGTAGAACTGTTAATATCAGATCAAGTAGACTTTAAGACAGTATTGCTAGAGATAAAGGGTAATAATGATAAAGGGTTGATTTAGGAAGACAAACATGTATGTGCCTAATAACGGTGCTTCAAAATGGAGAAAGCAGGGCACCGGGGTGGCTCAGTCACTTAAGCCTCGGACTCTTGATTTGAGCTCAGGTCATGATCTTGAGGTTTGTGGGTTCAAGCCTCGTGACAGCAGGGGTTCTGCTTGGGATCCTTGCTCTCTCTCTCTCTCTCTGCCTCTTCCCTGCTCACGTGTTCACTCTCTCAAAGTAAGTAAACTTAAAAAAAAGAATGGGCGAAGCAAATATTGACATTTAAAGGAAGAAAAGACAAATCACAAGCACAGTTGAAGATTTTAACACCTCTCAGCAACTGACAGAATTCAACAAAAATTCAATAAAGACCTAGAAAATATGAGTAACACTTAACCACTTTGATCTAATTGACTTTGATGGAACACTTTACCAACAGCTACAGAATATACATTCTTTTCAAGTGCATGTAGCACTTTTACTAAAATAGGCATATGCCTGGCCATACAACTCTTAGAGCATTTAAAAGGATTGAAAGCATACAGTGTGTTCCCTGACCACAACAAAGTTAAATGAAAACCAGTAACAAGATAAATGTAGCATAAGCACCTGACGATTGGTTTATTTTTTGTTATAACACCAGTACCTGACTTAAGCTTTTCATTGCTGAAGCATCCACTTGAAAGATAGCTGTTTCATTTTTTTTAAGTTTTATTTATTTTGAGAGGGGGTGGGTGAGAGAGAGAGAGAGAGAGAGAGCGCACGCATGCACGCATGGGCACATGCAGAACGGGGTGGAGGTGGGGGCAGAGAGAGAGAATCCCAACCAGGTTCTGTGCCATCAGCACGAGCTGGAGCCTGCTGTGGGGCTCGACCCATGAACCATGAGACCATGACCTGAGCCAAAAATCAATTGTCAGACGTACAACTGACGGTGCCACCCAGGCACCCCCAACATAGCTATTTCAAATGAACACAGTGCCAGCACAAGTGAGTAAAGAACCAAGCTGCTCCCGTCCCCATCCCGCAAAAGTTTCCTTTATTTTAGAGAAATCTGTTTAACCTCGGTAACTATTTGGCTTCTTGTTTTTCCCTTTGCACACTTTAATTCCTGTCCTGTGTTTTAAATTCACCAATTAAGTCTGAACTCACAAAACCCTAGGCCCCCACCCTTAACCCCAGTAGAAGCCGAACCCCGGTCTGCTTACTCATGCCTCTCTCCCAACTTCACTGTATGGCCCCAGGCATGCCTTGTACCCTCCAGAACCCAGAAGTAATAAATCTTGGGATTTTCCCCCGGTTTCCTGTTACAGATTTTAAGAACCCCAAGGACTGGTTCAGCCACAACACGGTTTCCAAAAGGGGAGAGGTCTGTGGGGGGCTCACTGGGCCAGCTGAGTGCCCCCAGGTATTTCCGGCTGATAGCGGCACTATCCACAGGCTGAGACCAAAACAGTTGGCATAGTGGGCAGGACTGCACAATTGTCCTTGCACTTAATGGAGAGCAATGCCCTTTAGCTGCACCTGGTTTACCGACTGACTAACCCAAGCGGTAACCATCTGGGAAAGGAACGCTAATTGCTAGAGGCCATGCTGCCTGTGCTGCTGGTGACTGCCGCTCTCACTGCTGCCTGCAGCATCCATCCCAGAATGTCACCGCTGCCGTAGTCATTCAGCATCTTCCCAGACCAGCGGGGTCAAGGCCATATTGTCTAACAAGATCGGACCAGTAGATGAAAAGGCCTTGATTATTAATGTACAGTGAGGGTCCTCCGTGCCCAGAGGCCTGGGGATTGGACCCCAGGACCGTTGTGACACCCAAGTGGAGTGTGGTCCATGTTTTGGACCAAAGACACGAGGAAAGGACGTTCTCGTAAAGAGGACAGGAGCCCTCTGCCTGTGACCACCTGGCCATGGCTTGTGCCTGGACTATGCGTCCTAGTAGCCTTGCCATCGAAACCAGTGGCACCACGAAAGGGAAATGCAGTAGAGGACCATGGTCTGTGTGTCACTGCTTTACTCGCTGCTGTCGTTCTGTGTCCACTGACCCAATGGGATATCATGGGTCCAATCCCTGGTGCGATGTTGCTTAAAGAAAAAAACCAGACAAATACAACTATCCCAAACATCTGCAGCCAGCATCTCCTAAAATCCCTGAGAGGGTCTATCAGCTCCTTGGTAAATGCAAAACCTCGGCATTTCCTGGGCTCCTGGGCGTTGCTCAGTGCTACGGCACACTCACTGCCCAGGCTCTGGTACTAACACTCTCAGGTCTGGGGACTTTTCCCAAAGACCTGTGAGCATTGCACTCATGGAGGCAGACTCCAATCCCAGAGTTCCTGGGAAGGGAAGTGGCTGCGCAGGAACATCATCACACGTTTTTCTGGTTACAACACAAGATTAAGGAATCAGGAGAAAAATCACAAAATAGAAACAGATTGGAAACTATACCTTAACTGAAATTCAAGCCTTTAAGATTTTGTGCATCAAAAAAGAGAAGGGACTGATTGGCTATCACAGGTTTGGGGGCTGGGCTCTGCATTATCGCTCTCGGCAGCTAAAAGGCACTAACTGGCCGGTATCTCCTGAGACCACACACTCCATAACATGCTCAAATACATTCCGGGCTTTATGCTCCTTTCCTCCCAGATGCTACAGATTATGAGGCCCCACCCTCTGCGTTCACCTGCTGGGGGGCAGAATCGAGAAACATACCTCACAAGGCCCCCCTGCTGCCAAAGGAAAATCTGCCAGGGTTGAGACCTGGAGCGGTGAGGAAGAGGGAGAAGGGAAGGCGAAGGCCTCGAGAGCCTCCGATTCCTACCAGGGCCTTCCCTCTCCTCACTTGGCCATTTATTGCACGGGGCTGTGCCCACCTTCCATCACTCTACCACAGTGAGGACAGGTAAGGCCCACAGTGATTGGGAAACATTAATGAAGCCCATCTCCCGGTGTACAGAGTCGGCATGCTCCACGGGTGGGAAGGTTTTGGACCTGATCACACCGCGTGTGTGGGAAAGGCAGTGGGAATCACCAACAAGTGATTCTCAGACACCAGGTGGGCGCCCTAAAATTCAGCTTAATTCTGATGCTATCCACTTAGACATCCCATCAGATTCCACAGGTTAAGGGTTCAGTCCTAAACCCCTTTTGGGGTTTTATGAAGCTTCATTCTATTGGCACAGTTGATTAACGAATTGACAGTTGGTGACTCAACTCAATCTCCAGCCTCTCTCCCCTCCCCAAAGGTCAGTGGGTGGGACTGAAGGTTCCAACCCGCTAGTCCCCTGGTTGGCTCCAATGGCAACCAGCCCCCATCCTTAGGTAGTTCCAAAAGTCATCTCATTAACGTAACAAAAGACACCTTTGTATTATCCCTCTTATCACTTAGGAAATTCCAAGGTTTTAGCAGCTCTGTGCCAGAAATGGGGACAAAGACCAAATATACGTCTATTATAAATCACAACATCACAGACCACCACCACCCCATTCTCAAACATGGGTCCCTTATAGCAAAACAATCTTAAAAGTTACTGGCATCTTACTAGAATGCCATTCAGCCATTGATAACTATCCAGTCAATCATCTCCTCTAAAAAGGTCTCCTACGGCGATGCCACTCAGATTTGCAAGCCATCATTCAATCTTGCCAGGTTCCCAAAGCAGTTGTCGTCTCAACAACACATGGCTTCACCCTTTCATGCATCTGGTACAGTCCAGCTAAGAGACCGTATCACCTCTTGCTCTGAGCCTCTTTCGAGATGTTCGTGTAACATGGGATTTCCCTCATTACATAACCCATTTATTCAATCCTTTACCCGTAGCTACTATTTTTCCTTCTCTCCATTTGAACCCAAACTTTTCCCCCTTTGGAAGAGATGTTCTATTTGGCCACTGTGCTGGCCTAGATTACAGATTTCCAAACAGGATGTTGTCCGTTCATCTTGAAACTGCCACCCATAAACCAAACAGCCCTTTGTTTTCCAGACAAGAGCCATTCCTAGGACACCATCCACATGACAGTTGGTTCCGGTGGCTCCTCAGGTGGCTCCAAAGGCGGTCCTAGAGGAAAGGAGGCTCCCTGTGTTCCCTGGCAGCATACCCCTATATGAACCATTTCCACGTTATTCTGGAACTCTTCTGGGCACAGCCTTCCTTATTAGAGTGTCTCTGTGACATCACCCAAGACATTACGAGTATCTCAGGTTTCATGATTATTTTATGTCCTTCCATCATCAAGGCGGTCTCATTAGTGCCCAGTAGCAGGTGTGTCCCTCAAATGGTGTGGACTGGCCAGCAAGATGTGGTATCTGGGAATTTTCTGGTCCAAAATCCCAACAGCTGGGAGGCTGTCGTGAGCACTCTGTAAAAGCACCAACACAAGCTGTGTCTTTGCACAATGTCCGATTCATTCAATCGTGATTCATTCACAAATGATTCATTTATGATTCATTCAATCATAAAGCAAGGTTAATGTAATTGTAAAGCAGTTTCAAGATTCCAAATTCAATGACGTCTCGCTACGCATCTCACTTGGCTTCATGTGTGCCACAAAAGCCAAGTACAATAATACAAAGTCACACAACAAAGATATGACAAGGGGTAAGAAGTTAACGTGAAGTCTGTTTGTGACCTTGTAGAATGGTCTGGTCTGGGTCAGCTCTCAACCCTTACTGCGTGTTCTGTTCACTGCAGAGCAGCTCTCTTACGTTCAGAGATCATTCGGGCAGAGTCTTTGTGGCAGTTGCCTTGCTAATCCACTCAGACATGAAGTGGTCAGCGTCTGGCGAGTCTGACAGCTGGCTGCAGTTTTCCCTTTTTCAAGGAGTTTCGTCAGTCTTGGGCCTTTTCAAGTCTTTCCTGGTTCTAGTGATCATCAGCTCCTGGCTCTTTTAGGTTCTTGTAGCCTTACGGATCATCAGTCCTTAGTCCTGCCTGTCTGTGCTGGTTCTGATGACACCTGGTCTTAGCTACAATATCCTAGGGCTGCTCACATCACTGCTTGACATGAGTGACTCCATCTTGCTCTCTACAGAGGTGCACACGAGCTTTTGCCACAAGCCCCAGTCTGTGTGAGTACAGGTGGCAGACATCCCACAGTCACCAGTGAGTGGGGGGTCACAAGGCTCCAAAGGCACTGAGAGCTGCCCTACCACGTTTTGTAATTCATACATGGCCTCCTTTTGTTCAGGTCCCCACTCAAAAATACAGCTTTGGGTGGTCGTAGAAATGGGAGTCAGCAAAACTCTCAGATGTGGCACATGCATTCTCCAAAATCCAAATACACCAACCAAACACTACCTTCTTGTTTGGTCTTAGGGACGGGTAGTGACAATTAATTTCTAGTCATTTGTGTGATATCCCAGGTGGTTCCTGTCCAGGTTATTTCTGAGAATTTCACCGCTTGAGTAGGGCCCTTAGACCTTTGCTGGATTTCTTATCCGGGCCTAATGGTCACGTGCATCACTAGCACATTCAAATCAGTTCCAGCCTGGTCCTCGTCTCTCCAATCTTTCATGTCATTAATGTAGCATATTATTACACTTGAGACGCGCATCAAGTTCAAATCCCTTCTGACCACATTATCACAGTAGCCGGTGAGTTCAGAATAAACCATGGCAGCACCATAAACATACACTGGGGTCCTTCCCACGTGAAAGCAGACTGCAGTGGGCTCCTTTCCGAGATGAAGAGAAGAAAGCATTTCCAAGATCAACCACGGAGGACCAGACTCCTTCAGCCCGTTTATTTCCCATATGGCTGGAGCCACATCGGAGCTGCTGAGGCTACGAGCAGCACAACTTTATCCACCCCTCCGTGGTTTACTGTCTGTCCCCATGAGCCATCGTGGCTTCCACAGGCCACGCGTCTACGGTGCTGAGAATTCGTTGCTACCAGCAGTCCAGCGTGTCATTAACCAAAGTGGTAGTCTCGTCCTGTCTACCTGGTATTCTATACTGTGTTCAGTTAACCACCTGTGTGGGCCTCAGGCAGTTCTAGTGCTTTCTGTTGGGTATCTCCAGTTAACGCTGGCCTGCAGGTGGGCTCACAGGCCTCTGCCTTACAGTATAAGCCAGGAGAAGCAGTCCCTAAGGTAAACATAATATCCAACCCAATACATTCAGGTAAACAGGATGCCAACAGCTTGGCATATAGTTGAAAAAAAACAATCCAACTTTCCTGAGCACCTGGGTGGCTCAGCGGGTTGAGCATCCAGCTCTTGATTTTGGCTCAGGTCATGATCTCATGGTTTCTGAGTTTGAGCCCCGCATCCGGCTGTGCTGATGGTGCCAAGCCTGCGTGGGATTCTCTCTTTCCCTCTCTCTCTCTCTCTCTCTCTGCCACTACCCTATGTGCACGTTCTCTTGCTCTCTCTCTCTCTCTCTCTCTCTCTCTAAAATAAACATTTTTTAAAAATCCAAGTTTTCACCCAAACTTTCACCTCAATTCCATCTAACGCTGCATCTCTGTAGCCTCCCCATCTAAACTCAGCCGTCATTAAGACCTCACCAACAGGTTTTGGAATCACAGTGCATGGGCTCCTGCATTAAGGAGTCCCAGAGGGGCGCCTGGATAGCTGTTGTTGGAGTGTTCGACTCTTGATCTCGGCTCAGGATGTGATCTTGTGGTTCATGGGATCAAGCTCCTCTTGAGGCTCTGCCCTGACAGCTCAGAGCCTGCTTGGAATTCTCTCTCCCTCTCTCTCTGCCCCTCCCCTGCTTGTGCTCTCTCTCCCTCAAAATAAATAAACTTAAAAAAAAAAACAAAGAAAAAAAGGAGTCCCAGCAAAGGCTCTTGTCCCCACCCTACCCCAAAAAGTTCAACAAAGCTTCTTGAACTGCTGTTCAGTTTTTTTTAATTTTTTAAGTTTATTTATTTTGAGAGAAAGAGCAAGCAAGCAAGGAAGGGGCAGAGAGAGAGGGAGAAAGAGAATCCCAAGCAGGCTCTGGGCCTCCAGCAGAGCCGGACGTGCGGCTTGAAGCGAACTCATGAACTGTGAGATCATGATCTGAGCCAAAAATCAAAGAGTTGGACACTCAACCGACTGAGCCATGCAGGCCTTCCTGTTGTTCAGTTTTGTAATAGCAAAGTTACATGCGCAAAAGCAGCCCCCTTAATCGCAGCATTTACTCTAATCTGGGTAACGGGCACATTCAGTGGCTGAACATCCTGGTTATCGTAAAGCCAGTCCCACAGGCCTTGCATACAAAGCACATGAGCAGCTTCCTCTGGGGTGTCCATGGGGTATTTATGAGGGGAGTGAGCAGTCCCCCTTCTCAGGATAAACACACTTTACAAGGGGTCTCATCCAGTCCACCAAGCTGCTGTTCCCTCAACAATCACCTCTTTTGCATCTGGATCGGGTGTGGCATCTCAGTTCAGCCCAATTCTGACACTCTCTGCCTGGAGATGGCATCAGATTCCTATTGCAGGAGACCGAGAAGACATGACCACCTACTGACCCACAAGCTAGACCCCTACAGGCAGAAGTTCCTTACCCTCCCCTGCCCTTGGATGCCTATTCCCCGTTACTCTACTAGGAGCCACTTGAAGGGTGCAGCCTTGAGGGGTTAATGGATTTTGAGGCCGTCTAGACAGGATACATGACTGAACCCCACTCAAGCCTCTATATAGAATTTTAAGATTCTGGTGGGCGGGTGTGGAGATCTCTTTGCCCAAGACAAGCCTTCATTTAAGTTCCCTTGCTTGTGAAGCCTGCCACCTACGAGTCTGCAGGGGTCAGCCTCATTTTTCAGTCTCTCCTTCCCTCTGTGTATGGAGGCCAGTTTCAGATTTCACCCAGAGAATTCCTGACGTTGGAAACCAGCAGGTCCATAGTTGAAGGGTTTGGTCCCAAAGACTGCATATTCACCCCACCCCCATTTCGGATACCAGCCTCAAGCTCAGGATCTTATCTGTGTTTCTGACCGAATGGCCATCAATCAGACCTCTTCCTTGTGTTCAGTGGATTTGCTAGAGAAGCTCACAGAATTCAAGGAACCCATTTACTCACCAGGGTACCATTTTATTATAAAAAGGTGTGACTGAGGAAGAGCCAGAAGGAAGAAATGCAGAGGGCAAGGGGCGCAAAGAATCCATGCTCTCGGGGGGGCCCCGTTCTTCCTGAATCTTAACATGTTCACCAACTGGGAAGCTCTCCAAGCCTTGTTCTTCTGGGTTTTTATGGAGGCTTCATTCCATAGGCATGATTGATTAAATCATTGCCCGCTGGTGATTGAACTCCAGCTCCAGCTCCTCTCCCCTCCCCAGAGGTCAGGGGGTGTGACAGAAAGTTCCAACCATCTAATCACCTGGTTGGCTCCACTGGTAGCCCAGCCCCATCTTTAAAAATCCTTCATGGCACAAAAACAGACACAAAGAACAATGGAACAGAATAGAGAACCCAGAAATGGACCCACAGGCGTATGGCCAATGAATCTTTGACAAAACAGGAAAGAATATCCAATGGAATAAAGACAGTCTCTTCAGCAAGTGGTGATGGGAAAACTGGAGAGGGACATCTAGAAGAATGAACGTGGACGACTTTCTTACACCATACACAAAAATAAACTCAAAATGGATGAAAGACCTCAATGTGAGCCATCAAAATCCTTGAGGAGAAAGCAGGCGAAAACCTCTTTGATCTTGCCCGCAGCAACTTCTTACTCAACACGTCCCAGAGTAAAAGGAAACAAAAGCAAAAATGAACTAGTGGGACCTCATCAAGATAAAAAGCTTCTGCACAGCAAAGGGAACAATAAGCAAAACTAAAAGGCAACTGATGGAATGGGTGAAGATATTTGCAAATATCAGATAAAGGGTTAAGTATCCAAAATCTATAAAGAACTTATCAAACTCAACACCCAAAAAACAAATAATCCAGTGAAGAAATGTGCAAAAGACATGAATAGACACTTCTACAAGGAAGACATCCAGATGGCCAACCAACACATGAAAAAATGCTCAACGTGACTCATTATCAGGGAAATACACATCAAAACCACCACGAGATACCACCTCACACCTGTCAGAATGGCTAACGTGAACAACTCGGGCAACCACAGATGTTGGCGAGGATGCAGACAAAGAGGATCTCTTTTGCATTGCTGGTGCAAATGCAAGCTGGTGCAGCCACTCTGGAAAACGCTATGGAGGTTCCTCAAAAAATTAAAAATAGAACTACCCTACGACCCAGCCATTGCACTAGTAGGTATTTATCCAAGGGATACAGGTATGCTGTTCCGAAGGGACACATGCACACCAATGTTTACAGCAGCACTGTCGACAACAGCCAAAGTACGCAAAGAGCCCAAATGTCCATCTCTGGATGAATGGATAAAGATGTGGTATATATATAATGGAGTAATACTCAGCAATCAAAAACAATGAAATCTTGCCATTTGCAAGTACATGGATGGAACTAGAGGATATTATGCTAAGCGAAATTAGTCAGAGAAAGACAAATATCATATGACTTCATTCATATGAGGACTTTAAGACACAAAACAGATGAACATAAGGGAAGGGAAGCAAAAATAATATGAAAACAGGGAGGGGGACAAAACAGAAGAGACTCATAAATATGGAGAACAAACTGAGGGTTGCTGGAGGGGTTGTGGGGGGGATGGGCTATATGGGTAAGGGGCACTAAGGAATCTCCTCCTGAAATCATTGTGGCACTATATATTAACTAATTTGGATATAAATTTTAAAAATAAAATTAAAAAAATAATAAATTAAAAAAATAAAAATAATAAAAGTGGAAAAAAATAAAGTAAAAATAAAATAAAAATCCTTCAATGAGTTCCACAAGTCACCTTATTAACCTACCAGAAGACACCCCTAGAGCTCTCACCACTTAGGACATTCCAAAGGTTTCAAGGGCTGTGCCAGCAACAGGGACAAAGACCAGCTACGCATTAATTATAAGTCACAGTATCACAACGGGTTTATCACTCACATGACCACAGTGACCCAAATGACCCCTTTTTCATTTCCAACCCTGAAGAGGCTCGCCTGACCCATAGTCAGGATTTTTTTTTGGAGGGCCTCCCCTTCATTACAGGGCATTACTACTACGTTTTACTGGGACTGCCAAAATCAGCCACAAAGCACTAGAAGGCACTAACGTGGTTACTAGACATGCAGGAGATCCCCCCAACCCGCGCCCAGACACCCAGATACTTCAACTCAAGCCCCTCCACTCCTGCTACACTGGAAGGGTCTCCCCTCTGACAAATTTCCTTCAACAGAAAAGGTTTCCGGCTCCTTCCCCAGTAATCCCTGGTCTAACTTTGCCCATTATGATAACACAAAGGTAAACCTTTCTTGGGAGTTTTGGAAACTCGGGGTTCCTGGCGGCTCGCTCTCTGGACAGCTGTTCTCTCAGCACCAGGTCCTAAAACTAGCATTCTCTCGGCTAAGGTCCCCATCTGCTGCCCACCCTCTTACACACAGCTCCCCTGTGACCTTGAGCCTGTCCCCACCACGCCCCTGCCCCTTTGCCTAACCTCCAGGACTGCCAGTCACTTAAGCACCTACCCTAGGATTTCCTAGGAAATAGGCAGCTCCCCAGGGCTTGTCCCACCTCCCAGAGATCATCGCCCCTATACCACTCTAGTGCTCTACAGAGACAATAAAAATGCACGGTGTTTTGGCCCTATTAGGCACCAGGGTCCAAGTCGATGCCATTCCAGGAAATCCCTCTAAATTCCCCCAAAGGGAAGTCCTACCTACAAGGCATTGCCAGGAAAACAATCAAAGGTGCACAAACCCAATCAGATGTAACTATTAGGACCATTGGCCTCAAACAGCCCCTGTCTCCTCCTTTCCAGACATGGATAAATTGACACCTTCATGGCACACGGACCAAGCCCAAGCTCTTGACCTTTGTGGGACTCACCAAATAGATGCCATGGACTCTTCCTCACCAGGCGAGGACAGAAAACATTCCCGAATAAGGAATTACACAAGCAATGAAAGCCAAGGCCCTGTCCTTAAAGATGTGATGACAGGAGGGCTGCCTGGCTGGCTCAGTTGGTAAAGCATGCAACTCTTGGTTCAGGGTGGTGAGTTCAATGAATTTGCTAGAGCAAATTGGGTATGGAGCTTAATTAAAAAAAAAAAAAAAAAAGATAAAAGAGTCATGAAGCCCACAATCTCCCCTTTTAACAGCCCCGTTTGGCCAGTACTTAAGCTAGTCACTAATGCTGGCACCTGACCATCGACTCAGGTTCCCCTGATTAAGGCTCTGAGTCCTAAGGACATAGAAAGGACCCAAGGAGCATCACTGACATAGCTAATATGTTCTGTCTGTTCCCATCGCCAAGGAATCCCAGGCCCAATCTGGTTTCACTTTGGAAGGAACTACTTTTATGCAGTTCCCAATGGGATATTTAAACACTCTTCCAATTATGTGTGATCTCTGCCACCAGGATGTAAATACCTTATAGTAAGAGGTACGGTTTGGGCCATTCCAATGAGGACAGTCTGCTGAGGGGTCCCTCCGGGGAAGCGGTACGGCCAGATCTGCACAGCTTCACGAGCCACTTATGCCACACAGGATCCAAGGTCCCGCGTCATCTGCCACATTTCTGGCATCATCTGGTCCCCTGGGGGCTGGTAAATTCCCCCGGCCATCACACATGAATTACTCACCATCAAACCACCCACTAGACTCAAACAGGCACAAAATCTATTGAGACGTTTCATGTTGAAGAAACATCCTTCATCCCTCACGCCCTCCGTACACAACCACACGCGTGTCTGCCACCCTCCGCCAGAGCCAGACCCCACAGTGCCCTTGGGAAGCCACCAGCACACAGGCCAGCATGCCTCCCCTGTAGTCCCCCCCGCTTCGTGTTGGGACTCAAGTCCTGGGCCACGCCTGACCATGCCTCCTGGAGTCTCTGGAGCAAACGTGGCCTACCTGGCTTCACGCGGGGTTTTGGCCTAAGCGCCTTCCCCCAGGGGCAGCCCAATAAATGCCCCTTGAGCGCCTGCTCCTGGAATCCTACAGAGCTCTTTTAGAAACCAAGGCCCTACCCAGCCCCCACCCAGAAGGACTCCGCAAACAAGCGCCTGGACTGCCCGAGGTAGAGACATGCCTAGAGAACATGGCAGGGCCCCTGATGCCTCCTGGGGGAAACGGGACCTCAGGAGAGGACTAAGGCCGCCATCAAAGGCTGTTCCTTTGCCCTTGCCCAAGAGCCTTGAGGAAGTGCTGGCAACACCCTGCTTCCTCCTCCTCCTCCGGGTACCTGGGGACCCAACGGCCTGCATGGACAGGGAGTGCATTCTTCACCGATGGCACCCCACCCTCGCACTCGAGCAGCTGGCTGGGAGCCATGGCACCCCGGCTTCAGGTGCCTTGCTGGCCGAGGAGGGGGCTCTGACCCAGCCCCCTGGCGGAACCTGTGGCTGTGGCCTTGCCCTTGAGGAGCCGGCAAGATGGGGCCTTCCGCAGGCCCACACCTTCACAGACTCCTGGGCTTTTGCTAGCATATAGCAGGTCACTGAGGCTGGGAGGCAAAGGGACCGACCTCTTTTTAGGCAATGGCCCCCACAAGAAATGTCTAAATGACACTTGCCCCCCAATTTCTGTACATCAAATGTTGCTACAAGCTACTGGCCAAATTTGTGTGTCAGAGACCTTGCTGATGGCCCCAGATGTTAAGAAATTCCACAACATTACCTAAATCTTTGAAGAGACTCCTGGGGATCCTGAGCTCACCGACCTATTTTCATGGCTGGACTCTAGGTCTGGGACAGTGGCCACGGACTAGATTGGCTTGAGCTTCCGATGGCAAGGCATCCACGTGAGAGACGGCTATCTCCAAAACACACACGGCCAGTCTGTAGACACGGGCCCCACCCGCCCCTCACCCCTCCCACCTCTGGTTTCCTTTGTTTTAGAGAGTTCTGGTTGACTTGGATAATGGACACTTCGACCTCTTTTTCCCTTCCTGGGCTTTCATTCGCGCAGTTATTTTATTTATTTTTAATTTATTCTAATTTTTTTTTATTTTAGAGAGGGTAAGCAAGGAGACGAGTAGAGGGAGAGGGAGAATCTTTTTTTATTTAATTTTTATTTTTTCCTTTTTCTTGAGACAGCCTGGGGGAAGGGCAGAGAGGGAGGGAGGGAGGGAGAGAATCCCCAGCAGGCTCTGTACTCTCAGGGCAGAGCTCGCCGTGGCACCTTGAACTCATCAACTGTGAGATCATGACCTGAGCCGAAACCAAGAGTCCAATGCTTAACTGACTGGGCCACCCAGGCACCCCAAGATCGAGAATCTTAAGCAGGCTCCACCTGGCACAGAGCCCAACCTGGTGCTGG
The DNA here is from genome assembly GCF_024362965.1 of Panthera pardus. Classification (NCBI taxonomy): domain Eukaryota; kingdom Metazoa; phylum Chordata; class Mammalia; order Carnivora; family Felidae; genus Panthera; species Panthera pardus. The sequence goes on from NW_026526754.1 coordinate 14,027,317, forward strand.
ATCCCAGAACCCTGGGATCACGACCTGAGCCCAAGTCAAGAGTCACTCAACCAACCGAGCCACCCAGGCGCACCCCCTGCAGATATGCTTTCAACCCACCAATAAAGAGTGAACCTTGAAACGCCAGGCCCTTGTATCACTTCTCACTGGAGGAACCTGCCTGCTGCTGGGCTGAGCTCCCCGGGAGGAGAAGCCCGGCCTACAGAGGAACGACTCCTGCCATGTGAGCCCACAGTCTAGTTGGAGACAGTGACGCGACAGTCCAGCGGAGTACAAGTGCCCTAACAGCAGGGCATCCTAGGTGCCCAGGGGGAGGGAGGACTGAGAAGGGGCGGGGAGTGGGTACATCTAAGTCTGGCTGAGGCTACAAATCTGAGGTGCCCAGAGTGCCAGATTGCGGGAGCAACTTGGCCTGCTGGTCATCGTCCTCGATTTGGTAACATTTATTTCTTTTTGAGAGAGAGAGACAGAGACAGAGCACAAGCAGGGCAGGGCCAGAGAGAGAGACACACACACACAGAATCCAAAGCAGGCTCCAGGCTCTGAGCGGTCAGCAGAGAGCCTAACACGGGGCTCGAACTCCCAAACCGTGAGATCATGACCTGAGCCGAAGTCAGATGCTTAACTGAATGAGCCACCCACGGGCCCCTCATCACCCTTGATTTCTTTTCATTGTACAGACCGAGCAATGCTCCTGGTAACGGTCCCTCTGTTCTGTCCCAGGGCTGCCAGCCTGAAGAAACTGTCTCCCTATCTTGGCAGGGCAGGACCCTGGAGGCCACTCGTTAGAGTAACCGCGTCCACCTGGCCCAGGCCCTCGGGGTCCCAACACGCGGCCATCGGCAGCTCGGTTCTGTAGTAGTGCCTCCTACCCCCGTCCTGGCCTGGCGCGGGGAGCCCAAGTGAACTTCTGAGCCCTGCTGGGGCCGCTCTCCAGCACATTCTCTACTGCTTCAGGAGGTGGGCATGTCTCCCGAGGCTTCCCGTGGACCGGTCATCCCCTGGGAGTTCTGCCCTATGCAGCACACTCCCTCTATCTATTACGTCTACTTCTGCCCCTCACAACCCTCCCCCGCCACAACTCTGGCATTTCCTCCTCATTGACGGTGGCCCAGGGTTGCCTTCCGTGCTCCCGGGAGCCATTCTGGCAGCATGTGGGCACCGTTCACTGGGGGCCTGGCCAGGGGCTTGCACCTTTGACCTGGAACAATGCTCCCAAATCGACAAAATCTCTCCCCGTGCTGGTGTGAGGTTCTGGTCCTCTTGACCCAGCACTCCTGGCGTCCAGGCGCCATCTTGCTCACACGGGCCCGAAGGGCCCTTGGGGCACAGCGTCCTTCATCTCTTAGCAGGCCTGGCGCAGCATCGCCGCCAGAAGGGGAGGTGGGGCCGACGCTGGGGGTGCCTGCTGTCCTGCAGGACCCTGACCTCGTGGCCGAGCTACGTTCGCCTAGGTCAGCCTTGGAAGCCGCTGCTCCATGACGCAGTCCCAGACCCAGTCCTCAGCTTTCTCTGCTGAGGCTGAGAACACAGGCAGGGAGCACCTCTTCCCGTGCTCCCAACAGGGCAACGCTGGCTCTCCCGCGGAGCTTTGAATTGCCCGTGAATCAGTCTCAGCCTTTTCGTTTCTCTTTCCCCAAACCTTAACTGTGCTTAGCAACAGCCACGCCGTTTCACTGCCCTGATGGTTTCTCCCTCCCTCCATGTTTATCAAACTCCTGATACATGGAACCCACTGGTGAACTCTCGTCCACCAGAACACTGCCCCGTTCATCGGTGGTGGGCACTTTAACAGCTTGTTACCTTGTGCCAGGGACACAGGCCAGGAGTCCCCGCTGCCAGCCAGCAGCCCTAGGTCCAGCTCCAGAACCCCATCCTGGCATCTGCTTCCTGGGGCCCACCCTAGATGGAGACCAGCGGGAGAAAAGTTTATCAGAGGGACCTCCCTACCTGGTTCAGGAGGACCGGCCGCAGAGTCAGGCGGAGAGCTAAAGGGCGCTCCCCTCCTTACCCCCATTTTAGGTGAAGAGATTGGGCGTTTACAAACCCCCTGACCAATCAGGGCTGTGGCTGCCCAGAAAGGAGGCGTGGCCTTCTCAATCGTTCTCTTCAGCTGAGGAAATTCCCAGAGAGGACTGACAGCTGAGGTTGCCAGCGGCTGGGCTGTAAACCGCCCCAGGATCCACTAGGCTGTGGGTACAGACGCCGGCTGATGGGTGACCCGTGAGTAGTGACTCACGGTGAGTAGTGACATGGGTGACTGTGACATCCTGCAGTTCTGAAGGGCGAACGTTCTCGTCGGATGCATTCAGATGTTTCAGGTAGGTAGGAAGAAGCAAGTTCACCGGTGGACAGAGAGAAAGTGGGAAGCATGCGTTGTGTCAAACACGGTTCAGCTCAGAACAAGAAGAGGGGGCAGCTGTCCTACAGAGGGTCTCTTAGCAAAGTGGGACAGACTCCCAGATAAACAGTGGAACTTCTTGATTAACTGTACTTAACTAATTGCAAAAATTCGTATTTGGAACAACTTGGATATAAATCAAACCCGTTCAGCTGTAATTTTTATGAAACTTAAAGGCAGACCAAGGATCCCTGATGAAAATTTAGCATCTTACGTGACATGTGCTGGAAGTTGCAAGTTACACACTGGACTTCAAAGACTTAGTATGAGAAAAAGAATGTAAAATATACCATTAGGGGCACCTGGGTGGCTCAGTCGGTTGCATATCTGACTCCTGATTTAGGCTCAGGTCATGATCCCAGGGTTGTGAGATCAAGCCCCATGTTGGGCTCTGCACTAAGCATGGAGCCTGCTTAAGATTCTCTCTCTCTCTCTCTCTCTCTCTCTATCTCTATCTATCTATCTTTCTCTCTCCCTTTGCCTCTCAATCCCCTGTAAAATAAAATGAAATTAAATGAAATATAAAATAAAATATAAAATAAAACATTGATTACATGTCAAAATGATACGTGGATATACTGGGTTAAATAAAATGCTTTAATAAAATTAAATCACCTATTTCTTCTAACTTTTTTAGTAAGGCTACCAGATAATGCAAAATCACTTATCGCTTACCTTCTATTTTTGCACAGCACAGAGTTAGAAGGAAGTCAGGGGAGGGCACAGCCATGCACTTCTCACATTGGCCACTAGGTGACAATCTTAACCCAGGACTGCGATTTTCAGACTCGAGGAGGCAGCCTCCCGCAAGATCAATCTTGAAGGAAATCTGGAGAGAAACATGGAGATAAGGAGACAAGTGGGAGAAAGACCTGGGAGGGGAAAGGACGCTCTGAACCACCGGTGGTGTGTGGCCAGCGCTGTGGCCAATGGCAGGAGGCTCAGCTGTGGGAGAATAAAGCAGAAGTGAATGGTTAGAATTCTGTCTGGGGCAATGGGTGCCCGCCCCCGGCCCACCTATGACAGCTGGTGCAGATGTCCTCCGGGATAAATGGGTCGTGTGGAAACTCTGCAGGTGAGGAGCCGAGGAGGACAGAAAGACCACCTCCGTGGCCCCACCACCCCTCCAACCCCCTCTGGGTTCTGCTTCTTCCTGGGGACTGAGCACCAAATGCAGCCCAGAACAGTCTCCCCGTGGGAAGGGCAGTGCTGAGCTGTAGCTGCATTCCTGAGGCTCATCCACGGCTTCTGGGTCCTGAGCTCAGGGGACTGGCACCCAGCAGGCACACTGGCCTCTCTCCGTGTGTGTCACAGGACCCAGGACTCTGTGCCCCGTGGGAATATGTGCTCTTAGTCCAAAATAAGGAGAATTCTGAGGACCTCAGCTCCTTCAAAAGAAATCCACAAATGGGAATTACAGGTTCCATTGGAAACAGATGGGCGGGGGGGGGGGGGCGGGGGGGAATGGACTGAGACAAAATAGGTTAAAAACCATACCAAGCAAGATGAGATCATTTGCTAGCAGTATCACATAAGAACAAGAAACTTGAAAAAGAAGGACCAACTAGAAATACTAGGCATGAAAACCACAGTGACTGAAGTAAAGAACATAATAGAAGGATTAATAGTAAAATTAATGCAGTTGAGAAATTGATGGGTTAGAAGGTAGGTTAAGAAACTCTCTCGGAGGGGCACCTGGGTGGCTCAGTCAGTTGAGCAACCAACTCTTGATTTCAGCTCAGGACATGATCTCGGGGTTTGTGGGATTGAGACCTGTGTTGGGCTCACGCTGACAGCACAGAGCCTGCTTAGGATTCTCTCCCTCCCTCTGTCTGTCTCTCTCTCTCTCCCAAAAATAAATAAACATTAAAAAATTCATCAAACTATACACAACTTGTGCTTTTTCTTGTATTATGTCATTCTTTCATAAAAAGCTCACTAGAGCAGGAGAGAACACATTGCTACACAGCTCATGAGTTGAAGAAATCATAGTGGAAATAAAAAATACTTAGAACTATATACTACATATCAAAATTTATGGGCTGCAATGACAGCAATGCTTGGAAGGAAGTTTAAATCCTGAAATATTTATAATAGAAAAGAGGAAATGCAGAAAATTAATGAGCCAAACAGCCATGTTAGAAAATCACAACACAATGAAATTAGGAGGCTAGTGTTACTCTGAAACCAAAGCCAGATAAAACATTACAAAAAAAGAAAATTGTAGACCAGTATCTCTGATGAGTATAGAAGTGAAAGCCCTCCATAAAATACCAACAAACCAAATCCAAAGGCATACTAAAAAGATTATACACCATGGCCAAGTGGGATTTATCCCAAGCACACAAAGGTGGTTGGACCTAAGAGATGGAACAGTGGAATGCACCACGTTAACCGAATGAAGAAAAACCCATATGATGATCTCAAATGGTGCAGGAAAAAAACCCCAAAAACAAAAAGCCTTTGACAAAATTCAACATCCTTCCATGATAAAAAGCACAAAGGAAACGAAAAATACAAAAGAACTCACTCAATGATACAGGGCATTTATGAAAAACACACAGGTAACATTGTATCCAATGGTGAAGGTTTGAAAGCCTTCCCTCTAAGATCAGGAACAAGACAAAGAGGCCTGCTTTCACCACTGCTGACCCATATTATACCGGAAAGTATGGCCAGAACAATTTAGACAAGGAAAAAAAAAAGTCATGGAAATTGGAAAGGAAAAAGTACAACTATATCTATTTGCACATGACTTGATCCTACATACAGAAAATCCCAGGGGCACCTGACTGGTTCAGTCAGTAGAGCATGTGACTCTTGATCTCAGGGTTTTGAGTTCAAGCCCCACATTGGGTGTGGAGCCTATTTAAAATTAAAAAAAAATTAGGGGCGCCTGGGTTGCTCAGTCGTTTAATTGCTGGACTCTTGGTTTCAGCTCATATCAGGATCTCATGGTTGTGAGATCAAGCCCAGGGTCGGGCTCTGCACTGACAGCACAGAGCCTGCTTGGGTTTCTCCCTCTCCCTCTCTCTCTCTGCCCCTCCCCTGCTGATGCTCTGTCTCTCTCCCTCTCAAAATAAATAAATAAACATAAAAAAGGTTTTTTTCATTAGAAAATCCCAAAGAATGGACAAGCGAGTGATTCAAGCTAATAACTTCAGAGAAGTTTCAAGGTACAAGAGTAACATGCAAACATCAGCTGAGGTTGTATATACCTACACCTGTAATAGACATTCTGAAAAGGAAATTAAGAAAGCTATCTCATTAACAATAGCATCAAATTAGTGAAATATTACACATTCAAAGCAATGTCCTAGCAAGACAGGATAAGGGCTTATAATTAACAAATTTTTTTCAATGTTTATTCATTTTTTGAGAGACAGCATGAGCAGGGGAGGGGCAGAGAGCGACGGAGACACAGAATCCGCAGCAGGCTCCAGGCTCTGAGCCATCAGCACAGAGTCGAAGGCGGGGCTTGAGCCACAAACCGTGAGATCACGACCTGAGCCGAAGTCAGACGCTTAACCGACTGAGCCACCCAGGTGCCCCAAGGGCTTATGATTTTAAAAAAGGGTGAGGATGGGGAGAAATTGGAACCCTCACACATCACTGGTGGCAAAGCAAAATGCAGCGGCTGCTGTGGAAAACGGGCCAGCATAGCTGGTGTCCACGTGCGGACAGCCGCAGAAGAAACCCCTCACCTGGAGGACAGGTGGGCAGAGAGCAGGAGGCCAGATTGTCTCCAGGTTGGATGGACCGTGGGAGGGTGGCCCCTGGGAGGAACCAGGGCTGTGAGATCGCTGAGGGACCGCCTGTGTTTCGGAGGGGCTGGCGCGGAGCCCCGTGAACACCCTCACACCTGCCATGCTGACCAATCCTCTAACCGCAGGAACCTTCCTCCTGCAGTGTCCCTCCAGAAACTTCTATGAGCAGATGTGACATTGTGTTCATTGTGCAAAAGAAAAGCTTTCAGGAATTCCATCCAGTATGGCAGAGCAGGTGTGTAAGTGTGAATTTGGAGCTGAGAGGCAATAAATTGATAGTTTTGAACACACACTGCCCTGGCCGCGCACGATCTCAGCATTAATCCCACGAGCCTTTCCTAGAAACCTACCAGAGAATGAACTTCCCTCATCAAACCGGCTACAGAGGCACGGCCACGAAGACCAGCGGTGAGCCCCAAATTCACAATCACTCAAGGGCTGAAAGGTCCAACAACTATTTAAAACTGGGGACAGAAGGGGCACCTGGGTGGCTTAGTCAGTTGAGCGTCTGACTTTGGCTGAGGTCATGATCTCACAGTTTGCGAGTTCAAGCCCCGCGTCGGGCTCTGGGCTGACAGCTCAGAGCCTGGAGCCTGCTTCTGATTCTGTGTCTCCCCCTCTCTCTGCCCCTCCCCTGCTTGTGCTCTGTCTCTCTGTCTCTCTCTCATAAAAATAAACATTAATTTTTTTAATCAAGGACAGCAAAATACAATTTGTTTTCACTCATTATATCGGTGAAGACAGTATTGTTCTCCCGCAGCTCATGTGTGTGATATGAGATGAAGCAGACATAAATTTAGAATACTCTAGTTCCATCAGCCCCCGTGTCCTTGAGAGTGAAGCTTCTCATTCTCACATGCCGATGTATTCTATGTACAGTGAAGTAAAAACACCTTTGGTCTGTGATTTGAAATACCAGTAGGAACTCATGAGGTACTTCATCTTTCAAATTATTTACCTTCAAATATTTCCTTGCTCGGTCCACTGGAAAGGCCTAGAAACAATCCGATAACCATGAGCATCCCCCACACCCAGACTGTGGTCTTGAAATTCCTTTCCCAACTAAAAGAAACCAGGGATTTTTGGTCAGAGCGCTGATTCCGGGCCTGAGGTGTCTTGTCACATTGGACAGCAAGGAAGCTATGACACCCCTACTTGGACCATGTCACAATGCCTCTGAGCCAATGGGAGAAGCTCCCACTGGTTGAGGGGACACAACCTGAGCTTCAATAAGGACATAATTACGATGGATCAAAACCCTCATATATGTTTAAATCCACAGGAAATGACATAATTCTGATATGCGAAAACATAATGAACTTGGGGCGCCTGCGTGGCTTAGTCGGTTAAGGGTCCGACTCTTCATCTCAGCTAAGGACTTGATCTCAGGGTTGTGAGTTCAACCCCCACGCTGGGCTCTGTGCTGGGTGTGGAGCCTACTTTTAAAAAATTGGGTTGACTGGGTGGCTCAGCCCATTAAGTGATCAACTACGGATCAAGTCATGATCTCACAGTTTGTGGGTTCAAGCCCCTCATCAGGCTCTGTGCTGACAGCTCAGAGCCTGGAGCCTGCTTCAGATTCTGTGTCTTCCTCTCTCTCTCTCCCTCTGCCCCTCACCGCTTCCCCTCAAAAATAAACATAAAAAAAAAACGCATAATGAACTGGGTTGCCTTTGGAGGATGATAGAGAACAAATTCATTATCCTAAAAATCAGTGAAAGAAAAAACGTGAAAAAATTTCGTGAAGGAAAAGGAGGTAAACTTTCCCCTCCATGTGCTAAACCAACAGCACCACTGGGTAACTGACAGATGGGGGTGTCTCTGTGGAAGTATTCTAGATAATATACGAGAAATGAGTGTTCAAATTAAGTTGCCTCCAGCGTGCAAGCCCTGGAAGAACCAACGGACCCAGGCGGTGAGTGTCAGAGTCAGCTCACCTCACCGAAAGAGAGCCAGCCAGCCCTGAGGGCTCCTGACCAAGGAAGCGGCCCCCACCTACAGCCTGGCCAAGGGGGTGACCCCGCGTCTGATCCGGCCTCTAGATTTAACTGCGGAACCCAGAAATACAGAGGACGAGGAGGGGGCCGCCAGGGCACAGGGGACAAGCGCTGGTGCCTGTTGGGTATTTCCCGACCTGCACAGGTTAATGTGTATCCAGCCTGTGCGGCAGACCCCAGGCAGGGAAGGGCAAAGGGCAGGGGGGCGCAGGGCGCGCAGGGGGCGCAGGGGGCTAGAGGCAGGGGAAGGTGCCTGGAGCACAGGGTGAGGGCTACGAACTGCATAGCCTGGCCGAGGACCGCACCCTTCCAGAGAGCTCCTTGGGTAAAGCTGGCTCCAGCAGATAGAAACTCAGTTCTACCTCGAGTGGAGTCCTGAGCAGGGAGGATGGAAAATAAAGCTAGATCTTTCTAAGAAAGCAGGATTAACTGGGAAAGACGCTGGTAACACCGGCCCTGGGTCACAGTGATACTGCAGCCCCGCGACTCCCAGGTCACACAGAGACACAGGGTAACTCAGTGCCTCCCGTCACATGCTTTTATTGGAAACACTCGGGGTTGGGACGGTGGGAGAAAGAGGCTCAGTTGGCGGCAAGGATTTCCTGAACCCAAGGAATGAGCTCGGTGACGCGGGCGTACACGGCGGGGACGGAGGTGGAGCAGGTGCCGCTGCCCCAGGACACGATGCCCACCAGGGTCCAGGCTCCGTCCTTCTGGCAGACCAGGGGGCCGCCAGAGTCGCCCTGCAGGAGGAGAAAGGACCTGTTTACAAGCCTGAAGCGGGGTGCCGGGGCCCCGGTGTGCGCCCTGACCTGCCCCCGCGCAGGTTCTGTGCAGACAAATGACAAGTGTGGGGGCAGAGACCGGGCAGGAGGCTCTCCGATCTGGGCCACGTGGCAGGCCCAGCTCTGTCGCCTACTCCTGGTGGGCCTGGGGCACGTGGCTGACACTCTCCCCCGGCTGGCTGGCGTGGGGGCCCCCAGCACCACGGCCGCCCGGAGGGGTGGAGCCGACGCGGCAGAAAGGAGCAGCCGCCTGGCCCGAGCGGGGGCGGGGCGGGGGCGGGGCCGGCGGGGAGGGGCGGAGCCAGGCCTTACCATGCAGGACGAGACGCCGCTGGCCCCGGCGCAGATCATCACGTCCGTGATCTTGCTGCCCCAGAACTTCTTGCAGTCGGCGTTGGACAGGAGGGGCAGGGCCGCCTGCTGCAGCTTGTCGGGGGTCTTGTTGGCTGGAGGGACACAGGGGGCGGGGGCGGGCGGGGGAGCGGAGGTCAGGAGCCCTCACCCAGCCGGCCCACCCCAGGGTGGAGGAGACCCTGCCTGCCCCCTGCCTGCTCCCAGTCCTTCCCCATCACCATGACCTCGGAAACGGAGCTCCCCACCTTCCCTCAGACCTAACAGTCAGTCCCTGCGGGACCCCTTCCTCTCCCATTCCACACCAGGCAGTGGTGACATGGCTTCCAGCACAGCTGTTCACGCGAGCCCTGCCCTGGCAGCCCGTGTGGTGGGCGGGGGGCACTGCCTCCCCTCCGGGGAAGGGGGCTGACGTCCTTTTCACGGGGCCCCTGCTGGGGACCCGCCGCTCTGGGTGGCAGATGGGGGAGCACCGTCCTCCTGCTGCCCTTTCCTGGCCGCCTCCGTCCCGGTCAAGGACCAGAGGGTGAGCCGGGGCCTGGGCAGGAGCACCCGGGGCCCCGGAGGAAGATCGTCAGCGGAGGGAGCAGCCGGGGGAGGGGAGACCCAGCCGGACTCTCAGGGCCCCGAACCACAGCCGGACATCTGACTCCCGGCCCAGACTTCACGGCGAGCTTGACACAAGCGCCCGCCTCAAGTCTGGAGAGGAGTCCAGGCTGGAAACCCGACCGTGGGGACCTCGTTGCAACGTAGTGAGAGTGCCACCTGCTGGTACTTGGGCGTTTCTTCAGCAACTTCGTCTTCAAGTGTGCAGTATTTAAGCTCATCTTTATTCATGTTCCGAAGGTTTTCATTAAGAGGGTTTTAGGGGCGCCTGGGTGGCTCAGTGGGTTAAGTGTCCGACTCTTGGTTTCGGCTCAGGTCATGAAATCTCCCAGTTTCATGGGTTCGAGCCCTGCATTGGTCTCTGTACTGACAGCTCAGAGCCTGGAGCCTGCTTTGGATTCTGTGTCTCCCTCTCTCTCCTCCCCTCCCCAACTTGCACTGTCTCTCTCAAAATAAACTTTTTTTTAAAAGAGGGTTTTAAATAAATAAATAAATGGAAAGGTTTCAGAGTGTGTAGCAATTTAGACGAGAAAAAAAGGAAAAGCCATATGGGTCCCACCTGGAGACCCCCGCTGCTCAGCCCCAGCCCCAGATGCGTTTCCTGGGTGAAAAGGCCAGGTGGTGCTCACCATTGTGCTTGGTCTTCCCCCAGCCTGTGGTAGCACACAGCAAACCAGGGGGGAACTCATCCGTAGCCGCGGGCAGGCACACAGGGGACACGGTCTCGGAGAAGCGGGCAGGCGTGGCCAGCTTCAGCAGGGTGATGTCGTTACGGATGGTCAGCATGTTGAACTTGGGGTTCTTGAAAACCTGTGGGGCGGAGCCAAAACGACAAAGTTAGGCCCTCGGATTAGTCAGCAATCGGCAGGGTCCAAGCCCTTTTCCTGGCGGCCCCCGTGGGGAAAACAGATCCACAGGAGCCCGGAATGAGAACTTGGAGGCGAGCCCAGCCACTCGGGCTCCTGTGTTCTCAAGCAGCCCAAGGGTCTTGACCTTCTTGCCGCTGTCCGCAGCCCCGCAGCTGGGCCTCCTGGGCCAGCTGGGCAGGGCTCGGGCCTACCTTGGCGATCTTCAGGACCTGGATGTTCTCCTCATTTGTGTGCTGGTCAAACTCCCCAGCCACGACCACGTGGGATGTCCTAGAGGAATCAATGGGGGTTAAGGACTGGGAGTGGGCCCTGCTCCCTCCTCACCCCCACATGTGGCCAGAAGCAGAGCCCTGAGCCCGCACAGGCCTCACCTGACACCACAGTGGGCAGCAGTGACCACCCAGTCCTCGCTGATGAGGGAGCCCCCGCAGAAGTGGAAGCCGGTTTTATCCTGGAGGGACATGGGGAGGGTCAGGCTTAGCTGGACACCAGAAGCTCCCAGCCTAGCCCCAGCTGGGCTAACACCCCAGTGTGTCCCCCACTCTTTCACAGAAAACCCCCTCACCTGCAGGGACACCTGCCAGGGCCAGGAGCCCGGGACAGCGTCCTCGCCATTGACGATCCTGGACAGGCCACTCAGCACAGGTTGGATGGCGGGGACCCCACATTCTGGGGGAGTAGGAGAAGAGGGAAGAAGGCTGAGGCCCAGAGTCCACAGAACTCCTGCTTCCTTCCACCAGGACCCCACACCACCCTCCAGGCGACTTCTGGCCGCAGTCCTCAACCTCTAGCAACAGGGATCCCCGCGTGAAGCCAGCCCCCAGGCACCCTGCCAGGGATGCAGAGGCCAGGGGCAGGTCCTGCCGGGGGACTTCCTGATGAAGGAGCAGAAAACAGGCTGAGAAATCAGACTGCCTGGCTGGACTCCCAGGCCCAGCCTTCATGCTATGAGAGACCTCAGGGCGTCACTGAATCTCCAGGGCTCATTTTCCTCAGTAAACTGGGGAGCACCCGAGGCTAACCTCACAGGTCAAAGCTCACCTGTTAGATGGGAGCAGTGAAATCGGCCAACCCCAAGTACACGGGGAGTCCAGAACCCTGACGCTTTGCTGAAGCCGGTAAGAACCGGTACGTTCCACCCTTCTGTGCCTACGCTGACTTTTCTTTTCCAGAGGTTTCAGGAACTATTCATCGTGTCAAGTGTTAGTTTCTTAATTATTTAATAAAACAGGACTTTGCACCGTACAAGAACACAGGGGGGGAAACACAAAACATGGGCTCGAACTGTCAGAGGATGAGAAAAGACAGGTGTACTTAATGTGTCTGTGACGCACTTGCTGTGCCGGGACCTGGGGACTTCTCAGCACCCGCACAAGGAAGGTCAGGCTGGTGCAGGCCCGACCACCAGGCAGCCCTCCCTCCCCCGCTCCCTGTGGCAACGCAGGCTTCTCTACAGGTCAGTGCCCGCCCTGCTGCCCCCGGGTGACTCCGTGCAGATCATTATTGCCAAAACATATGTCATCATACTAATCGCTTTCTTTGCAACAGCAAAAACATTAGAGCTAAACCAGGATGTATTTACACAGCTGAGTACTTTACCGTGATTACAGTGAATGGGTCTCCGCACCAAAGGGGATAAATCTAAAACATCAGGTGGGTGGGAAAAGGCGCTTTTTTTTTAAAGTAACCTCTAAGCCCAACGTGGGGCTTGAACCCTTGACCCTGAGATCAAGAGTCGGAGGCTCCACCAGCTTCACCAGTCAGGCGCCCCAGCCATGTTTTAAAATTGACATAGAGTATAATACTGTTTGTGAAAGCTTATACAACTATTGTACAGAGTTTATGGATTTATAAACATGTACTAAATTAGTAAAACCCACACAGCAAGTTCGGAATTGGGTTCAACTTCCTCTAGGGGAGGAGGGAGAAGGTAACTCTAGCTGAATCTATTTTATGTTTTAAAAAGAAGTACCTGAGGCCAGTCTGCAAAAAGGTAATATTTACAAAACCCTGATGGTAGGTACATGGCTGGAATGTCATTTTCTGTATTTTCTATTATTTCTTCTTCTTTTTTTTAATGGAAAATGAAGGGCTTTGAAAGTGCCTGGCACAATAAATAAAAATCCTAGGAGGAGGCACTGAGAGTCTCCTGCAACCATACCCTCACTCTGCCCACGGCACCCCTGCCCAAGCCACTTCTGGGCCAAAGAACTCGGCCAAAGAACTGGGCCAAAGAACTCTTTGGTACCCTCTTGTCTCAGAGTGTAAGGGCTCAGAGGGCCCCAAGAGGACCCCTGTGCTCTCCGCAGCCTCAGTTTGCCTGTCTGGGTAAGAGACCCAAGGGTGCAGAGAAGGGGTCTCTAAAGTCCCTCTTAGCCAGCCCCCAAGGCTCACTCTGGACAGAGCCTCTCGGGCTCCTTCGATGGGCCTGGCCGCGGGGCCGCTGGGAGCTCAGGGCCTCCCCGCAAGCCGACTCCAGGCCCAGCAGGCCCACCCCTGGGATCCCGACACTCACGACCGAAGGCAGCCCCCACAAGGGCGAAGCAGGAGAGAAGCCAGAGAAAGGCCATGTTGCTGCAGTTGGGAAGGAAGGTGTGGGCCGACTGCCCTGAGGGCCCTGTTTTTAAGTCCCCGGGGATACCACAAGCCCTGCCCAACCCCTGTGGCCCTGCCCAGCCAGAGAAGCCTGAGAGCCGCCCTCTCTGTTATCCACTGTTATTCAAGGACCTTGAGCGATAAGTGGGGGCCAAGCCCCTCTCACAGCCTGGCCTGGCTCTCGGCCCGAGATGCCCCAGCCCCTGGGAAAAGGGCAGCTGTCCTGATGCAACGTCCCCCCTAAGACCCGGCAGTGCCTGGCATCCTAAAGGCTCTGTCGGCAATGCCAGCACCCGGGCCAGGAGCTTGGGCCCCGCAGAGCCCAGCTCTGTGCAGCCTTTGCCAGTCCCAGAGGCGGAGACCCAGCCGCTGCCAGTGCAACAGGGAGGGACCCCAGGTCCTAATTACAGGCAATCCCACCACGGGGTCCAGGAACCCCAGCTGTGCTCACTGGGAGGCCTCCAGCATGGCGAACACAGGCTGCAGGTTCCCAGCAAAGAGTACTTTCACCCAGTATCATCCACAAGTATTCTACAAATGTCCTGGCTTTTCCAGAGGGTCACCTTCAAACCAGCCCAGCCAAGCAGCTTCTGAGTGCGGGGGAGGGAGTGGGGGGGGGGGCGGTGAGGGCATCGCCCCCCTGTAGGCCACTAGCGATGCAAGGCTGGCAAACACCCAGGGCTCAACTGAACCTCCTTCTGTGGTAATTCACAATTTAAGGAACTGTAAATAGCTTCGTGTCCTAGAAAATGGGGCTCTGAGGTGCGCCTGGGTGGCTCAGTCGGTTGAGCAACCAACTTTGGCTCAGGTCATGGTTTCATGGTTCGTCGGTTCAAGCCCCGCATCGGGCTCTGTGCTGACACCTCAGAGCCCGGAGCCTGCTTCGGATTCTGTGTCTCCCTCTCTCCCTCTGCCCTTCTCCCTCTCGTGCTCTGTTTCTGTCTCTCAAGAATAAACATTTAAAAAAATATATCTTTCTTAAGTGGGGCTTTGATTCCACACCATTAAATGACACACGAGGGAACAGAAAAGAAACAATGTTGATGGTCCCAGAACAATGAGAAAAGGAGGGTGTACATAACAGGACAGTGATGCATTTGCCGTAAGTAGAGGCCGAGTGACCTCTCGGCAGACCCTGGTCTAGACGCTGGGTGCTCACACGCACATAGCACCCTGCCCTCGTGGGGCCAAAAGCCTAGTGACAGAGACAGACACTAAAGGGACAGGCATATGATGTCGTGAGTCCTATAGTCCAGGCAGGGAAGGGAGAGTGCTGCTGTTCTGGAAGGCTCCCTGGGCCTCCCCCGTAAGGCGGTTTGTAGAGGAAGGTGGGCGGCCAGAGCAGTCTCCTCCCGGGGCCTCCAGGCGCTGTGGTCCCAGGGCCGAGTCGTCCTGGGAGAAGCTGGCCAGAGTGAGCAGCACAGGGTCACTGCTTCTGATTGGAACTCCACGGGCCTGGAGGTTTTGTCTTGATCTGTACTTTTGGTTCTACAGAAGAGCTGTGTGTAGTCACCACGGGGTAGGTTCAAAGTGCTTCCCCGAGGGGCAAGCGGGGGCTCTGACCAGTGGGGATGGTGGCCGCAGGTGGCGCGGGGCTCCTAGAGGAACCCCGTCTCTGGGGAAGGGCTGAGGCAGCCGTACTTCTGGGGGCATAGAGGGCGTCCCCACTAACTAGGTCTGAGGCTTTGTGATACCTCAGCAGGCTGTGTGGTCCTCCCGGGGGTCCCAGCTGAGTGTCAGCCATGGCCTTGAGGGTAAGGAATCCATATCCAAGTTTCAGGTCAGGGTCACTTATTGAAACATTAACACGTGCTGGGTTTTCTTCTCGTTTTTTCCTTCCCTCATTCCAAGCTGGTCGCCACGCCAATTGTATTTTGCTTGCCTCAGGGACTTTTCCAGAGAGTCTCTGGCTCTCTAGGTCTGTTGTGGAAGTGAACTCCCGGCCCACCTGAGCGAAGGAGGAGGAACTGGCCTCAGAAGGCTACCTGAAAGGGAGGGAGAGCTTCCCCACTGAGAGATGAGCCAGGGCGGCTCAGAGCAACCCGGTCACGTTTGAGCCTATTTGTCGCTGCATTTTGTGCTTTGACAACAAACCAGACCGTGAGGGGAGCACTCCCTGGGGGCAGGGTGATCTCCGTGTTACCAAGAGTGATCCCAGGGCTGCGTGCCCACAGCCGTTCCCCCTTCTCACCCCCACAGGGGGTTCCCGAGGAGAGTCGCCGCCCCCCCAGCTCTCAGGGGGAGACTGATTCCCATAAGCAGGAGAGGCTAAGAGGAGTCCCGGGGACCCCCGTCCCGCCCTTCCTGCACTGTGGCGGTCTCGTGGGGCTGTGGCACTTGGCACTGGGGCCACCATCTCGAGGCCCAGACAAGAAAGACAGAGATCCTGCCTCGGGATTACGGCATCACTGAGCTGCTGAGCAAAACCCGCATTTGCAACCTCCAAATCTCTGCTGGTTCGCTCTCAGAGAAGCAAATCCCGGTTGTTTAATCACCGTGTCATGTGTTTTATGACAAGAAGCATCTGGACTAATACAAAGTAACCGCAAGAATGGAGCTACGTGTCTTCGTTTTCCCCTTCTGACCCACCTTCCAGCTTTCTCCACCGTGCTGGCCTCCCGCGGACTGACCCTCAGGGACAGGAGCAGGGTCCTGTCGCGGGGGGAGGGAGAGAGGTCTGCTACTTATTCTCTGAGGGTTGGCTGCACCCCTCTCCACCGGCTGCAGTTCCTTTCAGGAGGCCCTCTCTGCTCAGGCCCCCGTTCTGGGTTCCAGAACTGCTCTCCCCTTGTCCTGTCAGCTCTGGGGATGTCCCTATTGTCGCCAGGGCCCTGTGCACCTCACTCGCCTTTTTCTTTTCTTTTTTTAAGAGGAGGGGTTTGTCCACGAGGGCGGAGGAGGGAACTGGCAGTTAGGATCTTTTTTTCTTTTTTATGTTTATTCATTTTTGAGAGAGAGCGAATGAGCAGGAATGGGGCAGAGAGAAAGGGGGACAGAGGATCCAAAGCAGGCTCTGCAATGACACCCCATGTGGGGCTTGAACTCACAAATCGTGAGATCATGACCTGAGCCAAAGTCGGACGTTCAACCAACTGAGCCACTCAGGCGCCCCTCCTCACTCACCGTTTTTGTTTTCCCTAAGCCCTGCCCACAGTTTGGTAAAATTCCCTTTATTTAAACTCACCCCAATCAGCCCAGTTTTGAGTGTGCCACCTGTTTTCAGGCTGATATACAGGCTGTGCCCCCAGGACCACTGAACACGGGATTCTGGGAAAGGGCTGCCCACATACTGGAGAAGTCCACGGAGAACCTCTATGTCAGGGAAGATGAGGCCCGGGTGGCCGATGGCATGCGGTGGCATCACGATACTCAGATTAACACTGGGGGTGGCAAAGGCTGGAGTGCGGGCGGGAATAAGGCAGCGGAGGGTAAGTGGCTGCGGCCCCGAGTTCCCGCAGGTTCAGTGCTGATCATAAACACTGGGGAGTCGCACCAGTGGTCCAGGAGCGCACGACAGGGTGATCAGTCATTAGAGAAATGCACATCGAAACCACAGTGAGATATAGTTCATACCCATTAGGATGGCAAATAGAAGCGAAAACCAGAAAACAGCAAGTAACAAGAATTAGGATGTGAAGAAATGAGATCCCTCGCCCACTGGAAGCGTGCATTAAAGACAGATTCAACCTATGATCTCACCATCCACTTCCGCGAGTATACCCAGAAGAACTGAAAACAGGTCCCCACAGACAAATCTGCAGACCCGTGTCTGTAGCAACATCATTTACGGTCTAGGACACGTCAACTACCGACTGTGCGATTCCATTTCCATGAAACATCCACAATAGGCAAATGCATAGAGACAGAAATTGAAGAAGAGGCTGCAAGGGCTAGAGGGGGCAGGGAAATTGGAGGTATTGTTCAATGGACACAGAGCTTCTAGTAGAGGTGATGAAAAAGTTTTGGAAACAGTGGGCCCGGTTGTACAACCTCGTGAATGTAATCCATGCTACTGAATTGTACTCTTAAAAGTGGTTAAAACGGGGGCGCCTCGGTGGCTCAGTCGGTTGAGCGTCCGACTTCAGCTCAGGTCATGATCTCACACTCCATGAGTTCGAGCCCCTCATCAGGCTCTGCGCTGACAGCTCGGAGCCTGGAGCCTGCTTCAGATTCTGTGTCTCCCTCTCTTTCTCTGCCTCTCCCCTGCTCATGCTCTGTCTCAAAAATAAATAAAAACATTAAAAAAAAATTTTTTTTTAAATGGTTAAGACAGCAGTATGCCTGGGTGGCTCAGTCAGGTAAGCATCCAACTCTTGACTTCAATTCAGGTCATGATCTCATGGTTCGTGAGATCGAGCCCCGTGTCAGGCTCTGCACTGACGGCCAGAAGCCTGCTTGGGATTCTGTCTCTCCCTGTCCCTCTGCCCCTCCCCTGTCTGTGCGCACAACCTCGCGCGCTCTCTCTCCAAATAAATAATAAACGTTAAAAAATTTTTTTTGATGGTTAAATGGCAAATTTTATGTTATACATGTTTTACCACAATTTTCAAAATTTAATGTAATATACCCCAAACCACTGATTTGTCCACTTTAAATAGGTGAGTTGTATAGTATGTGGTTCATACCGTGTGGCCGAGGACGAGCCTGGAGCCTGACCTGGGGCTTGGAAAGTTGCAGAACCTGACACACACTCAACCCCGTCACGTTAGGAACTGGTGGGGAAGGGGTGGGGCCCCTGAAAACATGAGATGGGGTGCTTCGGGCAAAGCAAGGCTAGAGAACTGTGAACCCCCAAATCTCTGTGACCCTCCCCCCCCCCCCAAGCCAGCACAGGTGTTCGCATCCCCTGTCTGAGACAACCAATCTCTCTCTGCATAAAAGCTCTCTGGGACATCCTGGGGCTGTCACCTTCTGAGACAATGCCAGTTGTCCTCAGAACCTACCCCACCAATCCGTATCACCCCTACGAGACTAGATCCTTCACATTTCCCTGTACCCACACCTTTCTCCCTTAAACTCCATATGGAAGGTGAGAGACTGAACACACAAACGGACAAGAGCCAGGCCGTACAGAAGACGGAAGAACAACTCCGACCTGCCGTCTGCAGCCGCCAGCCCAGCGAGCCGGGAACACCGGGCCCCAAACGGCCAGGCCTCGAGTCTCGGACGGCTTCCCTAACCTTTGCCCCACTTCCAAGGTAGGACCAGCCAGAGAAGCAAGTGGGCATCGCTAACCGTTCGCGTAGGATGCCCCGCTTCCAGGCGCCCCCCTCCCAGGCTTCCCCGCGCCAAAGGCCTGCGATCAGGGCACCCCTCAAGCCTGCCCTTCGTCCGGAACAGAGGTTTCCCTCTCGCCTGCCTGCCTGCGAGTCTCTGCCCGGCTCCGTGCCGTGCGTGGCGAGCTCCGAACGAAGAGCCTCGGCTTGTTGTCGTTCCCGCGGTCCTCCCGGACTTCCACAAAGGCCAGGCTCCTGTTGGCGGCGCCCCCCACGCACGTTCCCCTCCGGGGTCCAGGTAAGGTCTCCTGCACTGCCAGCCCCGCGGTGCGTCCCCCCACCGTTGTCAGCTGGGAGCTCCCCTTCTCCTGGTTTCCCGAGGCCGCGCCCACACCTTCACAAGTGGTCTGTTAAAGGTTCCACGAGTTGCCCGGTTGATCCGGCTATTTGTTTCCTCTGGGGCCGGGGGTTCCGGGTAGATACGGTCAGGCGGCCCAAAACTGCTTGTATTATCAGCTGAACGTGACCTTTTTTTTTAAGAGAGAGAGAGAGACAGAGAAAGAGAGAGAGAACACGAGCAGGGGAGGGGGCGGAGGGAGGGAGGGAGGGAGGGAGAGAGAGGGACTCTTAAGCAGGCTCCACGCTCAGTGTGGAACCTGACACGGGGCTTGATCCCACAACCCCGGGATCACGACCTGAGCCAAAATCAAGAGTCAGACACTCAACCGACTGAGCCGCCCAGGCGGCCCCTGGGACATGCCTTTTTTCTGAGGAAACGTTGCCAGTTGAGCTACGAAATAATGCTTTCTTTTCACTTAGGATTTTTAGTTTTGCTTTATGGGAAGAGGCCTTGTTACGTATTGAACATAGGCTTTTTATCACCTATTATTCCTGGGCACACAGAAAGGACCAGACGTAAGGAAGGTAAATGAAGGTATTCCTCACACTCAGTCACCCCGAGAAGCTGGTCCCTCTAAGGCCTCTCCGGGTGGGAGTCACCTCTGCTCGTGTGGCCCGTGCCATCTGGCCGTCCTGGGTATCCGTGGGGCGGCACTGCTTAGGAGACACTTGTGCAATGGCGCCTGCGAGGTGTTTCCAAAAGGCCAGCGTCCACTGGGTGTGGCCGCTCCCTTGACCTTACCGGAAGGGGCCACGAGGATGCTCAGACGCTGACCAGGCTCCTCTGCCTCAAACGGTCCTCAGCCGGGCTGTGGTTTGAAGCCCGAGACAGGCCGACCCTGCCCAGAGATGCCATTAGGAATACCAACCAGGTCTGTACAGGCACCAGGGCCACCTCGCCGGCAACTTAAAGTGGACGTCAACTGTAAGACAACTCTGAATCTCAAAAAAACGAAAATGTGAAAATCATTTGTCTTAGAAACGAGTAGGTTGGGGTGCCTGGGTGGCTCAGTCGGCTAAGCGTCTGACTCCTGAATTCAGCTCAGGTCATGATCTCACGGTTCCTGGGTTCGAGCCCTGCGTTGGGCTCGGCACTGACATCACAGAGCCTGCTTGGGATTCTTGCCCTCTCTCTCTGCCCTTCCCCACCCACGCTCACACTCTCTCAAAATAAATAAATAAATTTAAAAAACTGATCAAATATGTTCAATGAGACAAACATATGTTGGGTGAGCCCAAAAAGTGGGTGAGTGCCATTCCGTGCAGGCCCCCAGCATCAGGCTCCCTGGCTACGTTCGGGGGGTTGCCGGCCTCATGGGTTCTGAGCCCAGTGGGGAGTTTGCACCTGGCCGCTGAGCCCCTCGTCTGGTTTTCCAGCTCACCATCCTGACAACACTGTGAGCCTCTTAAGAAACTCGTTCTCCCCTTAAGTCCACAGAGTTTTGTTTTGCTGGTGACTGAGAATCTTGACTTGCACAAAAAGCCACAGCTTTTGAATTGTGGGATGCCAGGCTGTTCCATTTCAAATGCCTAAGTCCTGCAGGAATCAAGGCATAAGATATGTGCCATTAAAAAAAAAAGAAAGAAAGAAAGAAAGAAAGAAAGAAAGAAAGAAAGAAAGAAAGAAAGAAAGACAGACAGACAGACAAGGGGAGCCTGGGTGGCTCGGTTAAGTATCCGACTTCGGCTCAGGTCATGATCTCACAGTTCATGAGTTCGAGCCCCACATCGGGCTCTGTGCTGACAGTTCGGAGTCTGCGTTAATTCACTCTCTCACTCTCTCTCTCTCTCTGTGCCTCGTAGCTCACATTCTGTGTCTCTCAAAAATAAATAAACAGTTAAAAAAAAGAAAAAAAGATGAAAGAATCAGTTTCCATTTTTCTCATCTCAGAGGAAATACTTTCCCTGGTTGGCAGTCAGTGACGGTAGCCTAGCAAAACCTAGTCCCCCATTCTTTCAAATTTTATTGGAGATAGAGAAGGCTCAGCTAAAATGCTTCCTTTCCTGACCCCCTTGCAGCTAGAGGTGGCCTGGAGAGACAGCTCTGCTAATGACTTGTAAGGAGACGCCACTGGATGGGGCTACTGGGAAGACTTTTTAAAATGGAACAGATTCTGTTGGCATTGTTTTTTTGCCCTTTTCGCTCCCTCTTCTTTTCCTGCCTGAATGCAGACGTGATGCTTGGAGGTTCAGCAGCCATCTTGGAGCCACGAGGAAGATGCCTCGGGCTTTGAGTTGCCACATCAGCCTCGGACCTTCTCCCTTGAGAATTCTTGTTAAATGAGAAAATAAATGTCTACTTCGCTTAAGCTATAGTTTTTCAGGTGTTTATATTTCACAGCTGAACACAATGCCAGTACGTGCCCGGCAGTTTGAAATATATGACAGTTCCCCCCACCTCCAAACACTAACTTAAGATGCCCTGAGCTAGAGGAGAAAGGAGTGTTCAGGGTGCATCTCTGACAACAGGCTTGAGATCCTGCCCGCAGCCATCTTCTGTTCCTTACTCTGCCATGGCTGGGGGGAAAAAATGATAGGAAAACAAGGGAGTTTAAGGCAGGGCCCTTGTCTTACTGCCTCTGACCAACCTTAGACATGCACCTCCAATCCCATCTGAGGGCCGCCTGTGAAGACCGGGAGGCTGGACCCTGCAGAGCGTCCCGAGCCTAGCACAGCAGAGGAAGCAGCCAGAAGTCTCCCAGGGTCCCGCAAGAGTGCGGCAGTGGCTGAGAAAGGAACCTAGCCCTGGGGAGGCCTCGGGACAGGGCAGAGAAAGGGCCAGCTGCAGCCACGAAATGCAGGTTCCTCGGCAACCAGCAGTGTGGACACCTGAGGAGAACCAGCTCCCCTCTGTACGTCTGGGTTCACTGCCAGCCAAGGATGACAGTAGTTACGCTCCATGGGCTGAGATTTGGTTTCAGGCTCCTGAGAAAATAAATGATCAAAACAGAAATGACGCGGGGCACCTGGGTGGCTCAGGGCAAGCAGTGTCTGACTTCAGCTCAGGGCACGATCTCACGGATCGTGGGTTTGAGCCTCGCATCCGGCTCTGCTGACAGCAAAGAGGGCCGCTTTGGATCCTGTCTCCTTCTCTCTGCCCCTCCCCTACTCGCACTCTCTCAAAAATAAATAAACCTTAAAAAAAATAGAAAACAGGGGCACCTTAGTGGCTCAGTCAGTTAAGCATCTGACTCTGGCTTGGGTCATGATCTCGTAGGTCATGGGTTCAAGCCCCACGTCGGGCTCTGTGTGGACAGCTCCGCCTGCTTTGGGTTCTGTGTCTCCCTCTCCCTGCCCCTCCCCTACCTGCACTCTGTCTCTGTCTCTCTCTCTCTCTCTCTCTCTCTCTCAAAAATAAGTAAACATTAAAACAAGTTTTTAAAAAGAAAAGAAACAATGTTCTCTAATAGAAAAACTTAAAACCTTACATTTTTCACATGCCTGTGTGTAGGGCTGAGAGTCACCTCAGTACAAGTAACGAAAAAGAGGGCTGGGATGGGGAAGAGGCAACAGCCCAAACTTCCAGGTGGGAGAACGGCGCATGCATTGTGGGGTGAGGGAACTACCAACAGAGGCAAGAACACAAGTGAATCATAAAACCATTTGCCTGAGTGAAAGAATCCAGATGCAAAGACAGGAGCTTCCACTTATGTAAATTTCTACAACAGGCAAAACTCATCTATGGGGAAAGAAATAGTTACAGTGGTTGCTGGTTGCCTCAGGAGAGGGGTAGTTGGAAAGAGGCGTGAGGGAACTTTCTGGGGTGACGGCATTAATTTACATCTTGGTTGTGGTGTCTGTGACACTATGGTGTGCGCCTGCATGTATGTATATATATATAAATTCATTCTGCTGTTTACTTAAGATCTGTGCATTTCATCATGTGTAAATTATACTTCAGTGTATCTTATTTTTAATAATAAAACAGAGTTCGGATTTGACTCCTTACGAGGCAGGACTTCAAGAAGGAAGTTCACCTAAGGAAACTGACATCTGAGTTCTGGCCTCGAGCAATGCCCTAGTGTTAGAGTTGGCAACCGTGGGAGGACGCCTGCGTAATGCTCACCTCCCCCCACCCCGTCCACGCCGACAGGACCGGGATCCCTGGCACAACCCCCACCCGAGGCCAAATCCCAGGAGGTAGCTGGGCAGAGACTGGCTCAGGGCCCCCAGCAAAGCTCTTCCCCTCAACACAGGCTGCCTGGGAAAGAGCTGTCCCCATCAGGTTTGCTCCCAGGGCGCACAGGGATCGGGTCGTCTCCTAAATACATTTCAGTGAGTTACACCTTTCCCCGGGCTTGCTTCAGCGCTGCCCGCTAAACACACGAGACGCTGCCTGCTTGCAACGAGGTAACAAGCGCAGAGTTACGACTTTCTCAGATGGCAGACAACCCGCAAGCAAAGCCGTACCTTCTCCCTGGGAGTGTGCACGAGCGCGGACGGGTGCACTCCAGGGGCTTAGGAAGCAGGGTTCCAAACCCCTGGCTGGGAAGTTAGAAATATTAACGAAAAATGCAAGCCAGGAAAATATTCGTTACCGTAAACTTGATTGGCTGAACAACTTCTGGGCGCAGACACCCGTCGGCTTGTCCTGGGACGCCGACGAGAGGCCGTAGCCGAGGCCGAGCTGCGCCCGTGAGGAGGCGCTCTGCGCGCAGGCGCGGAGGAGCCTTGGCGTCGTAAGGCAGGGAAGGGCGCAGGCAAAGGGGTCCCTCGGGTGGGTCTGGGGTCGCGGCGGGGCGGGGTGGAGGGCCCGGGCCCCGCCCCAGTGAACCTCTGGCCCCGCCCCCGGCAGGAGTGGGCGCAGGTGCGGGCTCGCCCTCCCCGCCTCCACCTGCAGCTGCGCGCTTTCTCAGACCTCTCAGGGCGCGCGAGCGGCGCGGGGGGGTGGGGCGCGGGCGGGCAGTCTGTTCCCAAGGCCTCAGCCACCTGCTGGCAAGGGCCGTCCTGGCCCCGCCCCCGCCACTCTGCCCCTCCCCCTCTCGGGTCCCGCTACACCCGCGGTCGCTGCCACTGCGCCTCAGGGGACGACCGCTGCGGCTCCACAGATGGAACAACTCACCGGGGGCCGCAGCATCAGGGCCAGCCTCTCCCGACAGTGCCTCCACCTGGGCCTTCCTTCCTCGGTCGCCCCCCTCGGCCTCTCAGCCCTGGCCCCCTGCCTTGTGGGCTCATCGGTGCCCTTTGGCCTCCTCCGGGCGACCACCTGCGACATTAGGCACACTTTGCTCTTTGCTCTGCGTCCAGCTCAGGCGTGGACACAGCCTCCGAGCTTTGCTTGGAGCACTCCCGCATGCTCCCGTGACTTAAATGTCCGGGCGTGGGTGAGGCCCTTCTGCCTCGGTATTAATAATGGTAAGGTTTGTGAGATCGAGCACCCCCCGAGCCCGGAGGGGGCTCTGTGCTGATGGATCCGATTCGGATCCACTGCTCCCCTCGCTCTCTGCCCCTCCCTCCCACTCACTTTCTCTCTCTTAAAAATAAATCGGCATTTAACAAAATCTTTTTAAAATGATAAGGATATGAGGCACCTGAGTGGCTCAGTCCGTTAAGTATCCGACTTCAGCTCAGGTCACGATCTCAAGGGTTGGTGGGTTTGAGCCCCACATCCGGCTTTGTGCTGACGGTGCTGAGCCTGCTTCAGATTCTGTGTCTCCCTCTCTCTCTCTGCCCCTGCCCGACTTGCACTCTCACTCTCTCAATGATAAATAAACATTTAACATTTTTTGTTTTAAATGATAATTCCTTAACTGGTGGAATGTACATTTTACTTTTTTTTTTTTTTAACTTAAACTCTCCAACTCCTCCCCATGGAAGCTTGCTAAAGCAGGAGAAATTTGTTTCTTTTCTTTTGTTCCAGTTGACTAGGGGCCTGGGCCTGGCAAGCGTGGGTTGTAAGGAAGAACAGGCTTGCTCAGGTAGCATGGTCTCACAGAAGGGGCCACCCCGCCCCCTGCAACCCATTTTGTGCCTTGCCTTCCCACCTGATATAGTGTGGCCATCCCTTGCTGTCATGGGACAGTCTTCTAGAACGTGGGAAGGGCACCAACAGGCAATGCAGGAAGGAGTTCAGAAGACCAGCGAGTATGGATGATTTTGTGTTAGGCCTGGTCCTGGCTCAAGATGGGTCATGCCCTTTCATACTGTGGGATCCACACTATAAGCATCCCCCATTTTACATGCTTAGAAACAAAACCGGAGAGGGCAGGTAACCTGCCCAAGTCTCCACAGCTCTTTGGTGCTGAAATGTGTGCCGTGGAGCACGCTACGGTCATCGATGCGATGGAAGTTAAAAACAGCCCTGCGATACCATTTTCCTTGTGTGTTTCGCGGGGCTTCGCTGTGCCTGGCAGCCTCACCTTCAGATTTCTCCTCTTCCAGTTTCCCTGGTGCTGAGAAAGGGCCCCACTGCCCACCCTGTCGGCCAAGCCAGAAACAGGCCTCCTGCCTGCCTCCCCACGCCCCCATTTCCTGCCTGACCGGCCTCTACCAGCTCTCACTGGGTCCAGTCTTGCCCCAGATGCCACATGCTCCATTCCAGAAGCCCATGGGGACTAAGTGACCCAGCCTCACGTGAACGGGCAGTGGGCGGCTTGCTCTTCTGAGCCGCGCTGCACACAGGCCATGTGACCTCCCCAGCTGTGGAACAGAAGGAACCTTCACTGAGACTTCTTGACCACCCCCCAAGACCAGGGTCGCATCCTCAGCCCCCTGGCCAGACGCCCCTTTGTCCTCCCTACTTGATCACACTGCCCAGGTTTCTGTTTTGTTCTGTTTTCTTTTGTTTTGTTTTTAGGGAGGTGGGTGCAGAGGGAAGGAAAAGAGAATCTTAAGCAGGCTCTGTGCTGAGCACAGAGCCTGAGGCGGGGCTCAATCCCATGACCCTGGGATCGTGACCTGAGCCAAAATCAACAGTCGGATGCTCAACTGACCGAGCCACCCCAGAGCCCCTGCCCAGGGGTTTCGAATAACTAACAGACCAGATAAATTACTTGTCCAAGTTTCTCCAGCCTATGAGACAATAGGCTGGGGCTCAAACCCTGCCAGGCCTGGCCCTGGCCCTCATGAAACAGGGCCTAGAGGAGGAAGCCCAAGCTTCCTGAGCCCTTCCCTGTGGCTGTGGGTCGAGGGCCACCTTGTTTGGTCCCACCTTCGCCCTTGACCCAGACCCAAGCTCAACCATGGGCCGCAGCTGCTGCCATCCCAGGCCCTGATGCCAGGCCTGCTCTGGCACATCCTGCCTACTCGGGCACACGCCCAGGAAAGGGATTGTCACCTCAAGGTTTTCCGATAACAGCCTGGTGCACAGGGATATAATGGGGAGCTCCCAAGGCAGGGACCCTATGTCTCCTTGACCACGGCACCATGGCCTTCCTCTGGCTCCTCTCCTGCTGCGCCCTCCTGGGCACAGCCTTCGGTGAGTTCGGGGCAAGCAGAGGCCAGGAGGGATGTTTCCGCTGCCCTCCAGACCCCGAGACCAGAAGGGGCAGCTGGGTCCCTGCTCCCAGTTCGGCCGAGCACTGTGGTGTGACCCCAGCGGGTCTCTCTCCCGCTCTGAGCCTCACCGGCCCCATCGCCACAATGGGGATGCTGGGAGGACTGGGCCAGACCAGTCAGTGTGAGGCCCCCAGGGGGAGGTGGGCCTTCCTGGGGCTGACTGAGGCCTCACGCCCAGTGCAAGGGCTCGGGAGGACGGGTCCGGAGGCAGCGAAAACTCTGAACAGCTAGTGGCTCCCCAACAGACTCAGATGGTGAGCAGGCAGGTGTGGGCGCCTTGGGGCCCGTGAGCCCAGCACTTGACAGCTTGTGTTCACTTGGTGCTTCCTATGTGCCAGGAACACAGCAAGTTCCTGCCTTGCCTGCTCGAGCTTTTCTGAATGGTAAAGCGAGGGAGCGATGGGGCTGGGTTCAAACCCACAGAGCCCAGCCTCCGGCCCGTGCTTGAGTACGGCCACCACCTCCCCGCCAGCCTGTTGGGCTTGTCTGGGCTGAAGCACAAGTCAGGTTGAGTTGTCCCTGGGGGGTTTCTGGGACGCCCTTGGCCTCCATCCCTCACCTCATACCCCCACCCTCAGGCTGCGGGGTCCCCGCCATCCAACCTGTGCTGAGTGGCCTGTCCAGGATCGTCAATGGCGAGGACGCTGTCCCGGGCTCCTGGCCCTGGCAGGTGTCCCTGCAGGTGAGGGGGGATTTCTGCGCACGAGTGGGGGACACACTGGGGTATTGGGCCAGCTGGGGTCAGGCTGGGGGCTGCTGGTGTCCAGCCAGCACTGACCTCTCCATCTTCCTCCAGGACAGCACCGGCTTCCACTTCTGCGGGGGCTCCCTCATCAGCGAGGACTGGGTGGTCACTGCTGCCCACTGTGGTGTCAGGTGAGGGCCCAGGGTCCCCAGGAAACTCCTTGGTGGGGGGAAGACTCCTGGCGGTGAGGGCCAGACCTTTAACTCCTCGTTCCTCAGTTTCCTTATTTGGACTGTGTCGAAAACCCAAGTCCTGCTGGTCTCCCAAAGGCTACTGGGAAGGAAACACACACACAGCAGGCTCTAGGGCAGTTTGTTTCAGGGGCAATTATTGAGATTTTGAGCTCCCGTCTCTGTGATCAACAACTTTGAGCAGATGCACAAAGGTATATGCGCACACGTATGCACTCGGCACCCCCGCACGGCCCCAGGACCTCACGGCAGGAACCCCCTCCTTTCTCTGGCCCTCTCCAGAACCACCCACCAGGTCGTGGCCGGGGAGTTTGACCAGGGCTCAGATGCTGAGGACATCCAGGTGCTGAAGATTGCCAAGGTATGGTGGCCCCCGGAGGCCAGGTGGGGCGGCCCTCCGGAGTGTGCAGCCCTGAAAACGCCCCCGCTGCTCTCGACCTCCCCAGTGGTCCACCGTGAGGGGGCAGAGCAGAAAGCAGGGCGTTCGAGGTCTGCACTTCGGTCCTGGGCCCGGCCTCAGGCTCCTGGGGCCACAGAAAGGCCTGCCAAGTTGAACAGGCCATTGTCCAGAGAGAAGCACTGAGGTGATTTGGGGGAGCCTGGGACCCTGGTTCAGCTCTGTGTCAGCCTCTGCCCTCCCCATAGGTTTTCAAGAACCCCAAGTTCAACATGTTCACCATCAACAATGACATTACCCTGCTGAAGCTGGCCACGCCTGCCCGCCTCTCCCAGACTGTGTCCCCCGTGTGCCTGCCCAATGCCAATGACAACTTTCCCGCTGGGACCCTGTGTGCAACCACGGGCTGGGGCCTGACCAAACACACCAGTGAGTGACCTCTAGCCGGGCGGGTGGGAGGTGGGGGCTGCCGAGCGGGCACCTGCAGGTGCTGACCCCCCGCCCTGCCCTTCTAGACGCCCAAACCCCTGACAGGCTGCAGCAGGCGGCCCTGCCCCTCCTGTCCAACACCGAATGCCAGAAGTTCTGGGGCAGCAAGATCACCAATCTCATGGTCTGCGCTGGGGCTAGCGGCGTTTCCTCCTGCATGGTATGGTCTACTGGACTCACCCAGCACCCCCTTCCCTCCCAGCATGGGGTGGATTCAGGCCAAAGCCCAGGCCAAGGGGCTTGGCCAGAGAGAGGAGATAGAAATAACACATAGGGCCCCTTTTGAAGGCTTGACATGCTCTTTCTGGAATTCCTGCCTGAGCAGTTGTAAAAACTGATGATCTCAACAGAGGGATGCAGAGCAAGGGCCTCTGGTCTCGAAACTGCCATATTGCAAAATTCCATTGACATCATCAATGTCTGAACAAATGCCATCCCCTGGATTAGTGCAGTGTACAACCTGGGCAGCAGAATGTAGTGGCCCAGAGGGCTCTGGAAGGAATCGGGCAGCCCTCCCTCCCTCACGGTGGCTCCATAGCCAGGCCAGCACCACCCATGCTTCCTTCCTGTCAAGCAAACCAGCTTTATCGGGCCTCTATTATAGGACCCCAGCTGATGGCCCAGACATTCAGGGGCACAGATCACAGACGGAGCTACTGAAGCTTCTTTCATAATCCCTCCAATATGCACGTGCCGGGCGTCTACTGGCCGTGAGGCCCCGGAATGGTCTCTGGAACAATGTCCAGGGGTCCCTGGCCCAGGCCACCTGGTGGCCAGATCCAAGCCGCTTTCTCTCTCCTCCTGCAGGGCGACTCTGGTGGCCCCCTGGTCTGCCAGAAGGATGGAGCCTGGACCCTGGTGGGCATCGTGTCCTGGGGCAGCAACACCTGCTCCACCTCTAGGCCCGGCGTGTACGCCCGCGTCACCAAGCTCATGCCCTGGGTACAGCAGATCCTGGAAGCCAACTGAGCCGTCGGCCCCACCGTGACCTCCCTGCTGACCTGCTCCCACAGAGTCAATAAACCAATAAAAGACACACTGATGATGGTGTCTCCTGTGTTGGGGCCTCTGAGTCCTCCTTCTCCCGAACTTAGGTCTTCACTGGGTCAGGTACCAGAGGGTCCCCAGAGAGGCCCCCCTTTAGTCTTCCTCCCCAGAGAGTGGCCAGGAAGGGCGCAGGTA
This sequence comes from Panthera pardus, assembly GCF_024362965.1. NCBI lineage: Eukaryota > Metazoa > Chordata > Mammalia > Carnivora > Felidae > Panthera > Panthera pardus. The sequence goes on from NW_026526754.1 coordinate 14,056,804, forward strand.
GATGATGTGAGATCTGGGCCCCCCCGCCCGGCAGGCACGGCGGCCCGGGGGGTGGGCAGGGAGCGGGCCGCGGGGGGGATGAGCCCTGCTGCTGGCTGCACACACCTGTGGTCCCAGGGAACCTTCCCAGGAGCAGTCCCCCGGGGCCGACTCTTTCCCAGGCCCGGGCAGGAGCCAGGTGCTTCTGAACCCAAGGACTCACGATAAGGGAGGGATGGCGAGGCGCGTCGCAATTGGTGGGCCAGGGGAATATAACGGGGGTCCTTCGGGCAGACCCCATCCCACCTCCTGAGTGGAACACCATGGCCCTTCTCCCGGTTGTCCTTGGCTTCCTCCTCTTTGGCAGCAGTTCTGGTGAGTGCAAGGTTCCGGTGGGCCCGGCAGCCCCGGACCAAGCCTCTCCCACTCCCCGGCCCCCACCGCCAGAAGCTGGGAACCGGAGGACCAAGTCCCCACACGTCTAACCGCCCGCGGGGGCCGGGCCCCCGCCCACCCCGGGGGCCGGGCCCCCGCCCACCCCTCTCAGTCTCTCTGGGCGCCTCTCCTCGGCTCCCCACTCCTCCTCCCCCTGGAGGTCCATCGGGCCCCTCAGACTCAACCAGACAGGTTGGACCTGCCTCGTTTTGGCCTTGTCCACCCGCTCAAAAGCCGGGGTTCGTCCGGGCTCCTCCACACCTGCCCCCGAGCCGTAGGAGCTCTGCCTCAAGAATGTCTCCCACGCCCATCCCTTTGGCCCCGCCCCCCGGTCCTCTGGACGTGGGCAGCCTCTCGGGTCTATGCTGCCCTGAGCAGGGTAACTCTCTGACCCCAGCCTGCCCCTGCTGCAGACCCAGGGGCCCTGAGAACAACAGCGACTCCAGCAGGACATCCCGGCCCCCACGCCCCGGGACCCTGGGGTCAGCAGGGGAGGGACGCTCCTCTCAGGACACACAGTGGACACCCAGCCTTCTGGCTCCAGGCCCCGCCCAACTCCAGATGCCCTCAGCCTCAAGGACCCTCCACAAGGACACCTGGGGCAGCTGCTGGCTGGGTGACAAGGGGCCGGCTGCCCTGCACTGGCCAAAGCTCTGGGTGCTAGGTTGCCACCTAGGTTCCAGAGGCCTGGAAGTGCCAGGCTCTATCCCTGGCCCCCCCTGGGACACCATCCGCTGACCGGCTGCCGTGTCCCTGCCCCCAGGCTGTGGGGTCCCTGCCATCCACCCTGAGCTGAGTGGCCTGTCCCGGATCGTCAATGGAGAGGATGCGGTCCCCAGCTCCTGGCCCTGGCAGGTGTCCCTGCAGGTGAGAGGGAAGCTGAGGAGAGGTGGGTTAGACGGGGAGGGGTCAGGCGTGAGGGGGAAGGCTGACTGTCTCACCTCTCTCCCCAGACTCGCTCCGGCTTCCACTTCTGCGGGGGCTCCCTCATCAGCCAGCACTGGGTCGTCACTGCTGCCCACTGCAGGGTCAGGTGAGGCCTGCGTGGGGGCAGTGGGGACGCCCTGGCTGTCAGGGAATGACGGTCACTCCTTGCCCTTTCCCACCCCTGCCCAGCCACCCACTAGGCTTCCAGGGAATGAAGCCTGGCAGGAAGGGTCTGAGACAGATGGCAGGTGGGGACAAAGCTGCTGCTATCCGCCCTCCCCCCCCGAGAAAATCCCCACCCTCATGCCCCCCACCACCTCAGGCCCCAGCCTGTTCCACGAGAGCTGGTCTAGTCCTGTGCCTCCACCTTACAGACGGGGCAACTGAGGCCCAGAGGCCCCCGTGGGAGTGAGGGGCCCAGAAAGGGCTTCCCTCACCTGGGTACCCTCTCTGCCTCCTCTCTCTCCAGGAAGAGCCACCGTGTGGTGGCTGGGGTGTCTGATCACGGCTCTGACGAGGAGGCTGTCCAGGTGTTGAGGATCACTGAGGTACCGCCAGGCTGGCCGGCTGAGGAGGGTGGGGCGGTAAGGCCATGGCAGGGCTGCCCCTGGGCGCCAGGGATGGGTGAGGACCGTGGCGGGCAGGGTGTGTGGGCAAAGAGGACCCCAGCCAGTCGGCTCAGGCCTCACCCACCAAAGCCTTCTTCCCTTCTTTCCCAAGTAAGAAGACTCCTATTCAAACACTGAAGTTTGGCTCATTGTAGAAAAGCACAAAAATAGAAAAAACTAAATATCACCAACGTGTCAAGGGCCATTTTCCCACCAGTTTCCAGAGATTTTGTCCGTGCGGCCCCATCTGTGTTCGCTCTCAACAAGGGCCCCTTGGCACTGAGCCCTCTCCTGGCCTGAGGTCCCTCCCGTCCATGAGATCGGCCATCCTCCCGTGAGGACTGCCCAGCCCCCATGGCGTCTCCACAGGTGTTTGAATACCCACTGTGGGACCAGGTTTCGGGCCGCAACGACATCGCCCTGCTGAAGCTGGCCACACCGGCCCTCCTCTCGACAACCGCGTCCCCCGTCTGCCTGCCCAGTGCCAACACCAGCTTCCCTGCCGGCTCCCTCTGTGCCACCACCGGCTGGGGCAAGACCCGGTATAACTGTGAGTGTCCTTGCAGGGGCTTTTCAGAAGGGAGACTCATTCGGCTTTTATGGTCTAAATTCCAAGCACATAAATTCCAAGTCATACATCTTTCATTTTTTCTTTTTAAGCATTTTTAAAAATGTTTATTTTTGAGACAGAGGGTGAGTGGGGGAGGGGCAGAGAGCGAGGGAGACACAGAATCCTTAGCAGGCCCAGGCTCTGAGCTGTCAGCACAGAGCCTGATGTGGGGCTCAAACCCATGAACCGTGAGATCATGACCTGAGCTGAAGGGGATGCTTAACTGACTGAGCCCTTCAGGCCCTCCTTTCCGTTTCTTTACTTAAAACCCTCTTAATGAAAGAATCAAAGAATAAAGATGAGCTTAAATACTGCACACTTGAAGACGAAGTTGCTGAAGAAACGCCCAAGTACCAGCAGGTGGCACTCTCACTACGTTGCAACGAGGTCCCCACGGTCGGGTTTCCAGCCTGGACTCCTCTCCAGACTTGAGGCGGGCGCTTGTGTCAAGCTCGCCGTGAAGTCTGGGCCGGGAGTCAGATGTCCGGCTGTGGTTCGGGGCCCTGAGAGTCCGGCTGGGTCTCCCCTCCCCCGGCTGCTCCCTCCGCTGACGATCTTCCTCCGGGGCCCCGGGTGCTCCTGCCCAGGCCCCGGCTCACCCTCTGGTCCTTGACCGGGACGGAGGCGGCCAGGAAAGGGCAGCAGGAGGACGGTGCTCCCCCATCTGCCACCCAGAGCGGCGGGTCCCCAGCAGGGGCCCCGTGAAAAGGACGTCAGCCCCCTTCCCCGGAGGGGAGGCAGTGCCCCCCGCCCACCACACGGGCTGCCAGGGCAGGGCTCAGGGCTCGCGTGAACAGCTGTGCTGGAAGCCATGTCACCACTGCCTGGTGTGGAATGGGAGAGGAAGGGGTCCCGCAGGGACTGACTGTTAGGTCTGAGGGAAGGTGGGGAGCTCCGTTTCCGAGGTCATGGTGATGGGGAAGGACTGGGAGCAGGCAGGGGGCAGGCAGGGTCTCCTCCACCCTGGGGTGGGCCGGCTGGGTGAGGGCTCCTGACCTCCGCTCCCCCCCCCGCCCCCGCCCCCTGTGTCCCTCCAGCCAACAAGACCCCCGACAAGCTGCAGCAGGCGGCCCTGCCCCTCCTGTCCAACGCCGACTGCAAGAAGTTCTGGGGCAGCAAGATCACGGACGTGATGATCTGCGCCGGGGCCAGCGGCGTCTCGTCCTGCATGGTAAGGCCTGGCCCCGCCCCGCCCCGCCGGCCCCGCCCCCGCCCCCGCCCCGCCCCCGCTCGGGCCAGGCGGCTGCTCCTTTCTGCCGCGTCGGCTCCACCCCTCCGGGCGGCCGTGGTGCTGGGGGCCCCCACGCCAGCCAGCCGGGGGAGAGTGTCAGCCACGTGCCCCAGGCCCACCAGGAGTAGGCGACAGAGCTGGGCCTGCCACGTGGCCCAGATCGGAGAGCCTCCTGCCCGGTCTCTGCCCCCACACTTGTCATTTGTCTGCACAGAACCTGCGCGGGGGCAGGTCAGGGCGCACACCGGGGCCCCGGCACCCCGCTTCAGGCTTGTAAACAGGTCCTTTCTCCTCCTGCAGGGCGACTCTGGCGGCCCCCTGGTCTGCCAGAAGGACGGAGCCTGGACCCTGGTGGGCATCGTGTCCTGGGGCAGCGACTGGTGTAACCCATTCTCACCGGGGGTGTACACCCGTGTCACCAAGTTTATTTCCTGGGTTCTTGGGGTTCTGGAGGCCAATTGAACCCCTGCCCCACCCCCACTTCCACAAAACCCAAATAAAACCCTAGAGCAACTGTGTGCCTCTTCACTTCTGTGTCCTCGCCAGCGTGCTGAGCGGTGGGAGGCTGGCTGTCTTCACTGGGGTCCCCTCTGTGGAGTCCAAGAGGGCTGACAGACCCTACCCTTTCCTCACAGAGATGGGGAGACTGAGGCCCAAGTTCACATGCAGAACAGTCAGAGCTAGGAGCAGCACTCCCTGAATCCCTGGGCTCTTGGCTCACCTGGGGTGCCAGACATACTCGGAAAGGCTGGGGAGGCCACACGTGGACCCAGGGCAAGGGCCCTCTGGGCCCCCACACCCCAACTTGGAGGCCAAGTCTATGTGTATTTCAAAATAGACACTTGAGAAGAAGTTCCACAAGCTGATACTATGAGCTTCTAAGAGCAAAGTTCTAGGTGAGGTCTGTGAAAACGAGTTTATGTGGAATCCCCCAGCGGTGCCCTCGACCAATTCTGTGCCACAGTAAAGCCCACCTCGTCCCGGAGCTGCCTTGGACCCCACGCTGGCCCTCGCTCTGGCCGGGGGCCGTGGGACCTCACCGCGGGCTCCACACTCACCGAACCTCTCCAGCCTCCAGCGCTGGTGTCAGAGAGCTTCTCTCCAGCAGCCCCAGCTCCCCAGGTCTCAGGACCATTGGCACACCTTGCAGAAGACCCCTGGGCTCACGCCCCTAGCCCAGCCCTGTTTCCCGGGGCCTTGGTTTCCTCTTGAAGGGACCCACTTTTTCTTTATCCTCCCGAGAGAGAACTGCCCATGGCATCACCACAAATCCGCTCCGTCGGCTGCTCCTCCCCTGCGGCATCTGAGATCAAGGACACACCTGCGCACACCCAGGGGCCCTCCTGCCTCTCACACCAGAGGCCGCTTTTCATTTTTAAACTTTTATTTAAATGTAGACTATTAGTCAAATGATTGGAAAATCAATAATGAAAAATAGTGTTTGGGTTCTTCTCCTGGTTACAGTGGCGCTTGCACTGTCGGGGGAACATGGCACTCCTGTGGGTCGAGGGTCAGCTCAAGGGAGCTCAAGGGGTCGTCTGAGGCCATGTGGGTGGGGGGGCCTGTGCGGCTGGCCTGGCCCCCAGGGTACTCAGGGAAGACCACCAGCTCCCTCCTCAGGCTCGGCTCCCGGGGGGTCCAGCTCTGCTTGGGCTCCTCCGAGGAGGCCCCGTCCCATATCCTGCCCCATCATAAATATGTACAAACCCCTGGACAGTCTGGGGCACCAGGCCCGGGCAGAGCTGGGGTGCCTGTCCCCGCGCCTGCAGCATGGCGACCCTCTCAGGGCGGGTGCCGCCCTCCTCCCCTGACCCCCACCTCTCTGGTCCCGTGCTCTCAGGCGGCGGCCAGCTGGCCCAAGACCCGGCGGAACTGCTGGGTGCTGTGCCCCAGCTCCTTGACCCGGTCCACCATGTCCTGGGCGGCGGCGGGTGACGGGTACTGCAGGGCGGCAGCCTTGGTGGTGGCGACGATGCCACGCAGGAGGTCACACAGCAGGTTGCTGTAGTGGGTCACCTGGCTGCGCACGTCGGCCGCCTTGGCCTGCCGTGACAGCGTGTCCCCGATGAACACCAGCTTGTGGGCGCTGAGGATGACGAACTTGCTGTGTGCCACGAAAATCTTGGGCGGCTGGTTGGTGGCCACGGCGGTGAAGAAGGCGTCCACGGCGTTGGTCAGGGTGGTCAGGTTTGCCTCGCACTGCTCCAGGTAAAAGAGCAGCAGCTGCCGGTCCGAGGGCCCCAGGCCGCCCGGCCGCCCTGGGGCCAGGGGCTGGGCTGCCGTCCAGTTGGCCAGGTCGTGGTCGATGGGCCGCGACACCTCCTGCTCCAGTCGCTCGAACTGCTTCAGCTGGGGCAGAGGGAGAGCACAGTGAGCATCGCAGCCACACGCACAAAGGAAACCCGCTATCTCTGCGCTACAGGCCGAGCACGGGTCCTCTCCAAGGAGCTTCTGCCCATCTCAGAAAGGTAGGATTCCATTTATAGAACAGTTTTGAAATGACAAAAGGATAGAAACGGAGAACAAATGAGCAGTTGTAGCGTTTGGGGACGCCAGTCTGTTGGTGTGGGTGCTGTTCCCTGCTGCCTTAGGACACAATCCTTGGGGGACACTGGGTGAAGGGCACACAGGACTGTTCTGTACTCTCTCTGCAACCTCCTACGAATCTATACGTACTTCAAAATGAGTTAAAAACACACACTCACACACACACACTCACACACATTTTGTCCTTAACATATACGTTGTAAAAAGATTCAAATACATTAAGCAGAAAAAAAAAAGGTGTCACCTGGAAACCCACGCACCCAGAAATAACCTCTGATAAAGTACAATTCTGGTAAATTATCTTTCTGTGACACGGGGCTCGATCCCATGACCCTGAGATCATGACCTGAGTCAAGATCAAGAGTTGGACGCTTAACCAATTGAGCCAACCAGATGCCCCTATAAATTATTTTTTACAACCAAACATTAATGTATTTACAGATGATATGATATAATGTCTCCAAAATAAATTGGGGGGAAGGGGTGCTAGATAACCAGGTTAGCTATTGTGCTGAGGGATTAGGGCTGGGTGAATGGTATCGGGACTGTCTTCTTTAATTTTATAAATATATTCAATTTCCCACAATAAAAACTTTAAACAAAAAAAGAAAGCGCTGGCTGGCTTAGCTGGTAGGACATGCGACTCTTGATCTCGGGGTTATAAGTTCGAGTCCCACATTGGGTGTAGAGATTACTTAAAAAAAGAAAAGAAAAGAAAAGAAAAAAGGTAGGTCATGGTATGTGTAAAACTTCAGAAAACAAAATTCACATAAAAAACTGGTGACTATTCTTCAAGATGTTTTCCTTTAAACATGAATATTCCTATTTCCTTTTTATTTTCTTATTTTTATTTCCTATTTCCTTTTTAATTGGTAGACTGGAAACACAGTACATGTGACTCAAGCACATGGGGTTTATGGGCACCAACTCACTATGCAATCGAAAATGTGCAAGTAACTTCTGATTTCTCAAAAACTTAACTACTCACTAATAGCCTACTGTTGACTGGAAGCATTACCAAGAACAAAACTAGTTGATTAACATGTATTTTACAAGTTACATGTATTATATACTGTATTCTTACAATAATAATTTTTTCAGTATTTCTAGGCTATGTGGTTCATCTGCAAGTTTTTTCAAATTGTTTTAAGTCTCCAAAATACTTTTCCAATATGTTTATTGAAATAAATCCAGGTGTAAGCGGATCCATGCAGTTCAAACCCCTGTTGTGCAAGATTCAACCGAATATATAGTATTTTATATTCTACTGTTAGCACCTAACAGTAGGTCACGTGCTTCGTGTCAGTCATGACAGGCGGAGGGAAAGGGAAACTTCTACAACGGGCAGCCTCTGCCTTGGGAGTTATCAGCGTGGACTGACGTGTCCTTACCAGCGCTGGTTCTGCCCAGGGGACTAAGCGGCTGTGACCAGCTGTGCACAGATTCAGGGAAAGACGAGTTCTATTTTATCCAAGATTTCAAGGCTTAATTGGCTAAACCACCCTGGAACTGCCCTGTCCTAATATCTGAAACACTCGTACTCTCCTCCTCAGGCAGCAACCTGGTGAAACTCACCACTCGGCTCTCATATCCAGCGAGAAGCACACTCATTTTTAGTTTGAACTCTGCAGGGTCTTTCCTGTTTTCTGACAACTCTTAATAGCTACATACTGTTCTACTGTATGAATGTTTATATTTTATTTAATCAACCAATATTCCAATATTAGATATTTGGGGTGGGGGTTTCCAGATCTTTCACTGATGTGGAAACAGAGCAATCAACACCCTTGTCCATACATTTTACCCACCATATTACACTTGTGCTTTATGCTCCGGCCTAAGAGCTCTAGACCTTTAGAGTTTTTCATCTATACTCCTATCTCTTATTCTAGCTTCTAGTAATTTCTCTAAATGATCAAGCAGTTACATGAAGAGATTTATATTCAGCTCAGCACCGTTTACAGCAGTAATTCTGGGAATAACTGACATGTCCACCAACAAGGGACTGGATAAATAAATGCTGGAAGGGTCCAGAGAAAGATAAAGTACATGTTCATTTCTCTGATCAGTGGAGATTCCGTATATTATTAGGCAGACAGACAGATGATGGATGGATAGAGAGATACCTAATAATTACCCTTGGTTCCTTTACTGAGTACATTATATGGGCCAGGCACTTCCTAAGAATTATACATTCTTTACTCACTCCTTACAATTACCTTGAGATGGATGTAACTATGATCCCCACTTCACAGCTGGGGAAACTGTGGCTTTGTGGGTCTCAGGATGGAGCCGGCTCTCACCTACACCATCCTTCCCCCTGACCGGTGGGGGGTGGGGGAATGGGTGGGAAGTGGAGGGGTGGAGCGAGGACAACTTTATGGGTGATGTTTCTGTGCTTATTTTGTGCTAGTCTATGTTTCAGTTTTTTATTATCTTCATAATCAGATAAAACTTCCTTATTTCTTTAAAAAAAAAAATCCCTTTCCCACCCTCAGGAAATGATCCAAAGTATGAAGAAAATTCTATGTCTGCAGATAAGCACAGTAGTATCATTATACTCAGGGAAACTGGGTACAATGTAAACAGCCAACAATAATAGATGTTATAAGGCCTTTAAAAACAATTTATAAGGAAGGTTTGATGCCATGGAAAAACCTTGGGATAAAAAGAGATGTAACTATTCACAAAGTATCATCTCAAGCACATGGACAGAGGTCACCCTAGGGGCAGGAGCGGGGCTTAAAACCAGCCCCACTGCACCACCAGTACCTCTGGGGCCTTTTCCCTGTCTTACACTTTTGTGTATGTGCTCCCTAAAAGGTCTACCATGATTACTCTCATAATAAATCACACACAAATCCAACAAACACACGGGGAGACAGTCACACAGTTGAGCGGGGCCTGGCTGGCTCACTGGCCCACGAGCAGCCCAAGCAGAGAGAAGCTGGCCAGCCTGGGGATCCTCACCTGCTGCAGCTCTAGCTGGCCCTTCCCCTGCCGCATGATGTTGCCTTTTTCCAGCAGTTCCTTCTGGGTCTTTTCAAACTCTTCCTTCCCCTGGAGACAAGACACAAGGACGGGGCTGAACCACAAGCCCCCACAGGTCTGGCGGGGCACAGGGCAGGGAAGCCAGCCACCAGGTGGCGCTGCGAGCCAGGCCCAGGCTCACACTGCAGCCATCAGACTCAGAGTGGGGACAGTTTCCCAGGAGGCAGCTCTTGCGGCCTCTTTCACCTCCTCTAGCCCAGAAAAGGGCTGGGTACACTGCGTGTGGCCAGGTCATCCTCCCTGCCCCCGCTTCCACACCAGGAATCACATTCAAACCCCTCCCCTTGGCATACGGGGCCTGTTCATCCATCCCTGACCACCTGGCCTTGGCACCTGCTGCCTCTCAACCTGGAATGCTCCTTACCAGGGCACTCAGCTGGCACCCAGGTCTCTGCTCAGAGGCCTATCCCTACCCCATCTTCCCATCTTCTTGTTTTACTTATTACCCCACACCCGCAACTATCTCTGTCTTTGCTTATACTTCAGAATCCATCTCTTGAGACAGAACAGAGGCACTTCCTGCCCTGGTCACTGGAGAAGCCCAGCCCTGGCTGGTACTGCAGGACCCCTGATGACACGGCCAGGTCCATCCAAAGGGCAATAGGTAGGTAGAGGAATGGGTATGGAGCAGGGGGCATATAGCCTAGAAGGTCAAAGAGAGTGGGCACAAAGATGCCTCGTTGGCTCAGTCGGTTGAGTGTCCGACTCTTGATTTCAGCTCAGGTCATGATCCAGGGTTGTGAGATCAAGCCCCACGTCAGGCTCCACACTGAGTATGGTGCCTGCTTGGGATTCCCTCTGTCTCTCTGTCTCTCTCTGTCTCTCTCTCCCTCTGTCTCTCTCTCCCTCTGCCCCTCTCTCCTGCTTACACACGCCGTCTCTAAAATAAAAAATAAAAACATTTTAACAATAAAAATGAAAAAAAGAGAGTGGGCAAAGGGACTCACTGAGCCTCCTGGGGCCCAAATTTTCTTTTGGCCACAAAAGCCCTCCGTGTGGAGGGGATTAAGGTCCCCATAACGGGTGGCAAAATTAGGGCCCGGAGGAGGCCAGAAGGCTTCCCCCAGGGAATCCTCTGGGGACGCTGGGCAAGGCGGGCACCTACCTGTAGATGGACGTAGTCATAATCCTCCATCCAGCCCCCCTCACTGTTCTCATACTGCCCATCTGGCAAGTCCTGGGAGGTGAACTTAGGAGGTGAGGGCAGGGGCCGGGACTGGATGCTGCTGGCCTTGTCGATGGGGTTGGGGTGCAGGGAGCCGCCCCCCTCAGGCCCCGGGACAGGGGCCTTGGTCCGTCTGAAGAGCAGCGAGGCATTGCCATGCAGGAAGGAGGCCAGCTGCTTGGCGTCCTCGGGCACAGCCCGTGAGCAGGCCACCAGGCGGTCCAGGTCTTCGGGAGCGGCCCCCGGGCCTCCCCGGCCACCGTCAAGGGCCTGACCGTGGGCCACCAGCGTCTGGTACACATCCTCCATTTTCTGCAGCTGCCGGCCAAGCTTAGCGTGCAGCGTGCGGTCAGAAGTGTGGGCAGCGTTGCCTATGGCACCGCGGGCAAACTCCAGCAGCTCATGGACAGCCCCCTGGGCGGCGGCCACGGCGGCCCGCAGGTCCTGCACCGGCGGCTCCTGAGGCTCGGAGGCACCACGCCAGCCTCCACACGCGGGGATGCCGCCCGCCAGGTCCAGGAGGTGCGCCACGCTGGCACTCACGCCCTGCTGCAGCCGTGCCAGGGCCTCCACAGCCGCCTCCAGCTCCAGGGGCTCACGACCCGGCACCGCAGCCTCCAGGGAGGAGGCCGACTGGCTGCTGCGTGTGCTGCCCGTACTGGAGGCCGACAGGCGCTTGCCATCAGCAGGGGCCTCCCGCTCCGCCGGGGGCGGCACCGCGTACACGGTGTCATCAGCCGCGCCGCCATCGGACGCCTCTGGAGGAAGAAGCCGCTCACGGGGCACGTCATAGAGGGTGCCGGGACCGGGCCGTCGCAAGCCAGGGGGTACGTCATAGAGGTCAGGAGCGGGGGGCGGCACGTCATACACATCCTCAGCCGGCAGCGAGTCCGGAGGGGGTGCGGCGAGGACCAGCGGGTGGCGGGTTGGGTCAAAGGGCTTGGCCTTGGCAAAGGCGGGGGGCACGTCATAGGTCTCCTCACGCAGCAGTGGGCCGTCAGGCACATCCTTGCTCACCGACGGAGGAACGTCATACACCTGGGGGCACAGGAGCGGTCAAGGGTGCCCGCCCAACCCCTCCGGGAGCTGAGGATCAGCACCCAGTCACACATCCAGACACAGCACAGGTGCGCACGCGTGTCACGGTTCTTGTCCGCACAGGTTGTGGCTAAGAGCCCAATTCTGGAGCCAGACCTGAGTTCAAAATCCTGGCTCCACTGCTTACTAGCTGTGGGATGTAAGGCAGGTGACTCAATTTCCCTGTGCCTATCTGCTCAGCCAGAAGATGGGAGAACTCTTTCAAAGGTTTGTTGTGAGGATTACATGAGTTAATTCACTGTGTAAGTATAAATACTTGGTGAGAAAACAGCGGTCATACCGCCGCCACCACCATCACGGCCACCATGACCGTCACCATCATCACCACCACAACCGCTACATCACATCACCGCCACCACCTCACCCCATCATCAACATCACCCTCACCATCATCGCCACCATCATCTTCAACATCACTACCACCACCACCACCATTTATGTATTCTCGACTCTGTGGCAGAAACTAGGAAGATTTGTGTTACATTTAGGATGACAACACCTTGGTTTACCCAGGACGGTCCTGGTTTATGCCCGATGCCCCTCATAATTACTAGTCCCCCTTTCACTCTTAGAAGTGTCTTGCTTTGGGGTGCCTGGGTGGCTCAGTCGATTGAGCATCCGACTTCAGCTCAGGTCATGATCTCACAGCTCGCGAGTTCGAGCCCCGTGGAGGGTTCTGCACTGACAGCTCAGAGCCTGGAGCCTGCTTCGGATTCTGTGTCTCCCTCTCTCTCTACTCCTAACCCACTCGCATTCTGTCTCTGTCTCCCTCAAAAATAAATAAACGTTTAAAAAAAAAAAAGTGTCTTGCTTTGAATGATAAATTCTGTGGTCACCTTTCTAATATCCTGTGTGATCCTCTCAAGAACCTGCTAAAGAAGACCTCACAAGTGGTCCTCTTGCCGACAAGTAAGCTGAAGCTCAAAGGAGCACTTAGTTTCTACTTCCGTCACAGAGCAAGGGACAGAGCTGGCGCCTGTTGTCACGTTTCTTGTTGCCTCTATCCCTACAAACGTGGGTCCCCACCCCACAAAACAGGCACACCCAAAACTCTTTATACAGATCAGGCCTCAGCCCATGAGGCCCCAGGATTCCCTGACTACTCACGGCATGGTGGTTGGACAACGGCAGGCCCTTCTCCACACTGGGGGGCACATCATATACATCCAGCGATGGATCCCGGCCATTAGGACCCTTGACAGCCATGGGGGGCGTGTCATATACCTGAGACAGAAAAGTGCAGTGATATGGGTACTAGGGCCACCTGAGGGGATGGGAAGAGCAGAAACCACACAGCTCCTCCCCTAGGACCACCCCGGCCAAGGCAGAGAAAGCACGGCTCCCTGAGTGGGGCTGGGCTGAGGCCCTCACCCCGACCCCTACCCCAATACCTACCTCCTGGCCATACTGGCTGGGAAGCAGCCCCCGAACAGGGGGCACGTCGTAGATGTCCTGGGGCCCCGGGGCTAGCAGGTGGCGTGGGATGTCATACTCGTCCTGCTCTGGCTGGGAGGCCTCGAACACATAGCCTTGTCCCACACGGGTG